>NC_142508.1:24800000-25487500 GCF_057876585.1 Rhinolophus sinicus
TTAACTCAAAATAAGAAAAAATTATACAATAAAGAATAAGTTTCTTCAAAAAAAAAAAAATGTATGCACCCCTATGTTCACTGCAGCACTATACACAATAGCCAAGACATGGAAACAACTGAAATGCCCATCGGTAGACGACTGCATTAAGAAACTGTGGTACATTTATATAATGGAGTATTACAGAGCCATAAAGAAGAATGAAATGTTACCATTTGCAACAATATGGATGGACCTAGAGAACATTATGTGAAGTGAAGTAAGTCAGACAGAGAAAGACAAATACCGTATGATCTCACTTATGTGTGGAATCTAAAGAAAAGAGTAAATGAATGAACTAATCAGAAACAGTCTCAGAGACATGGAGGAAAAACTGAGGGTTGCTAGATGGGAGCAGGGGTGGGTATAAGGGGGAAGATGAGGGGATTAGAAAGCACAGTCAGTAACCACAAGATTGCCACGGGGATACGAAAGCTAATTTGGGGAATTAATCAATACTGTTGTAAAGATTTTGTAGGGCATCCGATGGACACTTGTCTCATTAGGGAGACCACCTCAGGGGTGATGTAGATGCCTGATCACTGCACTGTACACCTGAAGCTGGACAATAATGAATGCCAACTATAATTTTATATATCTATATCTATATCTATATATATGTATACATATATATATATATATATATTTATAGTTACAAGAAGTGAAGTACAGCATTAGGAATAGAGACAGTGGAATTGTAATGGCTGCATGCGATATCAGAGGGGTAGTAGATGGGGGGAGGGGGTTGACACAGTGTGAGGGGTATAAATGATAAATGTCTAATTATTACTTTGTTTTGTGCACCTGAAATAAAATTATTTAATTATTTTTTTAAAAAGTCCATAGAAAACTTTTAGAGGAGATTGACTGTGGTAATAGCTTCATGAGTGTATGAATATGTCCAAACATCAAATTGCATACATTAAATATAGGCAGTCCTTTGTATATCAATTATACCTCAATAAAGTTGAAATATATAATTGTAAAATATAATACATATTTTATAATATAAATATTTCTTTATAGGATATGTACTTTATAATATATTTATTTATATATTTTATGTTATATAAAATATAATTATATAAAATGTATTATATATATATATTATACATTTTATATGTTTATTTAATATTAATATAATTTATATATTACATATGTATATATTTTATTTATATATGTAAATATGTAAGATATTTATTTATATAATTTTATAGATATAAAACTAAGTCTGCTCGGCAGCGAGTACCTACATATTTATTCCTGCATATATTCTGCCACTTGAGGTAGTCTAATGCTCCTTCCTCAATATGATCATTTAGGAAGTACTGAAGCCATTAAATATATTTAGAATTTCCTTAGATCAAATGCAACCACATTTCTGGATAAAGACAGAGATGATGATTATTTATTTGCAAAGAATTTATCTGAGAAAAATTTAATTTTGCTTTAGGCTTTTTATATTGTAATCATATACTAAAATATTTCATCCTTGGTTCTAATCCAGATATGTAGATATTTAGGGAATTGTTAAATATTCTCAGTATATCTGTATCTATATCTATATATCTATACAGATATAGATATGTATACAGATGTATATATCGATGTTGTAATATGTGAATGTTATAAATAAACTGACATGTTAAATATAATTAAATTCATTTTTACACAATTATTATTTCAATTTTATTATTGAAATTAGTTAGGAAGTGAATTCACACTACTTGGGTCATTTTAATTCATATGGTAAATTAATATTAATATTTCTATTATTATTCAGAACAAAAACAAATTAATCCACCTTACATTTCTATAACATTTGGCAGGCTGCAAGCCCGCAGAGTTCACTGATTATATTTTGCTTGTATGAAAATGTCATAATTAATGACAAGAGCAGTTCATTGGTATATCCATCATTACGTGATACTGCTGCACTTAAAATTCTGTTCTGGAGGTGCCTACACAGTGTCAAGTTATGTAAATTGCCCCCTGCTTGCTATCTTCACTTTTGAACTACTTATTGGCAAGAAAGGGAAGACACTGAGTGATTTGACACTGAGTGAATGAAGCCTTTATTTGTTATCCTGAAATGGCTCTGGAGCCTTGGACATAATTGGAGGTTTATGACTAGATCACAGAACTGTCAAATCTATTACCCAACCTGCCAAGGATACACACAATTCATACTGTTTTCCACTTTCATGTTACAATTCAATTTTATAACAATATTAGGTTCCTTCAGGCGAAGCATTTGGAGACAGTCATTGGGCCCGTCTGTTTTTTAAAGGCACTTAACCTTTGGTCTCCCAATTCATTTTACTCCTCCAGGTAGATTGGAAATTCAAAAGAGGGAACAGCTGGAAATATTTAAATGCTGGAGTGAGCAGATTTGTAAAATGGAAATGAGAAGGAAATCCCCTATAGAAAGAGTGTTAAAATGTGTCCACAATTACAAATATAGAATAAATATATCATCAAACATGAGGACATGAAATCTATAAGTTTTAAAATGATATGTTTCTAATATCCTGGATAATTTATTAGAAATTTCATTAAATCATCTGTTAGCAGGTTCACAAGCAGATTTTGTTTGCAAACAACCTTTTTTTACCTGATTAAGAATACAAAGATCCAAAGGGGATAAAAAGTCCCCAAAGTATTTCAGTGCATAGTAAGAAAAAACAAATTTATCCAATTTAAGAACGTCAAACAAAATATATATTATGTTTATGTATCACAGTTTTTTCACAAATGGAAACTGGGAGTAGTAGTTTAGTAAGACTAGCATTCAAGATATGCATATATGCATTGGAGAGAAAGTAGGTAGCAGAATAAGTAGAGAACTGAGACTCTTAGGTTTTGGATTTAACGTCTTTTTATACTGACATCTGAAAAACTGAGACTAAGAAACAGCATGTGATTCACACACAGTTGCTAACCTAGTTGGTATCAGGCCTCCTGTCTCCTAATCAATTTCTTTTTCCATTTTCCTAAATGTGAATTTAAAGTTTTTAATAGTTGGCACTGGTTTGTTTTGCTTTTGATAATAATCAATAATTCTATTATTTAGTGGATTTTAACATAATTTGGGACAAAATTAAATACAGAAATTAAATTAATATACTATTCTTTTATGTTGAAATTCGCAACAAAAAATTCTGTTTTCAATTAGGATTTAGAAAGCTATAAGAGAATATCACTCATATAATAACATCAAGATAATATACAGAATTATAACTTTCTTGAGCCCATCAGAGATATGAGATCAGTGTTGCAAGCGTCTGGAAGGGCAGTTGCCAAATTTCAGTCTCTTCCTGAAAGTCAGGGATACATTAACCCCTCGGCTGGGCCCTACATCCCTGCATGGTACTCACGAGGAGAGTGGGGGAAAAAGTCCCAGCACACAGATTGAGATACAGGGAGTAACACAGCTTTATTTGGGAGCCAATGTCCCTCCAGAGGCCAATGCTCTGGTAAGCACAGAAGGTTATTCAGAATAGAATAGAATTTAATAAGGAATCAAGTCCCAGAGTCAATCGAGTTGGGGCAGGTCCTTGGTCTGGGAGAAGTAACAGGACCCACGACGGGTCTAAGGCGAGCTAGTCTTGCAAGGAAGAGCTTCGGAGAGTCCCAGAATATCGCGGCTTACACCTTGCAGAGGTTCTTAGCTGGAGCGCCCAGTCGGACCACTAATGGCATTGCTCTGGAGTTCTGCTTTTATCCTCTTTTCCTTGGACTTTTTTACCTCTTAGGTGATAACCAGAAGTTGTTTTGGTGAAGGTGTTTATCACTCACTTTTGTTATGCTCAGTTTCACACAAAAACATGTTTTTCACTTCAATCTCATCAGTCTTACACTTGTGCAGCCATAGTCCTGTCCCTACCATGTTTTCCCCAAAATAAGACCTAGCTGGACAATCAGCTCTAAAGTGTCTTTGGAGCAAAAATTAATACAAGGCCCAGTCTTATTTTACTATAAGAATGGGTACATATAATATAATATAATATAATATAATATAATATAATATAATATAATATAATATAATATAATATAATATAATATAATACCTAGTCTTATATTTACTGTAAGACTGGGTTTTATATAATATAACATACTATAAGACCGGGTCTTACATTAATTTTTGCTCCAAAATATGCATTAGAGCTGATTGTCCGGCCACCTCTTATTTTTGGGTAATTGTAAACAACTTGTTTTGCAAACCTCAATCCACATATATAATACATTTTATATGTTCTATACAATCAGTCAGACAGGTGAACTGAATTCCAAAGTGTAAAGAACCCGTCCAGGGAATGAGGAGGCACAGGAACCATCGCACCTTTGGCAGAGTACAAGACGAGGTGAGAGCCATAAAAGTGGGTAAGAAGAGGTAAAATTGTAATATATTCTTTAAAACTGAATGTGAGTTAGTGTGGCTGTTTAGAATTCCTGACAATTCCAGGCAAAAGAGGAGTCCTAATGCACTTTTCCAGACTGGAAGCTCTTTTCCAGACTAGAAGACAGATAGATGATTGATTTATTCCACATATCAGAGATGACCTTTAGAATACCTATAATTTCTATGTTCAAATAAATAGACAACAAGATGGAGACTTTTACCAGAAAACTAAAATCTTGGAAAACAGGATACTTTAGATTCAAAAAATTGTAAATATTAAAATTAAGATGTCAATAGATGGATTTAACAGCAGATTGAGCACAGCAAAGAAAAAAGATAATTAGAAGACTGATCAATAGGAAATATCCGAACAGAATTATGGTGCACAAAATGGTTGAAAGTTTCAGAAAAGATTGTAAGATATACTTGGTATATGTAATAATAAATTACCAGCCACAAGCAAGTTTCTGGAGGCTTGAGCCTACTTTCCAGAGCAAAACAAAAGAAACCATCGTCTAACCAGGAACTGAACCAGGAACCAGGCCCACCCTCACTCCACCTGCAGGACCCTGAGCGACTGCAAAGAGATCTTCCAACAATCTGGCCACTAGACGTAAGTCCACCTCATTACAGCTGCATGGGTCACTTCACAGGCAAATGTATCAGATAAGAATCAGGTCTGAGTCGTTTTATAATCTGAAATCCCTCATTTCCAGGCAGATGAGGAGCCCATTTCCCCTACTAATGTCTCATGTAAATAGGTAGCTACACAGACCTTTTACACAATAGCTCTGAACCAGATGGCAAAAAGCAAAACAAAAAGCTACCTATAAAAAAAATATGTGGCAGAATATTCTGCCATAATAAAAGATGAAATAACCATTTGCAACGACATGGGTGGATCTTGACATTATTATGCTAAGTGAAATAAGTCAGACAGAAAAACTCAAGAACCATATGATTTCACTGATATATGGTATATAAAGCTGAAAACAACAAAGGAACAAGACAAACAAATGAAGAAACAAAAACTCATAGACACAGACAACAGTTTAGTGGGTACCAGAGGGTAAGGGGGTGGGAGGTGGTAGATGAGGGTAAAAGGGATCAAATATATCGTGACGGAAGGAGAACTGACTCTGAGTGGTGAACACACAATGGGATTTATAGATGATGTATTACAGAATTGTACACCTGAAATCTATGTAACTTTACTAACAATTGTCATCCCAATAAACTTTATTTATATATATTTAATATATAATATATTGACAACATATTATATATTAATATATTGATTATATATATATATATATATATATATATATATATATATATATATATTCTCCCATCAGAGAAGTTACAGATAGAATGGAAAATTTTGAGTAACTATTAGGTAGAGTTTTTCAAAACTGAAATGAAATATGAAACATACATTTCTCATATTTATCCTGCTTGGGACTTGGGCAGAATAAATGCATTCTCTTCCTTTTGCACATCATAGTAAGACTAATGAATATCAAAGATAAAGAGAAAATACTTAAACAGCCCGAGGGAAAAAAAAAATATTATTTTCACAGGAATAGCAATAAGGCTACAACTGACTTTATAAAGGAGATATAGAAGCCTCAGGAAAAAGGAGTAGCTTATATTATATAAAATGTTAAAGGAAAACAACAGTCAACATACATTCTATTTCTTCCAAAAGAAAGTAAAGATGAAGCAGAGGAATTTTCAGACCATCAAAATGAAAGAATTTGTCAGTATCCCCTTCCCCTGAACTGAATATCAAATGGAGTTCGTCAACTTAAAATTATTTTAGATAAAACATGGTAAGGGCAACAGGAAGGTTATAAATGTAAATAAGTATAAATATTGACTATACAAAAGAGTTAAATACATAAAAATAATATGCAGACAATAATAATACAAAATATTGGAAAGTAAGAAAAATAGTTAAAGGTTTCTGAAGCAGTGCTCTCCTACAGAACTGCCAACGATATTTAAAATATTTATTGTGATCTCTCCAATAAGACAGACACTAGTCACTTGTGCCTCTTGGCATTGTATCTAATGCAAGTGAGACACTGAATTTTTAATTTTATTTGATTAAGTTCAATTCACATTTAAATGGCCACATGTGTCCAATGGCTACTATATTAAACATTGAAGTTCTAAAGATATTTGCATTGCCTGGAAAGGGGTAAAGTACTAATTAATATTAAGTTGTAAAAATCATAATTAAATGTGCATGTTTTACTCTATAAGATAACTAAAATGGGAGTAAAAGAATTAACAACTAACAAGCTAATAGGAGGTAAAAAATTAAATAATGTTTTAAAAGTGTGTAATCTGGAAAGAGGGTAAGAAGAGACAATGGAAAAAGAAAATTGGTAATATATAAAACAAATGTCAACATGGTAAATACAAACCTTAATACTTCAATAATTAAATTTAAATTCAGTAAATACTCCAATTAGAACTTTAAATTGCAGACTCTCTTATCTGGCCTAGTACTGAAATGGCCTATGCACACGCAATTTTTGATGTCGTGAGAGGAGGTGAGCACAGTGTTTACCTACCGTGCCATCTTGACCAGAACCCCCTAGCCTACGGGTTTTAAAAACTTAACTTGTAAAGTTCTAAAGTGGTTAAACAGCTAAGTAATTTTACAGGAAGATAGTAATCGTTTTATGGATTGTTTTCTGTTATATATAAAAGCCAGATCGTTTATGGGCAAAATCTAAACTATTAACTAAAAAGGTTAATTTTTGTTAAAGGCAAAACTACATAGTTAACTCTAAATACTGCAAAAATATAAGAAAGGATGCTTCTGCCATCGTCAAATTTACATCTCCATTAGAGATGCTAACTTTTCATTTTGTCTTCACATTTGCAAAGTAATTAAGTTTTGCCTTGAGGAGTCAACAATTCAAAATATTTAAGAATGGTACAAATTTCTGTTGATATAACTGTCTTCTGTGCACTTGTCCGAAGGCAAGAAGTACGCAATATTGTGAAAAACTGAAAAAGATAAAAGAACACAATTCACGACAGGGAAGTTTCAACAATTAATTTTGACCTAAAGAATCTAAGTTTTGAATATATACCTCACTAGAGGGTGCTATGCAGGCAATGATTAAAACTGTCATTGATTTATTGTATTCATCTTTAATACAAAGGAAGATTACACAAAAAAAGTATTTGTTAGGTTATTTTGTAATGTTTTTTAATCATTAGAGTAACCTAAACTCCTATAATTTACCACTCTGTGGTATATTTGATTTCATGTTGATCTCTTCCTTCACACACACACACACACACACACACACACACACACACACAGCTTTCAAGAGTTGGTTGACCCACTGTATGTCACTCAACTGAGATAGTGGCAAAGTTTCATTTCAAACCTATGACTCCAGAACTTTTAAATTCCTTTTTCTTCCATCATTCCATAATTTCTCCTCATAATATTTTTTCAGTGCAACCTTATAGGAAAAATTATTCTCTATTTTATTTGATTCAATAATTTATAAACCATGTCCCATTATATGTACAGTAGAGATATATATCTTTTGTGAAAAAACTATTGACTTTTCGAGTATAACGTCTTCTTTTCAATTTGTGTTCCTTATACTGTGCAATGCCCTATTCCTTTAACAGTAAAGAACAATAAATCAACAGATAAACCAGAAATTTTCTCTTATCAATTACCTGAGAAGTTACTCAAAATTTTGGTATTCGGTATGACACAAGAAATAGCAACCAATAGAAAAGAAAAAAATAGTGACAATTGCAGTGGCAAAAAGGCAAAATAATCAATACCATAGGGAAAATATTTATCACACATATAATTAAACTATAATATCTGTGAGTGGAAAATTAATAAGGCAAAGTTATAAAACATTCTTGATCCTCATATGACACACATAAATAATTCAAAGCTGATAAAATACCTGAACACATTTCAAAGATTAAATTTCAAGGATTTTTCTTTCCTTTTGCAATTAGAACATTACAATTATAAAAAACAATGTTTCTGTTTAGAAGGCAGGTTGTAAAGACACATATACCCTTTTTGTAAAATGATTTAAATCCTCTTAACAAATGATAAGACAGTAAATATTTTGGAAATGTTGTTGTGCTAATTAGGACCCTCTGAGAAGCAGATGTCAACATGGGATCAAATGTACAAGATATTTATTTGCAAAACACCAGTAATAAATAGGAAGCAGAGAGCCCAAAATGTAAGAAAAGCCTTAAGACGCCAGTATACAGTTAACCTCTATGTAGGAAAAAAAGGGAGTCCTTGGTTGACTGGATAGAGTCTCAGACTTCAGTACAGTGTTAAGAAAGTTTCCTCCAGGCTAATGGAGAGTCCTTGAGCCAGAGATGCTAGTCCAGGAAGGTTTCCCGCATTTCCAGTGATGGATACGGAACTCTCTGCTTCGGTGGAAAACACTTGTTTATAGCTCACCTTTTCATGGGATCTGATTCTACGGGAGCTTATAATTCTAAGTTGTAGATCACTGATAGCAATACAAAATAATTCTTGTCTATACACATAAACAAATATTTTGTTCTGGGGAGATAGCCTTCCTGAACTGAGGAGAAAAACAGTTCTATCTCCATCTGCACATTCATGTAAATTTGTCTGTTTTGCTGAGTCTCCTTTGAAGCAGTTATAACATCAACCGGATTTCCTTATTATAAGTTAATACAATTTTTAACACATGTTTACTTGAGAGTAATGATTTTGCTGTTAATTTTATTTTTGTTCAACATTTTGGAGATCTGTCTGGTCGTCCAGTGCATTCGCTTGACTGAGGCTGGTAAATTTCCTCAAGAGAGAGGTGTGCATGGGCAGTGAAGCCCAAGCACATCTTTCCTTGTTTCCCAGGATAAACTTCTATTTCTAATGTCCCTCTCTACTACTTCTGTGTTTTCTTCTTGCTTTTGCTATTTTAGCTCATTTTGTGGAGAGTTCCTTTACGTGGAAAGCTACTCTTGTCAAAAAATACCCCACAAAATACATAAACTGCTTCCTGTGCTTGACAATTCTTCAGATATTTTAAGATGCAACGATGTCTCTGCGTGATCTGTCCTTCTACAGACAGCTTTCACAGCTTCTTTAACTGGTTCCTCACTGGGACCCTCCAAATCTACTGGGTGAATAATGGTTTTCAATCACCTCCTTCAGTGGAGCACCTACAATTACATTGAACGCACCATCTCCAGAATGATAAACATGAAGCTGCAGTAGAAGAGGAAGATTCCTAGATGTGGACACTAAGTCACTACAGATGCAGTTGAATATATTATGGTTTTTCTCATGTTTTTGTTTTACTTTTTGAGCAGCATATCTGTTTATGTCCTCACTTTTATCAGAACTAGTGGCCAAATGAAACCTCTTCCTTGCAACCCAAACCTCACGTCGTTTTGAAATTATGTGTATTTTTAAAAATACAAATAGAACATGCTACATACAGTCCTCATGCATTACATCTCTTTGGTTTCAGCTCATCCTTACAGGCCTGGGCTCTCCACACCCCTGGCATACTTGATTCTCCATATGGAGAAACACACATGGTCATCTCGCCCCAAGGCCTTTGCACTGACTGTTCCCACTGACTGAGAGACCCTTTCCAACCCCACCCCTCCCCACCCCACAGACACTTGCTTAACTCCCTTCAACTTGCTTTCTAACTTTTACTCATTCTTTAGCTCTGACTCCTGGAGGAATCCAGTGAACACCCAGAATGGGTTACTGCCAATTGCATGATCTGCTTACACAATGTAACACTCAGTCATTTGTAACAGTCAGTCAACTTCTCTGCTCCACAAACAAGGACAAATGCCATGTTTGTCCTCTTTCCTGTTGCAGCCCAGGCAGCCAGCAGATCTGACACCTGATAAGCATTCTGTAAGAAACTATTGAGCGAGAGTCAATGTGATTTTTTTTTTTTTTTACTGTGCAGTATGTCAGCATTCTCTATCTGTAATCATTCTTCCACCTCTTTAATAACCATTAAGGTAGTAAAGACCTTCAGACAGGAAAGAGGGGTGTCCTAGAACATTTCAGTAATTACAATTTTTTAGATAATATTGTAGTTATGCTATGAATCTTCTTATTTCTTCTACTTTTGCTAGATAGATTGCATAGTATCCTTTACCAAAAATGATCATAAAATCACAATATTCTGTATCTACATTTTTTTAGTAGCACTATTTGAAAGTACATGAATCTATGAAATGAGATATAGTGAAAAGAAGATAAATTTAATTAAACTTTTATTAGCTGTATAATCTTGGAATTGCTATTATAATTTCTTAATCTGTAAGGAGAAAATTACTAAATCATGTATGATAGATTCCTGTAGGAATTAAATAAGATATGTTAATTGCTCTCACCATCTCCATTAACCCCCTGCCCAAACTCAGTATTAATAAAACCATTTAATCTAAAAATTTGCCTTGGAAATTTAAAAGCATCAATATTAAAATTACCATTCTATAATTTCTTGTAAAAAACATTTTAAAAATTAGGAAAATGTCACCCTTCTCCAGGCTTCAGATTCCTCTCCCAGCTTTTTTGATTTTTGAAAGATTACAAATAGAAATACGACTTTAGCTAGGTTTACAGCACCACAAAAATAATCTGCCTATATCGGGGACTTTGAATCTACTTAAAAATAGTGAGGGGCCCTCATATTTTCACTTCTGTCTTTCATGCACAGTCTAGCCCTTCTAGTTTGAAAAGTGATCTGTTTAAGAGAAAAGAACAAAAGAAAAGTAGATGTTCTGCAGTTCTGCCTGTTATTTTTAATCCTATATCAGATTATGTTCCCCAACCACTTGCCCCATCCTTCCTTTGTTTCTTTTATTACTCCTAAACCTGCAGACACATTCTGATGCTTTTAGCATTTTTCAAAATCCCCAGTTTGTTCTTAAGACTTCCTGAGGCTACATTAAAGATACACAAAAATATGAAATATTTATCAACATTTATATGCCCTTTTGTAAAATTCAAACATTTTCTTTAACAATCTGAAGTTAACAAAATAATCTCTAGAGTAACACAATAATATTTTAAGCTAACTCTCTTTTTTCCTATTTCTGAAATTTTTCACTGCTGCAGAGTGTGTATTGTACCTTAGCAACTCTCTTTGTTCTTAAGCTCTTTTTCCTTCTAGGATGTTTAATCATGTTGTTTTGCATAAATATTTAGAAATTTTAAATTGTTTATTGAAATATAATATACATGAAAAGTACAAATCATAAATGTATGGTTCAATGAATTCTCACTGAGTGAATACATCCATATACCAACACCCAATTCAGAAAGTAGCACATTTCAAGTATCCATAATGTCTTTATTCAGTCATGCCTTGTTCTTCCTCCCAAATTAAGTAACTGCTATCTTGACTCCTAATATCTTAGATTAGCTTTCTGTGTTGTGTGCTTTATATAAACAGATTATACACTATGTTCTCTCTTGTGTCTGGCTTCTTTTGCCCAGCCTCTTTATGAGGTTTATAAGGTGTACAATAATTCATTCATTCTCATTGTTGTACAGTGTTCCGTTTCATGAATATACCAATCATTTTATCCATTCTATTATTGACCAACATTTAAGTTGTTCCCAGTTTGGGACCATTTCAAATAGTGCTGCTATGAACAATCACATGCATTTTTTGTGGGGGAAACATGGATAAATTTCAGTTAGGACTAATTCTAGGAGAAAAATTGCTAGATTGTAGGTTATGTATATATTTATTCAAATTTAATTGATACTGTCAAGCTATTTTCCAAAATTGTTGCACATATTCATATACTTATCTGAAGTACAGATTAATGCCAACATGATGTATTTTCCTTAATTCCTTTACTTCTAATCTAGCTGTGTTTGTGTATTTAAAGTGGGTTTCTTGTACACAATATAGAATTAGGTCCTTTTTTTTAAATTGACTCTGACAGTCTCTGCCTTTTAATTTGCATACTTAGATCATTCGTATTTAAAGTGATTATTGATATATATGGTTTAAAAGCTACCATATCTGTCACTATTTTTGTTGCTCTTGTTCTTTGTTTCTTTTTGTGTTTCTACTCTTTCTGCCTTTTCCGGTTTTAATTAAGCATGTATGTGATTTCATTTTTCTTCCCTACCTTAGTATATGAATTATGCTTCTTTAAAAAAAATTTGCAGTTGTCTTAGAGTTTCCAATACACATTTACAACTAATCTAAGTCTGCTTTCAAATAATACTTCATAGGAATACTACCCTACTTCATAGGTATCGCAAGTACTGTGTATCAGAGTATTTCCAATCCCTCCCTCCTGTCTGATATGACATTGTTTTCATTGCATTTATCCATAAGTTATAATCACTGCTATGATTGTTACTATTAATACTTTGAAAAAACTGTTTTCTGTTAGATTAATCAAACATAAAATCTTGATTTCCTCAAGTTTTGTTTTTCTGAAAAGTTCTTATTTCTCCTTCACTTTTGAATGATAATTTCACTGGAATTCTAGGTTGATGGTTGGTTTTTTTTTCAACACTACCAACTTTTTTTTTTTTTTTCTCATCTGGGGCTATGTTACTTCTATAACTTTTTTGAAAAGTAATAACCAGGTAGCTTCATGGATATATTTTCCTAATAAACACAGAATAATTACTAATATCAATTAAATGCTGATTACATGCCAAACTCTCTTCTCTGTATTTCGTGTGTATTTGCTCATTAATCCTCACAACAGTCCTCTGAGGTAGATATTACCATTGCAGTTGTTGTTGGGCTTTTAAGTAACTTGCCATGTATCACTCAAGTATTAAGTGACAATCTACCTTGCTGTGATGCCTCCTCATATAATGTATGCTGGTACATGTGAATATATCCAATACACAGCTAGTGGCCTTTTTGGAAAGGAACCTTTTTTCCATTGTTAAAATATTCTTAATAATATTGTCATATACTGTCTGTCCCTCGACAGCAGTCTTTTCAAATAACAACCTGAAAACCTGACCATTGTTATTTTCTAACAGTTTTCTCCTGTTCCATACAAGATCCCAAATCCTTCAGCTGATGCCATCCCAATATAACTACATGAGAACCCTCTCACTATTTAGAGGAAGCAGTTTATTAACGTGACTAAGAATTTGTCTTTTTGCCACTCTGATACAATCGAGAAACACAGTCCCTGAACTGAAGGATGCTTAACTATCAGCAAAGCCTGGAATCGTGGCTGCCACAGACTGCCTGGCCAATGAGATGACAGAGGCGAATATTCACTGTAAGGTTCTCGTGTGCTCCGCAGCTCTGCAGCTAAAGTGTGCTCTTGGGGACCAGCAGAATCTGGAATTTGATTATAAATGCAGAAACCCAGGCTCCACCCAGACCTACTGAATATTTGATCAAAACCCCCAACTGATTTGAATGCTCGTAAAATTTTGAGAAGAACTGCTCCATTGACTATACCTAAAGTAGTTCTCAAAAGTTCCTTGGAGCATTGAACACTCTCTGCATTAATTCTAAAAAATATGTTTAAGTTATAATCATCTTCACTAAGATTTTCGGCCATGTATCACAATTAACATAATTTTTAGCATACATGGTTAATTGTTGAATATTTTTATAAATTACGTACACATATTATTATAATAATATATTTTGTAAATTATAAAAATATGCAAATATCAGGAATGGAAAAGGATGAAATAAAGATAAAATGATAAGCACTATTCTAAGTAACTAATTTTAATGTCACTAAAATATTTAACTTTCACTAAAATTATTGATGATAATCGATGAATGATATGCAATATATTATATGCATTTATATTTACTACATGATATTAATAATTTCGTGTAATTGATCAATGTAATTAAATATTCACAATTTTAAAAATTACTTGACTGACATTGTGATGCAGTCATTTAAATGTATGATTCTAAATTCAAATTATGTGTTTCTATATGTAATTTAAACGACTGTCATATCTCAGAAATATCCAAAAGATACAATATACAAAATATAAATGTAGTAAGGATCATGTAAAATGATAGTGGGTGCAAATCTATCTATATCTTATTTTATTTTGAGCATTTATTATAAAATTAATTGTATTATTAATATATTTAGGTTATAATGTGGCTTATGAAAAACAATGCTAGGAAGAAAAATGTGAAATCTGCCTTTTCATTTTATTTGTGTGTTTTTTGCACTAACAGTATTATCCTTAATGTGAAGCCTATTATATGAAGTCTTTGAAGTCACTTGTTGATTTTATATATGTGTCAATCTACTAAATAGAGTATTTGTAAACTGCGATATATGCAAGATGTTGAAGCCCAGTGAGTAAGTGTGGGCTCCACCCTCTCTCCAGGCTGCAGAGCTCCTGCTCTTCCATTCCAGTTTACCTCACAGTCATCTGCAATATGCACCCACTGGGCTTGACAGTATCTCTTCATACATTTTAAAGCAGTGACACTGAGTTTATGTCTTCAGTTTTCTTTAAAAAATAATTGTACCAGGGAGTTCTAACATTCTTTTACCTCCCAATACATATCCATTTTGGAGATTCTGAGATGAACTCTCCAAATGTGAGAAGGGAGGAAAGGTGGACGACAGAGCCAAACCAATGTGGTGGCAAGGAGTGGGCAGTCTGCAGAAGTAGTAGGAACGTGGAGCTTCTCGGGTAAAGAAGTGAAGCAAGGGAAGTGGCCAAGGGCTGTAACTCAAGGAAAACACGTCCACAGGAAGTCCTGTGCCATTCCATCTGGGAAGAAATCTCCTAGGAAACAAGATTGGTAAGAATGGAAGAGGAAGATGGCAGGACAGACAAGGAGAATAGAAAATTCTCCAAAACCAAACAAATACTCGAGGAAGCCCAGCAACTTGAGATTCTTATAGGGGCAAATGGAGAAGCTGCCATGTGATACTATCAGTGAAAACATACTGAGTCTCACTTCTCATGCAAGGAACAAATAAATAAATACCTTATATCTCTGTTCATTAGGAATGCAAGGTTTACACCAGTTGGCAGATAACAAGAGTTCCTTGAACATCCATAGTCCTAACTTGTCCTCTGGAAGCCTAAAACCTGATTAGGGGGGAAAAAACAAAACAGGCATCCAGAGAAAGTGAAATAACAAGCATGTTACTATATAATGCTTCAAATTCATTAAGCATTTATCATGTGCCAGGAGGAGTGTGAGCTGCTTTACAACATAATAAAATACATAGCGACTCAGTGAGATTCATGTTGTTAGGTTTATATTATAGGCAAACAGAGCCCACAGAGGTTAAGCAACCTGCTCAAGGCCATCTACACACAAGCACCAATTAACAAGCCTGATATGTGAATCAAAGAAGCAGGTTACACCCGTGCTCATAAAAACCAAGTTACACGGACTACTGACACAAAATTGGCCACTAAATAAGTGACATAAAAAGCCAGAACGATAGGAATTGTGATGTGTGAGAGGTGTGTGTGTGTGTGCGTGTGTGGGCGTGATTAAAGAATGTGATTACTATGTGCTAAGTAAGAAGAAACACCCCTAATATATTATATATGCACAGGATCATCACTGGTCTTTTCTGACCTTGCTTTTTCTGGGACAGTATTGCCAGCACCGATGATGTATTAAACAGCCAGGAGTTGGTGGTCAATTTTGGGCTTACTGTGAACCCCTGGATTCAATGACTCTACCTTC
This sequence comes from Rhinolophus sinicus, assembly GCF_057876585.1. Taxonomy (NCBI): domain Eukaryota; kingdom Metazoa; phylum Chordata; class Mammalia; order Chiroptera; family Rhinolophidae; genus Rhinolophus; species Rhinolophus sinicus. The sequence goes on from NC_142508.1 coordinate 24,816,162, forward strand.
CTTTACTTCCCAATGTGAGCAAGGATAAAGTTAATGGTGTGTGACTAATGCTCTCATAAATTTCCAGCCACTACTGAGCTATTTGCAAGCTGCTTGTCACTATATTCTGGGTTTGCTCACCCCAACTCCCTTTTTATTACCCACCACCAACCATTTCTTTATGACTTTCTGCTTCACCATGAGAGAAACACAGCAAACTCAAACAAATTCATGAAGTGTGCCTCTGCACTCCAGATGGTAGATGTGTATCAGGTTTGAGAAATCCAGTAAATCAATGGATGCATGCTGCTAAATATCTGCTTAATCTTGCCCCTACAGAGTGACCTTGAGAATTTCATCTCAAAACTGGTCATAATTTACATGGCATTCAATCAAAGAGAAAGAAGTTTTCATCCCACCAATTATAGTTTATGCTCTTGAAACCCAATAATAAACAAAACTAAATCATGAGAGCAACATCTCCAGAATACAAAGACAAACTGTAGTGGGATATTTGTGCCTTGTGTGCAATTGGTCTTCGTGCTTTAGCTTCGTGCAATAGCATCACCTAGTTAGGTTTTAAGAAACTAGGTTTTATACTTACTATCATTTTCAAAGATGCATCTAAAGATGCTCCAGACATATGAGGTATTTCATACAGTTTATAAACTGCACTTTTGACAAATGAAGGTAACTTTAGAAGAAGTAAAGTAAGAAATCTGGACATGATACAATAAACAATAAAAGAAATTAAATACTGATTCTCCTGGAAAAGAAAATGCGGATGGGAGAAGCTTTCTTCAGACAACTGTATGTCCCTTTCATTCACATCAGATCCCATGCAAACCATTATCCTCTTCGATGTTCCAGCTTGCCTTCTGTGTTAGACCTTCTCAGTTCTGTCCACAGTGGCAACAGTTGTCCCAGGGAGAGGACTTTTCATTTTTGGAGGTTTTCCGACATCCATGCATGAGAGCCAAGGGTCCCTTTGTGCAGTTTAAGGACTCTGGATGCACTTTTACCACAGCATCAATCACATTGGCTATGACTGCTCTTTGACTTGCTTGCTTTTGACTGGTAGAGATGTTTAATATCCATTTTTACATTTAGGATCTGACACAAACTTTGGTGCATTAGACATGTAGGAGGTGAATAAATGGATGAGTATAAGAGTAAATAAATGAATAGCAGAAGGAAGGAAAAGTAGAAGAGTGCTCACATGTCCTTCAGCCAATGGGTGGAAAGATACAATTGCCTGATTTAGCAAATAAAAGTAGAGGATGCCCAGTTAAATCTGAATTTCATATAAACAATAAATTTCTTAGCATAACTATGTACATGGGCATCTTGTATTTTACCTGGCCACCATAAAAGTATAAAGACATATTTCAGCTCAAAAAAGAAAAAACAAAAAAGCTTCTAAAAGCATAGTTGGTACAGATAATTTTTCAAGGAAGCAAGATGCCAGAACTTATTATTTGAGCATGGGATGGCTGTCAGAGCAACTCTGGACATACATTTGCATTCGGTAAATCCTTTCTTGTCCCTTTCTCATTAAGCAGCACATTCTGATAAAATTTGAATACAGCTACACCTAGGCATTGAGAGTGAATGTATTCCACATGCAAATTCTGCACTCCACATTCAAGTGTTTCTTTTGACTCTGAAACTGAACTGATTATGCACCTGTCAGTTTCTTTTTGAAGACTAACTTAAAATACAGTGCATTATTGATATACTTTAAATAAGTTCAGATTCAAGTTGACCAAACTACTTCTCAATTCTATTCCACCTCTGCCCTAGGAAGTGGTGTCCTAAGATAAGTTGTTTCAACTTTGTGCCACAGCAATGAAGCACAAATTCTATTATCTGACTCACTAGGTAGCCTATGGCTTGAGGGGTGCAGTGCAGTCAAGACAGGCATTGTTATGAGAAAAAAAAATAAAAAGTTCTCAGTATTATTAAAATCCAGATAGCGTTCACATCTTTATAACAAATTCCCTTTCCTTAATTTGGTATTTATATCAAATTTTAAAATTATGGCAATTAAAATAATTTTAAACTGTAAAATATCAAAAATTACATTGTTTTCTCTTTGATATGCTTTTATAGGAACAAAGCATCCTCTATTTAAATTCTTAATATTCAAACAATATATCTCATTTAGAGTATGCTGCAGCATTGCTATTTTAAAACAATCTTAAAGCATTTTCATAAATATTATTTTACTAAAAATAGGTATTCTATTAATTATGGGTATTAGTTTTCAGCAAAGGAAAATTTTATAGATATAATGCTAAATGTACAAAATTCAATAAAAATTCAAAGTAGAATTGACTAGCTTTCCATTTATAAAAAACATTTCTGAAATAAAATTTGTATTATCAGCAGCAGGAACTAGGAAGAAGTTATGCTGATCATCTGAAACATTCAATATACATCTTATTTTTATAGCTGGTGTACACTGAGATCTCTCAATCGTGACGCAGTTTGAAGAAACACGGTTTCTTCATTTGTTTGTCTTGTTCTTTTGTTGTTTTCAGTTTTATATACCACATATCAGTGGTTCTTGACTTTTTCTGTCTGACTTATTTCGCTTAGCTGTATAATCTCAGGATCCATCCACGTTGTCGCAAATGGCACTATGTCATCTTTTCTTATGGCAGAAGAGAGGGGTGGTAGGCAAGGGTAAAAGGGATCAAATATGGTGATGGAAGAAGAACTGACACTCGGTGGCAAACACACAATGTGAGATGTAGATGATGTGTTATAAAATTGTACACCTGAAACCTATGTAACTTTACTAACAATTGTCACCCCAATAAACTTTAATTAAGAAAAAAAGAGGTCTTCAGTGTCCTCCCTCCTACTGGACTCCTCCCTCCACAACCTTGAATCTCTAAGTAGAGCAGTGGGTAACACTCCTGAACTAATTAGGAGGCCTGAACAGCTGAAAATGTTTTAGAGGATGTGCTTACTGCTATCTACTGACCTTTGGGAAACAGCCTAATGTCTGTATGTTTTATTGACAATACTTAAAATAGAAGCTTCTCCTTTAATCTCTGAGACATGTTGTGATGCAATCTCACCAAGTCAGGACTTTTATTAGACCACTAAATACATCAGAATTGGCATATTCAGGAGGTACATTTTTTATATCTTTGCTGTCAAAAAAGTCTCTAAAATGCAATCCAGGAAACTGTCATTTAGGAAATCAACAAAATTGCATTGTTGAATCAGATGCCATTCTTCTATATTTGTGCAATGACCTGAATTTTAAAATTCTGAATAATGGCTGATCTTATATTATAGCTTCACAAAGGCATCAAATATTTTTTTTTAATCTACGGTGAAGCACAAACAGTAAAAGATAGCCTTATGGCATATTTTTTATTTGTTTACAAACAGTAAGTAACCCAGCACACCACTTGCCAGAATCCCTTATGGTGTTTGGCTTAGGATAAAATAAAATCCTTTGTATCTGTTATGAATACAAATATAAATACAGCACAGATGCTGGTGACACATTTTCATTATATTCTCAAGTTTCTGAATAGAAGCCATATTCAATTGTTTATAAAATATTTAAAATCAAATTTATAAATATAGCATAATATTATAAGATCCCCAAAGAAACACCATCAATAATATTCATCACAGATGAATAAGAAAAATAAGTCAACCTGTGGAAAGGGAGAAAATATTTGCAAGCCACATATCTGATAAAGGACTAATATCCAAAATATATAAGAAACTCATATAGTTCAATAGCAAAAAATCTCACAGATAATCCATTTACTAAAGAAGCAAAGACCTGAATAGCCATTTTTCTAAAGAAGACATAGAAAGGACCAACAGGTACATGAAGAGATGCTCATCATCATTAAGCATCAGGGAAATGCAAATCAAAACCACATGAGATATCACCTTACCCCTGTTAAGATGACTGTTTTTTAAAAAAGACAAGAGATAAGAGTTGATGAGGGTTTGGAGAAAAGGAAACCTCTGTATACTCTTGGTAAAAATGTAAATTGGTACATCCATTATGGAACATAGTGTGAAAGTTCCTCAAAAAATTAAAAATAGAACTTCTATATGATCCAGCAATTCCACTTTTGAGTATATATCCAAATGAAATGAAATTCCTATCTCAGAGAGATGTCTGCATTCCCATGTTCATTGCAGCATTATGCAAATAACCAAAACACGGTAACAACCTAAGTGTACATCAACAAATGAATGAATAAAGAAAATGAGATATTTAGAGATATACATAACATATACAGATAATGAGATTTTATATATAATAGAATATTACTCAGCCATATAAAAGAAGGAAACCCTACCATTTGTGACAACATAGAGGAAACTGGATGACATTATGCTAAGTGACATAAGCTAGACACACAAAATAAATACTGTGTGATTTCACTTATATATGGACTCTGGAAAAAAAACAAAAAACCTAACTCATAGAACCAGAGGACAGAGTGTTAGTTGCCAGCAGCTGGGGGGTGGCGAAATAGGAGATGGTGGTCAAAGGGTACAAACTTTCAGTTATAAGATGAATAATTATGGGGATATAATGTACAGCATGGTGATTATAGTTAATAATACTGTATTATATACTTGAAATTTGCTAAGAGAGTAGATCTTAACTGTTCTCATTACAGAGGGAGAAATAATGTGAAGCGATGAATGTGTTAACTGGACTGTGGCAATCATGTCACAATGTTTACATCTATTAATGTATCACATTGTGCTCCTTAAGAATCACGTTGTACAACTTAAAAACAAAATAAGATTTGTGATGCTTGCTACATATCTAATTATGTAGGATTAATTTCAATGATCAACTAAAAATAAAGTTATGAAATAGAAAAAAAACTGAATAGCAGCAAAGAGCATTTGATATAATTCTAAACGGAAAGCAAATTGTATAAAGTTTGCATATCGCTTTAGGTAATATGACCATTTTAACTATGGTGATTCTTGCAATCCATGAACATGGAATATCTTCCCATTTTTTTGTGTGTAATTTTTGTCAATAATGTCTTGTAGTTTTCACTGTGTGGGTCCTTTGTTAAGTTTATTCATAGATACTTTATCCTTTTTGTTGCAATTGCAAATGGAATTTTTTTTTTTTCATTTATTTTTCTTGTATTTCATTTTTAGTATATAGGAATGCAATGGATTTTTGGACACTGATTTTTGTATCCTATATCTTTACTATATTTATTTATTGTTTCTAATAGCTTTGGGGGAGACTTTAGGGTATTCTATTTATATATGTATACATATATATGTATATGTATATATATATATATGTATATATACACACACACACATATACATATATTATACATATATATATATATATATATATATATATATATATATATATATATATATATGTAATCTACAAAAAGTGACAATTTTACTTCTTTCTTCCCAAATTGGATGCCTTTTATTTCTTTCTCTTGTCTCATTGCTCTGGCTAGACTTCCAGTACTATGTTAAATAACAGTGGTGAGAAAGGGCATTGTCTTTTTCCTGGTCATAGAGGAAAATCTTTCAGTCTTTTACCATTAAGTATGATATTACTTGAGGGTTTGTCATACTCATATATGCCCTTTGTTATGTTGAGGTGCTTTCCTTCTATACCCATTTTATTGAATACTTTAATCATAAATGTATGTTCTACCTTGTCAAATGCTTTTTCTGCATCTACGATATGATCATATGATTTTATCCTTTATTTTGTTTAAAAAGTACTGATTTATTACATTGATTCATTTGAGTATGTTAAACCTTCTTTGTGTACCACACGATCTCACTTATATGTGGAATCTAAAGAACAAAAAAACAAACAAACAAACCAAAACAGAAACAGACTCATAGATACAGAGATCAAACTGATGGTTACCAGATGAGAGGATATTTTGGGGTGGGGGGGGGTAGCTGGGTGAAAAGGTGAAGGGATTAAAATGTACAAAATAGTCTTCGTCATTACAAAATAGTCACAGAGATGTAAAGTAAAGCATAGGGGATACAGTGAATAATACTGTAATAACTATGTATTGTGCCATGTGGGTACTAGACTAATTGGAGAGGTCACTTCGTAAATTATATAAGTGTCTAACCACTATGCTGTACACTTGAAACTAATATAAAATAGTATTGAATGTCAACTATAATTGAAAATTTTTAAATATTAAATAAACAGAAAAAAGTATATATTTTGTAATAAAAATAAAACAATGTCAATCCAAATTTCTATCAATGGGGACTGCTTTAAAAAAATATCTAAGGCATTAGACCTGAACAAAAAGTGTATAGAAGAAAACATAGGTACTAAACTTATGGACCTTGGGTTCAAAGAGTATTTTATGAATTTGACTCCAAAGGCAAGGGAAGTAAAAGCTAAAATAAATATATGGGACTATATTAAACTTAAAAGCTTCTGCACAGCAAAAGAAACCATCGACAAAATAAAGAGCAACCAACTGAATGGGAGAAGATTTTTGCAAACAGTGCCTCCGATAAGAGACTAATATCCAAATTATACAAGGAACTCATACAACTCAACAACAAAAAAAACAACCCAATTTAAAAATGGGCAGAGGACCTGAAGAGACATTTCTCCAAAGAGGACATACAAATGGCAAATAGACATATGAAAAAATGCTCAACATCACTAATCATCAGAGAAATGCAAATAAAACCACAATGAGTTATCACCTCACCCCAGTTAGAATGGCTATCATCAACAAGACAAATAGTAACAAGTGTTGGAGAGGCTGTGGAGAAAAAGGAACCCTCATACATTGTTGGTGGGCATGCAGACTGGTGCAGCCGTTATGGAAGGCAGTGTGGAGGTTCCTCAAAAAAATGATGAATAGAATTACCATATGACCAAGGAATCCCTCTCCTGGGTATCTACCAAAAAAATCTGAAAACATTTATCCATAAAGACACGTGTGCTCCAATGTTCATTGCAGCTTTGTTTACAGTGTCCAAGACATGGAAACAACCAAAATGTCCTTCGATAGATGAATGGATAAAGAAGTTGTGGTATATGTACACAATGGAATACTATTCGGCGGTAAGAAAAGATGAAATAGGAACATTTGTGACAACATGGATGGATCTTAAGATTATAATGCTAAGTGAAATAAGTCAGACAGAAAAAGCAGAGAATCATATGATTTCACTGATATGTGGTATATAAACCGAAAACAACAAAAGAACAAAACAAACAAATGAAAGAACAAAAACTCATAGACATAGACAATAGTTTAGGAGTTACCAGAGGGTAAGGGAGGAGGGGGGAACAGGGCTCTAGAAGAGGGGTAAACGGGGTCTAATATATGGTGATGGAAAGAGAACTGACTCTGGGTGGTGAACACACAATGTGAGATATAGATAATGCATTACAGAATTGTACACCTGAAATCTATGTAACTTTACTAACAATTGTCACCCCAATAAATTTTAATTTAAAGAAAAAAAATAAAATAAATAAAAAGGGAGTCATAAAAAATATAATTGCAAATCTACCATAAGTGCCATTAATACCAGTCACCCAAATTAGCATAATATTAAAAGAATAAAACTATATCTATTTTAGCTTTGTTTTTAACACACAACTATTATTTCATTCAAGTAAAAATAAATCCTGATTAAGAATTGGAAAAAACCTTAAGCTACCCCAGGAGGGTCCAATATTTTTAAAATAAGAAAGAAGCAATTATGTTTATAATACTAAAGCTATTAATTAGACATCCAGTCAGCAAAAGTTTATAATATTATTTGCAACAAGGTACTCTAAATTTCTTACTCTCTCTAAGGTGTTTATTGGTATGTCAGAAATTCTTAAAAATCTGTGTTAAATATCTATGATAATCTAATTGGAAAAATTCTGGCTAATATTTATAGCTATAAATTATAAAATGTATTAAAATTGTTTCTGTGTACATTTCATAATCAAAATTTTCTTAAGACATATGAAATTTATTAAACGAATATATGTGATTAACTAATACTCCATGTTGAAATACAATATTTGGTGAATTAAACATACACAGAAACTGGAAAAAAGTCCGTTGATTCTTGGCCAATAATCAAAGTAGAATCTCTTTCTGAATTAAACATTAGCAAGAGGTCAAGAAAACAAAATTCATGAATTAGCTAATTGTTTTTTTCGGCTGTTCATATAAGCTGTGGTTTATATATGCACACTCCTCAAAAACATTTTAAGGAACATTTTATTATGTTGCTGCATTCTAACTATCTTAGGGGAAAAGTTTAAAAAGGAATTCGGGTTACTAAACCTTTCAGTGTCAAATTTAGGGAAAAGGTTCATCAAACTAACTTGAAATTTGAAAAAGAGAATCATACGAAAGAGGTCAATGAAATATATGTTCCACCGATTGAGTTAAGCAGCAAAGAGAGATTTAATGATGTCAGGTATGAAAGATGATGCCCTGTGTGACTTTAGTACTCAGGAAAAGTGCATGCTAGTACTGGAAACTGATCAGAAACATGGTTTTCAGGTTGCTTCTCAAGAATGGTGACTGTGAGGCGTAGTGTATAAGAACACTCATCACTCAGGTATAAATGGGTATATCACTTTAAATTAGAGCAAACGAAATAGAAAGAGATGCATTCCTAATAATAGTATGTTACTTTATATTGCTTAGTAGTATTTCATTTTATGAATTTACCATATAACATATACCAGTTAATGGATACTTGGGGTTTTTCCAGTTTCTGGCTGTTTTGATTAAAGGCAATATGAACATCCACATACAGATTTTGTGTGGACACATTTTCATTGCTTTTAGTTTTCTATTGCTATATAATAAATTATCACAAACTTAGTGGCTTAAAGTAAGTATTAAGAATTGATTAGCAAAAGAAACATGAAAGATATCCATGTAAGACATAAAGAACAATTAATAAAGATATATGCATATAACGTGTCACATACAAATATACTGCTAATGCAATTTTATAACACATGTGCGAGATAGCAGACCAGATATATTATTTAGTCTATTTTACTGGTGATGAAAGTAAGACTTAGAGAACACACTATATTAAAGCTACCAGTAAATAGTAGAGACAAAATTGAAATTCAAAGTCTATTCATTCACAAGTGACAATATAATTACCTGTACAATATATAAAAGTATAATGAAATACAATAAAATTCACTTTTTTATTTTAAAAATTAGTGCTTTTAGATACAGAGGGTGCCAAAAAATAATCTAGACACATTTTAAGAAAAGAAAACAGTATTAAGTGACTTTAGTGCTATTCAGCAATGAGGTATGTAGCACTTTTTCTAGGGTGGGTGGGTTCATGAACTTAATTGTCCAACATAATGTACCGATAACAAAAGATGAATACAAGTCACGTTTGACTTCTGCAATTACAAGAGGTGCTCAAAGTGGTTACCATCAGCGTCCAGACACTTCTGATTACAGTGAACTAATACTTGAGCAAGGTTGACCAAAGTGTCTACTTATATACATTTTTTTGGCATCCAGGTATGTGTATATAAAACCTCACCACAGACAAGGTATGGAACGTTTTCGTCACCTAAAATTTTTTCTCGTTTCATTTTGCAGTTAATCACTTCAACCTTACTCTTAGCCATGATATCTTTTCTGTCTCTATAGCATTTTCTTTATGAGAATGCCATATAAATGCATTCATACAGTAGGGATCCTTTTATGGCTGTCTTCTTTCACTTCACTGAAGGCTTTGAGATTTATTTGTGTTGTTGAATACATGGGGAGTATGTTCTTTTATATTGCTTAATAGTATTTCACTTTATGAATTTACCATATACCATGTACCAGTTAATGCATACTTGGACTTTTTCCAGTTTCTGGCTATTTTAATTAAAGGCAACATTCACATACAGATTTTGTGTGGACACATTTTCATTGCTTTCAGTTTTCTGTTGCTGCATAATAAATTATCGCAAACTTCATGACTTAACAGAACACAAAATCTATTACATCAATGTTTCTATGAGTCTGGTATAATGGGATTTTCTGTTCAGGACTTTCCCAGGCTACAATCCAGATATGGGCCTGCTAGGGCCATACTCTCTTCTGAGGGCAGGGGTCCTCTTGCAAGCTCACTGGTTGTTGGCAGAATCCAATTCCTTGAGGTTGTAGGACTGAGGACGCTGTTCCCTCGCTGGCTGTCAGCCACGGGTTATCTGAGGTCCCAGAGTTTGCCCACATCTCTTTAAAAGATGATCCCTTACAACAGGGCTACTTGCCTTTTCTAAGGCAGCAAAAGTGTTTCTCGCAAGTGGAATTTCTCTGGCTTCATGTCATCAAGTTATAATATAACTCAATCATGGAAGTGACTATCGCATTACTTTTGTTGTATAATGTAACCGAATTAAGGGAGTAAATATCTCATTATATTCACAGGTCCAGCCCACAGTCAAGATATAGCATTTTAAACAAAACAAAACAAAACTCTTACACGCATTTTTCTCTAAAAACAACAGATATCTACTGGCATTCAGCTTCATAATAAAATGGATCAGGTACTGAATAGATCCTTCCCAGATTCTTCCTCACTAGCATTCGGGTATATACTTGGGAAATGAAATAATTTTTTGAATATATAATGCAAATTGCAGGAAGTAAAGCTCAAAGATATCTTAATATATGGTAATAGATACCAAAGGTAGATTACCTCTCACATTTTAGAGATTCTTGAAAGAGGGTGGGTATTAGGGATATCACTGAGGGGAATGCATTCAAAAACTTAGAGAAAATGAGATTTGCATATTCATCAAAAGCAGAATTCATATAAAAATAAACGGTTGATTATCATTGACCTAGAGTCAGCAGGAAAGACTGTGATACTCTAAGTAGGCTTCATATACTGGAAGATAATAAGCAGGGCAAATAACATTTAAGATAACATTTATTATCATATTTCCCCGAAAATAAGACTTAGCCAGACAATCAATTTTAATGCGTCTTTTGGAGTAAAAATTAATATAAGACCCGGTATTATATTATATTATATTATATTATATTATATTATATTATATTATATTATATTATATTAGACCCAGTCTTATATTATTGTAAAATAAGACTGGGTCTTATATTAATTTTTGCTCCAAAAGGCGCATTAGAGCTGATTGTCCAGCTAGGTCTTACTTTCGGGGAAGCACGGTAGGAATGACTGCAGAGAACACATCTTTGGAGAGAGAAGATATCATAATCTACCAGATGTTAAATTTCCCATATTTTTTTTTAAATTTCCCAAGTATTCAAGGGTTTCAATGGATTATAAAAAAAAAAAAAAAATGAGATTGGATTTTATGTAAGTAGGTATTAATTTCTAAGTAATGTATGGCATACACAAATTTCAGAAAACTTTAATCATGAATTTGGTATTCATCTAAAAAACACAGAAATCAGGATACGTTCTCTGTAGATGTAAGACCTAAGGAGGATTATTCAATATTAATTTGTGATTTAAGGGAATCAAAAAAGCATTTAAAAGAAGTGGCTATAGTTGAAGAAGGAAAAATATAACTTCATAATTGTGGGAGTGGAGGAATTTGAAAACCAGATGGGAGACATCTTACTAATTTTGTTTTTTTTTAACATTTCAATGGCAGGTCCAAACTCCTACTTCTTGGCCACTACTATTCAGAGGCCCTTGTCTAATCTTGAAAGTTGTAGAAACCTCCATATTCCTTAGGATATGACACATAATTATTTCTTTTACCCTAGGTTTACCTCAGTAAATCATGATGTAGTATTTCATACATGTCTGTATAACCTAGATGTCTGTTGAGGCTTAGTTACCATTTGGACTATATCTTTGTTACCTGATTGAATCTGGTACTCTCCCCACAAGTTCTACAAGTCTCCGAATTTAGATCTAGGTGTGTCTATCTTTGCTCTTGGGTCTAGGGTAAGCTCTTAGTTCAGCTACTAGCAAGCCATATGTTAGGATTTTTGCTGGTTTCCATAAAAGACCTGGTCATAAAAATCCCATTTCACTAAAGATTGGAAAAGTTTCACAGAGACATGAGTCTTACACTACAAAGCCCTCCACCATCTCATTAGTTTCAATCCAGTAAGTCTGCTGCCATTCAAAGAGCCTGTATCCTCCCTGTGCTGTGCACATTCTTCTGGGAAATGTACCCCCTTTATTTAGCTATCTATCTGTCTGCCTGTGTGTCTGTCTCTCTCTCACACACACACACACACACACACACACACACACACACACTCACGCTCCTCTGCCTTCCTTCTTTCCTATGCATTCCTCATTGTTTTAGTGATTCTACTATATGAGACAACTACCTATTTGCAAAACTCAGAACTATTTTCACAAATGAACATCTAATCTGTTTTTTTAAGACATGTGTGGGAAAGAAAGTTTTCAATGTCCAAGTTTACACTTTAAATGTTTTTTCCTATTAACTTTTCCTTTCCTAATAAGTTATAAAAATGGTGATTCTGGTTTGTGGACAGATGGTTTATCTCTAAGAACTCACAACAGTGATTTCAATATTTTAAAAAACTTGCAAAAATAGATACCGCAAGAAATTCATCCAGACCTATATTCCACAAGTCTTTTCCCAATGATTGTGTAAGTATGTATTCATATTTGAATGAAGCAAAAAGGACTTTAATCTTATAAATAAGGCTCACTACAGGCTTCTCTACTAGAGACTCTCTCTCTCTGCATGCAACTTGAATGGCAACTGAATCAAATGTAGGACCAGTTTGTGATATTTTGTTAAGTAGATAGACATTTTGTACCTGCTAAAATTAGCACATTCCTTTCCAATTACTCTTTAAGTTGTTACAAAATGAAAAAAAACCTTTAAGGTGTTGTGTTAATCATTTTCAAAAGAAGGCCTAATGTTTTCTATAAGGTGAACATCATGGTTTATCTCTGATTATTGTTTTAGTTCACCAACATCTCATTAGGTTTTTATCAACTCCAACTACAATAGGGGTCAATTGGGGGAAATTTGGATAAAGAAGCAACGGTTTACAGTAGATGGCTGGAGATGGGGATTGGTTCTGTTCACTTACCTGTTCCTCATTAGAAGGAGATTAGGGATAGGGGAAGATTAAAAAAATGGGTCAAGGAAGCGCAGAAGCTAATGTTTGTTTTTTTAGCCTAAAGAAGGCATTCGCAGCCAGAAATTAACTATACATCACATAAACAGTGGTTTAGTTTGGTCTTATGTGGGGTTTTGTATGGTTTATTCACTCTAGGCAGAGTCAAAGAGCTCTCATCACGTCTCTGGCACAGTGTTCTTCATCCAACTCACAAGCTAGATGACTGTTACAAAGGCAGAGCAGTGCAAATCAGGAGGAAAATAAGTTAGGAATCTAAACATTTCATCATGTTCTACATGTGCTGTGCCCTTGGAATGAAGAGAAAGGAACAAGCAGTTTGGTATTTAAAAATTTTTACTCCATTTCGTTAAAATTTCTCTTACCCAACAAATATTGGTTTGGAATATAGTGGGCTCATTGGTTATTTCATGTGCTCTCTTACACTTTCCAGTCCTTTTTGAGTTGGATGGGGCCATGTGACTAGCTTTGGCCAATGGAATTACACTTGTCTTTTCTAGAGCAAAGCACTTATTACCAACGAAAGGCTCTCTAGAGCCTTCTTTGCCTATCTCATGGATGGGGAAAGCCATGTATTCCAGATGGTTCACAGATAAGGTAGTGGGGCCTCTGTTATTCAGAGTCCCTGAGTGACTGTGAATCCAAGGCCCTACACAACCCCAGCCTTTAAACTGCCCTGAACGTGTTTCATGAGCACAGGAAAAATGTTAGCTTAAGCCACTGAGATTTATTACTTCAGGATATTACCACAAAACTACAAGAAGAGTGAAAGAAATGAAAGAACAGAAAATAACAATGCAAATAAAAGGAAGTTGTTTTTTCTATCTGCCCCTCCCCCATGGAAACACAGCTTAGAAGGAACAGCCAGTCTCACATCATTATTTTTGCATAACATAACAATGTTGGTGATGAACATCAGAAATATCACCTATTGAAAACATTTATATATGTATATGCTTTCACACCTACACATGTAAACATGTATTTAAACATACCATAGTATTCTCTATTCTGTGAGATTTAAGATAGAACAGTTGAAAATCAATATATGTCATCACATTACTAAGCCTCTTTCTCTGAGTGACTGGAGCTCTTAGTCACCAAAGCCATGGTGCCCTTGAGATGTTTACGTGTCTATCGTCAACATCATTTGACAGATGTGATTAATTAAGAGATGTCTAGCATTGTTATTAAATTCAAAATACACAGATAAACATCTGGAGAAGACTTTTTCAGAAGGTCTTTGGGGAGTGTAACATAAATTCTTCATGAAAAAAATTTGCTCTGCCATCAATCATCCATTCCTTACTGTAATAAGTGCATCCTTCTCCTTATCTCAATTGTTCTAGTAATAATTTGCTGCCACATCCCTCAATTATCTTAGTAAGTATTTTTTTTTTAATGTTGACATGATTTATGATTGGAAAAGGCAGTTTATAACATTCTATAACCAGTGGATTAAAATACCTGTTACATTTTGGGGAATGCAGGTTTCCTAAGCCACATAGCAGAAGAATAAATGGATGACTGTAGAAACATGGAAATAATACATCCAAAAATTCTGGTGCTCTAAAAACAAAACATTTGTACTAGGAAACAATGGAAACTATATGACGATTGGGTTCACGAACTTATCCTTCAAAAAGTGCTACATACCTCATTGCTGAATATCACTATGGTCACCTTTGAAGTTCTCCCCTTGGGAAGCTATGCACCAATGTCAGCACCTAGTCCACCCTTCAAAGCAATTTTGGAACTCTTTTTCTGGAATGGCTATCAGAGCTGTCGTCGTGTTACCCTTGATATCCTGAATGTCATCAAAATGTCTTCCTTTCAATATTTCTGTTATCTTTGGGGTAAAGGAAAAAGTCATTGGGGGCCAGATCAGGTGAGTAGGGAGGGTGTTCCAATACAGTTATTTGTTTACTGGCTAAAAACTCCCTCACGGACAGTGTCATATGAGCTGGTGCATTGTCGTGAAGCAAGAGGCATGAATTGTTGGCAAAAAGTTCATGTCGTCTAACGTTTTCACGCAGCCTTCCAAATAGTAAACTTGGTTAACTGTTTGTCCAGTTGGTACAAATTCATAATGAATAACCCCTCTGATATAAAAAAATTTTAGCAACATTTTTGCAACAAATTCACAAACTTAATTATCAGACCTCATACAATGCCACAGTTGGCTGTTGCAGAGGATATTACCTGAAATTATCTGAGTCAAGCATAATCATACTTTTCCCCAGGACTTAGAGATTTGGGACTCAGAAAGTTTAATCATTCCTTCCAACTAACTGTTAGAAGTTGAGTCTTCTACCATGTGGAGAAAGAAAGTTTTTAGTAAGATCAAAAAAAATGAAAAACCCAATTAAAAAATGATCAGAGGACATAAAGAGACATTTTTGTAGAGAAGACATACAGATGGCCAACAGATATATGAAAAAAATGTTCAATCTCACGAATCATTAGAGAAATGCAAATAAAAACCACAATGAAATACCACCTCACTCCAGTCAGAATGGCCATCATCAATAAATCAACAAACAACAAGTGCTGGCAAAGATGTGGAGAAAAGGGAATCCTCGTATACTGCTGGTGGGATTGCAGGTTGGTGCAGTCACTACGGAAATCAGTATGGAGGTATCTTAAAAAACTGGAAATGGAACTACCTTATGACACAGCAATTCCACTTTTAGGTATCTATCCAGAGAAATCCAAAATGCTAATTCAAAAAAATATATGCACCCTTATGTTTATTGCACGGCTATTCATAATAGCCAAGACATGGAAACAACTGAAATGCCCATCAGTAGACAACTGGATTAAGAAACTGTGGTACATTTATACAATAGAGTATTACTCAGCCAAAAAGAAAAATGAAATCTTACCATTTGCAATGATATGGATGGACCTAGAGAACATTATGCTAAGTGAAATAAGTCAGATGGAGAAAGACAAATACCATATGATCTCACTTATATGTGGAATCTAAAGATCAGAATAAATGAACAAACTAAACAGAAATAGTCTCAGAGATATAGAGAAAAAATTGAGGATTGCTAGATGGGAAGGGGGTGGAGATGAGGGAGAAGGTGAGGGGATTAGAAAGCACAATCGGTAGCCACAAGATTGTCACAGGGATACAAAGGACAATTTGGGGAGTATAATCAGTAATGTTGTAAAGATTTTGTAGGGCATCAGATGGGAACTTGTCTTACTAGGGAGAACAATTCATGGATGGTGTAGATGCCTGACCACTGCAGAGTACACCTTAAGCTGAAGCTGAATAATATTGAATGTCAACTATAACTCAGTATATATATATATATATATATATATATATATATATATATATATATATTTAATGGGATGTGGAGTACAACATAGAGAATAGAGTCAATGGAATTGTAACAGCTATATACGATGTCAGAAGGGTAGTAGATTGAGGGAAGGGGGGTTATCACTTTGTGAGGGGTGTGAATGTCTAACTATTACACTGTTTTGTACACCTGAAACTAATTTTAAAAAAAAACAAAATGCAACAGGTGTAAAGTTTTAGTTGTGTAAGATAAGCACATTCTAGCAATCTGCTGTGCAGTATTGTGCCTACAGATGTTGAAAACTTGTTTTCCCACAGAGTCCTCTTAGAAAAGCTTAAACATTCATCTGTGAAAATAGTTCTCACTTTTGTAAACAATAGATTAACAATCTGCATTGTCACTTAAAATCTGTGAAGAGGCAGATCTCATGTTAAGTGTTCTTGCCACAATAAAATTAAATTTTTTAAAACGTGAATGCATCCAAAGAAACTGAGACAAGTCACGGAGCAAACACTATTGGTTGAGTTCTTGGTTCCATCGTTGCTGAGGCCTAGATGTATCCCTATTCTTGGATTCCAGTATCCCCGTGCAACTTGAATGTTAACTGGATCACTTGTCCCTTAAGACCTAGTTAATGGACTTGAACCATAACTCCGCTATTTGTGGTTAATTCAAAAAACTTCCCAAGATTTCTGTTAATAACTAGGGATTGGAGTGAGGAATGGAAAGTGGAAGTGGTTTAGATTTTCATGGTCATCTTTGGCTTCTGCTGAATTAATTCTGTAAATTTTTTTCTGACTGATGAGGCTCCTCCCTGATTTGTGTCCGTCCAGTCATGGATTTTAGCCTCAAACTCTTTCTGTAATCCTTTAAAACAATTAAGCAAACTTCAAAACAACAACAAGCAAATACTATGACTCTCAAACATGGCATTTGTGTGTATGAGAAATATTACTGAAGATTTGAAGAAGCCATGATTTAAAATAAAGAGACAGAAACAGTAATTTTTTAGTATTCAACTTTTAACCACCCTATTCCAGGATTATTTCCCACTTAGCCTTGCTGCCCCATTTAGAATTCCAGCTTCACCATCATATTAATCCCTTTCTTCCTCTGTCCCTTCTTCCTCTTCCCAACCTCTTTCCAGGAGAGCTACAAATTATCCTCAGAGCACTGCTTTGAAATTTTTCTCAAACCCCAGATTTGCATATTCAAATCCATCAAAGGACTCATAGAAATTAATTTTGCATTGTCCACCCTTCTCAGGCAGGAGCTGTTTTAGACAGCAAATTTCCCCATCATTACTATAACAAATTTGCCTTTCTGTTGGTGCCGGGTTAAACTTAAGAGTCCTAAACTCACAAATAAATGCATAATGCATTAGCAAAGACCAATTTAGATTAGGAACATATATTATTTATACAACATTTAAGTGAAACTTTACTTTCAAGTTCACGTTGTTCCCCTGAGGGGGAAGCCCCATCTGGTTTAGTAAAATGACTGTCTTATACAATATTTTTATTAAATATCTTTATTTTCATATATGTAGGGCACGTCCAGCCAGGGTAATATGTGGTTGGCAAGCAGAGGTCTTTGGGGACAGGCTTTAATTAACAAGTATAATAAATATTGATGTAAATAGAAGTGACATAATTAAATTGTGTGCTTCTAGAAGACTTTGAAAGAGTTTGATTTTCTGTAATTCATGAACTACTCATTTAGTGGGTAAATGTATTTTTCATAGAGTTAAAAAGTGAAATTTAAACAATCCAGCCTTAAATTACCACATTTTCTGAACTGTAGTAGTCAAGGCAAGAAAACATAAATTCTAGGTGTCTAGTTATTAATATTTCCTATGTAGACTTCTTCAAAGAAGGAATATATTTCTAATTAAAACATTTCCAAAATATTTCTTGTATTTTTTATAAATATACAAATTGCTTCATTAGTATCTCCTATGGAAGATGTCAATCTTTTTATTACAAATTTTGCATTCTCATTGAAATCAATAATTAAATAGTATTTGAAAAGGTAAACAATAGTTTAGGACACACATTTGAAATCAGCAAGATAATGACTTCGTCAGTACAATGCGCGCGTTTCCCTGTGATGCTCTTTCTCTTACAGTGTAACACTACCAGGTAGGTGCCATGTGTGTCTACCTTTCCCTCAGAGATGAAGAATACCTCCAGCCAGGACAGTGTTTCAAGCTTCCAACTCCTGGATTTGTTGTTACAGTCAGAAACAGATTCAAAAATCAAAGTAAAGAAGCAAATATGTTATGAGAGCTCTGGCAGACAAGATGATATGGCCTGCAGATAACCCTTCAAGAAGGGACTCACTGCTCTGCTGTGAGGACTCACTGCTGAGCGATAACCTCCGCTGTTAGCTCCTTCAAGGTCTGCCTTAGCTTTTGATCCAAGGTCAAACTTTTACACTGGCTCCCAGACAGAGACTGATTAAATCTAAGTAAAGACCTACACCCAGTCAGTTTTTATATAATGTAAACCTTTGCCCCAGTGCTCCCTACTGTGCTGGCAGAGACTTTCTTAGTTCTGCATGGTAGACTTACTCCTTTTTCCTTTCATCGGTATTACCCTCCAGTAAAATTTTTGTCTCAACATCTGATTTCCAGATAACTCAATGGGCACAGTTGGTACCAGGAATAATCTGAGATAGCAGACAGTTGGGGTATGGGGACTGTCACTCCCTCCTCAGCTGGCAATGTAGTTCCCATGCTGAGTGCCAAGTGGAGCATGGACAGCTTCTGGCACAGGAGGTATTCCAATTGTTAAAACTTTCACCTGGGGTCAGCTGGGAGAATGTCTGTGAGGGCTATTTCCTGAGTAGTGTAAGGATTTAGTCATTTGAACTGTACAGGGTGGTTAATAAACATAAAAATGATGGAACTAAATAATGGTTACTAAGTTCATTGCTGCCCTAAAGGTGGATAATGACAAGCTAGAGAAATTAACAAACAACTGAAAGATAAGCGTGAGAGAAAGAGAGTCGCGTTGGAAGCTAAGAAGCTGCCTTCCTCTCAGGAAGGGGACAAGCAGAAAAAGACAAAGATCAAGATGAGTCTTCAATAGTCAGAGCTGCTAAACTTCAAAGGTGCTTGAATGTTCAATTGAACCAGGGTTCTCATGCTGAAGCTAGGGCCCCAGATGGGTGACAAATTGGATGCTGTCACATAGTTTAGGGGCATCTACATGGGTACCCCTGAAGATTCTGACTTCCCTCCATTTTTGGAAAGTACAGAATGGTCGCACTCCTTCCGTGGGGGAAGATAATGCAGAAGTTTCTCCCACCCAAAGCAACAGGTGCCACTCAGCAGCTTTCCCGACCTCTACTCCTGGCTAACTGACCTATACTAAGTAAAGACACACCATGCAGCTAGAGAAGTGTTGACCTAATGAGGGAGGAAATAGACTGTGCCCCAAAGGAGCTATCTATGATAGGTAGGAGGCATGTAGACAGGGGAGAACCTATGGAACTGAATATAGCAGGTGCTCAATCAAAGGGGCTTGGCCATAAAAGACTGGATCAGGGAGAGTTTACTGACTTGGAAACAGGATTTAACATTCTGGTGAAGAGTCAGGAGATGGTGCAAATGTGCTGCTAGAATTTCTGGCAGAAGCCAGGGAATAGTCACAGTGAGGTTGAAATGCCTGAATTACTGTGGCACATGGTTGAGGAAGGGATTAAAAGGCCCAAGGATTTGGGTCTGCTGGGTCTCAGTTATGTGAGGCTCCAAGGCCCCAAAGAGGACTTGTTCCTGGAGAGGCCTTTTCCAAGACCAAAAGAAATGTGCGGGTGTGAGCATCACTAACATCGTGAAATGTTCAGTGAGTTCACTTCTCTGTGGGCCAGGGCTGATGATTGAGGCTATCACAGAAATTAACTTGCTGATAGCAAAGGGGATGGTAAGGCCCTGGTGCAAAAAAAGCCAACTAGTGTGGCTTAAATGCCAGAAGCCAGGGGATTATAATTATTTTAATGAGCAACAAAATCAGAGTGGCAAGCAGAGTGCCTAACCAGTAGAGAGTTTTAGAGATGGTTAATAGAACATGGTGTCCCCAGGGACAAAACAGGTGAGAAGTCATCAAGGGTACTGCATAATATATAAGTATATAATAAAAAATGAGAAATAGAGTTCTAGTCAAGGTGGCACAATAGCTAAATGCTGTGTTTACCTTCTCTCATGACCACATCAAAATTATAACTGAACTACAAAACAGCCATTGTTGAGAATCACCTGAAATCTTGCTGAACCCAAGCCCTACAACTAAGGACATACAAAATAAACCACCTTGAGACTGGTAGGAGGGATAGAGATGTGAAATGGGTTGGTCCCACACTGACATTAAAAATTGTGAGGGATATCTCATCTGTGGAGGTCACCCCCGAAGGAGCAAGTGGTCCCAGCACAACACCAGGCTCCTCAGCTTAGGGTTCCAGTGCCATGGAGAGAAGTCCCCATAATTTCTGGCTGAGTGAGACAGAGGGCGGGAAGAGACCCAGGTGATCCACTTAAAGGGACCACGCACAGACTTACTCACCAATGGAATCAGTGGCTCTGAGCTCCAGCACTGGGGCAGCAGCTCAAAAGTTACCAGGAACATATGGGGAGGAACTGAGTTGTCTAGCTTCAGGTTGAGGGCTGAAGGAAGAGCTTTCACCAGGAGGGAGGAGCTGGGGGAAGGTATTGTTTTTTGTTGAGCACTCCCCCTTCCTGCATGCAGACACAGGCAGAAGCCATATTTAAATCTCCATCAACTTGGTCCCACCCTGAAAGTTCTGAGACCATTCCCCACCCAACTTTCAGGCACATCCAAGCCGCTTCTAGTGGCTTTTTTTGTACAAACCACCTGCCTTTGCTCATGCTGCAGACTTTCCTAAGTTCTCTCAAAGGTTTGCGGAACTCAGACAAGCAGCATTTGGCTTGAGCATGTTCCATACCTCTGGCTGAGCAGCCCTAGTCCCAGCACAAATGGCAACCAGCCTTGGTTTACAGCTTGGCTTCTCAAGGCACTTCCAAGCACAGCAGCCATCAGCAGATTGCTTAATGGCTCCAGCTGAGTGGCCCCAGATGAAGCAAGCTGTGGCTGAACTTGTCCTGCTGTGATCACCTCCCAGGTGGCCCTGGGGTTGGTACACTCACTGGCCAGCTTCAAAATAAGCCGGAGCATCACCCAGCTGCCTGCAAGGATGACATACCGAAGGGGCAAATTGGGCAGGCACCAGAGCTCTGCTTAGGCAGATCCTACTCTGTAGGGTCATGCCCTACACCACAACTCCTCCATTGTAGTTACAGCCAGTCCTCACAACCAATGAACCTGAGGATCAATCCCTTCTATTGACATGCAAACAGCAACCAAGGCTCAACTACAAGAAGAGGGCATTCACAACCTACTCAGGGGACACATCTGGAATAAAAGCTCAGGTGACCGGGAAGACTGCACAACTGAGCCCCACAGCACACCTACTACATAATTCTACTCTACTAAGAATGGGAGACATAGCAGCTGTACCTAATCCATAGAAACTAGCACAGGGAGGCAGCCAAAATGGGGAGACAGGGAAACACGTCCCAAGTGAAAGAACAGAACAAAGCTACAGAAAAAGAACTAAACAAAATAGAGACAAGCACTCTACCAGAAGCAAAGTTCCAAACACTGGTTATAAGGATGCTCAATGATCTCATGGGGAAATTCAGCAAAGAGATGGAAAACATAAAAATGGAGATAGAAAACATAAAAAAGAACCAGTCAGAAATAAAGAATGCAATAACAGAAAGGAAGTGTACATTATAGGCAATCAACAGTAGATTGGATGAAGCAGAAGATCAAATCAGTGATTGAGAAGATAAGGTAGCAGAAAACATCAGAACAGCAAAAAGAAAAAGGAATCCAAAAAAATTAAAAATGAGGACAGTTTAAGGGGCCTCGAGACAATATCAAGCATATCAACATTCGCATCATAGGGGTGCCAGAAGGAGAAGAAAGAGAACAAGGGATTGAAAACCTATTTGAAGAAATATTGACGAAAAACGTCCCTAACCTGGCAGTGGAAACAGATATTCAAGCCCTGGAAGTGCAGAGAGTCCCAAACAAGATGAACCCAAAGAAACCCACACCAAGAAGCATCATACTTAAAATGCCAAACACTGACGACAAAGAGAGACTCTTAAAAGCAGCAAGAGAAGAGCAGTTAGTTACCTACAAGGGAGCCCCCATAAGACTGTCAGCTGATTTCTCAACAGAAACTCTGCAGGCTTCCAAGACAAGCAAAAGCTAAAGGAGTTCATCACCACCAAACCAGTATTACAAGGAATCTTAGAGGTGTTTCTTTAAGATGAATATATATATATATATATATATATATATATATATATATATATGCACACATATCTCAACAATTACTTTCAGTGTAAATGGATTAAATGCTCCAATCAAAAGATAGGGGGGCTGAAGGGATAAGAAAACAAGACCCTTACATATGCTGTCTATAAGAGACTCACTTCAGATTGAAAGGCAGACATAGACTGAATGTAAAGGGATGGAAAAAGATATTTCATGAAAATGGAAACAAACAAACAAAAATCTGGAGTAGCAATACTTATACCAGACAAAACAGACTTTAAAACAAAGGCTATAACAAGAGGCAATGAAGGACCTAGTAATCCCACTTCTGGGTTTTTATCTGACGAAATCCAGAAAGCTACTTCAAGGGGACATGCTCATCCACATGTTCATTGCAGCATTATTTATAATAGCCAAGATATGAAGGCAACCTGGGTCTCCCTGAATGGATGAATGGAAAAAGATTTGGTACATATATACAATGGAATATTACTCAGCCTCCAAAAATAATGAAATCTTGCCATCTGCAACAATATGGATGGATGTAGAGGCTAATGTGTTGAGTGTAGTAAATCAGACGGTGAAAGACAAACGTCACATGCTTTCACTTATAAGTGGAATCTAAAGAACAATATAAACAAATGAAACTACCACAAACTCATAGATACAGAGAACATTTTGATGGTTGTCAGATGGGAAGGGGGTTGGAGAGGGGTGAAGAAGGTGAACGGTTTAAGAAGTACAAATTGGTAATTACAAAGTAGTCATGAGGATGTAGGGCACAGCATAAGTAATATAGTCAATAATATTGTAATAACTATGTGTGGTGTCAAGTGGTGTAGCCTCAATTTCTTCTTGTCCTCCAGGAATCCGATATTGTTTTAATGTCACAATTTTAATAGGTTCAGGTAATTCAACTGGAGTCATATCTAGGTGCCCCACGGTAACGGACAGAATTTTGAAAGCCCATAGTGCAAATTGATATTTCCCATCTTCTAAATTTAGGGACATTCCTCTAAGAATGTCTACCCCAATTATGTATTCCTTAATGGGAACTATTACTACAGAATATTCTCTTTTGGGAAACTGCCCAATTTTCACTGTAAGAATAACTATTTTGTCAGCGGTAATTTCGGCACACCCAATGTCAGTTATAGTCAAAGGGCAGCCTTTAAGTTTCTGTGGATTCCCATAAGCTAAAGAGGCCTCTGCTCTGGTGTCAATCAAAACTCTAGCTACAGTATGGGACCCATTTTTCCAATAAATAGTCAAATCAATATGTGGGCGATAATCTCTTCTTGCAATGTTAATCGACACCTATGGGGTAGCCTGGAGGAAAGGGTTCAAATAAACCCTGACGTGGAGGCGGCGGAGCACTAGATCCCATAAGCCCCGATTTTTTCATTCTACTCTCTCTGTTCCCCTTCCTGACATCTGCCTTTCTTGCACGCTTTATCTTTTCCTTATTCTGAAGTTGGAATCCCACCTATCTCCTCTTTTTGCTCCAGCCTTTAACAAGGCCTGAAACATGTCTCTTCTAGAGACCTTGCTGGGACTCGGGGGTTGCTCTTTGGAAGGATGTGCACTCTCTCTCCAATTTCCCGCATCCCCTAACTGGGTCATTCTATCTAGGACCACTCCGGTGTATTCCCTGTTTCACTTAGGAAAACAGTCATCATCAAGTTCCGGTAAGCAGGCGGAGCGGAGCTCACCATCACATTACGATGAGGGGCCCCCACGGGGGTGTCAAAGTATGCATCCGCCTCTCCAACCATTACAGCAGTTTTCATGCATTCTTTTAATTTCATAATGCCGTGTCGCAACGTATACCACGGACGGACGGTCACTAGAGGGCCATGAAGTGTCAGTTGGATATTGCCGATTACAACCCTGTGCTGCAAGTGTTAACAGATTAGTCTGTTCGCCCTGATCCTGAGCGTGATATTCCCTAAGAGCACATGTGGGTTGGAGGTTACAGACAAATTTCAAGAAATCAGTGACATCTAACATTATTCCTCCAGCACCTTGATCTGCTATTCGGATCATCCAGGTGATTAAAGCTTCACCTGGTCTTTGGGTGAATCTAAATAATATGTCATTAATCTCTTGTTGGGTAAAATCTTCAATAGTTGTTTTCCCTACCACATGGCCTGTAGCCATATCCCTCTCTTCCCACCCACGCACAATAGGATGTGCACCAGATGGATGTTTTCCCTCATCTCCCCGTTTAGCCTCTTCCTCCAGTTCATCGCAATCCTCCTGATCACCATCTCTATGGTCCCAAATATCCCCATCCCAAGTATCAGGATCCCAACCTGCCTTAGCAGGGGCTATAACAGCATGCACCTTCTTAGAATTTACCTTTCTTCTCCTTTTTTTGTATTTATATTTTGCAACCCTAATAGCTGCAGTCTCAGCATCAGTCTGGTAATTTCGAGCCTGATTCGCCAAAACATAATTCTGGCATTGTAGCATGGACAAACAACTTTGTATGTCACAAATTTTCTTTTCCATTTCCAATTTTTCCTTAAGCAGGCTTTCCTTGTTGTGGGGACAGAGTCCCAGAGAGCAATTTCCAGGCTCTCCACCTCACATAGAAAGTTGCTGGCTCAGGTAGTAAATGGCCATCAACTGGGATTGGATGGCCACCAGCTGTGGCTAGTTGGCCGTCAGCTGTAACCAGTGAGCCATTGGCCACTAATATAACTGCTGTGGCTACGCTAGCAGAAAATGGGGGCTAGCAAGAAGATGGTGGCTGAGTTAGCAAGCACGGATTGCAGAGGGGCGGATGCCGCCAGCGAGAATATAGTGACATGACTCCCCTACTTGTTGGCTCCGTGGGTGTTTCTTTTTGGCCTCACCATATCCTGCGTTCTTATGTGGGGAGCGGGAGCAGAGACCCCGCAGGGCGCCCTGCATGACAAATGGTGCAGCGAGCAGGGTACGGTACCGGCTAAAGTTCCCCCAAGGACGGTGGTACAGTTTGTGCGTATGAACACTCAGTCTCAGGAAAACCAGGAGGAGCAGCTGCCGGAGAGCTGGACCCCCGTGGAGGCGTGGGAAGACATGGACGGTTCCCCAACCAGCATAGGCTAGAGAAAGCAAAGGTCGTTGTGGCCCTGTGGGCTGGGAAGTGCTTGCTGAGGCAGCCTGGATGGGGGACTTGTCCCAGGAGGAAAGGCTTGCTGAGTCCTCCGTGGGAGATGTGGGTGAGGTCAAGGTCATCCCTCACCCCCAGGACAGCCCTGGCGAATGACTATGGACTATGGGAAACTGCCTTCCATCCCTAATTTAATGGACGGCTTGACTGGGAACATGCCACCATGTAGTGGAACTGGTGGAAGTTTGCTTTTGTCTCTTGACCGGCCGCCATCGAGAATATGTAAGCACCTTGACTGTGAGTCGCTGTTGTTCCAGCACGGTACCCTGAGAGGCCCAGAGAGAGTGGCAGTTTCCTGAGAACCCTGGCTGAGCCCAGGAAATCTGGCTGTGCCCAAAGAGAGTGGCAATGCCCTGAGAGGTCCTGGCTGTGTTCAGGAAGACTGGTGGTACCCTAAGAAGCCCAGTAAGTCTGGCTGTGCCCAGAAGGACTGGTGGTGCCCTGAGAAACCCTGGCTGTGCCCAGAGAGCCTGGCTGTGTCCAGGATATTGCATTCACTTCCAGATCTCCTCGCACAGGGCCCCTCACGGAAGACGCTTGTCGTGTAGATTGTGAGGCGAGACCCTGTAGGGGTGGAGTGTGGAGACACAGTCCCAGAAAGCAGTTTCCAGGCTCTCGGCCTCACATAGAAAGTTGCTGGCTCAGGTAGTAAATGGCCATCAACTGTGATTGGGTGGCCATCAGCTGTGGCTAGTTGGCCGTCAGCTGTAACCAGTGAGCCATTGGCCACTAATATAACTGCTGTGGCTACACTAGCAGAAAACGGGGGCTAGCAAGAAGATGGTGGCTGAGCTAGCAAGAGCGGATTGCAGAGAGGCGGATGCCGCCAGTGAGAATATAGTGGTGTGACTCCCCTACTTATGGCTCCGTGGGTGTTCCTTTTTGGCCTCACCATATCCTGCGTTCTTATGTGGGGACCAGGACTAGGGATCCCAGAAGAGACCCTGCCAGATGCTTTGCATGACAAATGGCGCAGCGAGCAGGGTCTCCCGCATGACAAGTGGGTTGGAACATAATTATTTTACTAGTTTCTATTCATCTTTATTAAATGTATGTGGGGGCAGAGCCCCAGAAAGTAGTTTCCAGGCTCTCGGCCTCACATAGACAGGTGCTGGCTCAGGTAGTAAATGGCCATCAACTGTGATTGCATGGCCATCAGCTGTGGCTAGTTGGCCGTCAGCTGTAACCAGTGAGCCATTGGCCACTAATATAACTGCTGTGGCTACGCTAGGAGAAGAGAGAAGGAAGATGGGGCCTAGCAAGAAGATGGTGGCTGGGCTGGCAAGCGCGGATGGTGGTTTGCGGACAGTGTGGATCCAGCCTCCAGTGAGAGTATAGTGTCGCCAGAGAGACCGTAGTGGTATGACTCCCCTACCTATGGCTCCGTGGGTGTTCCTTTTTGGCCTCACCATATCCTGCGTTATGAGGGGAGCGGGACCAGAGACCCCGCAGGCCTCCCGCACGACAAATGGCGCAGCGAGCAGGGTCTCCCGCACGACAATTTATGTCTGGGGCCAGAGTCCCAGAGAGCAGTTTCCAGGCTCTCGACCTCACATAGAAAGTTGCTGGCTCAGGTAGTAAATGGCCATCAACTGGGATTGGATGGCCACCAGCTGTGGCTAGTTGGCCGTCAGCTGTAACCAGTGAGCCATTGGCCACTAATATAACTTCTGTGGCTACGCTAGCAGCAAATGGGGGCTAGCAAGAAGATGGTGGCTGAGCTGGCATGAGCGGATTGCAGAGAGGCGGATGCCGCCAGTGAGAATATAGTGATATGACTCCCCTACTTATGGCTCTGTGGGTGTTCCTTTTTGGCCTCACCATGTCCTGGGTTCTTATGTGGGGAGCGGGAGCAGAGACCCCGCAGGCCACCCCGCATGACACATGGCACAGCGAGCAGGGTCTCCCACATGATACTTGTTTTCTCGCATCTTTCAGTAGGCAGTTAAAATTGCCCAGCCGCAGCGAGCAACCGACTTCTTTTCTGTAGTGCTGACAGCCTGCAGGCACATCAGCAACTGCGGAGGCTCAGCATTAGCAACCCCTGTATCCCAGTTTTCAGCGATGCCAGAGCCCCGAGTCCATTCTTGGGTCAGCTGAGAATAAGGGAGTTCTTCCCAATCCGGCACAAAGGGCACTGGAGCCTCAATATCTCCTTTCTTTCCAAATGGCATGGTGGTCGCGTATCCTGCTCACAGCACCAAAATGTAGCAGCAAGAAGCTATGTTTTAGGTGGCCACAGAATTTCGGTGCCAAATATGCATTCACCAGGGTTGAGGCAGCAAAACACTATTTATTAAGTGAGACAATAAGTAAGATAGACAGAATAAAGCAAAGTAAGACAAAGAGCCACAGCGAGTTCTCGCTACCCACCTGAAGAGCGTTTCCAAGGCGCTGGGGAACCCAGACAGCGTCCTGCCTTCAGGTGTGTCCAGCCCCGTCTGAGAATCCCGACTAAGGCTCCCCCAGGACACTAATTATACAGGGTTTTTTCCAATAGATTAGCAGTCGGGAAAGAATGCTAGGCCATAGCGATTACAATCAGCAAGTATGGGAACAATGAATCACAAGTTTCAGGGTAATTATCTATGGCAGGAGGCAGGGGACATGGTTTCAACAATTTTACAATGTACATGAGGCTACTATGGCAACGGGGCAACCTACATGATCCTAAAAGGTCAGCTATTGTTCAACCAGGGGAGCTAGTGAGGCCTCCCCGAGTTTACTCCTGCTGACTGGGGAGTCAAAGTCCAGGTGCCACCCGGACAGAGCGTTCCCCTGACACAACAAGTGGAGGGCACAAGGGGGAACCTAACTCACTCACACTATATTTACTTTACAGATGGGTACTAGATTTTTGGGGATGATAGATGGGAAGGGGGTTGGGGACAAGGTGGAAATGTTGAAAGGATTAAGAAAGACAAGTTGGTAGTTATAAAATAGTCAAGGGGGTGTAAAATAAAGTATAGGGAATATAATCAATAATAAGATAATAAGTATGTATAGTGCCAGGTGGGTACTAGTCAGAGGGATCGCTTCATAAATTATATAAATGTCTAACCACTATGCTGTACACCTGAAGTTAACATAAAGTAATATTGCACGTCAACTATAATTGAAAAATTTTAGAAGGGGTGGAAGAAAAACGGGAATAAGAGGTACCAATTTCCAGATATAAAACAAGTAAGTCAAGGGGATGTAATATACAGCATAGGTGGTATGGTGTCAGAAGATTGCTGGATTTATCGTGGTGATCACTTCTTTAGCATAGGGAACATAATCAATCTCATGGTAATAAGTAAGTATAATGACAGGTGGGTACTGTTGAATAGCTATGGTGTACACCTGAAACTAATATAATATTGTGTGTTAGCTATATTTAATTTTCTTTTAAATGAGCAAAAAACAGAAAGTGGAATAGTGGTTAACAGAGGTTGGGGGGGGCAGAGGGAGGACAACAGGGAGTAATTGTTTAATGGGCATAGAGTTTCAGCTTGGGATGATGAAAAAGTTCTGGAAATGGATGTGATATTGGTTGCATAACAATGTGAATGTACTTAATGCCAATGAATTATCCACTTAGGATGGTCAAACTAATAAATTTTATATTATGTATATTTTACCACAATAAAAAAATGTGAGAGAAAAAAAGTGAGCAAGAATGGATGAGCTTTTAAAAGGCTGAGAGTTGTTGCCCCAATAAAATGCCATGATCAAGTGATGTCCGGTGAGTGTGGTTTCAGATCCAGAACCTAGTGATGGGAATGGTGACCGAATAGTCAGTGAAACAGCATCATCCCCGCACTACGGTGACAAGTATACAATACAGTGATGCCCCCCATCTTTTCCCACAACTGACCTGTGAGCATTTATTCAAGAAGCTACATACACCAGGGAAAGAGGAACATCCAGTTACCTGAGAATTATATGCTTTCTGAAAAACAGCTCCTAGCATTTTTTTTTTTTTTTTTTTTTTTTTTTTTTTTTTTTTACGATAGTCAGTTTAACCATGTGAAACCAAGTGACATGCACCCAGAATTTCTCAGCATGGTCTGGGTCCTATGAGACCCACCAAGTTATAAAGTTAGGAGGGCCCAGCAAAAATCCATCATAAGATGAAAATAGTACATCTGGGACCAAGTACAAATAGGACCAGGGGGCACATGCAAGCTGCATGAGCCAATATCTGAGGCCCCTGGTCATCAATCAGTTACTCTAGCTCCCTTCCATCAGCTGATCCTATGTGACCAGCTGAAGGAGGAGGAAAATGTCAAGCTTGGTTTAAAATGCATAGTTTATTATATATATTCCAGCCAAAAATAGGCAGGGACTACATGCCAGCTTCATACAGGGAAGACCTTAGAAGACAATGGCAAAGTAAAATCTCTCCAGTGTGTGGAGCTTTGGGAAGTTCACCTGGTCATTCATTTGTGTGTAAAGAGAAGTGGCCCAAGAACTATACAGACTCCCGTTCTAAATATTGTCTTTGCAATTATTTGGTATTTTATTTGTGAATGTCCTGGCAAATAGTCTGAGGCCTGGGAGAGAAAAGGTGGAAAATCAGAGGAAAGGATGTCTGGGGTAGATGTCACAATGGCCATATGAGAGCGGACACAAAGTATAAAGAACTTTTCATGACATATTAAAGGGCATCAGAAAACATCTGTGGTGGAAGAGTCACCAACAACCAGGTAAACAGAGGCCAGTCGACATTATCCAGCTGTTTAGCGACCCCTCCTTCCTGGGGTTGACATGTACACATAAACAGAATGACTATGATGCGTATACACGATCCCAACCGCCTAGGCAGATGGATTTAGCTCCTGCTACTTCTGCATGTCCAACATGCCCTCCAATGAGATCAATGCTGAGCCCTTGGGATGGCACTGTTCCTTGAGGAATGAACCAACCTTCGTGGCAATTTGGCTACATTGGGTCCCTCTGTCCAGAAAGGCCATCAGTGTGTCACCGGCATAGACACTCATTGGGCCTATGGCTTTGCCGTTCCTGCCAGCCAGGCATCAATCACCACCAGTATTTGGGAGTTGACAGGATGCTGATCCCACACAAGATGGCCATCCAACCAGGAAACCCACTTTACAAAAAATGATGGGTGAGAGTACACCTCTGACCACAGTATCCACTAGAATTGACCTGCACCACCCAGAAGCTGCTGGCCTAAAAGAACTTTGGGATGGCCTTCTGAAGCTGAAGGCAGAGCAGAGCCACCAGCTCTGAGGCAATCCCGTGTGAGGATAAAGCATATACTTCTAGTATGCACATCAATCAGATACCTTTGGAATCTGCTGTGTACCTAACAGGACAGAAACACAGATCTGGGAAACCCTGGGGGGAAGCAGCAGTGGTTCCACTTACTGTCACTCTCCATGACCTTCTCGGAGGCTTTTTGTTTCCTGTCCCAACAATTTTGAACCCTAGAGGTTGAGAGTTCTAGTCCTCAAAGGGTGCTCACTCTCGCCAGGAAATGCAACAAAGGCCCCAGTGAACGTTAAGTGATGGCTGCCACATAGACCCCACAGAGCTAGGGATCAGTCAGTAAAGAGAGTCACCAAAACTTGTCAAGTATAATTGACCCTGGTAGCAGGAGGAGGTGGAGTTGTCCTTAAAAATGGAGGTCATCTTGATTCTTTTGGGTCTTGCTTTTATGATTCGTTAGGTAGGACCTAGCTGTGGTCATTCTGGTCTAATTATTCCCCACTACTGAGGCAAGATCCTTCAATGTACTATACCCAACTCCCCATGAATCCTGACGTTTTCTGTTTGGGCTGCTGAGAACAGGCACTCGTCCCAGCCCCCTGTGAGCACCAAGCATTGTTACTTCAGTTTCTCCCCTGGCCTTAGGTAGCTCCTTCATACACATGTGCTGACTGTACTCAGCCAAATATTGTTGAGCAGACCTTGTGAAGACCTCTGGAATTCTCTGCTCAGCTTTCTCCTCTCTGGTACTCTGTTCCGCAAACAGTCGCCACTTTGGCCTCCCCAGATTGTCTGCCCCATATTCTCAACTGGAGTTTGCCAGGCTTTGCCTGGGTTCCCAGCTTGAAAACTTTCTCAAGGGAGTAAGCTGGGATAATCATATGACTCATCTTGTTTGTTGGTTATTTTTCAAGGCTCACTACCCTTTGTTGAAATCATTGTGTGTGTGTGTGTGTGTGTGTGTGTGTGTGTGTGTGTGTACACATATGTTTACATTTATCAGTCTGACTTTATATTTTGTTTCTTTTCCAGTGATAGAGCAAATCCAGTCGTTGTTGCTACATCTTGGTCAGAAGCAAATGTCTTCTCACACTTAAATTTTGTAAGTACCAATTGCTATTTAAAATGGTAGTTATAAATTTACTGTTATCTCTTTGTTAAAGTAACCCTAAGGATCACCTCCTGTTAACTGTCAGCTCTGTTTTACCTTTTCCTTTAAAGTGGAAAGTGAAAAAATTAAATTTCTCTAAGGATAGAGAGATATTTTTATTGCTCCTCATATTCCGACTGCCCTCTTTAAATATTAATTATATTTTAAGATCTTACTGCCCAAAGCACACAGTGCCTTATGAAGGGTTACTTGTGAAATTATTTTCAGTAGGTCTGTCTTATTCAAAAGAGAGGAAAGGAATTTCCCTAAAGGAATGTTTATAAATATGTTCTCTAAGCCAGGGAAGTAATACTTTCAAAGCTTCTGGCTCAGTGTGTAAATAAAATATGAAAATCCATAAGAACTTTTGAAACCTTCTGCTGTAGGCTTTAATCCAAACTTTTCAATAAAGCTGGATTCAACCAACTACCACTTACTTTTAATTCAATTAAGCAAGTATGTATGGAGACTCTGTTATGTACAAAGTCCCACAGTGCCATGAGGAGAAGTGGGCAGAAACAGTCCGTAAAGTGCTAGCATCAGTACTGTAGTGTAATTTAGGACAACTTCTGTATACATCAGCATTGTAAATGCCATAAATGGTGCTTCCTACAAACTCTCACTGAGGATCAAATTAGCTCTCATAAAGAAATGTAAATGCGCGGGGGGGAATCACTTCATAGATTGTGTAGATACCTGACCACTGTGCAGCACACCTGAAACTAATATAAAATAATATTGTCAACTATATATATATATATATATATATATATATATATATATATATATATAGTCATGGATGATAACGTGCAGCATAGGGGACATAGTTAATGGTATTGTAACAGCTACGTACAGTGTCAGAGAGGTAGTAGACTTGGGGTGGGGGGGTTATCACTTTGTGAGGGGTCTAAATGTCTAATCATTACATTGTTTTGTACACCTGAAACTAATATTAATAAGTTAAATTATAAAAAGAGATGTAAAATTAGAAAAGTGTCTTGAAGAGTTTCTATTAGAAATAATAGGACAAAGCTCTGAAGAGAGTGGGACTAAAATCAGCAAAGGCAAATGTGAGAATGTATATGATGAATTCTGAGGCAAATGGGTGCTGTGAATGCCGACTGGCTATGGTGCAGCCTACATGCAAGAGAGTGAACTGGAGAATGGGAGCTGGCTCCTCTTTGCTTGTCGCCAAGTAGACAAGTTTCCACCTGACAAAAAGGAGCTTCTGAAAGATTTTGAACTAGAGAATAACTTTGTCAGCAAAATAAATAATACATAATGGTGTACATAAAGACTTAGAGAATTGGGGCATTAAAAGGATATATAAGAGAAATCAGAAAAATTAGGACAAAGCAGAGGTGTTTCACAGATATTTTATATAACATGCTGCTTTTAAAAGATAAATTTCTAAAGTAGAAGGAACAGCATCAACGGAGGAAGAAGATGTGAAGGGAGAGTAAGAGTGGTAGCTGGTCTCTAAAAATGTTCCGAGTTACAGGGAGTGTAGGAGAATTTTTAGAAAACAAAATTTAAAAGTTTCACAAGCTTGAAAACTGCTAAGTTTCAGAAACAAAACAACAAATACCATTTTCACTTTTAAATGATCACATGTCAAAAAATGACAGGACCCCCAAATGTTTAACAATGCCCTTGGGCAATATATACCATGAGGCTTAAATTGTTTAAATCCGTTGTCCTAGTAATTCCCCTTCAAGGACTCTGATTTTAACAATAAAAACACTCAGAAAAAAAAATTTATATGCAAAGACAGTAAACACATTATTACTTGCATTCTTAAAGCACTAAAATAGTTTTAGTTGTTCAATCAAAGGAAAATAACACTGAACCACGAATAAAACCTTCTCTAACCCTTACTGCTACACCCCAGGAATTTATTTCCACAGTCCCATCTAACCATATTTCAATAAATTATATAATCTCTACCACTCTCACACTATAAAGAGAGGTTATTACTTTTCTACAAGATTACATGATATGATATGTGAAGACTTTCTGGCATCACAAATCACAACACAAACACCTGTATAAGAAACACAGAAGAGAAAATGACTTAAAGAAAAAAACGAATGAATATAAACAGTATGATTATGAAGTAAGTGTCTTTGGTAATAATTTGAAAACAAAATCCCTCCAATTTAAGATCTGCTAATGTGATTTAGGCATTCTCCGGCTTAAACAAGGTGATGAGAATGCAAAAGTAAATTATGTATGATCTTTACCTTCAAAGAGTTCATTGTCTGGTGGAAACACAAAAATGTATCTGTGAAAATATAATGTTGAGACTTTATACATTCACACACACACGCTACTAGTAAATATAGTCAACAGCTAGCAAGTCAGCATCCCTGTACTCTACTCAGATGGCCTCTCATCTGAAAATAATCAAAAAGCAATGCTTTTAGCAATCCTAAGTGAATAATTACCATATGTTATAAAGTCAGTTACTTATGGTTTAGAATGATATTTAGTATACAACTCAAATTTATGGCTCTATGTGAAACAAATTCTTTACAAATGATTTCAAACCTAGTCCCAAGTATAAATTGGTAGAGGAAAAAAGTTCTTTCTTTTTTCTTTTAAGATACAATTTTTCTTTAGAATACAACAAATACAATTTTGAATTCATTTAAAATTCGTAATATCCTATTTGTAGGACCCCCATGAGCATATCTATAATTGAAATCGCATTCTCAGGAAATATGTTTTGGGAAAGATGTTTTAATTCATTGGAAGGCTATAAATCTATGAAAAGGTGTACAAGTTTTTTTTCCATGTCACAGACAGACTGTTTTAAAAAGCAGAAGTTGCTAATACATGTATTGCTAATTTTTTAGTTGGTACCAAAAGAAGTTCATGAAGTTAAATTATTATTGCTGGAATAACTGAATGCTGAGATACCTACTATGTAGAACACATAAAAAAGTAAAGTGTTTATGTCATGAGAGATTGATACAAACATTTTATAAACAAAATATGCCATAATAAGCCAGTATTTGAATCTCTCTTTGTGTTTATGAACCCATATATTAAATACTTGAAATATTGTTATGTTACTTAGGTTAGTTAAGGAAAAAACAATATCTATGTTTGAATTTACTATTAGAAGCATCATTTTAATTTATATTTCATACCTAAAACTGTCTATATTAGTAAAAACAAATAAACATATATAGAGGATGCCAAAAATATGTATACACATTTTAAGAAAGGAAAACTGTATTAAAATTGTAATACCCAATATATACCAATAACAAAAGATGAATACAAGTCACGTTTGATTTCTGCAATTACAAGAGGTGCTCAGAGTGTTTACCATCAGTGTCCAGACTCTTCTGATTACGGCGAACTACTGCTTGAGCAACGTTGACCAAAGTGTCCACTTGTATACATTTTTTGGCACCCCCAGTATACACACACACACACACACACACACACACACACACACACACACGAATATGGGAACTTTAAAACCTTGCTCCCTAATTATAGATATAAAACTGGAAGGGTTTTCAAGGCAGTATTTTAGTTCCAAACTACTTTCAGGGCAGGAGAAATCAAGTGACTGTTTCAAAGCTACAAAGCTAAGAAGGTTCAGTTATTTCTCATATGCTAGTATAGCGCTATTTCCATGTCATTATATCTCCCAAAACAAGAAGGAATTTAATTTTAGTCTCTTTCATTAGCAGACATTTTACATTTTTGGATAGAAATTCAAAAAAACTAGATCTAGAAAGAGAGATGACAATGTTAACACCTTATTACTATTTATTACTCTTCCTATAATTTTTTGAATTATAAAAACAGGTACATCCCTCAAAAGACATATATATTTTAAAAGATAACACATGGAAAGTTATTCAGTGGAAATGAAAGATAGACACTATATTAAACACTGACTATACTCCCTAACAGTATACACTGTTTTATATATACTGTTCAACATTGGTAAAGCTCAGAGGACATGTCCTTCAATACCATGGTATCTATCGTGCTAGCTAATGCTAATTGTAACTAGGCACCAGAGAAGGAAGCTGGGGTAAACGTTTAAATTACAGATACCATTTGCCAACCATATTTCATTCTATGAGGAGATCAGAAAATAATTTTTAAATGATTATTCACAAAAATGTGAAAGGAGATGTAAACGGGTCTTGTATTTTTTCATAAATGTTTGTCCTACTTGGTATATAATGAATATACCTCATTTCTACACCTCTAATACAGTTTCACTTATTGTAAAAAACAACCTGATATAATTTTTGAATTTCAGAATTTCATCACTTATTCATAAATTTAAGGGTTTTGTTGTGCGAAATTAGTTTCTCATTATTTAGCTATTTGGGGATATTTATTTCACTGTGCCTTATTTATTTTTATATTCCTATTAATATTCTGGTCTAGATTAATCATAATAGTGGGTATAAGCATACATATACATAAAGAAAGTCACTAATTTGGAAAAGTGTTTAATCCAATGGGTTTTGAATTCTCCCAAACACTTATTCTTCCTTTTGACCAAAGAGCCATATAACTGGGGCAGACCCCAAGGTTTTGTCAACCCCAAGGGGGAAAGATTTTGTTGCACTGAATTAGTAATTCCCAGAAATAGATGATTTAAAGTTCTTCCTCTTATATAGATGTTTGACAGAGCTACCCCTCTTCTAATGCAGATATAAAAAGATAAAAGGCAACTGCTGATCTCCAGCGCATCCCAAGCTCCAGTGTACCTATGAAGCATCTGGGCATCCTGCTAAAATGCAGAATCTGATTCAGTAGGTCTGGGGTGAGCTGAGATCTTGCCTTTCTAATGAGCTCCGAGATCATGATGCTGCTGCTGCTCCATAGGCCACATTTTGAGGGGCAAGAAGTAAATCACATTTCCCTCCCTCTTTTCTTTAGCCCTTCCCCAGTACATTGCCCTAGAAATGTATTTCTTACACTATTCAGTTAAAAATCAGAATGTATTAGGGAGGATAAATAGTTGTCCTTCCTTCCAGTGTTATGATTTTACTTTAGTAAAATTGGAATAGTACCATTATACCGTATTTCAGGTTATTGTCAGTTAAATAGGCTCTGCTTGACTGCTTTACAATTTAATCATCATTTATAGCCTTAATTTGGGGGGAATATAAATTCTAAAATCAAAACAACTCACTTAATAATGAACTTTTGGAATAATGCCCATTTATAAATTTGGATTCCACTGTACTTTATAAACTCAAACAATAAAAACCCAAATGAATCAAGGAAACATTACAATGGGCCAGGTAAAATACTATGATACATAGTAAGTCTTTCAAAATATAGCCATAAACTGTGTTAAACATAATGTATTTGTATAATACAGAGCAATTATGGAAAATAAAAAGGTATTGAGTTATAAAGTGAAACACTGACAGTTTATAAAATACAATGTATACAGCAATAGAATATATAATCACATTCCTAATTCATATTCTTAAAATGTTTACCTTAGTCAAATATGCTCATTAATCAAATATTTATTGAATATCCCCAACCTACACAATCAGGATATAAAAACAGAAATAAGGTATAGCCAAAAGTCTCTAGAATAGGAGAGTATAATAAAAAATTTAATGAAAAGTATCAGTGCAACTTGAGAGGTGCTTTAGACCAGTGTGAAAAATACAGGGGGAAGAAATTCTGCTTCCTAAAGTCAGGGAGGACTTCACTGTGCAGAAAGAACATGAGCAGGATCGTGAAAGACAAGTGGTTTCCTTAACTGGAGATGGAAACAATATCTGCAAGGGCACAGAAACTGGAAAGAGCTTTTCATGTTTGGTACTAGCAAATAGGTTGGTGAAATCCCATCCTGGGCCCTGGGGCAGGCAGTGTGTGCTGGGGAAGGAGGCTGGGCAGCTGGATGCCACAATTAGGAGGGATCTGTGCCAGATTAGAGAGTGTAGACTGGATCCTCTAGTCTGAACCATTGCTCTTCAAACCAGATAATGTATCACCCAAGGTACACAAAGACTTTCCAAGACCACACAAGCACAATCATCAAAGCATATTTATTCTTTCCTAAAAATCATCTATCTGAGAAAGCAACTGAAGTCCATGCTAATTATCTTACTCTTCTTTTTCAAAAAAAGGCATCCACCTCGATCTTCACCAGTGCATTACCCCAAGAAGCTAAATCTTCCCCAAATCAAAGGTGACG
This sequence comes from Rhinolophus sinicus, assembly GCF_057876585.1. Classification (NCBI taxonomy): domain Eukaryota; kingdom Metazoa; phylum Chordata; class Mammalia; order Chiroptera; family Rhinolophidae; genus Rhinolophus; species Rhinolophus sinicus. The sequence goes on from NC_142508.1 coordinate 24,854,709, forward strand.
GTTGATATAACTCTCAATGTTGAGAAAGTACCTCTAATGCTGTATAACAAAACTGTTAGCAAATCATATGCTTTCCATTTCTTTGCTTACAATAATATTAAAAGGGGTGCTAATTGAATTGTCACATGACAGATCATTAAAAATAATATGTGATAAATTGCCTTATGATTTTTGGTATATAACTAATTCTAGGACCTTATACAGTCCAAAATTGAATAATGTTGCTAAGAAAACAAAATACTTCTTACATTTCCATCTACTTATATTTGAACACATTTTCTCAGTATTCTATGTATGAGAAAATATAAAAAAGAAAAAGACCCTGTCTCCTAGCAATGAATAATATTTACCCATGACTGTACAAAATCATTGATAGAAGCCTTATAAATCTTTTGAAGAGACACATTGTACAAATATTTAAATAAATATTAATGACATTTTTAAAGTTTGAAGATTCATCCCTTGATAATAAAGAGCTCTGAAGGTTTCTATGATCAAATATGAGTTTCAGAAAAACACAATTCTGGTGACAATATTAAGGATCAAATGGAGAAATTGGAAACAGACTAGCTAGAATATTCTTGCAATAGCTCAAGTCAATTTCACACAGACTTCTTCTTTGTACAGAAATAGATAATAGTTCATTATGCTAAATCATTGCTTGATTATCTTATTCGTCCCAGTAATTTTGCTTTTCCCCCCCTCATCTGATCCATGTTGTGACAGAAACAGACAGATCGGGACTGTGTTACAAGTAGTGTGACAAAAATAATTTAGTAAAACAATTAGAACTCAGTAAAAAAAATTGTGGTCATTATGAGGGTCAAAATACTTCCCTTAAATAGGATGAAAGTCTAATTGATTTGGTTTTCTATTTCTTTCCTCTTTTGACTTAGCTGGGTCTGGCAGCCTAACTGCATAACATTCAAATTTCTGAAGCAATGTACACAGTTTTCCTTTCTTGAGTTTGTTTCAATAAAATGTCTTCATTTTTCCTTTAAGTTTCAATGTGAGAAACATTTCTTCAAGTTACTGATATGGTGATTTGTTTCTAATTTAATATCTACCTATTTATATTTAAATTATCTGATGAATTACTTGCTTTATAATATACTGTCTATAAAACAGTAATAAGTGGTAATATAAAACTGATGGCAATGCCAAACTGGAATAGCGTATATGAAGTATTACTAGTCTACAACAGGTAATGAGTAGCTAAGTTACTAAAAATTCTAGGCTTGCTAACAATTTACATGCATGACTATTTAGGAAATATATAGTTGAAGCAAGTGCCTGTATTTCAGATGTTTCTATATTGTGCCACAATGCCTTTCTTACTACTCTATGGTTTGTGTAGAAAGTTTTCAAAACAAGTTGTCAAATCATGATATAAATTCAGGTCTATTTGAAGAGATATGAAAACACTTAAAGTTGGGAATACGATTTAAATATTTAAGGTAATTATTTTCTTACAACAGATTCATTTATAATTTATGGGCTAGATGCTTTAGAGAGGTTAACATGGTTTCTTGGTTAGGACATCTCTACTGTCATATCAGGGGATTTTAGAGCACAAAAAGACGTTCTTTTCCAGTCATACTTACCTATACATGCATCAACGCCCACCATTCATCCACTCATCCTCCTCTCTCCAATAATAAATGAAAACAAAATCAATTATTATTTAGTGAGGACATACTCTGTTCCTGGTTCTATGTTAGGTACTTGGCACTCAGTGGCAAGTCATAATTCCTATTGTTTTGGCTTGTATAGCATAGCCCCAAAGCAGACCATAATTAAGTAATGTTATTTTAATCACAGTTGCTATTACTACTCTAAAAGACTACCGTTGTAATGCAAATGGATAACAGAGCATTGATCTACTTGAGGAAGCGTGAAACATGATCTTTCAGCATTCTTGCAACTGATATTTAAGTTGATGTCTGATGGATGGGGAGTTGGGATGGCAGAGGATGGAGAGGGAAGCAGACTGTGCAGGGAGCACTCCAACCAGAGAAGGAAATGCTCCTACATTATAGTTCCCAGGACCAAAGAGCCTTTTCAAAAACATGTAAGAGAACATATAGTGAAAATTATGTTTTAACCAACTTGAGATATACCAAAGTTGTGCCTAAAGGAACTGTGCCTAAAGGAACTGTAATAATAGTTAAAATTTTGTTTTCACAGTGAAACAGTTGCTTATCAAAAAGCTTTCTTCATGTCGTTAATGCTTATGCATTCATGAATACCAATCTGTCTTTGTAAAATATATGTAATTAAGCATTGTACTCTGTCTGGTAGCTCTTATTCACATACGACTTGCACAAATTTCAATGAAGTCCTCTTTTATAGCAATTTGTCATTGTTAACTTATTCTCTAATGAAAATGATGTATACAGGAAGAATAGGGATAATCAGAAATCATTATTTTCATTTTTCAAGATTTGAAAAGAAACTTTTTAAAATAGATACAAAAATAACACAGTTATTACAATTATAAAATATTAATTTCCTTTCAGGTCTGTTTTACACCAATAAAAGAAGATCTTTAGGGAATTTCTAAAGCATAGATTATGAAAACGTTAGAATTAGAAAATGTTTTAAATTAAAAAGTTTTTAAATAGAGATAGGTTGTCAGATTTAACAATTATTTTTTGTAGAATGGTCTGAAATTCACATGTATGATGTATCCATTCTAAGAGAACAAGATAAAACTGAAGTGAAAAAATAAAAACAAAACTTATTTACACTCAGTTGTCTTCAGATAACAATGTGTCATAGAAATATGATTGAAACTATCACAAATTTCAAGATATATTTATTCTTCTTTCATACTATCCATATGTATGCTTAGTATACTCAAATAGAAAAGCACTTTTAAAACACCTATATGAACATTGGTTCATCTTGTTTGGGGCTCTCTGTACTTCCTGGGCTTGTATGCCTATTTCCTTCACCAGGTTAGGAAAGTTTTCAGACATTATTTCTTCAAATAGCTTCCCAATCCCTTGCTCCCTCTCTCTCCTTCTGGTACCCATATGGTGCAAACATTACGCTTTATGTTTCTCCACAGGCCCGTTAAACTATCTTTATTATTTTGTGCTATTCTTTTTTCTTCCTGTTGTTCTGATTTGGTATTTTTTGCTACCTTGTCTTCTAAATCACTGATTTCATCTTCTGCTTCGTTTAATATGCTGTTGATTCCTTCTAGTGTATTCATTTTAGTTATATTATTTTTTTCTGACTTTTTTTATGGCTACTCTGTCCTTCTTTATGCTTACTATCGCTTTGTTGAAATTCTCACTAAGTTCCTTAAGGATTCTTCTAGCCAGTGTTTTAAACTCTGTCTTTCTAGGTTGGTTACCATCATTTCATTTGGTTCTATTTCTGGAGCTTCTGTTGTATTTGGGACATGTTTCTTTGTTTCCTCGTTCTGGCTGCCTCCCTGTGTTTGTTTCTATGTGTTAGGTAGATCTCCTATGTCGCTCAGTCTTTGCTGAGTGACCTTATGTAATATGTGTCCTGTGTGTTCCAGTGATGCAGTCTCCCTGACTTCCTGTGTTTGTTCCAGGAGTGTCCCTTGTGTGTGTTGTGTGCATTTTCCTCTTGTAGCGGAGCCTTGATTGCTTTTAGCAGGTCAGTGGGTGGGATTGACTCCCAGGCTGACTGACTATGAGGATTGGTTACACACGCAGTGTATGAGCTTCTGTGTGGGGGGGATCTGCCCCCATGGGCTCTTGTGCCTGCTGAGACCCCCTTTTGGGTATGCCACTTGTGGAGCTAAGCAGGTGTGGGGACAGAGCCAGGAGTGCAGTTTCCAGGCTCTCGGCCTCACGTGGAAAGGTGCTGGCTCAGGTAGTAAATGGCCATTAACTGTGATTGGATGGCCATCAGCTGTGGCCAGTTGTCCGTCAGCTATAACCAGTGAGCCATTGGCCACTAATATAACTGCTGTGGCTACGCTAGCTGTAAATGGGGGCTAGCAAGAAGATGGTGGCTGAGCTAGCAAGAGCGGATTGCAGTTAGCACAGCGGATTGCAGCTAGCAAGTGAGGTGGGTAGGCAGAGATAAGTGGACGGCAGGTTGCGGATCATATGGCTCCTGCTTCCTGTGTCTCCAACCCAGCTGCCAGCAAGAATATAGTGGTATGACTCCCCTATCTATGGCTCCATGAGTGTTCCTTTTTGGCCTCACTGTATCCTGCATTCTTATGTGGGGAGCGAGAGCAGAGACCCCACATGACACCATGCATGACAGCAGGTCATACTCTCATGTGGTCTGAGGCCAGCGTCTGGGTGTGTATTTTCTGATGTCTCTTGGGAGGGGCTCCCATGCAGGCCAATTTCAGCCTTGCCTGTGATCTGCCCAGGGCTTCCTGGTAGAAGATACAAAGCTATATGTGGTTGGTTGCTGCCTGTGCTGGACCTGGAGGCCTTTTGTGGTTGACCTCATTATGAACCAAAGCTGGCTGCCACCAATATTTAGCCCGGGGCAGCTTAGCAAAAGGCCCAAGGCCTCCTAGGTCTCTTGTCACCTTCCAGCTGCCCATAAGACTCAGCCATTGAAAGAGCCTCCAGAAGTGTGCAGGCCAGTCTGGTTGACCCAATGTTGAGAGTGTCCCAGGCAATGTAGCACTAGCAGGGTTGGGCAAGGTCCCAGGGAGTCATGAGGGGTGGCCAGTGGTTTTTAACAAGGTTAATTCAGATTTAGTTCTTGTGCTAGTGCCTGGCCTGTCACCACTTTGCAAAATGCCTTGAGAACATCACAGCCAGCTACCACTCATCTCAGGCCTGCATATCCCTGAGAGCCACCCAAAAGAGCTAAGAGTGCCTCCAGCAGTACTAGCTGTGCGGGGTGGGGACCCAGGGTGCATGGATGGATTTTACCGGACTAATGGAGTCTAAGACTTGGCCCTTTGGGGAGGGTTCAACATAAAAAAGATGGTGCCCTCCTGTAGGCGACATGTGACGCAGGCTCCACACAGGGACAATGGCGGTGTCCCTCCAGACCTCAGTCCAAAGCCACACAGCTCAGTCTTTCCCAGTATGTCTCTGGCACGTCTCGAGTTGCCACCCCTCCACCGGAGAGCAGGGAGTGTTTGCAAGTGAGTGAGTCTGTGTGTGGGCCCATTAGGAGGGCGTCTGGGTATCTAGCTGCCTTCCATCTCACCAGGATGGGCAGACAGAGTCCTCGCTGATTTTCACAGCCAGATGGGGTCTGGCACAGGACCCCTAGGCTTGAGAGCCTGGTGTGGAACTGGGACTCCTCCCTGTTCCAGGGCCAACTCCACCATTGAGGTGTCCCTCCCATTATTCAACCACTAGTTGAGGGTTTGGGGTCAGCCCGTTTTATGTCTCTGACCCTCCTACCGGTCTCAACGGGAACTCTTCTTTATATCCCTAGTAATAGTTCAGCTCGTCTTAAGATGATACTTGAGGTTGATTGCTCTATAATTTATTTGTAATTTTGGTGTGATTTGGGAGGCAGTAGGCTTAGTGTTTACCTAATACATCATGTTGGATTTCTTCAGAATGTTTCCAGTTTTACAGTTTATATGCCAGCACTCACAACTCAGGGTCAAATTTTGACAAAAGATGTATTTAGTCATACTGAATACGAAGATAGTATTTCTATCTTAGGTTTGTGAAAGTAAATCAATAATGAAAAAATGAGCTAAGATATCCTAAGGAACATACACCTACATTTAATAGGGTTTAAATGTAACTTTGTGATCAGCTCTTTATTTACAGAGAATATCATATATCAAGACTTTTGATATAAAAGGATCATTTCTACTTACTGTGCATTATTGTCAATTGATGTGATGATTATGGATGATAAAAATTATCCAAAGTTGAATATGTCAGAATGTATGTGACACATGCAGAGTGGAAGAAATATTGTGAAACACATGTGTTTACATTAATTTGAATAAAGGTGCGAGTTGATAGGTGAGTTGTATGTTATTAATTTAGACCTAACTAGTCTTTAAACTACTACTTTTATATCACATCTGTGCAAAATATACTTAAGACACATTGTATAGTAATAGGGGCCTTTTAAATTTAAGTCGTTTTGTCCCCTGCATTCTTGATAATTCAATAATTTAAATCAGTTAAAACTTTGCAGTCACACCTAAAATTTTCTTGTGTGTTTGTTTCTATAGCACTTTAAAGATAAAGAAACACATTTTAAATAATAAATGTCATTATATGCCTTTAAAGTTTCCAGTGAGTTGGGTTTGAAATAATTTAGTTGTCTTTGCTCTGTGTTTAAGTTATATAATTTGTTACTTTCAAATACCAGTACTTCAATACAGTTTTTTTGTGGGGTTTTTTTTTGGGGGCGGAGGAGGTGTTATGTGCAAACATTGAGAGAAACAGGCTCCTGTCAAAATGGCATAGTAGATGAGTTCTGTGCATGCCTCCTTCCATGACAACCTCAGGACCACAACTAAGCAGCAGAACAGCTATCGCTGAGCATCACCTGAAGTCTAGCCAAACAGAAGTTCTGTAACTAAGAATATACAGAAGAAGCCACATTGAGACTGACAGGAGAGGCAGAGATGAGGAATTGACTGGCCCCACACCCATGTGTGGCAGTTAAAAACCAGGAGTGATACCTCGGCTACAGAGGTGCCCCCTGAGGAGCAAGAGGTCCCAGCCCCACACCAGGCTCCCCCGCCCAGTGTTCCAGTGTCAGGAAGAGAAGTCTCCACATTTTATGACTGTGAAACCAGTGGAGATTGTGGCTGAGTGAGATGGAGGGTTGCTGGAATTCCAGTCATTACTCCTGAAGGGACCACACATGGACTTACTCACTCTGAGCTCCAATGCTGGGGCAGCAGGGTGAAAGGTGCCAGGGAAATACAGAGAGGAACTGAATTGTCTGGCATCAGAGCAAGAACTGGGATGGCAGCTTTCTCCCAGATAGAAGTGCTGCTAGAGGTCATTGTTCCTTTGTGGAGCCTTCCCCGCTCTCAAGAGTGCAGAAGCAGGTGGCTGCCACATCTAAGTCTCCATCAACCTGGCTAACACCTCTCGCCACATGCTGGTAGTTCCCTGAGATCCCACTCTACACAAACTTTAGGCCCACCCAAGTCATTACCAGTGGCTTTTTCATACAAACAACCTGTCTTGGCTCATGCTGTGGACATTCCTAAAATCTCTCAAAGGTTCAAAAACCACAAACAAGCAGCATCTGACCTTGCTTGGCATACCCCATACTTCTTGCTAAGCAGCCCCAAGCCTGGCACTAGTGGCGGCGATCCTCAGTTTCCAGCTTAGCCTCTCCCAGGCACCTCCAAGCTTAGCACAAGTGGCAACCATCTGCAGATCACATTGTAGCGCATACTAAGTGGCCCCAGGCAGGCAGAGGCAGCAGCTGATTTTGGCCTGCAACAGAGCCACTCTCAAGAGGCCCCAGAAACAATACACCAGTGGCCATCTATTGATCATAACAGAGTACCACTTAACCACCTCCACAAATGACATGCCTGAAGGGCAAATTTGGCAGGCACCAGATCCCTGCTAAAGTGAATCCTACACTATATGATCAGTCCCTATACAATAGCTCCTCCACCGTAGTCACAGACAGTCCTCACAACCAAGCAGCCTGAGGGTCAATCCCACCCACTGATGTGCAAATAGCAACCAAGGCTCAACTAAAACAGAAGGACACACCTGGAGCATCTAGCCCAGGTGACCAGGATGATTGCACCACTGGGCCCCACAGGTCACCTACCACATAAGACTACTCTGCCAAGATCACAGACATAGCCGCTCTACCTAGTACAGACAAACACAGAGGGGCAGCTAAAATGAAGAGACAAAAAAACATGTTCCAAATAAAAGACCACAACAAAGCTCCAGAAGGAGAACTAAACAAAATGGAGAGAAGCAATCTACTAGATGCCGAATTCAAAATACTGGCTATAAGGATGCTCAGTGGTCTAGAGTCAGCTTCAACAAAGAGACAGGAAACATAAAAATGGACATAGAAAACATAAAAAAGAACCAGTCAGAAATAAAAAATACAATAACTGAAATGAATAATACATTAGAGGGAATCAACAGTAGATTAGATGAAGCAGAGGATTGAATTAGTGATTTAGAAGTTAAGGTAGCAAAAAACGTAAATCAGAACAGCAAAAAGTAAAAAGAATCCAAAACTATCATCAGTGATGATAGTTTAAGGGGCCTCTGGGACAACATCAAGCATACCAACATTCACACGATAGGGATACCAGAGGCAAGGAATTGAAAACCTATTTGAAGAAATAATGATTGAAAACTTCCCCAAACCTGGCAAAGGAAATAGACATACAAGCCCAGGAAGTTCAGAGTTCCAAACAAGATGAACCCAAAGAGGCTCACACCAAGACACATCATAATTAAAATGTCATAGGATAAAGACAAAAAAAAAAATCTTAAAATCAGCAACAGAAAATAATTGGGTACCTAAAAGGGAGCTCCCATAAGACTGTCAGCTGATTGCTTAACAGAAATTTTTCAGGTCAGAAGGATTGTCAGGAAATATTCAAAGTGATGAAAAAGAAGGTCCTACAACCAAGATTACTCTACCCAGCAAAGCTATCCTTTAGAGTTGAGGGACAGATAAAGAACTTTCCGATAAGAAAAACCTAAAGGAGTTCATCACCACTGAAATACTATTAGAAGAAATATTAAAGGGGCTTTTTTAAGAAGACAAAAACATAAATATAAAAATAAAGTGACGATACCTACATATTTACCAATAATTACTTTCAATGTAAATGGATTAAATGCTCCAATCATAAGGCATAGGGTGGCTGAATAGATAAAAAAAATAAGACCCTTACATATGGTGCCTGCAAGAGACTCATTTCAGCTCAAAAGACAAACACAGATGAAAGTAAAAGGATGGAAAAAGATATTCATGAAAATGGAAACAAAACAAAACAAAAAAAATGCCAAGCTGGGGTAGCAATACTTATACCAGACAAAACAGACTTTAAAATGAAGGCTATAACAGGAGACAAAGAAGGATCCAGTAATCCCACTTCCAGGTATTTTCCAAAGATACCCAAAACACTACTTCGAAGGGAAATGCTCATTCGTATGTTTATTGCAACATTATTTACAATAGCCAAGAAATGGAGGCCACCTGGGTGCCCATCAATAGATAAGTGAATAAGAAGAGGTGGTACAGATATTCAGCCATAAAAAAGAATGAAATCTTGCCATCTGCAACAACATGGGTGAACAGAGAGGTATTGTCCTGAATGGAGTAAGTCAGACAGAAAAAGATAAATGCTGTATAATTTCACACTTATGTAGAATCTAAAGAACAAAATAAACAAAAAATACAGACACAAACTCACAGATACAAGGAGCATTTTGATGGGTGTCAAATGGGAGGGGAATTTGGAGGATGGGTGAAAGGGGGAAGAGATTAAAAAGTACAAATTGGTAGTTACAAAATAATCATGGGGGTATAAAATATAGCTTAAACAGTATAATCAATAATATTGTGATGGCTACGTATGGTGTAAAATAGGTACTCGATTTATTGGGGTGATCACTTCATAGGTTACATGGATGTTTGATTACTGTGTTGTACACCCAATACTAATATAAAATTGTATTCAATTGTAATTGAAAATTTAAAAATATTTTTAAAAATTGAGAAACAGTGATGCATACCAATATTTTGCTTTTGATCACATTTTATAAGCATAAATATACCTTCCAAATTATGTTTACTTAATGTTCAATTTTGTTTGCATTCTTGAGGATGTATTTATTTGAAAATAAAACAATACACATGTATATTTAAATATGAGGCAGAATACAATCAATGATTTTAAATTTTCCTTGAATAATCCATATCATGAATAATTCAAATACAGACAAATGAGAGTTAGCAGTACATTACAGTATATAATTTTGTGTTTTTCAGGAAAATAAATTTAAAGCAAATTCCCATTACTTTTTTTCTTTTTATTGTAATGACCCACTTTTGGTATTTCATTGTAACTGATATATATTTTTAGAATAAAATTTTGTTATCCAAGGAAAAAACAAACAACTATATGTTGCTTATAATAAACCCAATTTAAATAAAAAGATAAAAGGGGCTGAAAGTAAAAGGATAAGAAAAAACATATTACGCAACAATAGTTTATAAAATTTGGAGTGGCTATATTAATATTAGAAAAAGTTCATTTTATAACACAAATATTAAGAAGCTCATTTCATAATGACAAGCAAGTTATTCAAATGACATAAATATCCTAAAAATGTATGTACCTAATAGCAGAGCATCAAGACATGGAATAAAAACTGATAGACCTACAAGAAGAAATGGAAAAATACACCAATTAAGTCATATACTTCAATAACCTATCTCAATAATTGATAATGCAAGTAGAAAATCAGTAATAATATAAACTTTTAAGAATATTAATAATCAAGGGCCCCTAATTTATCTTGATAGAATACTCCACTCAACAGCATCAGAATACAAGTGCACACAGAAACATTCTGGTCCACAACACAAGTCACAAAAATTACAAAGGATTCAAGTCATATAATATATAGTATATGAACACAATGGGATTGAATTACAAAAAGTAATAAAAATGTTTCAGGAAATCTCCAAACACTTGGAAACTAAATTAACACATGGACCAAAAAGAAGAAATCTAATGACAAATTAAAAAGCCTTTGGATTTTAATGAAAATACAGCATACTGATTTATACCATCAATGCAGTCACAATCAAAGATGTAGCAGGGCTTGTTTTCTTGTTTCTTGTGTTGGTTTTACTGTTTTGTCTTTGTTTTGTTTTTGTTTTTAGAAATTGAGAAGCTGATTCTAAAATGATATGAAAATGTACAGGACTTAGAATAACCAAAGCAATTACGTAATTTCAAGACTTATTACAAAGCTATGGTAATCAACACAGTGGAATATTGACATAGAGATAGACAAATTGATCAACAGAAGAGAATAAACTCCAGGCATAGACCCAGAAATATATAGACAACTGACTTTTAACAAAGGTGCAAAGGGAATTCGGTATAGAAAGTATAGTCTTTCCAACAAATGCTGCAGGAACAACTGGATATCCATGAAAAAAATATAGACCTCATATTAAGTGTTCTTAGCACAATTTTAAAAACCTGATGCAAATAGGGAAGAGGTGGGAACTTTATGGTTTAATTTTCTTCTTACTGGAGGAGAGGGAAATAAAGGCCTTAATAAAGGTTGCTTTTATAAGCTGTGGTGGGGGGGAAATACTATCCTTTCAAATTGAGAAATTTATAGCCTTGGGGTTAAGTTACTATGAGTTAGGTTTCTATGATTCAGTCTAAAAGAAGCTAGTAGAGGGTGGGTCTCCAAGACCCTCACAGCTCTTCAACCAGAAGAAAGAACTCCTCTTTTTATACTAATGTATTTTACAACTTAGCCACCTATTTAAGATTTCCTTTAATGAGAAGTTTATGCTACTAAAAAGAGTAATGGAAATTATTTCTTTATTTATCATAGTAATGCAAAATATGCTTTTTATCAATAAACTTGAAAGAACTTTTTTAGTTTGTGGTCTGGGGCATGAGTGTGCCTGCATGTGTGTGCGTGTGCGTGTGTGTGTGCATGTGTGTATACGCACGACGTACATTCACAAAACCAACATTACCATTTTAGGAAGCTTCAAAAATTCTGTAGGTATCTTCCAAATTTCTAATTTGAATTAATTAATTAATTTTTAATAGCATCACAAGCCCTTCATTAATTCTATTCGGTGATCAGTAAAGATGAAATAGGACCATTTGTGACAACATGGATGGATCTTGAGATTATAATGCTAAGTGAAATAAGTCAGACAGAGAAAGCAGAGAACCATATGATTTCACTGATACGTGGGATATAAACTGAAAACAACAACAGAACAAGACAAACAACTGAAAGAACAAAAACTCATAGACATAGACAATAGTTTAGGGGTTGTTACCAGAGGGTAAGGGGAGAGGAGGGAGCGGGGCTCTAGAAGAGGGTAAACAGGGTCTAATATATGGTGATGGAAAGAGAACTGACTCTGGGTGGTGAACACACAATGTGAGATATAGATAATGTATTGCAGAATTGTACACCTGAAATCTATGCAACTTTACTAACAATTGCAAAAGTTTTACCAATAAACTTTTAAAAAATTTTCTGTAAGTATCTTCCAAATTTCTAATTAATTAATTAATTCTGAATAGCATTACAAGCCTTTCATTAATTCAATCTGGCAGCATGACAGCATCAGAAATATCAAAATAATTTAAGGTATACAGATAACTGCATAACATAAGACTGTGAGCTACTTGAAGGCAGGCATATTCAACTCTTTCATGCTCATATCTCCAGCAGTAGCATATCAGACAAAGAACATATAACACACCAATAGTTTATTGAGTCATATTCCTAAATAAGTATCCAATTTTTCATTTTGATTTATTAAGCAAATATCTATATGAATTCCCATAGCACACAAGAATAAAATTTTTAAACACATTAAACTTAAAATGCAAATGTGTTAAGTATTGAATCCTTGAATGAGATCATTTCATAACTTTTTGGATGTGAAAAGTCAAAATCTCTTCATAAGGTAAAAAAATGTATCTACTCACACAATTACAAATGATGGAGGAAATCAATATTCACAGCAGCTTCCATATTAGCCTCACCTAAATTTTGTTGAATTTGTGCTCCATTGGCAACTTTAAAGTTTATTATTATTTATAAACCTACTACCCTTTGGATTTTTAATACATAAATACTTTTCTTTTTCTTCTATTTAAGGTTAGATCATTTATGTAAAATAAACTGCAAAATGAAACAGGTGATTTAGTTAAAGCAAATGCTATATTCCTGGGATAAAACAAATTGGGCTTTTAATACAGACATGATGAGGTAACTAATAATCTTAACATGCAACAGAAATAATTGAAGGGTATGGAGAAGAATGAAAAAAATTCAATATTACATCATGCATTACTGAGGTAACCTTTGGTTTACAGATTTGTTTTCTGGATTATCGAACAAAGTACATTAGTGCCATCTCCTGGTAATTATAACAACCGTGAAGAAGAGGTTTAACTTGCAAGAAATGCCCTTACTTAATAAGTATTAATAGTTCATATTTACAAATATAAGTGGAGGGGAGAAGCCCATAGATCGATCTTTCAATGGTAATACAGTAATACTGTAATTATTTTTTCTTACATACGGTAATATGAGGATTAATTTTTTCACCTATATAAAGGTATTTTTTTTTATTTTAGTACCTTACATCATGAATATTGTAACTTTAACATTAAGAATTTATACTAAACATATAGGAGGGGCATGTGTGAGTTGTCTCATGTTTTGATATTAATTTCGTACTAAAGCCAGTGGATTCATACCTTATAAAAGCCCTTCTTAACCTATGTCATTTGTAAAAACATTTCAATGGAATTAGAGGGAAAGGTATTAGAATCTTGTACTGAGGGTCTGATGTTCCCATACATAAGTTTTCAGTGTTTGTTTCTAAAAGAGCATTTTCCAATGCAAAGAGCTTTAATAGCTTCTTTAGAAACTGTGTGTGTGTGTGTATGTGTGTGTGTGTGTGTGTGTGTGTGTGTGTGTTTAATTTCTGAGAAAGGTCATTGTGATAAGTTGTGCTGTCTCTCATGCTCAAATTGAGCCCATTTCTTCATATTTTTAATTAAATGGAAATATACATAAATGCACTTTACTTTGTTTCTCTGTTTTAAGCTGTGGGTGATTTTTGCTGTTTTCCCATAAAATTACTGATATTTTACATCTTTTTTCAAGAAATTAACCAAACTATATATTCAGTAAAGTAGTGCTGTCTATATGATTAATTAGGGATTGCTGAAATTTAATAAGTCAAGGACTAGACAATCTTCAGTGAATATAAGGTTCATGTAAAGTAAAAATGTTTTCCTATTTGGTTCAAAGATATATCCTCAGCAACTATAAAAATACCTGATATATAGTAGGTGTTCAGTGTATATTTATTGATCTTCTTAATTAAAGAGGATAGGAATTTATTAACATAAAATAAAAATTAATATAAAATTAAATCTGAAGATTTTATTTGAGCCTCCGGTTATTTCTTATGTCTCAAAATATTTCAAATGGAATATACACACAAACACATACACACAATACATAAGCTACATTAATTTACAAATAAACTCTTAATATGAGCTTTTGTGTTTGGCCCACTTTTTCTCTGTCTGCCCACTTCCTCTTAGCAATTTAATTTTTCCTTAAGGTTGCAAGTAGCTCCAACATGTGGATGACTCTCAAATCTCTACCTACAGCCATATCCCTTCTCGTATGCTCTAGAGTCAACCCCCATTTCAAACTCTGCTAAGTATATCTGTTTACATACCTGGTATATCTGCTAAATGAACCTGTTCTAGATACACTTAACTCTAGTAATAAACCAACCTGAACATATGCCCCCCATAAATGTATTTCTTCTCTTATTCCATATTTCTGTTAATACAAGACCATCTTCCCAGCTAATCAGACTTGAAATTAGAGTAAACCTCAGATCTATTTCCCACATGAGATATGCATTCACACTTCTATGCAAGCACAAAAACACAGCACACACTTACACACCCCTTTCCACTTTCACTGTTATATGCTCAGCTGAAACCTTGATTAATTCTCACCTAGCTATATTCAGTAATCAGCCTCATGGCTAAAAAGCCTGTAGTCTCTCCTCACTGCATAACCTCCTAATTCTTGCTGTCTTTTTAATCATCCTAGAGCAACATTACCTCAAAGCATCTTAAGTAAAACACTAACTCATTGTGTTAAATGAATAAAAGTCTCTAGCCAAGTAAGTTGGGGAAAATTATATTTTTAAATTTAAACAATTTATTTAAACTACACACAAAAAAACCCATAATTCATCCATTTCTCTCACCCCCCACCTAACATCCCCTCTTTGGCAACCACCAAACTGTTATCTATATCTATGAGCTTGTTTGTTTTTTCTCTTTTATTTTTTTTAGATTCCACGTATAAGAGAGATCATACAGTATTTGTCTTTATCTGATTTATCTCACTTAGCATAATGTCTTCGAGTTCCATCCATGTTGCCGCAAATGACAAGATCTCATTCTTTTTTTATCTTAGCTATTGTAAATAATGCCACAATGAACATGGACGTATATCTTTTTCAGTCAGTGTTTTTGTTTTCTCCTAATAAACACCCGGAAGTGTAATTCCTGGGTTATACAGTAGTTCTATTTTTGAGTTTTTTAGGAATCTATATACTGTTTTCCATAGTAGCTGCACCAACTTACATTCCCACCAACAGTGCACAAATTTTCCCTTTTCTCCACATCCTTGCCAACATTTGTTATTTCTTGTCTTTTTTATAATAGCCATTCTAACAGGTTGTAAAGTAATATCACAAGTTGGTTTTGCTTTGCATTTCCCTGATGATTAATGATGTTGAACATCTTTTCATGTACCTGTTGGCTGACTATGTGACTTCTTTGGAAAAACGTCTATTAAGATCTTCTGCCCCTTTTTAATCAGATTTTTGTTTGTTTTTTGTTATTGAGTTGCATGAGTTCTCTATATATTTTGGATATTAGCCCTGTATCAACTATACGATTTGCAAATATCTTTCTCCCCTTCAGTAGGTTGTCTTTTCATGTTGATGCTTTCCTTTGCAGTGTACACACTCTTTAGTATTATGTAATCCCACTTATTTATTTTTGCTTTTGTTACTTTTGGTATTAGAGTTCAATTCAAAAATTATTGCCAACACCGGTGTCAAGGATCTTACTGCCTGTGTTTCCTTCTACAGGTTTTATGGTTCCAGGTCTTATATTCAAGTCTGTAATCCATTTTGAGTTAATTTTTGGGTATGGCATAAGAGAGTGGTCAAGCTTCATTATTTTGCATGTGGTTGTCCGGTTTTCCCAATATCATTTATTGAAGATACTTTCCTTTCTTTTATTAATGCGGTTAATGTGATATGTCACGTTGATTGATTTGCAAATGTTGAACCATCCTTACATCCCCGGAATAAATCCCACTTGATCATGGTGTACGATCCTCTTAATGTATTGTTGAACTCATCTTGCTAGTAACACTTGGTTGAGGATTTTTGCATCTATGTCCATTAGGGATATTAGTCTGTAATTTTCTTTTCTTTTTGTGTCCTTATCTGGTTTTGGTATCAGGCTGATGCTGGCCTAAAAAAGTGAGTTTGGAAGAGTTCCTTCCTCCTCTATATTTTTTGGAAGAGTTTGAGAATAATCAATATTAATTCTTCTTGGAATGTTTGGTAGAATTCACCAGCAAAGCCATCTGGTCCTCGACTTTTGTTTTTTGAGGAGGTTTTTGATTACCACATTTTAAAAAAAGTAAAATTAAAATATTTACTTTATAGCTTAATATATAGCTTAGTATACTTAATATACTAATGTAAATGTGAGTTTCCAGGGTGGGAAAACACTATGCATGTTTTCCCTCTCTTACGTGGACTTTGTATTGTTTAGGTGAGCCCACCTCTTCAACAATCATTCCCTAGAAGCAGCTTTGGAAAGTCCCGCTACAGAGCACCACTGTGACAACATCTCGCCTCCGCTCAAAAATGGAATAAAAGGGAGAGCACATCCCAGAGCTGTGCTGTCTCGTACGCTAACCACTGGCCTAGTGTGACTATTTAAATTAATCAACATTAAATAACATTTAAAAATTCAGTTCCTCAGCACACTAGTCAAGTGCTCAGCAGCCACCTGGGGCTGGTGGGTACCACGTGGGACAGCATTGCTCTAGAGTGACATTACCTGAGCTCAATGGGTTAGTAGTAGTTGCTTGACCTGGGACAAGTTACTAACCTACTCAGGATCTCCATTTCCTTAACTAGAAGCTGGAGAAAATGACCAAATCAACTCACAGAATTAAAGTGATAATTAAATGACTAATGCATGGCAAGTGCTCAGAATAGTGACTGGCACATAGTAATAATTCAGTAACTGTTAAGTAATATTATCCATTAGCATTATTAAAATTGTTCTTCATCACCTATTGATTGAACACCAAGCTTCGTAATCTGCTATTCAGATTCTTTTTGAACTGTGCTCACCGGCCTTTGAACCTTTATTTCTGTTATTTCCTTATATGCAGACTGGCTTCTAATCAACCTTACAGGTCCCAACAAATATCCCATAGTTTCCCCCTTTGATAAATCTCTCTCATTTGCTGGAATTGCCCTTTCCACTTCCTGTCATCACCACATCTAATCCTGTTCATTACTTAAAGTCCGGATCAAATTGCACCTTCACCACAAACCAAGAAATAAGCTCTCACACCCCTGACTCTCATAGCTTGCTCTCTGATCTGATTTTGGAGAATCCAAACTTTTTGATGTGTCTGTATGCTTTATTTTTTCTACATAAGTTATCCTATGATTCATGGTATATCTTACACCCTATGAAGGTGATCAACAAACATGTCTTAAATAATTGAGCAAATCATACTTTATTATAAAGACTTTAATTTTGCAGTTTAGCCCCCACACCTACTAAGTGACATATGCTATTTGCAAATACACCTTCTATGACATTTAGTATCTTCCTATGGTCTAAAATTCACTGTTTCAGCAGACATGTGAATGCTATGAAGAAAATTTATTTTCCCAATGAGAATAAAATGAGATTATAATACATTGTTGGATCACTGGAGCATTAAAATCCAACAAAACCATAGCTGTTAATATAAATAGATGTTTTATTTGGAGAAATTATTTTAAACTCCTATCTTCAAATGATTGGCTACTAACTAATTTTGTTCTGAAACAGAAATGAAATTAAAACTAATATTCTTGCTCGATATAAATTATCACTGAATTTTTATCATTGGGTGTCCTTTTTTGTCTGGTTTGAATACTGACAATCAAGTGACAGAGGGAAAGGCACAAGAACTATTCATCTGAATGATCAGAGAATGTGATTTCATGAATGTAAAACACTTTTTAAAAAGTGAATGCAATAATTAAAAGTGCTTCTGGGTATGAATAAGTCTTAAAACTCAGCAGTATTTATAGACACAATCTTTACAATGGACAAGTCAAATGATATATCCAGTGTACCAGCAACTTTCCTTTCATTGTTAGACAAAATGAATAGGAATTTTCAACCTCTTTTAGAATGTATTCAGTATCTGTCAATGGAAAAAAAATTCAATTTCCAAGAGGGTTTTAAAAATCTCTGAAGGGCAAAGACCCAACTATAGCTTCACTATGACAGTGACACATAGTAGGAGCTCAATCATTGATTACCAAGATGTTAATAATGATAATAATTTTTAATGTGAATACATTTCCATATTTTACAGCAGCTTTTGTTTAATGTTTTTGGTGCTGGAAAACTGAACAGTTTAAAATCATTTAGAGTTTTCATCAACACGTGTAGTAAAATCAGAAGGGAAATGGGTAAATAGAATGGACTAAGATGTTCTCTAGAAATAGTATTATCAAAAAATGAGGTAGAATAACTTATTTGAGTTAAGGTGCATAATATCAAAAGTAATTTTATTTGGCAGTACCTCAACTGAACTATTAAGTCATTTACTCCTTAATCCCAAATAGTTCAATCAAAATCACCCTTCACTTTCCTGTTCCATCAAAACTTACCCTTCCAGAACAAACAAACACTTCAGCTAGTTTGTAGTAGTATATAAGCTGATGTCTCTATGGGTTGAGTTGCAATATGTAACAAGCTTTGCCCCAAATAAAATTGTAAATTGGCACTCTTCAAATTTCCTGATGCTAGTGGTCCTCCTCCGTCAGAAACACCAACATTATAGTGAAGACAATCCAAATATGTTCAAAAAAGTTTTTTTAAAAAGCCTCTAATCTTTCACTGATTACTTCACAGAGCTTAATTCAAAAGATTTAGACAAAATATATCTTTAGCTATCTTTATTTATAAGATAAATAAAAGGAGAAAGAGATGTAAATATTGCATGTATATGAAATATTAGTTTATGGTTATTTTATTATAAGAAGAACATATGTTCAAATATTTGTATTTTAATCATACAGAAAAGTAGAGAAAATAATATAAAACACTTATGTATCGATCTTACTTCCTTATCATATTTTATTATTTTTTTTCATATTTGCCTCAAGTCATTTTAAAAATCATCACTGGGTAACACTCTCTGATCCTATGTCATTTATTCTTTTTCCCAAAATAAAAAACAGTATAAATTTTGTATTTACTATTCCAATGCGTGCTCCCATATTTTACCAATTATGTACATAGATGTGAAAATATATGAGCTTATTTGTTTTTAAATTTTATATAAATGGCCTTATACTTAAAGCATCCTTCTGCAAAACTCCTTTTTCTGTCAATATTAATTTCATAAATACGTTTTGATCATTAAAACTATAGTATTTACAGATAAACATATTGTATATTTTGTGAAAGAAAAGGGAAGGAGAGTTACATGGTTTTATTTGGGTGGCTGAACATGGCAGGTGAGTAAGAAAGACATACAAGTGGTCATCAAACAATATGGCGAATGTTTAAATTTTAAAAAATTATTACAGTAAAAGACACATTGCCTTTAATCTCCCTCAAAATACACCCCCTCTCTTCGAACACACTTATCCCATCATTCTTGCCACTTTCTGAAGGAGTTCTGGAAGTCCTCTTTCGTGAGTGTCTTTAGTTGCACTGTTGTGGCTGCCTCGATGTCCTGAATCATTTTTACTTTGGGGAGGAGCCAGAAGTCACACGGTGCCAGATCCAGTGAAGAAGGTGGATGAGGACACACCGTAATGTTTTTGTTGGACAGAAATTGTCGTATACCAGAAACGATGTGTGACATGGAGTGTTGTCATGATGGAGGATAAAGACTCTCACAAAAGAGGACTTCCCGAACTGCTTCAGAAAGTGGCAAGAACATGGGATAAGTATGTTCAAAGTGAGGGGGAGTATTTTGAGGGGGATTAATGGCAATGTGTCCTTTACTGTATTTTTTTTTTATTATTTAAACATTCACCGCATTGTTTGATGATGCCTCATATATCAAAATGTCTGACCTGGCTTTTCATATTACACACATCCCCTTTTTCCTCACTCCAGTACCAGTTTGTAATCATTGGTTCCCATGAGATATGTCATGGATGGGATAGTGGTCTACCTGTGAATTATAGTATTAAGACAGAAAACGCTGAAAATCAGTGCTTAAACAGAAGAATGGTTTTCTGACCTTATAATTTGATTAGCAATACTAAATACCAAATGAAAGAATTTATCATAATTGGAGAAGGACAATAGCAGAACATGGAAAAAATAAGTAAATATTGGTCATGTTAACTCAGAAAAATGGGCATTGCCACATCAAGTATGCTGTAGGCTGTCAGAGATACCTTATTGTGGTTATTAAATGATGCCACTAAACACGTTAATCTTAGAGATAATATCCCTGTTCTGATTCTATTGATTCTGAGATTATTGAGGGCATCCATGTATCATACTTCCTGGAAGAGAAAATGCACTGGTATAATTAACATAAGTATCTAATCCATTTCCACATTCTTATTCTAACTAAACTAAATTGAAATCTTGATTTTTTTACATTACGTTTTTCTAAGATTTAATAATACGTCAGCTTCCTTAAATATAATTTGTTCTGAGAACACTTATGAGAGTTTCTGACCCTCAGTACCTGAGAATTTGTACCCAGACAGTGAAGACCACAAAGGTGAATGCAGCCATATGGACCGAGGGGGTGAAGAGCCAGGCTTCTCTGACACATGCCTGGTCCTCATCTCAAGTGTTCTTCCTATGCCTGCATGTTCTCTTCAACCTGGAAAGTCTTTATTCAACCAGCTTTAAACCAAGCATGTCCTTCAAGACACAGTTTAAAGATAAATCTATTGAAAAAAACCATCCCTCATTGTCAAATTCAGAATTAATCATGTAACTTAGTATAGCCTTGGCACATTATGTACACATCAATCTTTCTATTTTACTTGTAACTTGCTTAAGTTAAGAACTATGTCATATTCAATTTCTTTGGTCCTATCAGAACCCTGAAGCATAATTTGTAGACAATAGTGATTTCATAAATAGATGTTGAATAAATCAGAAAACCTCAAGGTATGTCATTCATTCAACATTAGTGACATACTTTGTTACATATCAAGAATATGACCTTTTTGACGCAAATCAGTTTTATAATTTTATGTGTTCAGAGCTATACTTTTCTGTTTGAGATTTTCTGTTTCAGGTATTTTCTCTTCAAAATATGAAGTGGTCTTATGACTCAAAAAGGAAAAACTGAGCATACATTATGCACAGATTTGAAATAGGTAACTCATATATACACAATAGCAATTTTAAAAAGTCTTGTAAAAACATGAACTTTAAATTAGATTAGATTAGATTAATTAAATTAAATAAATGAGATACCATGTTTTTAACCAACGTATTGACCAAGATTTTAAAGATACCTAATACCTTATATTTGAGAAAGTGAGGGAAACAAGTACTCATATGAGATGGTATTCAAATATACTGCTGGTAAGAATGAAAATGAATCCAATCTTGCTGGAAGGAAATTTTGCAATATGTATGAAAAGTTTAAAATGTATATACCTAATAATTCCACTTTTTGGAATTTATAATAAAATAACCAGAGATGTACAAAGAAGTGTATGTTCATGGGCGTTTAGCAGAGCATTCTATATCCCCTTCATTTTTTCTCTTAACATTGTAGCATAAACACTTTCCATTTCTATAAAAATCCATCATAAATATTTTTAGTAACTGCATAATATTCCACTATATAAGTGTACTATAATTTACTAATAGTAAACATTCAAGCTATTTCCATATTCTCATCATTATAAATAATGCTGCAATGAATATCTTTCTCTTCATATTTCTTCACAAAAAGGTCCATTTTGATAAAGGGGTAAAAATATTTAAGTGATTAATACACGTTGCCCAATTGCTCTCTAATTACCTTTGAGTGGTTCAGTATAAACTCTTACCAGAAGTACTTATGAGTCCATCTCTCCATGACCCCTTCTGTAGTGAGCATCACATTTTTTAAATCTTTTTTTGATTCAATAGATGAAAACAATGGTTCACTATGCTGCTTTGTTTTTTCTTCTTTGATTACATTTAAGGTTAAACTTAAATGTAATTTTTTATATATTTAAATTTTTATATATTTGTTGGTAATATTTACTTCAATTTTATAACTTGTCTTTTCTTTGCCTTTACTTATCTTTTTGTTCACTTTAGGGGTTACCCCCCTTGATTTGTGTGAACTTTATATATAAAGAATATGACCTTTCTGATGCAAATCAGTTTTATAATTTTATGTGTTCAGAGCTATACTTTTCTGTTTGAGATACATATTAATAATTATATGTTTAGAAAATACTTATCTAGAGACCAAACAAATACATAGATCTACATAGATTTGTTCTATTGTTTACATTTATGCTTTAGTCCCAGAATTTCCTTCGAGTATAATCTCATGTGGAAGTAGGGTTCCAAATAATTTTCTAATTTTTCCAGTGTCATTTGGTTGATAGTAATTTTTAAAAACCTTTCTTTCTCATTTAATATATGAGTCTTCCTCCATTCAATATAAATTTCCTATACAAATCAGAGTGGGTTTCAGGATTATCTCTTTTGTTCTACTGTTTTGACTATCCTTATAAAATTTCAACATTGCTTTCATAATATTGTTTTTGTAATCTATTTTTAATGTCTATTAAAACAAATTTTCTGCAATTATACCTTAAAGATGGGATATACAAATGGAAAATGACCACACCACATATGACAAGAGAACTAATCAATCACCTCTGTAGCAACCAGCTTGGGAAGCCAACCCACAGCCTCTGCAGCAAATCATGGTCAATGACTACCAGCTTGCCTAGTCTGTCCCCACTTCCAACTCAGAACAACCAAGCGAAAGTAAATAAATATGCTCCCTAAATCAACTTCATGAGATGACCGTCTTCTTGTTAACCTGCCTCCACTCCCCATGCCTACAACCTCTAATTAGAATATACCTGAAGTCTTCCCTTTCTTTCATTCCAAAGTTCTCCCACCCCCTGCTTGCCTTTCGTCTCTGCCAAACACAAGTGATTGTAGCTGACTCCCTTACTGTAGCAAGTGCTGAATAAATAGCCTTTGTTCTCATTTATGTTTTTGTTTTGTTTTGTTTTCTTTTGTTTTTCATTTATTTTCACATATCTCTTTTTCAAAATTTTCATAGCATCCCCAAAATTTAGAGAATCACTTTGAGTCTGCTTTCATTTTTCTCTCAGGAATGAATATTAACTTTAAACACCAAAAAGTTCCTGGGTGCTGTGTCTTTAGCTATGAAACTATAATTTTTCCCCAGGGATTAATCTTTAAGTCAAAAGCCACCTGGAACTAGAGAGACCTGTTCAGAGATGTAATAATGACTATAACTGAAGTTCTAAAAGAGGCTTGTTGCTCTTATAATACTTACAGGATATTGGACACAGAAACAGACTCTCATATAATAATGCTGTGTTTTCCATTTAAAATACATAAAATTAAAGATAAATTTTCTAGTATAGCAAAAATGCTAAGGGCCAAGAAAGGCCCGACATATGCAGTAAATTATGTTATTAACTACACCCTTCAGTAGTCTTCAGTGACACCTTTGAAGAGTTGATCTTACTGGAGGTCTGGGAAGACTGGGACTCTTCACAAACCGAGGTTATGTCAAAGGCTTGGGTTCAGACTAACAACCTTGGTATTCACTGAAGGATTCCGTTCCCAGGGAGAGAGATGACCCTCCTGGGGTCAGGGATGGGTGGGGTGGCAGGAATATGTGTGAAGATGAACTTCCTACCCTCACATAAGCACAGACACCAAAAAGGATTCAGGTATCAAGGGTAAAGTCATTCTAAAGCACAGGAGATAGAGAACTAAGTGGAGCATCAATCAGGTTTTGTTCTGTACTTTTTAAAAATTCAGCTGAACTATAAAAATAAACACGAATGATCTGTATGACAGTTTTTAGAAGGTTCCTTGTGTTAACTTCCACCATCAATTTTTTTTTCTGACTCTAATGTTTAGAATGACTCTTATATATAACTTAGAGTAAAAAGTGTGTAATAATATGGTTCTGTTGGAACTTACAATAGGTCTACTTTTTATTATTTGTCAAAAAACTATTATTAGAATCAAGTAAAAGTTATTGATTTCCTCTTCAACAAGATGTTATAAATCCTGAGATTGTACTAAATTAAATAGGCTACAAAGTACTTCTGAGAGGAAAATAACTGTGTATTGTTTCCCTTGCAGAGTCTAATTTTTAGAAAAACATCACCTGGGCAGCAGGAAGTGGTGCTAGAGGCTACACAACCTAACAAAGTGATAGTGAATGTCAGATTCCATAGGTTACAGGAAGGCAGAGGTGGCTGGAAGATGCAGGGCAATTTTCCAGAGAGAGAAGAGAGCTATGCAGAAAAGGAACCCCAAACATCTACATAGGGATCCCCCTGATGTTAGCTGAGGACCAACAGGGCATTAATAGGATGAAACTCCCAGAGCTGGGCAAGAAAGTCAGGGAAGTTGCAAACTGAAAAATTCCCAGACATTCTCTCTGAGCTCCCAGAATGGGGAGTCCTCCGTTACTCTGCTGGACATTCAAACATTCACCAGAATCCCCAGAAAGACCAAGGAAATATATACACACGTATATGTGTATACGCATATATAGACAGATGCACATTATATTACAAATACAGGTACTCATTATATGTATTTGTGATACACGATATATATCTATGCAAATCTATACATAGAACATATATATGTATACATATACATACACACACACACACACACACATATATATATATATATATATATATATATATATCACAAATGTGTGGAGAGAGAGAGAGAGAGAGAGAGAGAGAGAGAGAGAGAGAGAGAGAAGGCAGTTACCTACTTGATAATCCAACCTTCAAAAAACGTCTTCTCTAGCTTCTGAAATTCTTGAATTGCTATCCATGCCACGCTTGTGTTTACAGATTTCTTTCAAACCAAAACATTCCTGGAAACTACTATAACATTCCTGGGAACCACTATTAAGCCTTTAACATCCTAGCTTGGATGCATTTCTGACATCACTGGAGGACCTTCCTGAGTGGCTGGATGGACCTCAGTATTTAACCCTGACAATCAAGGAGGTCTGATTCCCCTGGTTCTAGACCATCCCTCTATTCAGGGCAAAATTTTAGCTCTAGAAATGTGATTAGATTACACTCAGTACTAAAGAAGAGACTTTAAGAATTGCAAAGTGCCACATAATCAATTGCTAATTTCTAAATGGAGTCTTAACAGCATGTGGTCATTAAGTTTTTATAATTCTTAAGTTGGTTCAAAAGTGAACAAGCCACGTCATGACCATTTTTTCATGTCTGCATGTCAATCAGCCAGACTGATGAATTCTAAAACAGAACTAACCTTTCACTTAATTTCCTCCTAATCAAGATATTCACTTTCTGTTCTCATTTCATCCCTTCCAGTCTAATCAATCTGCCTTGCTGTGTGTCTGAACCTCCTATCATTTTCTGTGAATCACTGTTTATAAGCAAAAACATACAAATTATAAGTGCTCCTATTCAATATACCTCTGAAATTCTAAAGCACATTATGCAAAGAAACATTTGCAGAGTTGCTTTAAAAGTACAGAATTATTTTAAATTAAATTATTAATAACAACACTATTTATTGAGTGTATGCTAGGTGCCTGACACAATTGTAGAGAAGGCACTATTATTCTAAAATACATTTTGAAAATGAAGAAACTGAGGGAAGAAAATTTTAAACGTTGACTAAAGTCATTTTTGTAATGTCATTTTAAAAGCCGAATAGGTACATTCACTGCATTTTGATCGCTAAGCATTTGAAGTATTTAATTTGATAGAAAAATCTTCTCAGACTAGGATTTGATAACTGTTAATTCTGTGAGAAGATTGTAGTTATCCTGCAGCTAACCAGATTTAAAAGTGGAGGCCTCAACATGGCATTTCTTTTATCTGCTTTCTAAAAATTATCTCCAGGCAACTTTTATCCCTTCAGAAACCTGCAGTATATGGGGCCCACCATCACTCTCCTGAGAACTTTTCCAGCAAAGCAAAGCAAAGCAGCTCAGGCTAATTCCAACAGCTCTCATATACTCAGAAAAAGGCTGTTTTTCACAGGTTTAGTGTGGCCTCTAACCCAAGAGTAAGAAAATCAGATGATATTTATGCCAAAAAATGTTTAATAACTTTGATAAGAAACACTTCCACCAACAGCAATCTGGTCTCTATCCTTTGGCACATTTCCTCGTAAATAAATATCAGCATACTATAGAGAAAACTAATATTACAAACAATTTAGTAACTTTTGCCTGTTGAAAATTTTGACATATCTGGAAAATTATCCCATGGGTTATAATTTTTAAATGTAGTATTTATGGATGATATAGATATTTATTTGTTTTTGTTTTGCTTTTTTGTTTGAGCTGTTTGACTCAATATTGCAAAACAACGAACAGATTCCAAATAGGCCCAAATTAGAAGAGTTACTAGATAAAAATTGCTGCTTCAGATTTGAACGTAAAAGATACTGAGCAACAACTATGTAGCAAGCTCAATTCTAGGTGCTTTTTCTCATACTTGATCTAGGTTTCTGTTTTTGTTTTCTAAACTACTCAAAAATGGTGAGTCATTTCTTTTTTTAAAAGTAACAGTCACTATCTAAAGTACAATAAACCTTACATAGAAAAAGTTTCTGGATACCGCCTTGTAATTTTTCATAGAATTTTAGCTGTTACTTAACATGTTTAGCATAAACTCTTCTTATACTAGAAGAAACACTGGATGATGATTATAATTCTCAGTCACTCACGCTCCAGGGTTCAGGCTGGTTTAGAGAAACCAATAATTCTGCTCTCATGACAATTACTGTGCAAATCCCAAGAAAATTTTCTCCACATCACACTTGATCTGTATCTTCAAAACAAAGGCAGAGCAAATCCATAAAAGTTAAAAGATTGTGCTATAGGTGTCAGACACTAATTTGAATCGTGGGGAAGATTTGAGTGGTAGAAACACTTAGGAAAGTGGAAAAACAAATTAATTAACTTGTCAATTCCTCCCTCACAGACAATATGAATGAAATGGATTCTTGCGTAAGTACTAATACTTCCAAGTAATGCCAAGGACCCATTTTCTTCCTTCACATTTTGTTCCAAAGTGAGTTTCCAGAGATAATCACAAATTAGGGCAATAGATGCAACATTTGCTCATGGCATCTGGAGAATTTTTGCAATATTAAACAATTCATTACACTATTTAAGTTGTGTAAATGTAAGTCTAGAAGAACATGTGTGAATGTATAATACGACTCTTTATTTTTCCGACCAGGTGGATATTGAATGCAGGCTTCCAATTGATCCACATCCTTGTCAACAATTAGTATTTTAAGTCTTTTTAATTTTAGCCATTTTGGTAATGACTTAGTTTTATTGGTAAAGGGACAGGTATAAAAGCAAGAATTTTACCTTAAATCTAGAGGCATTCTTTGTGCTATACATGGTAGCCCATAGTTTGAATTTGTTACCAGGTGAAATGGTCTTAATGGTAGCTATAGTGCTGACCTTCATCAGAGCAATTCAAAGATAACACATAATATTTTACAGATCTGCTCAAAGATAAACAATCTTGAGTAAACATATATCAAATTTGACCTTACAACAATTTTTGATGTACGATAGAAATATCAACTAAATGCTAGTCAAGGAATTAGAGTTAATTTACACTTAGTGCAAGATGAACTGTAATAGTTAAGTGAAATAGATCTTCATGGAAGAAATCATGATTTTTCACATAAAACAAAATTAATTTTGAATTTCCAGTTATTTGATATGAACTGTTGTACGCTACTAATAATGTCAGCAAAACCAATTAAAAAATCCAAACTGATCTAAATATGGCAACTTCTCTTTTTCATTTGTTTGTTTATTTTTGGTTTTGTTTTTGCAACTTCTCTTTAGGAAAACAAATATATATGTATATATATATATATATATATATATATATATATATATATATACACATATATGAATATATGTGTATAAATTTAGAGAAAGTGTTTTTTTAAAATAAAAAAAATTTGCATAAAATATGCAAAAGTGATAGCCAGTTAAATATAAGAACAATATTATAAGAATGTATTAGAACAAAACAAAAAATATTTTCCATGACCATGAAGAAAAAGATTTACATACACATTATCTTGAAACTAATTTCTACAAATAGTATATTTCTGGCATTATGGAGGTATAGTGTTTAACTGAAGAAAGATTTTAACAAACTGAGCAGCACCGAGTAAGTTGTTTGTCATATTCACCTTGCCATTTGGGTTAAAAACCATGGTTCAACTGGATTCAGATCATGGGTTGGCCAGTGACTGATGACTTGAGGGTTATTCCTCAAAAAGAAAAAAAAAAGGAATAGATTGGATCCATTCTCTCTCACTTTCTGTTCATCAAAAATGTCTGTTGAGAATCATAAAAAGAAGCCACAAATGGATAGGCCTTTGTGCTGAGAGGTGATAGTGAAGGATCTTGTGCAAAGAAGGAATCAGAATAAGGTTCTGAGAGAGGAGGAACAGACTCAGAAATAAACAGAGATGAAAAACCAGGTGGCCTCCTGAAGGAAAGTGCACAGGAAGCTTAGAGGTCGAAGGCTTTCTAGCTCCCTGTACCAGAGAAAAGTAGGTGAACTTCTATGAGAGTTCCATGAGATTTCCCCACATGGAAACCTTGGGCCCAATATACCCAGTTGCACAGCACTTACCTCCTTGTAATTGTTAGTTTACATTTCTGTCTCTCCAGCAGACAGCTCCCAGCTCTAAGAGAGCAAAATCGGAGTCTGATGTTTATTCATATCCTGCATGCCACACACATACTTAATGTTCAAAAATTGTCTAATGAATTCATAAAATGTGATTTAATTTAAAAATCAGACACCAGGTCCTCCCACTCTTTCAACGGCACCAGTTGTAGTAGAAGAAGAGAATTAATAACATCACAAGTTCCATCGTGCAGGAGAGAAAAAGAGAGGGAGTTGGAGTTGGAAGGAGACGTGAACAGAAGGAAAATAAATTTGAAAGTCCTAGCTCAAGGCAGTAATTCTCAAACTTGAGTGAGCATCAGAATCACTTAAAGGGCTTGTTAACATACTGATTCCTGGGCCACATCCCCAAGTTTCTGACTCAGTAGATCAGAGGTGAGGTCAATAATATTCATTTCCAACAAGTTCCCAGTTACGGCTGATGCTTCTGGCCAAGGAGGTTACGTGGAAAACCACAGGCTTAAGGGAGTGGGAGGTGGGGAATGACTGAGGAAAAAATGGAGGGAGATTTATAGTTGACCTCATAGACTAAGGCATTAAGTTATAATTCTCTGTCAGAAAAAAAAATGGATTAAAAGGCTGTAATTGTTCATTTAGAATTGATTGGTAAAATTTAATTGATATTACTGTTTCAAGCAAGTAGAGTTAAGACGTCTGGGTTTGCCTGGGAGAGTCTTGATTTTCTCCTATAGCCAAGCATGATAATGAACAGTGCTTCCTTTCTCTCTCAGGAATGCCCCAATTGGGACACTAAATTATATATGGTCACCTTACTTATAAGAATGAAATACAAAATCTATGGAAACTGTAAGGGATGATCCTTCTCAGTCTACCTGAGCAAGAGAATAAATGAGCTGGTGAAAAGGAGAAACAAAGATCTTTATCTATTTAATGCCTTTTCCAAGAGATCTTTGAAAAATACTAAGTAGCAGACATTTCCCAAGACAGAGAAAAAGTACTCTGAAAACCAGAAATAAATAAGTGCCAGACCCAGAATCAAGATGACTAATGGCTACGTTTTTCTTAGCCCAGAATAAATGTATGCCTTTCAGTAGTAGGCTTTTTCAGGACACCCTTACAAGGAGGAAAAAAATATGAATCCCCAGATATTTTAATTAAGGACAGCTGAGAGAAAATCCAGGAAGGAATTTGTTTTAGCACAAACTTTCCAGGGAATTAAAATGCATGCACCCTTTGACCATACTTTGAAAAACATTTCAATAAACGTGGACAAGGTCTGATGCATCCTCTTCCTAGCAGCAATGACATTTTAAAATCTTAACCCAAAGAAATAACTATAAAAGAAGAATCCAGAAATCAGCTGAGTGTACACAGATGTCATTTTTCTCCACTTAGAGAAGTCCTTAGTAGTTCTAAGATCTCAATTCCATCCTTCCGGTACTAAAGCTGAAAGTTTCCTAATACTATCAGCAAATCATGGTGGAATAAGCTGTGAATTACTTCCAGAAACCCCTTTAAGTCCAAGGACATCAGGCATTGTCAGTGGGGTTAGGGAAATCCCCGAGTTGCCACAGGAGATATGATAGCACCTTATAATCTGAAGGCACCTTGGCTGCCATAGCACGACATTACCTTTATTCAGTAGAATTTACATAATCTTAACAAAGTTTTCTCTGACTTACGTTCTCTCAGTAATGTAATATTTGCATGACTCAATTTTGACATCTTAAGGCCTGCATAAATATGCATTTTTCCATTGAATTTATGATATAGCCACGCAGAGCATATCCTTAACATCATGTCACCTTCTTGGTCATACATGGAGATTATAATGTTATTTACTATAAAATTGCATTGACAGCATCTTAGGAGCACTGTGACAGCATTTAATTTTCATCGAAGTGAGTATTGAAAGCACATTTTCACAAAAATCTCTTGGAGGAAAAAAAAACAAACACTGCCAGATTTGGCTTCAACATAATCATTATAGTTTTCTGAAAATAATTTAACTATTTAATGCTAGTCATCAATGCATTTTGGATCGATGACAGATGAAGGAACTGAATTTTCCTGAAGGACTTCCTAAAAAAATACAGGACGAAAATTTGTCTGTCTCAAGAAGCAGGACACAACCCAGAACCTCCTGCCTTCATTTTAAGTTTTTCCCAGATCATTATTTCAGAAATGATAATCCATATTGTAACTATTTTTTGCAAGTGTTCATTTAAAAATATGCATTTTTAGTATGGAGTTAAGCAGCATAGTCTACCTCAAAGGTGAAGTCATTTTGTTTTCTTCATTTTCAAGTAGGCCATCAATGTTTAATGCCAGTGACTCATTTTGAACACATTTTTCAGGCTTAAATTGCCAATATTTCCTCTTAGACTTATTTACCACTTGGCCTCACACCACATGCTACTAAGTATTTTTGGCAGCAGAGAGGAAGAAGAAAGGTACAATAATAATAGCTAGCATTGAATGGGTGCAAGCTATGTAGGAAGCACTGAACTAACGAAGCACAATGCATGCAAATCTCATTTATTCCTAACAAGAATCTTATGGAGAAATGCACTGATTATTCACTCTCTATGGTGAGGAAACTGAGCCCTGGAAAGGAGAAACTTCTAAAGGTACATGTGCTTCTAAAGGCACATGGCTAGTAAGCAGTGGAGTTGGGATTTGAAAAAAATTTGGCTCCAGTACCCATGATATCATTCCTCTTTGAAAGAAGAGAAAGGGGAAAAGAGGGGCCAGAAGCATGTGTGTCACTGGGAGTGGGAGAGCACAAATGTTTCCAGCCATAGCAGTGTTGCCATTTCCCTTCCCAGTTGGGAGGTTGCTGGAAGGGAACATTTTCTGACCCACAGCAGATGGAGGAAGCTGGGATAGATGAAGGCAGAGTGGGATTTGCCATTGTTTCTGAGAGGACTGCATAGGGTCAGCACCTGGGAGTGTATCCAGAACAGACCACCAGGGCAGGGATATTCAGGGTTCCTACCGGAAGTCAAGTGAACGGCCTGAGAGCCAGGAAAATGTGAACAGCTAGGAGGAGTCTCTCTAAGTAAATAGCAGAGACAGCAGCAGGTGGGCCTCACAGGTTGGATCAGAGTCAGCCATTATGCAGCTCTATGTAATGCTCAACTATGGGCAGCCATATATACCCTAAGGTGATAGATGATATGGTTTTAGTACCAAATTCTTCTTTTCTTACTGTAAGCTAAAATATTTGTCAGGATCTGTCCACAGTGAAATCCTGTCAAAGAGCATTTGGGTTAAATTCTGAACATCAATAACTTCTTTCCCAGGAATGTCATTTGCCAAGCCACCAATAGACATGCGAATGAGCATTTGACTTGACAGCAATTGTGTACACTTCTTTCTTATTCAATTATTCAATACTGAGATGTAGATTAACTTCTTCAGAACATTCAATCCCCTCAATATTTTCTTAAGATAGTTGATAGGAGCTTCTAATATACATAAAATATTAGACAATCAACTTTCAGTTCAAATTATCCCAAACATGTACACTCCTAAAAAGAATCACTCATTTGGATTATTTTTCAGTTATAAATTTAAAGGGTTTCAATAAGACAAATGATTCTCAAGGGACTTTTAAATAAATAATCTTGATAGTTATGTTGAAGTAAGCTCTAGACATGGGAGCTGAATGATTTTCAATGTAAGGAAATGTGCCACCAATTTTTTGCCTTCAATTTAGAAAAAAAATGTCATTGCTTAAATAATTAAGAAATTTTCTATTTGACTCTCTGAATCTATTGCTAAAAATCATTCTTGGTGATTTAACTTCACATTTGATAACTTATAACATGGAATGGATAAGATTCTCTTTCATATACGTGTGTGTATCTATCTGATATATAAATAGATATCCACACATACATTTGTGGATATATACATAAACACATAAAATAAAGAAAAATATATACACACATATTTGTCATGGCCACAGTTTTATGGTTGTAACAGATTATTTGCTATATTGACAGTTTAGTTCAAACAAAATATCTCCAGATATGTGGTAAAATGTCATAGGTTTACAATGAAGAACTAACTATAAGCCTCTGTCTCAAACTTGCCCTTCCTCTACGAGTCCAACCCGTGCCCTCCATCAGTTTTTATCATACTTTTTCTTTTTTAGTTCCTTAGGTGGCTAATTTCTCTTCTCCAAATACTGTTGCTGTATCCAAATTTTATTGTACAATCAACTTTATATATTAGCTATTGCCTTCCTAATATGACTGATAAGGATGATCTCCCTTACATCCCCTATCTACTCCATCTGCTAAGGTCATTTAATCACTACTCTGATTGGTCAACTATGCAAATTCAAACTAGATATGTACACCTGCATTTCTTGTCCCACAAGCCAGAGCCAATGTCTCTTGACTTCACATTTCGTTAAGACGAGGACACCTGTAAGGATCAGGAGGAGGCTGATGGTCGGTAAGTACATGAATTCTCTCCCTACCCAAGAAGGGTGCTAGGTCCATTGCTGTGACTCCTGTGCCCCACAAAAAGGACGTTTTGTCATGAAATTTAAATGATTTTATCCATTTTTTATGACTTGACCACATCTGGAATATTTTTCTAAGCTCTCAATTATTATATATTACATTGAATCTGATTTTTATCTCTGAACCACACTTTCCAAAAATCTTCTGATCTTGTACTGGTTTTCTTGATACTTATATTAACTCATGTCATTATTTCCAAGAGTCCCTGGAATCCTTCTCAAATTCTTACATTTTGACATACAATTATACATGCAATTACTTCTGATTTTGAAATATTTTAGATTTAGAGAAGAGCTATAAAAATAGGACAGAGTGCCCCTATATCCTTTAACTAGAATCTCCTAATGTTAGTATGATCAAAATTAAGAAATAAACATTGGTACAATACTATTTACTAAACTGGAGACTTTATTTGGGTTCACCAGTTTTCCCTAAAGTGTTGTTTTTCTGTTTCAAGATCCAATCCAATCCAATCTTTGATTGCCATAGTTCTCTAATCTGTAATAGTTCCTGAGATTTTTCTTGACTTTCAAGACTTTGACACATTTTAAGCATAATTCTCAGGTATTTTATAGGAAGTTCCTCAATTTTGAGTTTGTCTGATATATCCTTATAAGTACAACAAAGTTATGGGTTTTTAAGATGAATATCAGAGAGACGATATGCCCTTCTCATTGCACAATTTCAGGGAGTACATGATGTAGATATATATATTTTACTGGTTATGTTAAACTTAGTCATTTTGTTAAGGTGATGTTCACCATGTTTTTCATTAAGAAGTTACTTTTTTCCCTCTTGATAAATAATATTTAGTGGAGATACTTTGAGACTGAAAAATACTATTTTTCCTTAAATTTTTGATCTCCTGATTTTTTATGGTATCTAGATACCACATTCTTCAACTCAGTATGCTAATATTCTTAGTAATTCAAGTACTTCCCTGCCCCTCAACTAAGGATAGATTTTCCTGGTTCTCTTCTCCAGCTGCAATGTCTTTTCAGTAGTATTCTAAGAGCAAAGTATTTGGTTCCCCTGTCCCACAGATCAAGGCTCCTGTTCCAAACAGGAGATAGAGGGAACATGTTCCAATGTAGTTCAATGCTCCTTCCACAGTGGCACTCTTTCCCATCGAGTTTTTCACCAAGAGAGACATTTCTTAGGATTCTCCATTTCTTGGCTGTGAGTGCCTCCCAGGGTTCATAGAGGAAAAAACCATGCAGTAGGATGCAGACTTCATTTCTCTGTGATTTGTTCTCTAGTTCTGATGCTTCTTCTCATTATGTTTAGGCTCTCTCATATTCTTTCACTTGTATTCAAATATCTGATTGTACACATTCAAGAATAAAGAAACAAAAATGTGTATTGCAAGCTCTACCTGTGGAGAAGGGGCTTGTGAATGGCAGGCCCCGCTTCAGCATGAGCATATGGGGTGCCCGACCATACTTTACATTGATGCAATGCTACAGAGACAACATAAAATGGGTTTTGTCCCTCGTTTACTAGACCAAGAGTTGGGATGATGACTGTTCTTCATACAGACTTTAGTCTTTCTGTTTTCCACCTCCATTGTATAACCTCTAGAATTTAAAGTTTCTCTGAGATTCTCCCACGAAGATCAGCTCCCGTTTAATCAACATACCCCTGAATGTATACTAGGCTGTGGCTTTCTTGGTAGTGTTTTACCTGTCAGCACTCTTCAATCCATTTTTCATTTCAGAAATGTATTTAAATTTATTATCTGCTGATTGCTTCATGTACATTTTTTGTAGGTTGTATATCTTCTCAAATATCTGTCATCATTTTTATGATTTCTTAGGAAAGAAAAGTGGTAAATATGAGCAGTCAGTCATCTTTAATCAAAGCTAAAAATTTCATTTCTGACTTAATTAAAAAATTATATTTCCAAGGGTGAATTTTAATCATTAATATAGTAATTTGTGGTTATTATTTTTCATCAAATAATAGATTTTAGAAGTTCCTTACCCTTCTTTTTTTGACTTACCATAAATAGAGTTATCCAGAAACTGATATATAATATGAAGCAAGGCATAAAGTTTCCTTGGAAACTGTTATATTACAAATACTTTTTTTTTCCTTTCATAAGTTTGCATAAGTAGGTAGTGGGATAGAATGAAAAGAGCAATGGACTTGGAGTCAGTAGACGTGCATTCTAATGTCTACCTCAATCTATATCTCAGTCTGCATAATTGGATAGCCTTCCATAATAATCAGTAAGGTCCTTTTCAGTTCTAAAATGTATTATTCTAAGCCTTTGATCTCTTTATTTTGTTGTCTTCATTGATGCTCTGGATCCATGAAGCCACTAATTCAGCTTCATTGGTTAAAGCTTTGATTTTTGGTCACCTACCTTATCTAGCAAACACAACGTTAACTTTCTGAGCATTATACATTTCCTCCTGTATTGGACAATGTAACCATAATGCCTTTCACTCCCAGGGTCTTTTTCTAAGAAAATTTTCCATATACATAAAAATTTAAGGCAGGATGAGGGAGCAACTTCGAGTAGTTCATTACCTCTAGGAGACCACGTTTTGTACTACAGGATCCTGCCACTTTGGAAATGGACCAGGGAATAGCAATGATGAAAGGAAAGCAAATCTGTAGGTTGGCCAGCACTAAAGCTCTAACCAAATATTCATGACAATAATTAGATAATTTATTCAAATTTCTCTCTTAGGAATCTAAACATGAACTACAGAGGGAATGAAGTGTTGGTAGCAGGAGATGAAAATGTACATATGAGGGGAGGTCATGAAATATCAGGGGTCCGAGTGGGCCACAAGTAAAAATATGATATGTTTATGTTAAAAGAAAGTCAAAACTGAGATAGATAAAAGATGTTCATAATAGAAAGTGAAGCAAATGATGACAGTAGAAGCAGAAACAAGGGAGAGTATATATTTCAGTGGTAGGTGATGGAGAATCTCCTGCTGATGAGGGCTAAATTTAACTAGATTTCCTAGATCCTAAACTACTTTCTAGTCTCCGTGGTCTCTGGCCTATTTCTGGATTCCCATTAGATTATTCTTGTCCTCATTCTCAGGTGCAATATAACCACAATCTCACTATTTAAGGTAACCTGAGTGAATCTCTGTTTCTATTCATAAAAATAACCCAGCACATTTCCCAAATAGACCATAAGCCCTTCACGTGTCCAGCAGTGTCTTCTTGTACCCAGTAGAACATGTGGAGTATAAACACCAGGGCTTCTTGACATGGTTTTTCAAGGGTTCTGGAGACTGGAAGAAATTTTATATGGCAATCTAAATACTAGAGAAGCAGTAAACATACTTGAACTCTTTCATACTACTACTAAGTATGAAAATATTTACTCTTGATGTACATACTACAAGAGTAACTGGAGTTAACTTAAACTACAAACTGTAACAGAACATAACTTCTTCCACCGGATTTCACAAAACCACATTAGTCTGAGACATTCTTAAACATCCCTATGGTGAATCAACAGAAAACTATAAATCTAGTTAAGATGCTTGGATTTGTCCTCCCTCAGAGAATAGTAATGCAAGACAGATTTGAACCTGAGGTCATCATGCATTTGATTCGTGACATTTTTCTTATTAGGTTATATCTGCTAAGTGAATAGACTGAAAGTTTCTTACACAGAAGTAAAGGGAAATAGCAAAGGAAATATTCAGAGTAGGAAAGGAAGGGAAATGAGAAATACAAAAAGAACTTCTTGTATAATGTTGTGATGTCAAAATATTTATAATAAAAATAACTTATATGACATTTTATATTTGTCTTAAACATAAAAATGTTATCTTTAATATTAGTTCAAATTATAGTACTAGTGCCAATGAAACTGAATTATCTATATATCCAAGTCTATTTTACTTTAATACATGAATATTTTACATATTAAAATAGTTTTATTATTAATCACAAGTGAAAGCACATGAATATAGTCATAAGTTTTGCTTCTTTTCTCAATATTCCATACACGTAGTAAGAAAGTTACATAGATTCTATGTAGTTTCAAATTAAAAAATTCCTAAAGAATACTATATTTTATTCATATTTTCACTTAGAATGAAGTTTTAGTTCCCAAAGAGATTAATGAGGATTTTTAAAATATAATCCACTAATACATAGATCCAATCTGTTACTTCAATAAGGTCATGTAATATATAAGCCATCTTTACTTAAACTATTATTAAGAAGATAAAAATGTAGTGTTTTAAAATACATTTATAAAGTTAAATTAAAATAAATTTTCAGCTGTTTCAACAAATTATTTTTTTTTATTTTTTTTTTATTAAATTTATTGGGGTGACAATTGTTAGTAAAATTACATAGATTTCAGTTCAACAAATTATTTTGATAATGATAGTTTGACTATAACATGATTTACTCTCTAAGAAAATAGCCTTTTTTCTTAGACTTTGAAATTGAGAGCAATTCACTATGAAAGAAAAACATTTCCCAAAAGGAAAGTGGGAATAACACTGACTGAACTGGTACATGGCACACATTTGATAGGATTTTTCACAATCTGTGTAGGTAATTTCCAAAATAATATTGGGACATTTTTCTGTAGGAAAAAAATGAAGTTAAAGTCATACTTAGTATACTTAAGTTTAGATGTTATGTTTTGTACTATTTGAGGTGAGTAAATTAAAGGTAAATCTATGCTGATCCACAAGACCTAGCCAAAAAAAAGTACCAATTTCAAATATCACTAAATTTAGTCTGTATAAATAAGATGAAAAATTGGATCACCAATAATAGAGTCTTTCTTCTTTAAGGAAAAATTATTTGATAAATGGCTGTACTTCTAACATAGGTTTGAGGAGGATAGACCCTCTTTCACATACACAAGGCCAAGGTGTAAGGGAAAATGTAGGAGCTTGGTCAGGAATCAAGACTACCGCTGTTGGAATACCCTTTCTATTTAGATGAAATCCAGAGAGTATACAGGCCAAGTCATTCAGGGTTCTAGTGTTCCGCTCCAGAGAAGTAGCACGCCCCGTAAAGTTATGATCCTAAGAAGGGTCAATCATATAGCAGCCACTCCTATCTTGAGAACAGCAGGTTAGGAGACTATTAATCCTGCTTTTAATTTTGATGAGAAACTGTTTTGGAACAAAGAATTACTGCAAGTCCTCTCCATAACATCCATTAAGTCCCCCTCCTACCTTTTTAAATCAATCCATGTAAATGAGATAGAAGTGGTTAAAATACGGTCTTTCCTAAGGCTCTTAAATATTGAACTGAATTTCAGGGACCACACAGAGCAGCAACTTATGAAATATTACTCACAGCCATCCTGTATGGCAGATATACTGATGAAAAAAACTGAATTAACTTACCCAACATGACACTCTTCGTAAATGGCAAGAAAGAGAGAATGGAGACCTTGGCAACCTAATTCCAAAGTTCCTGCCGAGCTTCAGTACTACAGAGTCAGCTACAAATATGGTGAGACTATGAAGAGAGGGAACACATTTCTACCTCCTTCTACAATTCCACTGAGTTCTTTGTAGGATACTCCTCTTGTCTTCAAAGTATTGAACTTCACAGCAAGACACATAATAATTAAAATGCAAAAGGTTAAATACCAAGACAGAATCCTAACAGCAGCAAGAAAAAAGCAGTTGGTTACCAACAAGGGAGCTCCCATGTCAGCTGTCAGCTGATTTTCAACAGAAACTTTGCAGGCAAGAAGGGAATGGCAGGAAATATTCAAATTGATGAAAAGCAACGACATACAACCAAGATCACTCTACACAGCAAAGCTATAGTTTACAATTAAAGGACAGATAAAGAGCTTCCCAGTAAAATGAAAAAAAAAAAAGCTAAAGAAGTTCATCACCAGCAAACTAGTGTTACAAGAAGACAAAAAGAAAATATCAAAAACATGAAAAATAAAATGGCAGTAACTACATATCTATCAATAATTACTTTAAATGTAAATGGATTAAATAATCAAAAGGGTGGCTGAATGGATAAGAAAACAATACCCATACATATGCTGCCTACAAAAGACTCACTCCAGATCAAAAGACACACACAGACTGACAGTAAAGGAATAGAAAAAGATATTTCATGAAAATGGAAACAAACAAACAAACAAACAAACCGCAGTAGCAATATTTATATCAGACAAAATAGACTTTAAAACAAAAGCTACAATATGGGACAAAGAAGGACTTAGTAATCCCATTTCTGGCTATTTCTCTGAAGGTGACATGTGCATCATCCATATGTTCATTACAACATTATTTATAATAGCCAAGATATGAAGCCTACCTAGATGTTCCTGAATGGATGAATGGATAAAGAAGAGGTGGTTCATATGAAGGTCTGACAATTAAGTTTAAGAACTGTTGCAACAAAGTTGCTCATCTTTTTTTAATATCAGCGGGATTATTCATTATGAATTTGTACCAACTGGACAAACAGTTATATCAAGTTTACTATTTGGAAGTGCTGAAAAGGTTCCCTGAAAAAGTTAGATGACCTGAACTTTTCGCCAACAGTTCATGGCTCTGGCATCACGACAGTACACCAGCTCACACAGTACTGTCTGTGAGGGAGTTTGTAGCCAGTAAATAAATAACTATATTGGAACACCCTCCCTACTCACCTGATCTGGCCCCCAAAGACTTCTTTCTTTCTCCAAAGATAAAGGAAATATTGAAAGGAAGAGATTTTGATGACATTCAGGACATCAAGTGTAATAAAATGACAGCTCCAGGGCCAGTCCAAAAAAAGAGTTCCAAAATTGCTTTGAAGGGTAGACTAGGCACTGGCATCGGTGCATAGCTTCCCAAGGGGAATACTTCAAAGGAGACCGTAGTGATATTCAGCAATGAGGTATGTAGCGATTTTTCTAGGATGAGTTCATGAACTTAATTGTCAGAACTTCATATATACAATGGAATGTTACTCAGCCATAAAAAAGAATGAAATCTCACCATCTGCAACAGCATTAATGAACCTAGAAGGTACTGTGCTGAATGCAGTAAGTCAGACAGAGAAAGACAAATATCATATTATTTCACTTATAAGTGGGATCTAAAGAACAATATGAACAAATGAATGAAACAGAAACAAACTCATAGATACAGAGAAAATGTTGATGGCTGCCAGATGGGAGGGGTATTGGAGGTGAGTGAAAAAGGTAAAGGAATTAAGAAGTACAAATTCGTAGTTTTGAAATAGTTATGGGGATGTAAAGTAAAGCACAGGGAATATAATCAATAATGTGGTAATAACTACCATGTTTCCCTGAAAATAAGACCTAGCCAGACCATCAGCTCTAATGCATCTTTTGGAGCAAAAATATAAGAACTGTTATTATTTTAATATAAGACTGGGCAAGATAAGATGATAAGATAAGATGAGATGAGATGAGATGAGATGAGATGAGATGAGATGAGATGAGATGAGATGAGATGAGATAAGATAAGATAAGATAATAAATACTGGATGTTATATTAATTTTTGCCCAAAAGACGCATTTGAGCTGATGGTCTGACTAGGTCTTATTTTGGGGGAAACGTGGTATGTATAGTACCAGGTGAGTAGTAGACTAGGCAGGAGATCGCTTCTTAAATTATATAAATGTCTAAGTACTATGCTGTACACCTGAAATTAATATAAAATAATATTGAATGTCAACTGCAATTGACAAATTTTAAAGGGGGAAAAGGATGAAGGGGAATAAGAGGTCCAAATTTCCAGATATAACACAAATAAGTCATGGGGATGTAACGTACAGCATAGGGAATATAGTCAATAATATTGTGATAGCGTGGTGTGGTGTCAGATGGTTGCTGGACTTATAGTGGTGATCACTGCTTTAGGTATATAAAGATTAAACAACATTTTAATATTTTTTTAAAAAGAAAACAAAATATAAAATATAGCAGTAATTATAATACATGTTGAAATGGCAATATTTTCAAGCTATTGAGTTAAATAATCTATATAATTAAAATTAATTTTACCAGTTTGTTTTTTTAAAAAAGTACTGGACTTGATCTAGATGCCCTGCTCTGTTTTACACACACACACAGAGGCAAACACACACAGATGCACATAGGGATGTATTCTAAAATATGCGCCATGTATTGACTCTATTCAGTGTGGATAAAATCTCGAAGGGAGCAACTTCCCATATGTTCACACTTCCTTTGGAAGTGTGTCTTGAACAGAAGAGAAGGTTTATGTGCATGAGCTGAGCTAGAGAGAAAGCTAGACTAAGGATAAAAGATAATAAACACTTTCATTTTCAAATAAACGTTCTCCCTAAATAACTGCAAAAATCTCTACTTCTAAAGTATCTTTACTTTAGATATTACATAAAGAAGGATAAATCCATTAAAAGTAATCATTCATCATCATATGAAAAATGAGATGCTATAAATATACATTATAAGGTTGTATATCCCAATGGCATATACTGAATGCTCTTTCAGAGGAAAGGTAGAGAAATGGAGTATGAAGCAATGAAAAAAGGAAACTGCAAGAGGAGACATGGCAGTACTAATAGTAACCAAAAATATATCTATCTCCTAGAAGTCTTAGGTAGTAGAATTTTACAGTAAATCTCCATTCATACCAAGTAATCAATTTTGGTTTTAAATTTTAAATCCTGTGTTTATGCCAATAGACCTGACAAATCCTACCAAGATTGAAACAAGAAATTACTTGTCATGCAAAACCATTTTCAGTTTGGCTACAGGAACATGGCAATATTAAAAAACAAGCTACTAAAAGTTATATTTAAAGAAATCCATTTACTCTAACAATATTGCTTCTGAATAAGTGAAAAACATACAAAGTTTAAAATCCTCAAAAATGAAA
This sequence comes from Rhinolophus sinicus, assembly GCF_057876585.1. NCBI lineage: Eukaryota > Metazoa > Chordata > Mammalia > Chiroptera > Rhinolophidae > Rhinolophus > Rhinolophus sinicus. Next base: position 24,897,065 of record NC_142508.1, read on the forward strand.
ATTCAGGAAAAAAATCACTTCTATTGACATTTGAAATTAAGAAGTCATCATAGTAGACTTGACTGTTAAAGCTACCATCTGCCATTCTACTTTCAGAGTTTAGCTGTCAGAAACCCCAAGAATACTCATCAGAGGCTGCACTGAAAAAACAGAAAATGTACATGAACATTTTCTGTTGCCCTCCAGCTTATGGAGAAACACTTCCCCTAGCCATTGTGCAAAATCCAGAGTGTGGAGCTTTAATATTGATTTAGACTTGAAACTGGGAATCTGTAAGCATCTAGCACTTATTGATTTCCTATTATGAACCAGGCCCAATGCATACAGGATGACTGCTGCCTGATTGGAACACGTACCCTGGAAGGGAGACAGACATGGGAGAAATCATGTCAGAGTAATGAAGAACGTGCTATTATATGTTATATATATATTACACATATTGTATATTATATGTAATATATATATATATATATATATAACACATAATAAGTGCTAAAGATACCTGAAGCTGTTTTACTTCTCCCCCAAATAACTGAGCCCTAATAAATACCCAATTAATCTAAATATTGTGTATTTCTTCCTCCAGTCGATATAACCTTATATGCAGCATAGGAATTAGGTGATTCTTTCAAATAAGCAAAATATATCACGTTGTTCTATCATATTTCAAGATCAAGGAGAAAATCCACATGCCTACTGCCCCAATCTGTTATCTCAATGCCAGTGCCTGCCTCCCCTACAAGAAACAAAGCTCATAAATTTAAATGCACAGAGATGCTAGATGAATGACTGACAACATGAAAGTCAGTTGGAAAGTTACCATGCTAGATAAATACAAATGATTACATAAAATTCTGCGCATTAAATATTTATATTCACTGTCTCCATTTGATTGTTCAAGTTGTGGCTTAAAAGATTAGCAGAAAAACAAAAAAACTCATGTCTTTAATCAGTATGTGAACACCTAACAGAGACCCTGAAATTAAAAACACAAAAATGCTGCCATGAGAGTTTCCCTTTACTTTTGAAATTCTAAACCTGCTTAGAAATTAATAGCATCTCAAGATGCTATTAAAGTTAAAATAAAACTTGGGAAGAAAAGCTATCTTTTACACATATATTTGTTCCATTTCATTTATGACGGCTGAGATTCCATTAGCAATATAAGAAGGCAAACTCGAGTGAGTTCTTTCCAAACAGTTTTGTTCTAAAACATCAGCTTTGCCTAGAGTTACTAAATATAATTTTTTCACTTCTGTTTTAATGATGGAATAAAAATCATTTGAGGGGCCGGCCCACTGGCTCAGGCGGTTGGAACTCCGTGCTCTTAACGCCAAAGGCTGCCAGTTCGATTCCCACATGGGCCAGTGGGCTCTCAACCACAAGGTTGCCGGTTTGATTCCTCCACTCTCGCATGGGATGGTGGGCTCTGCCCCCTGCAACTAAGATTGAACATAGCACCTTGAGTTGAGCTGCTGCTGAGCTCCCAGATGGCTCAGTTGGTTGGATCACTCCTCTCAACCACAAGGTTGCCGGTTCTACTCCTGCAAGGGATGGTGGGCTGCGCTCCCTGCAACTAACAATGGCAATTGGACCTGGAGCTGAGCTGCGCCCTCCACAACTAAAATTGAAAGGACAATAACTTGACTTGGAAAAAGTCCTGGAAGTACACACTGTTCCCCAATAAAGTCCTGTTCCCCTTCCCCAATAAAATAAAACAAATACTATAAAAAAATCATTTGAAGTTATTAATTTTTATAAATATAATTCTACCTAGTATAAATGGGTTTTTCATGAATTTAATAGCAAAAGGTAACTACCACAATTATTTTGCTTTAGATAAATGGGTATTTTAATGTATATCTTTATTGTTTGTCTTAAATTATTATTCCTATTTGTTGTATGTAACTCCTTCTACTAAGGTTCTTTAATATTTTATGTTCTGGGCAATAGTCATGATAAATAAAGTACGTACTGGTTTAATGTTTCCACGTGGTTAACAAAATAGCATATAATAATAGATGTCTTGCATCGGAAACATCCAGTTGATGGAAGGAGTTTTTTCATTCTCTAGTTAACATATTACTCCAAGCTGTACGTGCAACATCCTCTCTAGCTCCAGATCAGGGACTGGGATGGTCCCACTGAACAATTATCAATGAACAGACTGAGACTGATGACAGGGAGGTGCTGGGTAAAATTTCCCCGTCTTCTTTCTGCGTGTTTATGACTGATTATATACATACAGTCTGTCAAATCTTGAAAGCAGCTGTAGGAAAATGGTAAGAATCAGGGACCTGAAGTGTCAGGAATTCAAATCTACAAGTGTTTATCAAACTGTCACCATGTGCAGCACCCTGATAAAACCATGGGAACACGGGATGGGAAAAAGACCAGATTTCAAAATGAAAGCCCTGGGAAGTGTGACTTCAGTGGAAATCTGAATCAGAAACAAAGCAAAACAACTCCTAGCAAGTGGAGCAATAGAAGTCAGGACAAAAAACTGGGTTATTTACCAAGAAGAAGAGCAGGAGGGAATTCGGGGAAAGTGGTCAAATGTCTGGAAAAATCCCCCAACAACAAAGGTCCATGGAGCAACTGGAAAAGTCAGGCAGATCGGAAATTGAAGAAAAGGTCAGACACCCTGCCCAGGGCAATGCTGATTTAGACACAAATGCTTCCTCCAGCTGGCAGCGCCTGCGGCAAAACATTCTGAGGCTGGATTTTTCATTTCCTGTCATTGCCTTTTCAGAACGGTATGGGATATGGATAAATGCAAACTAAATGTAACATTTTATCCATATTGGTGTCTAAAAGGTGCAAAATAATAACTCAAAAGATAACTTATTTAGTGACGTCTTAGCTGAGGAATAATACAAAAAGCACAGTAGAAACCGACTAATTTAGTAAAACGTGCTCATTTATGTAGCGGGCCAGCCGCCACGAGTCGAACGGTTCCTGACAAGGGGAGTGGGAATGAAAAAAGACACTCACACATATGATGATGGCGATCGCGGACTTCAGTGATCCTGAAGACCCTGAGTTTATTCTGTCCCCAGAATTTATACCTTCTGTGGACGTGCAGTTTAACAAGTACAAAAATGCATTACCTAGTTAACAGTGAATCTTTAACTTTAACACAGGAGACACAAAATTTACTGAAACTTCCAAATGTAATTATCTTATCAATTGCCCTGATAGGCATCAGCCTTCTGTTCTGGGAACTGGCCACTCCCACCACATTCCTGAGCAGCATGCAAGCACTCTCCAGATGCAGGCAGAGACAATTGCTTCAGGGGGAGGAAATAGGTTAAGTATAAACCGAGCCATTCTGTTAAGGCTTTAAAGTTAACTGCAACCATGGCTCCCCACACATTTAAAAAGGCTGAATATATCCTGAAAATTTATTAGCGTTTGCATAGGCATAATTATTTTTCCTGCAGCTCTGATGAAAAGTTTTCTCTGTTACCTGTTTAAAAACCTCACAAGCAGTGGCAAGGAAAAATTCAAGTTTCTTTTGCCCCTACTGAATGCCAGAAACTGCTCAGGATGCCTTATTCCTTTGAGAATTCTTATGTTATAATGATGAGGACTATGTCTCTCACTCCATTGAAGCTGGGAGGAGATATTTTGCAACAGCTTGTAGTGCAAGAAGACTCTAGGTCATAATTACCATAGACGTTTTTATTTGGTTTCAGACCACTCACACTTATTATCTGTCTCAGTCACAACTTATTCTCTTGCTGTGTTTAACTGTGTTACTTCCCATGGTTTTGGCAAGCTGATGCAAAACTAAGTAATATCATTAATCTCAATCCATGACCAGTTGCTTCAACCTAATTTGTTATGTACATGTTCCTGCCTATTTTGCATTTAGCTAATAAGAAATGATAGCTTAAACAGTTTGAAAACAAGAGTAGGGAGTTAACAATATACAGTTTGTGGTGTGGCCAGGTGGCTCAGTGGGTTAGAGCTCGAGCTCTTAACAAGGTTGACGGTACAATTCCTGCATGAGATGGTGGACTGCGCCCCCTGCAACTAAGATTGAAAGTTGTGACAGGACTTGGAGCTGAGCTGCGCCCTCCACAACTAGATTGAAGGACAACTTGGGGCTGATGGGCCCTGGAAAAGAAAACACACTGTTCCCCAATATTCCCCGATAAAAAAATAAATAAATAAAATATATACAGTTTGCAAGGCTATAGACCACAGAGGATATAAAAATACAGAGAAATTTCACCCATCAGCTCACTGACCCAGATCACACAACCTATTGGTGAAGTTAGAAGACTCTCGCCCTAGCCACTTCAGTTTAATGAGTGGCTATGACCATTCTCCCCTTCCTACATACGTTTCTATACTATGATTTAAAAAAAAAAACCTCCCTAAGTTCTCTGCGTACTTGAGAGAATGAACTCTACCAAAGATAAAAATAGTGAACCAGAAACCAGAGTACGTTGACCTCATTCTTCAACTGGAACAATCATATGATATATGGGCTGAGAGTCATTTTATTACTCTGAATTCTTGTTTATTTAAAATATGAATAAGGACACCTCACAATTATGATGGGAAACAAATTCTTGTTTATATTTTTACCAGATGTTGATTTTTTTAATGCAGATGGATTTTGCATAAATTGTTCCTCAAGAAAAGGGGCAGGAAACCAGTAATGGAAGCCACGTGATTAAATAGAGCTGATCCCAAGTAATGGACCTCATAAAATTCAAAAGCAACTCTCTATAAGTCTCATGTGCTGCTGCAAGAAGCTCTTCTCTACCTCCAAGTTCCTTGTGTTATTATCAAAGGCCCCGTTCATTCCTGTTGTCTATACTATAAACTTCCTTGCTTCAGTCACACAGATCATAACATATAGAGAGACTCTTAGGACACACCTTAGGATGAACGCTCAGGAGAGTCCTCAAGTTTTCTTAGAGTGCTAAGTAGGCGATGCTGGCTGAGAAGAATCTGAGGATAAGTTCAAGGTTCACTGACTGCAGTGGCTTTGGTTTTAAGGGAAATGTCAATACTCGCCTGGGGTAGTGTTTTCTCTTGTCTTTTTGGTCTATAAAAACACCTTGATGAACCTCTTTGAGCATGAAAGGTAACTGCTATATGTATACCTCCACTATTGCCCAGGGTGTGATTTCGAAAGAGAAGATAAAACAAAGAAACAACTAAAATGTTGGGCAAACCAAAGAGGGAAAAATGTGAAGTTTTTGAGAAGAGCCCAAGAGAAAGGAGATAGTAGAAAAGCAAAACTGGGTCCAGCACTAGGGTTGAAAGAGGGGATCCAGAGGGACAAGGCAAGTGAGAAAGACCACGTGTCAATAATGGCAGGAAGCTCCCAGGAACACTCGTAAGTCACTAATTGTTAAGCTCTTTCTAGGCTCTCTGCAATCACTAAAACATCAATAAAAGAATGCCAGCTGTGACAATCATGGGATGATTCTGTGGAAAATTAAGGGAAGAGAGATGGTGACCAGAATGAGACAAAGCCAGCCAGGGAAAAAGGATGGCAGCTAAGAGAAGGGGACTGTCACTGATATTGAGGAAAGGTAACCTCCACTCCCCATTAACCAGGAATCAACAAAGATAATAATGGGGAGAGCATGAGTGGACTTCCCCAGGGAAGCACTATGGATGTCAATGTATTCTCTTTGGGTTTTAAAATAAAGGTGGCCTGAGGACACAAGAGGATAGGGAGATAGAACCCACTGTGATACATTTCAGCCATAGTTTATGTTCATTTCTCTAGCAGCTGTGCTTATTGCAAGTACTCACATGGATGCAAGAAAACATTTTGGTAGAACCCTTTTTTTATAGCAACATACTCATATATTCGTATAAGCAAATCATGTTCGTGAGCTGTTTAATTGAAGGGAATCACTTTGGATATTAATACACTTTCATTTCATTCCCTTTTTTTGCCAGATAATCATCCTCCAAAAAAAATTGGGGTCATTATATAATGATGGCTAAACTAATAAATCCTAAGTATAATTGTAACCATAAAATCATTTATTCTAATTTAATAAATTTGGAATGTCTAATAATTAAAAGACGGAATGAGCTAAAGTTTACATTTACATAACAATATTAAAAAGTGACTAAGAAATGAATAACAAAATATTAGCAAATTTCATTTCTTAAGGAACAATTTCAAACATTATGGGTGTCTTTGCATATGCAAACAAGTCACTAGCAGAGGAAATTGTTGGCTCAAGTAGAGGTTATACTGGGTTAACAACAGTGTCCCTTCAAAGTTCCTGTCTTTCCAGATCCTCAGAAAGTGATCTTACTGATAAATAGGGTCTTTGTACATGTAATTAGTTAATATGAGATCATATCAAATGAGAGTGGGTCCCAATCCAATGACTGGTACCCTTATAAGATGAGGGAAGAGGGAAATTTAGATACAGAGAGACACATAGAGAGAAGAACATCATATGAATATGAAAGCAGAAATTGAAGGGATGCATCTACAAGACAAGGAGTGTCAAGGATTGCTGGCAGCCTCCAGAAGCTAAGAGAAAGGCATCAGACTCTCCATCAGGGCCTCCAGAAGGAAACAATGCTGTGAAGACCTTGACTTCAGACTTCTGGCCTCCAGGACTGTGAGAGAATAAATTTCTGCTGTTTAAGCCACCCAGTGAGTAGTACTCTGTTACCAGAGACATAGGAAACTAATACATTGATCACGAATCATTTCCATCTGATAATAAATAAGGACATTGAGAAAGACACATTTTATTAAGCTTATGCAAGTAATGGTGTAAATTTGAAATGAACTAACCATTCTTTATTTAAATAGATTTTGCAATTCAGTTTTTCCGGTCATTCAGACCAGTGTTCTATCGATTATCCATTTTAGTAAGACTCTATTAATATTTCCAGTTTTGAGACATCTTTTTTTCTAGTAGTATGATCCCTATCATTTCAACTCTTGCCTCCTGACTTTCAGATGAATTCCTAGGTAACAGCGATCTAGAAATCAAGAAAGCAGGAGACTATCACCTACTTATCTTTCTAAGACTATTTCATTTCTGGTTTAGTCATCATGAAAGTCACCCTTTAAAATCCTTCTTCAGTAACCAAATGAGTCTCTCAGAGGAATGGTGTGTGTACCCATTCAGGTTGTCTACTCATTATATCTCAGTATATGGGATGGGAGTGGACAGGTTGTTCCCTGACGGTGTTCGGTCACTTGCTTTCCCTGTGAAGTGTACTGAATTTAAAGTGTTGCAAATAAGCACTTTTGCAGTCAGTTCTTTATGAAGGCAAAGGAAAAAGATGATTCATTGACTTTTGGTATTTTTATGCTTTTCTTAGGGCCACCAGGATAAAAGGGTCAATCACAATATGCGTGAAGCTTGAAATAAAAAATAAAAAAATTGCATATTTATATATATATATATATATATATATATATATATATATATATATATATATCGTTACTAGTGTATCTACCTTCTTCACATCATGGCACACATAGAAAATAATTGTATTCATACAGCACACACTGGGGTAACTAGAAAAGGCTACAACTGATCCCCTGACAGCTCAGTAGTATGCAATGGTTCACCTGATGGGTGGGAAGCTCTGATTAGGTCATTCTATTCAAAGTAGTGGGAAACACATTGTTTTTTGTGTATGCGTTTACTAGTGGTAAATTTAAATTTACTAGTGGTTTATTTAAACTTTTCAAAAAAAAAAGGCAAATTTAAATTTAGATGTACTAGTGGTTTATTTAAATTTTTTTTAAAAAAAAGGTAAACTAAAAGAAAATTCCCTCCTTCCCTAAATTCAGTGTTCTTTTATTTAATAGCATCATCTGAATATCTATTAATAACATATCATATATGAATTGCTTGATATCATTTTTTTTACCATTTTTTCTCTTTTAGCTTACTGAATTCCATCACAGTTAGGAGCGGGGTAAAAATACCATGTGGGACTACATCAGACTAAAAAGGTTTTTCACAGCAAAGGAAACCATCAATAAAACAAAAAGGCATCCTACTGAATAAGAGAAGATATTTGCCAATGATACATCTGATAAGGGGTTAATATTCAAATTTTATTTTAAAAAAGACTCAACTCAATACCCAAAAAACAAACAACCTTATTAAAAAATGGGCAGAGGACATAAAGAGATATTTCTCTAAAATGGACATGCAGATGGCTGACAGACAGACATAAGAAAATACGCTCAATGTCATTAATCATGAAAACATGCAAATAAAAACCACAATGAGATACTACCTCACACCTATCAGAACGGCTATCATCAATAAATCAAATGTTGGTGAGGATGTGGAGTAAAGGGAATCTTCGTGCACTGTTGGTGGGATTGCAGATTGGTGCAGCCACTATGGAAATCAGTATGGAAGTTCCTCAAAAAATTGAAAATGGAACTACCTTATGACCCAGCAATTACACTACTGGGTACCTATTCAAAGTAATCCAAAACACTAATTTGAAAAAATATATGCACCCCTATGTTTGTTGCAGCACTATTCACAATAATCAAGATATGGAAACAACCAAAATACCCATCAATAGACGATTGGATAAAGAAACTGTGGTACATTTATACAGTGGAGTATTACTCAGCTATAAAAAAGAATGAAATCTTACCATTTGCAATAACATGGATGGACCTTGAGAATATTATGCTAAGTGAAGTAAGTCAGACTAAGAAAGACAAATGCCATATCATCTCACTTATATGTGGAATGTAAAGAACAGAATAAATGAGCAAACAAAACAGAAATAGACCCAAAGACACAGGGAGAAAAAAAACCTGTTGGTTGCTAGATGGGAGGGAGGCGGAAATGGGGAGAAGGTAGAGAGATTAGAAAGAGCAAATTAGTAGACACAATATAGTCATGGGGATATGAAATACAGTATGAGGAATATAATCAACAATGTTGTAAAGATTATGTAGGTGCCAGATGGGCACTGGACATACTAGGGGGATCACTTCATAGACTGTGTAGATGTGTGATAAATGCTCTACACACTTGAAGCTGAAGTAGACTAATATTGTATGTCAACTATAAATAAATATATACATATATGTACATATGTATTGTCGCAAGAGATGGAGTATAGCATAAGAAAGATAGTCAATGGTATTGTAACAGCTATATATGATGTCAGAGGGGTAGTAACTTGTGGGAGGGGGGTTATCAGTCTGTGAGGGGTCTAAATGTCTATCTATTATGTTGCTTTATACATTTGAAACTAATAAAAATAATTTTTTTGTTAAAAAAAGACTATAATACATAAGATCTTTATTTTTCTCCACATTTGATGCAGGATGAAGTAGCAAATCCATTGCAGTATTAAAACCATGCAGAATAGCAATATAGACTGCAAATCAAAGTCATAAATCCTGACAATGTAGCCAACATAAGGACGACCCAAAACAGTTATAAAATGCTCATTCCAAGTACTCGTGGTAAAAGCTAGGTGATTTAATTTATTCTGCTCTTATTACAAGCAAAGTTCTTATCGTCTTTACCTTTGATTTAGGAAATGGTAGAAGTTAACCTCCTTTCAACAAGTTTTCATCTCCACAGAAGCCAATCAATTCACTGATTTACTTATTTCGTCTAACACTACTGACTGGTCCTTACTTTGCCTTCATGGCACCATTTTAAGGAACTAGCAATCGAGAAGAAGCAGGAGGAGGAACTGAGTTATAAGAGAGGTTGAATTTAAGAATAAAATTAAAATTAAACATGAAATTCCTGATATTCTAAAATATTCATAACCAGTTACATATTCCTATTGCTAAGAAAAATATATTCATAACAATCTACTCATAAAGGTAAATTCTACTTATAAATACAAATTTAAATGACTATATGCATGAAGAATATATTGATAAGAATTGTTTATAATCAAAAACATGTCCTTATGCCTACCAGTCTTTCTCCAGCCTTGGTCTCCAGCTTATGTAGAAAAAAAAAAAGGAACATTATTTAACAAGTTGGAGGACCAACAAATTGGTCATTACTTAAAAAGCTGTTATAAAGACAAAAGGAAAACTATTTAACTAAAATTAATAGAGTTGAAAGAAACAAATGAATTTTGTGAATTCACTTTTGGTTAGTTGACCTGCAGTCATTTCTGCGTAAGTCTGGCTCTCCAAAAGTGATGGTAGCCAAGATTTTGAATAGAATTTAATAGTCTTCATTAGCATAGGTCACAGTCCTCTCATCTGTTCCCCAGTACAGTATGTTTTGACATAATCCTCATTAGGGATCAGTTTACTTTTTTTAATCTTTGTCTTTCTACCCATACCCATTAGGCATCTAGATCTTCACTTACAGAATTAAATTTTGTCTTTGGCACTCAGAAATTACAGTAGTCCCCCCTTATCCATGGGGGATATGTTCCAACACCCCCAGTGGGTAGGTTCCAAGACTCCTATATATGTTTTCTCCTATACATACAATTTACGAGAAAGTTTAGTTTATGGCTTATGCACACTAAGAGATTAACAATAGTAACTAATAATAAAACAGAACAATGTTCACAATATACTAGGAATGTGCTCTCTCTCTTTCTGTCTGTAATAGCTGAGCTGTTACTAAGTGACTAACTGTTGGGGAGTTTAGCATGGATACGCTAATCAAAGGGAAGATTCACATTCAGGGAAGAAGCGGGATGGCTTGAGATTTCATCGCGCTTCTCAAATGGTATGCAATTAAAAACTTATGAATTGTTTATTTCTGGAATTTTCCATTTAATATTTTCAGACCGCAGTTAACCAAGGATACCTGAAACGGCGGGAAGCAAAACTGTGGATAATGGGGGACTACTGTAACGATAATCATTTTCCATTCTCAGTTTACTGAAAATTTACTTTTTAATAGCTTATTACATTGTTCAGCAGAAAATCTACTGATCGTCATTGCACATATTCTATTATAGTTATTTCAACATTTACATATATCCATCTCCATCCCCTCATCTTTGCCATTCTGATAGATATAATAGCTGTAGTAGGAATCCTTGAGGGGACCCCTCTCTAGAGCATGTCCTTACAAGCATCCATAAACTATATCAATGATAACACTGGGTTCTCCAACTAATTTCATAATAGTCAGTTGTTTTTCTTTGTTTCCAAGACAAACATTTCAAAAGCAAATTTCAAGGTTATATTAATTATTCATTATCTTTTTCAAGAAAGTATCACAAGTTTCCATATCACATCTCAATTTTCAAATGAAGGTGGTGACATTATAAAACACATTATTAACAATAGCAGGAAAAAGTAGCATATCTCTACATCTTTAAAATGAATTTCATATTTGCACTTAAAATCAATCAAATATGTAAATTAATTTGTTTTTAAAGTACAAATATTTCAAAGTACAATTTGACGTATAGCAATTTTAACATTACCATGCGAGATGTTTGCAAGGTTATTATTGTAAGGTGCTTGCAAGATTTGAAGTATCACCAAAGCAGAATAAATAGCTTCTTTATCTAATCAGAATAGTCAGAGCAACTGTTTGTGAAAAAGCATTCCAAAACGCTTTTGCTCAGAACCTCTTTCTCAGAATTTTTCAAACTGAACTAGCATTTATGTGCTTCATATTTAACACATAAAATAGCAGTATTTTAAAAATTAAACAATTTTTTAAATTTAATGTGCAAATGAAATAATGCAATGTTCTTATGCATATCTATAACTCCTATATTGGATTTTTTACTACTCAACTCCCATCCCCTTTCCTTGACCTGACATGCTGCCAGCTCATTGCACAATAGATACAACTAGAATACTACCAGAATTAAAAACAAGAAGGCAAATACTAGATACAGTTAATTTAAATGTCTTTATAATGAATTCTCTCTGGGTCTGGGGTGGAAAGGCTTATTCCCAACTGTGGAACTATAACTGAATCATTTACTCCCTAAATATATTGGACTTGTGGATATGAAAGGGTGACGTAACCCTGTCACAATAACAGAAACAGAGCAACGACAAGATCATGGTTTGAGTGAGGTGTTTATTGCATATCTGGTCCTAGAGGTGTAAGACTTTGCAAAAGCTACCCTCCAAATAAACATTCTTCAAAAACGTATTCAGTCTTTGTTAATGAGAACAATTTTATTTAATGGATTGCTGTTCTAGTTGGTTGGCACAAAAGGAAAAGTAAAGGGAAGTGAAGAAGTAGAGCCAGTGTATAAAAATTCCTCTTAAATGAAACCTGGGCTATTAAGGAGAACAGAGGAAAGGGCCAGTACCTGGTGGGGGATGTGGGGCCTGAGTCTTGTTTGTGCTGCTGAGAAGAGCAGAATAGTAATCGGTGATCAACAGAACACAGAACTTCACCCAACACATCTTTGAATATAAATCTGACAGGGGGAAACTGAGAAAAGGGAATACTGAAGAAAACGAATTGAGGTCCATGATGAGAAACAAGATTATAAGAGAGAATCTAGCACCTTCAAATGACTTCAAGTCACCTGGGATGCCATATTTCAGGGTGCCACAAGAATTTAAAATGAAATACCATATTGCTGACAGCAATTCCTGAAAACAGTATAGATGCCTCAAAAGGGAATATGTCCATTGTTCAAACAGGGGCAAGGATGGATTCTGTCCACCAGTGAGCTCAGCATCAACGACGTGCAAAATGCTAGACTGCATTGCTGGAGGCAGGTGTGTAAATGTTCAGGAAAAGAATCCAAGGTCACCAGGGCCCAGCTTGTGGTCACTTAGTACAAATTGTGTACATTTTGCTTTAATTCCTTTTTTGAGAGAGTTATAGACCAGCGAGTCAAAGAACTGGGATACAAACAGAGAAGAGGTCACAAACTATGCCCCACAGTCCAAATCTAGCTGGCTGTTTTGTTTGTTTGTTTGTTTGTTTGTTTTTGTTTATTTTAATAAAGTGTTATTGGAATAAAGTCATCCTAGTTTATTTATAATTATTTAAGACAATGTCGTTCCTCTCTCTCTCTCCCTCATCTCTTGTGAAGGCCAGCTGTGCTGCTGTTACAAGAGGTCCACGTGGTAGAAACCAAAGAAATAAGGCCTTGTGTCAACATCCAGTTAGGAACTAAGGCCTCTAATCCAAAGATGAGTGCATAAGCCTTCTCCAAAATTGATTCTCCAGCCCCCGTCAGGCCTTACGATGACTGAAGCTCTGGCCAACATTTTTCTTACAACTTCATAATGACCCAGAGCCAGATCCCTCCAACTAAGCCTCTCCCATATCCCTGCCCCTCAGAAATTATGTGAGATATTAGATTTTTTGTTTGTTTGCTTTAAGCTACTATGTCAAAGTTTGTATTTCTTATGAATTATGTTCACCATGCTTACAAATGAATAAAAGCTGACTCATTTCCATGCCCAGTCTTTCCTCCAAATCACTGATTATTTCTCAAGTTCTTGAGAATAAAAAGATTTAAGACATAAGTGAAAATTCCTTCAGACCCTTTTTTCCTTTATTTTATCTTCCACACTCTCAGAAATTATGTTTGTATAATATAAGTTTTACCCTATCCCATTCCTTCTAAAAAATCTTTTCATAGCTCTATTGTCTGCAGATTAAAACTCAGCCTCCATGCCAGGTCCATCTGTGGCCTGACTCCAGCCCTTTCCCCATGCATCATTCACTCTAACCACAACATTCTCCGGTTACTTTTTTGCTTGATTATAAATTCCCTGAGTAAAGGTACAGTGTCATTCATCACTGTGTTTTTCAGTGCCCAGTACAGTGCCTGATATATGGTTGGTGCTCAATAAATTCTGTCTGTTTGGTAAAAAATACTCCATCTTGACTAAATTTTGTCCCCATCTACCAAAAAACAACTATTATCTGATCATCACCTTCCAATCCCAGTGTCACCTCTTTCCAATCTAATCCTATTGTGACGGTATTAGGTGCTCCCTACATAATTTTTATAACACTTATAACATGTCATAATAATATATTTACCTTTAAGTCTTCCCTACTGCATCTAGGATGGAGCTATGGTTCATTTTTCTTGACCTTAATAATTATTGAATCAAACTGAAATCCTTAGTCCCATACCCTAAGACTTTGGATTCAAAGATCACTAGTCTATATTAGTGGAATAAGAACATTAAAGTGTCAGACTTAAAACCTTTATGATACCTCCAGTCCCTACTCTTAATGATTTCTAAATAAGAGTATGTCAAAGGTGAAAAAAATGTTCTTACAACTCACACACAAAAAAGTGAAAAGATAAACAGAAAATACAACAAATTCATTAAGTCATGTGTATATATTTCAAGAATGCGAGACTAGTGTTTATAGAAGGGAATGTGATGAAGTAGAACAATGTCATGATGTAAGTGTATTTAGTTTTCACCTGTTATTTTCTAGAAATGAAGTTATACACTTATAAACAAATGGACAAGGATTTAAAAAAAACATTGAATTCTAACTTAACAATTAACCAATAATAATAAATAAATGGTAATAAAAAATGATGAAATTATAAGACATTAATGAGAGAAGGGGCCATAGCAGTTAAGATATAATCTAAGCCAATTCTTTACAAAAGTTCCCCAAAGCATCTGTCTAGACTCTGATTAAACACTGGCAGTGCTGAGAAACTCTACCTCAATCCATTTTGAGGTCTGGTCTAATAGTTAGAAATTATTATATGTAAAGTCAAATGTTTCCTTCTCATAATTTCCACCTGTTCATCCTAATGTTGTCATCCAGAATGTCATACAATTAGTCCCAACCTCCTTACACATGACCATACTGCAAATAATCAAAGGTCTCTATCAAGATCTCTATCAAGAATTACTTCATTCTCCAAGCAAATCTCAGCTCTTTCATGTCTGTCCCCAGACAGTGACCCAAAACTGTGATCATTGGCTCGCTGTGTACACTCCTTAATTTGATTGAGAGGTCCCTAAATTAATTAAAGGAAGTCATTTAATCACATTGAAGAGTGAAAATGGCAGGGCATTGACCACAGAACACAGTGCCTGGGTAAGGTTTGCCTGGTGCAGAGTTGAGCAGCTGTATCCCTGCTCTCATCATGGATATTCAACACCTGATATTTTCAACTCTAACTAAAATGCCTTTCACTGGTCACTATAAATCATTACCTGACCTAGATGAGGTAGATGTAAGTAGTGTCTTGAGATTCCTGCATATTGCTTTTAGAAATATGTGCAGTATAAGTCAGTCTGTAATGTGTGGGAGACAAATATTAGTACCCCCATTCACAGATAAGAAATGTAAAACTCAGAGACTGAATGACTCAGTGAAGGTCACACAGCCAAGATGGAGTCTAGAACTATCTGAATCTTGTGTGTTGCACTAGTCACTGTACCATCTACCTTCCTGTATGTTTTCTATGATGTTTATCTATAGCAAAATTTATAACAAATAAAATATTCATATGCTAACACAGAATTAAAGTATGAAATACTTTAAACATAGAACTCTATTGTTTGTTTTTTACCATCTTGTGTACATATTTTAAGTATCTGAACAAAAAGTCTCGGGCTTGTTTAGGACTTCCAAACAACAAGGCCTTTCTTACAATATTGAAAAAGTGAAACCACCTTTAATTCAAACTGGCAGGTAATTTTTCTTCAGGGTCTAGAATGATGAAAGTAGCATTTTATGCTAAGACTCTTGAGATTATAAACAAAATAAGAATTATGTGTGTAAACTAAGAATTATGAACTATGGATTCAAAATTTATTAGCATAGACCTAAAAGCCATTTAAAAGATTGAAAATGATACAGTTTTCACTAGCATTTCAGTTCCTTTCCAGCAGGGAATTGACGAGTCCATTAGAGCCATAATCTATGTCTGCAGAGAGAGTTCGGGCAGGATCCTGCCCAACAAACTGTGGCTGATGCCTGGGAAGCAAGAGGTGGGTCCTTGAACTAGAGAACCAGAAGAACTTGATACGTGTAATTTATACACCACCCAATGGTCCTAGAACATCAATTTTTTGTAAGCTCACAGTCATGTAGGTGCATCTACAATGATTTAATTGCTGTGATATAAAGTGGGATGTCACAAAGTTCATTTGGCAGAGAACCACCGTCCTCTCGAATTCACTGACATTTCTTCACCAGATTCTGCTGCAGCTTTAGGGAAAATGAGGTGAAAATCTCTCTTTTCCGCCTTCTAATAATCTCTCAAGTTTGGGGCACCCTAGTCAGTTATGTCAGGTTGACCATCATAGTTTAGCCAAAGATGCTTATTTTGTAACACGTTCAGCTACAATAATGGTCAACCTCTCATCTTCCCAGGCAGTGAAACTTTCATGTCATACCTTAAGATTTGGCATTTACTTTGCTATAATTTACCACATTCTCCTGCTTCCTGTTCTCAGGAGCTGCATTTTTCTCTATTCAGCCTTGATTCACACTCCACAACCTGGAATTTTTTTCTCCTATAAAATATTCATTAAGTTGAGGCAGAAAATCATCTCTTATGGTTTGATTATCTCAAAAAACAACTGAGAGAAGCTTCTTCTCCCTGGAGGATTTAATCACCTTTCCTCTAAAGATACATAGCTTAGGGATTTCTGGTCAAGATGGGAGAGTAGGTAAATGCTGTGCTCACCTCCTCTCAGGACCACATCAATTACAACTAAACCAAGAACAACGTTACTGAGAATTACCTGAAGTCTAATTGAACTGAAGCCCTACAACTACGAACATACAGAAGAAGCCACCTTGAGACTAGCAGGAGGGGCAGAGACCAGAAACATGGAATGGGCTGGTGCCATACACACATATGACCATTAAAATTTGGGAGGGATAGCTCAGCTGCAGAAGTCCGACCCTCCCCACCCAGGAATGAGGGGTCCCAGCCCCTCCCCAGCCCAGGGTTCCAGTGCTAGGGAGAGAAGTCCCCATAACTTCTGGCTATGAAAACCAGCAGAGATTATGACTGAGTGAGATGCAGGGCAGCTGCACTCCCAGGCGCTCCTCTTAAAGGGACTACACATGGACTTACCCACCAATGAAATCACTGGCTCTGAGCTCCAGCGCTGGGATAGCACTCAAAAGGTACCAGGAACATACGGGGAGGAACTGAGTTGCCTGGATTCAAACTGAAGGATGGAGGGGCTGCTTTCTCCTGGACGGAGGAGCAGGTGAAAGCCATGTTTCTTCTTTGAGCCCTCCCACTCCCTGCATGCAGACGCCATAGCTGAGTCTCATCAAAATGGCTAATGCCATTAATTCACCCTGGTGATTCTCAGACCCCACCCAACCCAACTTCAGGCATACCCAAATGTCTTCCAGTGGCTTTTCCATAAAAATGGCCTACTTTGGCTCACGCTGTGGACATTCCTAAAATCACTCAAAGGTTCACAAAACCCAAACAAGCAACATCTGGCTTCAGCATGACCAACATCTGTGGCTGAGCAGCCCTAAGTCCGACAGTATTGGCAGCTGGCCTCGCTTCACAGCTTGGCTTCTCAAGGCACCTCCAAGTACAGTGCAGGTAGTGGCCATCTGCGGATTGATTGGAGGCTCATGCCAGGTGGCTCCAGGCAGGGCTCAGGCTGTGGCTGAACTTGGCCTGCAGTAGGGCTCTTCTCAGAAAGCCCTGGGGCTGCAGGCCCAGTGACCAGCTTTAAAATGAGCCAAGCATCACACAGACACCTCTAAGGATGACATATCTAAAGGGCAGAATGAAGAGGCACCTGAACCCCACTAAAGTGAACCTGCTCTGCAGGGTCAGCCCCTGCAAAACAGCTCCTCCAACTACAGTCATAGCCAGTCTTCACAACAAGTTAGTCCAAGGGTCAATCCCTCTCATTGACATGTAAACAATGGTCAAGTCTCAACTACAAGAGGAGGGCACACACAACACACACAAGAGACACACCTGGAGCATCCAGCTCTGGTGAACTAGGGAGACTGCTTCCCTTGGTCCCACAGGACACCTACTACATAATGCCACTCTACAAAGACCGGGAGGCATAGCAGCCCTACATAGAAACAAACAAAGGGTGGTAACCAAAATGGGAAAACAAAGAAATATTGGGCAAATTAAAGAATGGAATAAAGCTCCATAAAAAGAACTAAACAAAACGAAGTCAAGCAATCTACCAGATGCAGAATTCAAAACACTGGTTATAGAGATGCTTAATGAGCTCAGGGAAAACTTCAACAAAGAGATAGAAAACATAAAAATGCAGATAGAAAACATAAAAAAAAAAAAGAACCAGTCATAAATAAAGACTACAATAACTGAAATGAAGAATACCTGAGAGGGAATCAACAGTAGATTAGATAAAACAGAGGATCCCATCAGTGATTTATAAGATAAGATAACAGAAAGCACCCAATCTGAACAGCAAAAAGAAAAAAGAATCCAAAAAATGAGGCGAGTTTAAGGGGCCTCTGGGACAACATCAAGCGTGCCAACATTTGCATAATAGGGGTACCAGAAGGAGACGAGAGAGAGCAAGGAATTGAAAACCTAACTGAAGAAATAATGACTGAAAGCTTTCCTAACCTGGCAAAGGAAATAGATATACAAGCCCAGGAAGTTCAGAGAATTACTAACAAGATGAACCCGGGGTTCTGTCAGTGGATAAATGGATAAAGAGTAGGTGGTACATATATACAATGGAATATTGTTCAGCCAAGGAAGGAAATGGGTTCTTGCCATTCTGCAGTGGCGTGGATGGACTTGGAGGGTATTGTGCTGAGTGGGGTATGTCAGATAGCGAAAGTCAGATGCAATGTGATTTCACTTACATGTGGAATCTAAAGAACAAAATAAATAAACAAACAAAACAGAAAATTAATAGATACAGAGAACATCTTGATGATGGTTGCCAGATGGGAGGGGGCTTGGGAATGGGTGAAAAGGGGGAAGGGATTATACAAATCAGTTGTTACACAGTAGTCATGGGGTTGTAGGGCGTAGCATAAGGAATATAGTCAGTAATATTGAGATAACTATGATGGTGTTAGTCAGTAATATTGTAACAACTATGTATGGTATCAGATGGGTACTAGATTTATTGGAGTGACAGATGGGAGAGGTGTTGGGGAAGGGGTGTTGGGGGAAAGCTTTAAAGCATTAAGAAGTACAAATTGGTAGTTACAAAACAGTCACGAAGATATAAAGCATAGGGAATATAGTCAATAATATGGTAATAACTATGTATAGAGCCAGGTAGATACTAGACTTGTCAAGGGGATCACTTCTTAAAGTATATCAATGTCTAACCACTATGCTACACACCTGAAATTAATACAAAATAATATTGAACATCAACCTGTAATTGAAAAATTAAAAGGGGGGGGAAGGCAAAGGGGAATAAGAGGTTCAACTTTGCAGTATAAAACAAATAAGTCATGGGGATGTAATGTACAGCAGGGGGAATATAGTCAATAATATTGTGATGGTGTGTACAGTATCAGATTGTTGCTGGACTTATGGTGATCACTTCTTTCCGTATATAAACATTGAATAACTATTGCATGCACCTGAAAGTAATATAATATTGCAAGTTATCTGTATTTTAATAAAAATCTTTAAAAAAATAAAATAAAGATACATAGCTTGCAACAACCATGAAATCATGGAAATAGCATTGGACTTGAAATTAGTATATGTGACTTTGAATCCAGTGTCTATAACTTGGCCTGGTAAAGTATCTCTGAGTCTTGGTTTGTTCACTGCTGGCATGAAAACAACACCTACTTCACAGCCATTGTAATGATAAATTTAAACAAAGTATGTAAACCCAAGTAAGTATCCAAAATGTGTGAATTTTCTAGCTACAGATATACTATCCTAAGGCTATTTACTTTTTAAGTCTTCAGAGCTCCAACTATATTGTAGATGTTCATAAAGTAAAAATTATTATCCGGGGAACTAAGAGCCAATATGGTAACAGAAGGTGGCAAAATCTCTACTGAGTGAATTAAACGTTGCTACTAACAGCACTTTACTTACTGAAAATATTATTAGGAAAAATCGCAGGAGTATTATCTCGCAAACTTTTTCGTTAAAGTCAGGAAGATTTATTTTCAAAACTCCATATTTTCTATTATCAGATATATAGGTATTTATTTTTGTATTTCATAACATTGTAAAGGAAAAACAAAGTATTTTTTCCATGGAAAAATCTAGCGTGGGCAATCCTGAACCCACTTCTGTCAATCCTCAGAGAAATCATGGCTCTTAAAAGTAGCCTATGTAATGGGGCTGAGAGGGCACTAAAGACCTTCCAGTGTAAAATTTAAATAATGGGAGAACTTACTCAGAAATCTTCTAGGGCATTAATGTGTTCATAAAATGAATATATTGATAAGAGATGGGGGCATTTTCTCATTATTAACACAAACTGTTTTTCTGTGAGGAATAAATGATATAGCTACTGAAGATTTCCAGTTCACTTAAAAAGGCATACAACAAAGCTGGACTTACTTGAGTTCAAATTAAAAAGAAGCCAACTAAGGTTTCCAAATGTAAACACTTTTTGATATTGGTAAGAGGGTCCAAGAGCCTGAAATCCTAAGGTAAGGTGGAATAAGAAAGCTGTGAGATATGCATTCAATATAGACTTTGTTGTGTCATCATCTTGGACTTTCTGGCCTGCAAGCTCTCCCTTGAGGGCCCCAATATATTAAATTTGCAGAACTGAGCAAAAGAACCATTGACCTAAATGAACTGGAGTCTTCCTTCCAATTGGAAAATAATTGTTGCTTTCCTCCCTAAAGAAATCTGGTGCTACTTTTATTTACTAATGCTATGGGCAGAATTATGTCACTTACCTATCGATATTAATAGTACAGAGGGGGCTCTACAAGCTGTTAGCACTTAACTTTGACAGATACTCTCAACATATATGACATTACTTTAGCAGCTACTCACCATGAATAATAATTTTGCGTAACAGGTTATTTTATAATGAATCTCTAAGTATTCTACTTTTCTTCTCATCCAGTGTGTATTTAATTATACTCAGTTATTAGTTTTCTGTACTTACTTCATGCACTATGCCTTGTTTTAAATTTTAGTATATAGTTGTCCATTGAAAACTGGCAAATATGCCTAAGGAGGCATGCACTGATGCTTCTCTGATACTCAAGAGAACTGAGATACTTGCTGTGATTTACTTTTAGTGAACTTTTCTTTGAGTTTGAATATGAATTCTATTATTTCTGTTCAGGTAGTAACTTACACATTATTTTTCATCCCTATTAAAATCTTTATCAAAGGACTATTTTCTGTCCATTTAAAACTCTGTTAGGAAAGTTGGTAAGGTGTGCTCCATCCTTTCCTAATGCTTCAAAGATAAATCTGACCCATTAGACCCCTCAGTGTAAAATGAGTTATTTCTACAGATCATGATTTTTGAAGACACTGATTTTGTTTTGCAATTTCCTGGGTGGTCACCTTCTGAAATGTGTCCTGTATAGCAGTGTCAGTCCATGTGCTGCTTCACCTAATAAAATGTGGCATAACATAGCAAATCAGAAGCACATGCAATTAGAAAACGTATCAAGTGTCAGACAAGGTATTTCCTTTTCTAAATATGTGAAGCTCAGTTCTGGAAAATAAATATCTCATTTAAGGATATTTTTAAATACAGAAACCAGTTTTGTCCGGTAAGGTAGCAGGGTTGGGAAGAGGGAAAGGATAACCAAGAACAGGAAAACATGCACACAGAAGTCTGCCAAACCATCTTAGATAACCAAGTTGTCCAAACACAACTAGAGACAACGAGTAACTCCTCAGTATTCTCTTAAGGAGCACTTCCTGGAACATTTTTTAAAATCCCGAGATTTGGGAAGTAACTCTTATCATACTAATATAGTTGGGTGAGGCAGAAAAGGACACACCTAGGGATATTTTGTACTTTTACCTTCTGCCGGGCAGCAGTCCAGAAGTCCCCGAGTAGCAGCGCAGGGGTCCACCGCACTTCCACAGATTCACTTGGCAAGGAGTTAACTAGTCCGCATGGATTTGGAGCGTTTATTGCTTATTGCACCGGAAACAGCATGACTTCATGTTTGCATTAGTTCCCTTTGCCCCAGCAAGTCCACTGGGTGGTGAAGAACCAGGCCCAGGTAGATACTGCACAAACCGTGAAACTGCTAAACGGCTGAGAAACACTGAATTTAGGAAACTGTCAATCTGCCTTCGTGGCTCCACCCAGCTGTAGGGACATAAGGCCCCCAACCTGTAGTTCAGGTCTATACAAGGCCTGCAGTGGTCCTGCCCGACTAAGTCCAGCAATATGTCCTCAGGCTTAAAACGTATTTCCCTGCCCCAAGCTTGCTATGCCTAGGGGAAACCTCTGAATAACTTTAATTGAAATCTTAAAATGAGCTACCTTATGTAAATTACCTAACATATGATAGTATCCTAACATTCTTTTTAACACCAATAGGATTTTTTTTCCTCCTTCCCCATGATAGTTTTGACTTCATGAATTTGGTTGTCCTCTAGTTTCCCCTGTAAAGCAAAGCAAAACAACTAAACAAACACAAAACCTGGAGGCCTACCTAAACCCCAGTTGATCTGGCTGGTACACTGGCGTCTTATCTGACTCCTATTTTCTCTATTAGCTTACATGCCAATCTCTGCTAGGTGGAATCCTATTATAACTCAGATACCTTCCAAGTTCAAACCATCATCATGTAGCTAACTATAGCCCCTATACCCATCCCCCAAGATGCCTCTTACCACCCTACTGCCTTGGAGTAGATCCACTGTGACACTAACCTAGGCCAAGCCTGAATACAGATTGCAACTCATGCTTGGATACAGTGATTTCTTTCTGACCCTTTTATAGGGCGCTGTACTATAGGATTAAAGACCTTCCCCAACCTCAGCTACATCCCTGTCCTACTTATCTTTCCCTCCTTGCCAAGGCATAGCATACCTCTAGTGCTAAAGTTTTGTGAATTCTAAAGCAATGAGGAAAAGAACAGAGCCTAATTTTTTAATATCGCCTACAAGTTTCCTTCATTCATTGATTATAATCCTACTAAAGAATTTTCTGTAATCCTTTCAGGAAACAGGTGTAAGATTTCTGCTTCCAGTATTACTGATTAAGCTCCTTTTAAATCAACCTGATTATTCAGTATGACACAATGGCAGACATAATACCATAGCACTCCAGGGGTAAACTACATGGTGGAATATTTTTCAATTTTTTTTCTTCTTGAATTTGTTTATATACATAGGTCATTCTCTTATTCGGTTAGCCAGTGCCTCAGAGAAGGGATGACACAGGAAAAGACAGAAATAAAATAGTCCTTTTGTTTTAAAATTTCTACGCTTTAGAGCTCATTATAAAAACTTGGCTTTAACTTGGAGTGAGGTAGGAAGTCAGAGGAAATCCAAGAACAGAGGAGTGAGAAGACAATGCCTTACTTGAAAAGATATCTCCAGATGTTCTGTTAATAAACTGAAGGCAAAGCTGGAGTGAAAGCAGGGCCTCTGATTTAGAGGATATAATACTCCAGGTGATTGATGGTGGAAGCTGGACAGGTGTGGCAGCAGTAGAGAGAGTAAACTGCAGTTCTGTCCTGGACATATTTCAGAATGGTAACCTGTTAGTGAAATGAAGAAGTCTAATTAAGAGACCAGCGAGGTTGGCAAGACAATGTGAGTTTAGACACATAGCTTGGGATGTTCTAGCTGTCTTCATCTTTCTTATCTGAAACTGCTCAGGAATTTTTCTCAAGGACTTTGTCTAATGAACAACGTTAATCTTCTCCAGCTATCTGACTATATAATTAAATGAACCAGGATTATTTTATCTGTTTGGAGGCCTGCATGATTTTCCCTTGAGAGGAAACACACAGGTAACTTCAAAGTCTATGCAAACTTCAGTTGGATGCAACTACACAAATGAGTAATGTATGTGTGCATACCTGCTGGGCTGTGTCATGCTGACTGTATGGTAGAAATATGGTAGAAATTCCAAGACAAGCCTTGTATGGTAAGAATATGCTTCATGGAGAAAGAGTCCTTGATCTGGCATCTTAAGACAAGACAGATGGAAGGAAGCAGAGGTTTTCTAGATGAACTCAACCAGGAGACGAAAGCCTCAGAGGCATGAATTACTGTAGCAGTTTCACAGGACTCTAATACCCTCTTCTGAGTTCCAAAGCTTCTGAGTCTTGAGATGACTGATTTTCCATGGGGTGGGGGCAGGCAGGTGTTCAACGGGGACTCCCTCTGAAGAAGAGTGTGCCATAATTTGTGGAAGATGGATAGTTTGACGAAGCACATTTGCCAACAACCCCAACTGAAAGTATGAGTGCAGATTATTTATAAGGTGGTTCAACAGATGTAAATATAAAGTAAGAACACAGTCTCTGCAGTCGAGGAGTGCTACAATTGCTTAGCAAGAGCGGTACCCCACAAGCCAGAGAGGGAGAACATCATCCACTATTTTTCAGAAAACTGCTCTGTTTGAGACACTCTACTAGGCTCTTTACACTATTATTTTGCTTAATCCCCAGAACAAGTTAGGAAGTAGGTATTTTCACCCTCGTTTTACAGATGAGAAAAGCGAGTGTCTGTAAGATTATGTAATTTGTCCAAGAGGTGAATGTTGGACTCAAATACAGGTCTGCCTGATGCCCCTTTAAACTGCTGATGCTTTTTCCACCAGTCTTTTTGTTCCTAATCGCCCTTTATTCAAGAATTTTTTCTCCTGTTTTGCTTATATAGATACATACATATATATGAGATGTATATCCATAGATATAGATAAGTAGATACAAATTAATTTTCTACTCATATAAAACAAACAAAACAGGTAAGTGATCTGTAACCTGAAGCACAGAAGATTTCAGATCATTGCTTTCCTCTATCTACTCTAACACATAGTAGGACTTTTTTTTTTTTTTTACTATTTTTAATAACTGGAGTTTACAAAGCACTTAGCCCCATAATAGCATATAATAAATGTTTATTACATTTCATTGTTTATCACCTATTACTTTGTTTTAACTACATGTTGTTTGTCATACACAAGTTAATTGATATCACTAATTATAACAGATCCTCAGGGAAAAATGCGATTCTCTTTAGAAGTCTCTACTTCACACTGGGATTTGCAGGAGTATATCAGAGTAAAAACGGCAGGGACTGAATGCAGCTTAATTTCAGAAAACATCTGGAAAAGGAATGTGATAACCAGCATCAAATTTCTCCAAGAAAATTTCTTCTGAAAATAATGTTTCTTTATTTCCCTATGCACAGCTGCTGCTCTTCTTGAAGTTAGGAGAGCACACAGAAATGGGACTTCCGTGTCTAGAAACACCCACAGCCACAAACAACCACTTGGCTTTTTTTTTTTTTTTCTTACCATCTAGTTGTCCTTTCTTTCCACTTCCTTCATAAATGCCTCCTCATTCACTATTCTTTCTACAGACCCTTTTATGCTTGTTTCCTAAAGCCTTTACCATCACCTGCCCTTATAAGCTCCAGGTGATTTATGATTTAATTCTGCTCAAATTTGCATTCCGTTCTCTGGTCTCCATTAATATGTTCAGCCTTAAGACAACCAGGAAATCACATGTCCTTTCTTCCCACACATTTTGTGAATAATGGCATTTTGGTTGATCACTTCTGTGACCTGGCTTCACACATCTAAAGCTCTCCAAATGCCAGGCTCACGCTCAGACGCTCTCATATTTTAAATATGTGCAGCAGCCCTATAAATGCAATGACCTCTCTCTTCCCTTGTTAAAATTTTGCATTAAATATCTTAGTCCTTTTTCATTTTTCATAGATAAATATCTACCAAACTTTAGCCTTCTTGCATTTAGGCATCTTTCCAGTTTCCATACTATTTTACATTACTGTTGTAGCTATATTATAATGCTCCTATTATTGTTTTGTTTCAGAACAAAATGTAATCTGGGTGATTTAACACTACCAGTCAATTTCCCAAAACCCTTTTTAATTCAAGAATCAACTTTCTATATTCTGAATACAATGTGATTTTCAAATATATTCTCCAAGTCCATGGCTTGTCCTTTCTCTTAACTGTTCTTTTCAGAGCAAACATTTTTACTTTCAACATGCACATGAATATTTTATATCAGCACTATTTACAATTGCCCCAAATTGGAAATAACCCAAATATACTTCAGTGAGTGAATTAATAAGCAAGCTGTGCTGCATCCATTCAAAGGAATTATATTCATCAATAAAAATGAATGAACTACTACTATACACAACTTGAACCTCAAAGGCATTTTGTTGAGTGAAAGAAGTCTCAGATGGCTATATACCACATGATTCCATTAATATGACATTCTAGGGGGAAAATTTTAGAACAAAGAAAAAAATCAGTGGTTGCCAGGGGTTAAGGGTAGGGAAGAGGGTCTGATTAACAGTCAACAACATGTGTTAAAACTAATGAACCCAACGCCAAAACAATCCATACTGCTACTGTGTTTCCCTGAAAATAAGACCTAACCAGAAAATAAGCCCTAGCATGATTTTTCAGGATGACACCCCCTGAACATATAAGCCCTAATGCATCTTCTGGAGCAAAAATTAATATAAGACTCGGTCTTATTTTCAGAGAAACACGGTATATGCAATTTAAAAAGAAAAGAGTAAGATACTGAAAGCTGACAGGAAATCAACTTTGACTCTACTCACAATCATCCATCAGCCACACCTCGTAGCTCCCTCCACGTGGTAATAAACCCCGAGAAAGAATGCACTGCCCTGTGTACCAGCCAAATAATTTATACTGACAATTGCAGTTATGCTTACATTAATTACCAGAAGTCATTCCAATTGGAAAACAAATGTTCATTATCATTATCATAATTATATAATAACAATAATCATATAATATTCGGATTAAAAACAATATGACTGTATGACTTATTCAGGTTTGTATCCACACAAATCATCCTTTTTTTCTCTAAAATCTTGACCTTCCACTTGCAGACTTACTCACTTCTCTTACTCAGCCTGTTTCATCTGGGTTTATCATTTCCATGTACACATTCCAAAGTCCAATCATTTTTATTTACACCATTTTTTTCCACTAAATTGCAAATTTATTAGAAAATAAATATTTTAAATTCCTTTTGTATCTACCACATTACTTAATTTGATGCTGGGAACATCAAAAGAGCTCCGTAAATACTTGCTATGTGATTATTTATTGTGTATTTCTTCAGTCACCAGATAACCAAGGGCACCTTCTGGACCCCGTCCCCAGACTGAATCCTGGTTCTCCTTAGAACACAGGCTAGAGGGCTCTTTATATTTTTAGCTTTGTTTTTGGTTTCGCATTTCTTATTGCGTAAACTCAATGCAGATCTCAGATATTTCACATCTTTTCATGCTTTTATTTATTTATTTTTCTTATATGAAAGAGATACAGCTCAAATTAATGAGTAGAGTGGTAGTCAGTTCTCATTTATAAACAATGATGTTTGTCAAATGTTTACTGGAACAACTAGATATCTCACAATTAATGAATTAGTAAATTGTTTTGTATTGACTGTTCAGTTTATAACACTTTTATTCATTTAACTAATGGTATTATTATAATGAAAGGATACTAAAACATAAAATTCATTGCTATTGAACTTAAAAATACCTCTGGAAGGTTGGGAATTAGACAATAGCTATCTTTCAGCTGAACTGATGGCATAAAGTATAATTTAGGAACATGAAAGTCTGGAATCAGTGCTGTCTAATAAAGTAGTCACTAACAATATGTGACTACTTAAATTTTAATTTTAATTAAATAAAATTAAACAATTTAAAAATTAATTCCTCATTTGCACTAGGCACATATTAAGCACAAGATAGCCACACATGGCTAGTGGCTTCCATTTTGGAGAACACAGACTAGAACATTCCCATCAATGCAGGAAGTTCTATTGGAGCACCAGTAGTTGGTGGGCATGAAAATGCCTAAATGGAGAGATACTGTTCTTTGGAGTAATCTGTAACTAAATTTATTAAGTAAGTTTAGAATGGCTTACTTGGAATTCTGTTAAGTAAACTTTGGTTAACTGAATAATAATTATACTAAAAATTGTGCAGAAGTACTAAAACCAAAATTAATTTCTATAGTCCCTAAACATATTTCATGACTAGAATATTTTCAAGAAAAAATATTGAAAACTCAAAAAAAAATTTTTTAAATTAAAGTTTATTGGGGTGACAATTGTTAGTAAAGTTACATAGATTTCAGGTGTAGAATTCTGTATTACATCATTTATAAATCACATTGTGTGTTCACCACCTGGAGTCAGTTCTCCTTCCATCACCATATATTTGATCCCCTTTATCCCTCATGTAACACCCCTCTCCCCCCTTACCCTCTGATAACCACTAAACTATTGTCTGTGTCTATCAGTTTTTGTTTCTCATTTGTTTGTCTTGTTCTTTTGTTGTTTTAGGTTTATATACCACATATCAGTGAAATCATATGGTTCTCTGCTTTTTCTGTATGACTTACTTTGCTTAGCATTATAATCTCAAGATCCACCCATGTTGTCACAAATAATCCTATTTCATCTTTTCTTACCACCGAATAGTATTCCATTCTGTATATATATACCACAACTTCTTTATCCATTCATCTATCGAAGGACATTTTGGTTTCCATGTCTTAGCCACCATAAATAAAGCTGCAATGAACATTGGAGCACACTTGTCTTTATGGATAAATGTTTTCAGATTTTTGGGGTAGATACCCAGGAGAGGGATTGCTGGGTCATATGGTAATTCTATTCGTAATTTTTTGAGGAAACTCCACACTGCCTTCTATAGCAGCTGCACCAGTCTGCGTTCCAACCAACAGTGTATAAGGGTTCCTTTTTCTCCACAGCCTCTCCAACACTTGTTATTATTTGTCTTGTTGATGATAGCCATTCTGACCGGGGTGGGGTGATATCTCATTGTGGTTTTTATTTGCATTTCTCTGATGATTAGTAACGTTGAGCATTTTTTCATATGTCTATTTGCTATTTGTATGTCCTCTTTGGAGAAACGTCTCTTCAGGTCCTCTGCCCATTTTTCAATTGGGTTGTTTGGAAAACTCAAAATTTTCCAACACTTCCAAGCCTTTTTACTGATGTAAAAAAACTGTTTTTAATTATAAAAAAATGAATTTTTAGATAAGGATACTTAAAAGTCACAGGAGGAATCATACATTTTTATTTTTAGTTAAAAATAATTCTTTGCTACTTTAAAATTATAATTTCACTGTAAGTAAAATTCATTTTTGTTGATACAGTGACTGTTCCATGTCAGGAATTAAAATATGAATATGGATACATAAGCACTTGGCAAAATCAGACATTTGCTGTATTTGAATATTGAATAATGCAGCATAATCTTGGATATTTGATCATTCAAATGGAGCTGGACTGAAATGTATCATTTCACTCTCTATAAAGAATAGGTTTGCTAAACAAATTGATGATTTCCCCAAATGATAAGTGATCTCCAGTCATTATTAACACTAAAATTCTAAATCTAGTTCAACCTTTTTAAGAAAAATAAATTTTATGGGCTTGTAGAAGACTTACTGCTTAAACCAAAGTAGATGCAACTATTTACAAATGTAGTTCATCAATCTGTTAATTAAAGTAAATCCACTGAGATTTCAACCTAGAAACAGGTTAGTCATTAAAAGTTACTGCATTTGCTTGAAGCCAAAACTGTTCTTTTTTGTGTGATGCTATAATCTATCCATTTAACTTTAGTCTAAAAAAAAAAAGAATCTTTCCAGTCACACCCCAAAATAATGAGTTTTAGCTGTAGTAGTACATAAAAACAGAATAAATATGAAGGTAGCTGACCATGATTGGGATTATCTAGTATACAATCTTAATAAAAAAAAAAAAAGAAAGTAAATTTGTCCAGATATGGCAAGCTACAGAGTTCCAAGAAAACTGGTGGCTACTTTTAAGATGATTATGTTTGTTTGTTTGTTTGTTTGTTTGTTTGTTTGTTTGTTTGTTTTTAATAAGAGAAGGTCCAAGATGGCAGATTAGGTAAATGCTATGTCTACTGCCTCCCAGGATCACATCAAAACTACAAATAAATTATAAAACGAACAAGCTCAAGAATCATCTGAAGACTGAATGCAATAAATAAGAACATAAAGAAGAGCCCACATTGAGACTTGTAGGAACGGTGGAGAACAGATGGAGTTAAATGATATTTTTAGAGGATTTCACCCCAAAGCAGCAGAATATATATTCTTTTCAAGAGCACATGAAACATTTTCCAAGATAGATCACATGTTAGGCCACAAAACGAGGCTCAATGAATTCAAGAAGATTGAAATCATATAAGGCATCTTCTCTGACCACAAGAGTATGAAACTAGAACTCAAGCACACAAAAAAAAAAAACCTGAAAAACACACAAACACATGGAGGCTATATAACATGCTACTAAATAACGAATGGGTCAACAATGATATCAAGAAAAAACTCAAAAGATACATTGAGACAAATGAAAATGAAAAATCTATGGGACATAGTGAAAGCAGTTCTAAGAGGGAAATTCAAAGCAGTGCAGCCCTACCTCAAAAACAAGAAAAATCTCAAAAACACAGTGTAAATTTAAAGCTAAGGGAACTGGAAAAAGAACAGCAAACAAAGCCCAAAGTGAGTACAAGGAAGGAAATAATAGAGATCAGAGCAGAAATAAACAAAATAGAGGCTAAAAAAAGCAATGAAAAGACAAATGAAACCAAGAGATGTTTTTGAAAAGACAAACAAAAATGACAATTCTTTAACCATACTAATCAAGAAAAAAAGAGAAGACCCAAATAAATAAATTCAGAAGTGAAAAAGACGAAGTGACAATGGGCATCACAAAATACCAAAAAATGAAATTTAAGAAAATTCTACAAGCAACTATACAGCAACAAATTAAACAAGCTGGAAGAAATGGATAAACTCCTAGAAGCTACAAATCTAAGGCTGAATCAAGATGAAACAAAAAATCTGAACAGACCAATTACTATTAAAGAAACCAAATCAGTAATCAACAAGCTCCCAACACACGAAAGTCCGGGACCAGATGGCTTCATAGATGAATTTTACCAAACACTCAAAAAAGAATTAACACCTATTCTCCTCAAACTATTCCAAAATGTTAAAGAGGGAAGGTCCCCAAGCTTATTTTACAAGGCCACCATTACCCAGATTCTAAAACCAGACAAAGACATTCCAAGAAAAGAAAAGAAAAAGAAAACTATAGGTTGATATCCCCAATGGACATAGACGTAAAAATCTTTAACAAAATAGCAGCAAACCAAAATCAGCAATACATTAAAAAGATCATACACTACAATCAAGTGGGATTCATTCCTAATATGCAAGTCTGGTTCAATATCTGCAAATCAATTCATGCGATACACCACATAAACAAAATGAAAAATAAAAATCATATGGTCATATCAGTAGATGCATAAAAAGCGTGTGACAAAATTCAGCATCTATTTATGATAAAAATTCTCAGCAAAGAGGGAATAGAGGGAACATATTTCAACATAATATAGGCCACAAACCCACAGCTATTATCATAGTCTTAGGGGAAAGCATTCTCCTTAAGATCAGGAACAAGACAAGGATGCCTATTTTCGCCACTTTTATTCAACGTAGTAATAAAGTCCTAGCCACAGCAATCAGACAGGAAAAAGAAATAAAAGGCATGATACTATATATAGAGAATGATACTATAGATAGAGAACCCCAAAGACTTTATCAAAAAAACTATTAGAACTGATAAATGAATTTAGTAAAGTAGCAGGATACAAAATTAATAATCAGTAATCAGTTGCATTTTTATACACCAATAACAAACTCTCAGAAAAAGAAATTAAGAAAATCCCATTTACAATTGCATCAAAAACAAACAAACAAACAAAAACCTTAGGAATAACTTTAACCAAGGAAGTAAAAGACCTGTACTCAGACAATTATAAGACATTGAAGAGAGAAATTAAAGAAAATAAAAATAAATGGAAACCTATACCATGCTTATTGATAGGAAGAATTAATATAGTTAAAATGTCCATTCTACCCAAAGTAACCTATAGATTCAATGCAATACCTATCAAAATACCAATGGCATTTTTCATAGAACTAGAACAAATATTCCTAAAATTTATATCCAACCATAAAAGACCCCAAATAGTCATGGCAATCCTGAGAAAGAAGAACGAAGCTGGTAGTATCAAGCTGTCTTATATCAAACTATACTGCAAGGCCATAGTAATCAAAATAGCATAGTATTGGCATAAAAATAGATCCATGGAACAGAATAGAGAACCCAGAAATAAATCCATGCCTATATGATCATTTAATCTATGACAAAGAAAGCAAGAATTTGCATTGGAATAAAGACACTCTATTCAATAAATGGTGCTAGGAAAACAACAGACACATGCAAAAAAATATTAAACTGGATCATATTTTTATGCCATATACAAGAATAATCTCAAAATGAATTAAAGACTTAAATGTAAGACCTGAAACCATAAAAGTTCCAGAAGAAAATACAGAAAGTAAACTCTCAGACATTATCCTTAGTAATATTTTTATTTATATATATACTCGGGCAAGGGAAACAAAAGAAAAAAATAAACAAATGGGACTAATCAACCTAAAAATGTTTTCACAGCAAAGGAAACCATCAATAAAATAAGAAGACACCCTACAGAATGGGATAATGTATTTGCCAGTGATACATCTGATAAGGAGTTAATATTGAAAATTTATAGATAGATAGATAGATAGATAGATAGATAGATAGATAGATAGATATTTTTAAAAAAACCTTATACAACTCAACACCAAAAAACAAACAATCCAATTAAAAAATGAGCAGAGGATATGAGTAGACATTTTTCCAAATAGGACATACAGCTGGCCAATAGACATAGGAAAAGATGCTCAACATCATTAATCATTAGAGAAATACAAATAAAAACCACAATGAGATACCACCTCACTCCTGTCACGTGGCTATCATCAATATATCAACAACAAATGTTGGCAAGATTGTGTAGAAAAGGAATCTTTGTGCTCTGTTCATGGAAATGAAAATTGGTACAACCACTATGTAAAACAGTATGAAGATTCCTCAGAAAATTAAAAATAGAACTTACCTTATGACCCAACAATTCCACTCTTGGGTATTTATCCAAAGAAATCCAAAACACTAATTCAAAAAAATATATGCTTACTGCAGTGCTATTCACAATAGCCAAGCTACAGAAATAACAAAAATGCCCATTAATAGATAATTGGATAAAGCATTGTGGTACATTTATGCAGTAGATTATTTCTCTGCTTAAAAAAGAATGAAATCTAACCATGTGCAATAACAAGGAGGGACCTAGGGGATAGTATACTAAGTGAAATAAATCAGACTGAGCAGACAAATACCATATGATCTCACTTATATGTGGAATCTAAAGAACAGAAAAAAATAAACAAACAAAACAGAAATAGACTCATAGACACAGAGAACAAACTGGTGGTTGCTAGATGAAAGGGGGTTTGGGGGATGGGTGAGAAAGGTAAAGGGATTAGGAAGTAAAGATTGGTAGTCACAAACAAGTCACAGGAACATGAAATAGAATATGGGGAATATAGTCAATAATGTTGTAAAAACCATGTGTGGTGTCAGACAGACGGGTACTAGAGTTATCAGGGGGATCTCTTCGTAAATTATATAAATGCCTAACCACTGCACTGTACACCTGAAACTAATATAACATAATATTGAATGTTAACTATAATTAAATATATATATATATATAGTCACAGGATGTAAAGCACAGCATAGGGAATATAGTCAATGGTATTGTAGAAGCTATGTACAATGTCAGATGGGTAGTAGTTCTGTGGGGTTATCACTGAGGGGTCTAAATGTCTAACCATTATGTTGTTTTGTAAACCTGACATTATTAATAAAAAAAGAAAAATCTAAATAAAAGAAATATACCATAAAAATCATGATTTATTTTTTCCAATTTTTGGGTCTTGACATAACTATACTTTTCCAGTACAGAATGATGATTGTAGCCACAGGGAACAAAGTTTTAGAATATGATGTTGAAAATAAGTACTGGTTGTTGACATTACAAACTTTAGGAAAATCGTGAATGTGATTTCAAAGTCAGAAAATGGATGCTGATAATAACTTTATATACCTGTTTATCTTCTCTATATTATTTCTGGAGTAGAATAATTTTTAATTGGTTTACTGCCAATGTTATTTATTTGATATCTATTACTTCTGTCAACTAGAAGGAATTATCTTTATGACAAAAAAGTACAGGGCTAAGTTTTCCTTCTTGTTGGTATTTCCATCTCTCTGCTTACATCACCCCTTTATTCTTGCATGCTGTCCATCCATTAGAACCTTTAGCATATTAATCATTGCTATTTTAAATTTCCAGTCTGACAATTCTGACATCCCTGCCATGTTGTTCTGATACTTGCTTTGTCTCTTCAACTGTATTTTTTCATATTTATGCCTTGTAATTTTTTTCTTGATAGCTGGACAGGATGTACCAGGTGAAAAGAGCAACTGTAAATGGGCCTTGAGTGGTGTGGCAGTAAGGTGTGTGGGAAGGGAAGCAGTCTCTAGTTCTATGATTAGGTCTCGGTCTTATAGTAAGCCTGTGCCTCTGCACTATGAACTTCATAAGTGTTTTAGTAGTTTTCTCCCCCCTTAAGTGAGATGTACGCAGTTGGGTATTTCCCTTCCCTCAGGTTAGGCTTGATAAGCTCAGGTTAATTAGTTTCCCCTGAGGGCAGGTCTTAAGGAGACTAGAGTGCTCTGGCGTATTTCAAGGTGGTTCCTTTCCCCTCCCTCTGCCTCAAGGATGACGGGATTTTTCTCCACTATTTACTGTGGGAACCTGGTCGAGCTCTGATGGTAAATCTTATAAAATTGTGAGGGTCCCCCTGGAATTTTTGACTCTAGACTTGTCTACACAGAGCCTCCAGAAATTCATCAGTTCCAGTTTAGGATTTCATACCCTGGCTCGGGTTCCAGAGGCACTTTTCTGCTTGTGAGTACCCGCTCTGATAAGTAGTGATTCCCTGAATTCACCTGTCTCTCCAATTTTGGAGGCACAGGTTTGCCCTGTGTTCTCCCCTCTTTTAAGGACCCAAGAGGAGTTGTTGATTTTTCTGTCTGTTCAGCTACTTACTTGTTGGGACAGAGTGGTGACTTCCAAGCAACTCATATGCCAAACCAGAAACTGGAAGTCAGCAATTTACTATTTTTTTTTCTTTTGTAATATTTATGTACCACTGGTCATTTTTTTTTTTTTGGGGGGGGGCATATTGGGGAACAGTGTGTTTCTCCAGGGCCCATCAGCTCCAAGTCGTTGTCCTTCAATCTGGTTATGGAGGGCGCAGCTCAACTCCAAGTCCAGTCGCCAGTTTCAATCTTACTGGCAGGGGGAGGCGCAGCCCACCATCCCATGTGGGATTTGAACTGGAAACCTTGCTGTTAAGAGCCCGTGCTCTAACCAACTGAGCCATCCGGCTGCCCCAGCAGTTTACTCTTGATACATAAAAAACTAGAAACTGCACAGGTGTTGATTAATAAGAAAATGGATGAACAAAATAATGGAACACTATTCAACAACAAAAGGAAAAATGTAATAATACATGCACAAATTTGATGATTGTCAAAACAATATGCTGAGAGAAAGCTTTACCCAAGACAGTATATACTATATGACTCTATTTATAGGAAGCTCTAGAATAAGCAAAACTAACTTAGAGTATAAAAACATCAAAATAATTTTGTTGGAGGAAGAGACATGAGGGAATCTTCCTGTGTAATGTTCTGTACCTTGATAGGGGTTTGAGTAGCATAGATACCAGGTATGTGCATTTGTGGGTGTTTATCCCTTAGAGTACTTGAGATTTGAGCATTTCATTATATATAAATATTACCTTAAAATATAAGTAAATATTGCACTCTAGTTAACAATATGCATGCTGAAATATTTAGGGGAAGTGCACTGATATCTGTGACTTAGAAAAGCATCAATTAAAAATGAATTGATGGATGAATAGATGGCTGTGATAATGCAAGTATAAAACACAAGAATCGAGCTAGAGGGTATATGCAAATTCTTTCAAATTTTCTGAATGTTTGAAAATTTCTTTAAAAAATGTTGGGGTTAAAAAAAGGAAATCACAGAAATGTGATGAAGCAGACAGAGCTTTGGCCTTCAATTCGTAAGAAGTGAGGTTTAAATGCCAACTCAACTAATTTCCATCTGTAAACTCATAAGCAGTTTGTCTTCCTCAGCTATGGTTTTCCATTCTATAAAATGAAGATACTAATACTCAGACAACAGGGTGGTAACGATGTTTAGCCAGAAGAGGATACTAGCCCTTAGATAGCTTCAAATTCCTCACCATTTCTTAAATTTCCTCATCGAATATTATTCCAGTCATCACCATGCTTTTAGAAAAGATTTTTGCAAGGTGTTAAAGTATTTGATCTTGGGGACCTCTACTGGTCTATTTCAACTCTAGGATTTTCATGTGATTCCTAACTTAATTTTTAATATTTTTTTGTAAAAGGCCTCTATATTTATTTTTCTCTATATATGTGCACAATTTATTCATCAGGACTTTATTGAACAATGCTGTATATCTCTTCCATTCATTAATAATATAAAATGCTGTACACAACTTTGAAAATTCATAGCAAAATGGTAGTAGCCTCCAAAATAAAACAGAAAGCATAGTTTTTAATTTTATACTTAATTTATAGGTTTAGTTCTCAAGATTATTTAAGCTATCATAAGCACTTTGAAGAAGAAATTGATATAATGGAGGAAATTTAAGCTCTAGTATATAACCCAGTTTTAAACTTCAAAAACCAGTCAAGAACTTTCAGATTTATGGGTCAGAAAGAAAAAAAAATCAAACTGGAGGGTTTACTTTTTTCAATGATTTTGTTCATTCATTGTAAAAACTTAAAAGACTGACACATAAGTGATTGCACAAAACTTCTTACATGAGATATTCTCTCTTTACGCATCATCATCATCGTCGCCATCACATAGTTCAATAAACTGACTCCAAAGAGAAAGAGCCTGCGTTGAAACACCAACACAGCCGGGCAATACTGGGAAGATTTGACGAGCAGAACACAGTTTCGATTTTTGCTGTTTTCTCTTAGAAGAGATTTTATAGCCAAAAAAAAGTAGCGTAATAGATGTGCTTAACACAGTCATAAAAGAGATTTAAAACTAAACTTGCTTGTCTTTTGGAAAAAGCCTTTTGGGAAATAACCAAGCACTTTTATAGTATGAGTTTTAGGAATTTCTTAAGAATGAATAGTATTTATTAGCAAATTAAATCTGTTGACTGTAAAGTTTATTGTCTTAAAACTGGAAAATTCTGTTAGAGTACAACTTTCAAAATATTACCTTTTGAGGAAATCTGAATTTTCAGTATCTAAAACAAACTACCTCAAAATGCTGACATTTTGAGTTTTACTATGATTTCTTAGCTTCCCTTTTTTTGGGTGGGGTGTACTAAAATACTAAATACAATTTCCTCCATTTTATTATTTAAACTAAACTCCACTATTCATTTGTATTTCTGTTTATATTTATTATATTTAAATATAATAGAACAATCAATTTATATGTGAACATATTCACACCAAAATATACAAGAATAAGTTACATTTGTATGAATTTCTGTTTAATCTAAAGGTTGCCCTCTTAAAAGATCCTCCCCGAAGGTTTATATCTATAGAGCTAAAAGAAACTGCTGTAATATAAAATATTATTAATGCATTTTTCCAATGCTAAATAACTCATCATACAAATGAAAGAAAAAAGGGAATACAAAATTTTCAGTATGTGTTGTGCATATTAACAACATATCGAAAAAGAAATTTAGCTATGAGTTTTCATACCAGCTTCTTCAGAACAGTGCTTCTCAACTGGAGGTGATTTTTGCCCCATGGGACATTTGGTAATATCTAGAAACATGTTTTTGTTGTCATGATGGGGGTAGAGGAATGCTTATTGGCATATGATGCTAGAGGCCAAGGGTATTGCTAGACATCCTACGATGCCAAGACAGTCTCCTAAAGTGAAAAATTACCTGTCCCAAAGTGTCAATATTGTCACAGGTAGAAACTTTGTTCTAGAGGGAGAAAATAAATTCCAAACCCCATGTAATTTATTAAGTAGAGACAATAAAACCATTGAAGAAGATGGTAACATACATAACAATCGACAGATCCTAATTGTACCAGTTCCAGTTTACATTCCCACCAGCAGTATACAAGGGTTCCCTCTTCTCCATGCTCCTTGTCAGCCAGCATTTATCGATTGTCTTTTTTATAATAGACATTCTAAAATGTGTGAGGTGATATCTCATTTTAGTTTTGGTGATTAATTTCCCTGACAAGTAATGATATTGAGCCTTTCGTATACATATTGACCATTTGTGTTTTCTTTAGAAATATGTCTAATTCCTGTGCCCATTTTTTAATTGGGTTATTTGGTTTTTGCATTTGGTTTTTGCTATTGAGTTGTATGAGTTCCTTATATTTTTTTGATATTAACCCCTTATCAGCTGTGTGGTTTGCAAATATTTTCTCCCACGCCATAGATTGTTTTTTTTCATTTTGTTGATAATTTCCTTTTCTCTGCAAAAGCTTTTTAGTTTGAAGTAGTCCCACTTGTTTATTATTGCTTTTGTTGCTTGTGCTTTTGGTGCTAAATCAAAAATATCATGCCATGACCAATGTCAAGGAGCTTATCCCCTATGTTTTTTCTAGGATTTTTACAGTTTCAGTTCTTACGTTCAAACCTTTAGTCTATTTTGAGTTGTTTCTTGTGTATGGTGTAAGGAGGGGGTCCAATTTTGTTCTTTTGCATGTGAATATCCAGTTTTCCCAGCACCATTTATTGAAGAAACTATCTTTTCCCCATTGTGTATTCCTGTTTGCCCTTGTCAAAATTTAATTGACCATGTATGCCTGGGTTTATTTCTAGGCCCTCTATTCTGTCCCATTGAACTATGTGTCTGTTTTTATGCCAATACCATACTATTTTGATTACTGTAGTTTTGTAATATAGTTTGAAATCTGGCCCCATGTTATCTTACACCTCATACGTACCAACAATCTAGAATTGGGTTTTCAAATGCAAATAAGTGAATAATGAGAAAATTGAAACAAGATTAAAGCATGCACAGTCAAGAGTCATGGGGAAGGATGAGATAGCCATGGGAGGAGGGGTTTGGAGTACGATGTGAGAAGATGAGTCCCCTGAGCCAAAGAGAAAGTGGCTTTAATGACTTTTTACATGGTTCTGCAGACATAGGAGGAGACATGTCTTGAGGACGTTAGGATGTAGACTGAGACTGAACACAAAGTAAAGAAGTAGGGCAGATACCCAGCATTTTTCAAAAGCACATTTAGTAGGCAGGATTTCATAGGTCTCACTAGGTGAAGGCTTTGCTTAGAGAAATCTGAGCAGGTGCATATGTAGAAACTGAGAACAAAGGTCCTAAACAACCACATGAGGATTTCTGTGATCTGAGGTAGAAAAAAAAGAGGAATCCAACTTGGACAAGAACAAAGATGACTGACACCTCTGGCCACACTGGCTAAAAAACTTTTAACCAGATTCTATTCAATGACTTGTGGAAATTTAGTAGAAAAAGCCCTTATAATAGGTCATAGAATCTCAGTCCACACACTCAATTATTCAAGAACTGTATCAAATTTATGTAAACTAATTTAATTACGATTCTGAACCCATTGATCATGCTGATAGACAATTCAACCCAATTACACTTGAGGCTCCTTTTTCACTGCAAGGTTGTACAGAAGTACGGGTAGGCCCCTTGGTCGTTAGCAATCAATCTGTACTGACAATCATTCTCCCAGTTGTCCTGCTCCTCTGACCTCTGCTGCATCCACGCCACATTCAGGACATGGGAACCTTGAGGGACAATGGGAAGGAACCCCAGTTGTAAGGGCCTACTGTCACTCGGTGATGCCAACAAGAAAAAAAATGAACCATCCCTGAACACACAAATATCTATCCCCTTCCCAATCTCTGGGAACTTTTCCGACCTCTCTGTGTGCTCAGTAGCCTTCTCCCTCTAGCATTTCCTCTTCAAAAGGCTTAGCTTTTGGGGGTCCAGTTTTGTTCTTTTGCATGTGAATATCCAGTTTTCCCTACATGATTTATTAAAGAAACTATCCTCCTTCGCTTTTCTTAAAGAGGATTCTTTGAGTTCAGGACCTTCTGCTTTCAGTCTTCCTCAATTCCTAAGGCAAGATATCACCAACTCTAGCAACCTATTTAAACTAGAGAGAAATAAAAGCTGGAGGGAGAACACACACTCAATGTTTTAGTAGATTGTCCTTTTACACATAGTTTATTTATTTATAACTTCAGTATCACAGCTATAACTTCAGTATATGAGCTCCACCTGGTGGTAATTGCAGATATAGTCACATCAGTATTCAAATCTCGGTGTTCAATTACCTACCCACTAGACAATACCAAGTCCAAAACTCAGGACAGGACAGCACCATGGAAAAGCACTGCCCCTGCCTGGCAGACTACTTCCTCCAGTTCCAGCACCACCAGCACTATAACAGTGTCAGCACAGATTTCCCAGGTAATAAGGGGAGAAATGGTCAAATTGCCCCAAATCAGAACCTATACTTCCTATACTGAGGCTCTACTGTTAGATCACCAGGCCCCATTTTCCTTTTCTCTGCAAACTAGGTTTTATTGGAGCTCCCTTAACCATCAAATTGTCTGAATCCCATTGATGACTTTTCTTGCCGTTGGTTTCATGACCTCTGTATACAGTAGAGATGCAAATGGATATTTGGGATTGAGGCACCACCAGAGCTGCTGAGCCACAGCACATTAAGTTCTCATTTAAAGAACCTCTTAGAGTGTTGTTGCATCGATCTGCCTTACAATTAAGGTACCCAAAGTAGAAAACTTCATGTAAGAAGTAGCCATTACAGAGGGTTATTTTAGTAGTTTATTTTTGTCAGTTTGCTGGTTATTCCCCTTTACCACCTACCTTGTCCCAGATTCCTTCTTAGCCCTTCTTTGTGCCTTATTTTATACTCCATGGTGCTGAGTCCTGTGCATTGCATCTTGCCAGCTGGCTCCCATTTGTATTCAGCCGATTGGAAACATCAGTAAATGAGAGGGTGAGAGGAGCAAGAGATTCCCTATGTTCTTTGAGATATGTTCACGGCAGTGTTTTGCATCCCTCCACTACTCCAGTTTCTGTCCCTGTCTATGGACTCCAGCTTTCACTGGGTTAGTTAAGGTATCTCTGTGTTGCTAGTCTCTAAATTCCTCAATGTCTTTGTTGATTTCCTTAATCTTGCCGTAATTCCTTAAATCCTATGTCCATTAAAGTCTCCTATCATCTGAGTTTGATTCTATTTCTTTCTGGGACTCTGATTCTTACAATGGATATTCTACATGTTACACATATTACTTGTGTTTTTTATCACTTCATTCATGTTGTAATTTAGTCTTCTCAAGCTAGCTAGCAGATGAAATTCTCCATAAACAGCACTGATCAGATGAGGACTAAGCAAGGAGATAACTCACTGCTAATCACCACCAAAAACATTACAGTTGCTACAGCTTAGTGGTGAAAGGGTTAGCTTCGATATTACTAAAATGAATAAGGAACAGGAATAACAAGATCTCCTCGATACTTTCTACAATCTAGAACATTCACTAATGCCAATAAGTTGAATTAATCTTAGCACTAGATCATTTTGTATGAACAGTCATTTCCGCTGCTGATGTGTTTGTCATATCACTGTGTTATTTGCAGCGTATGGCAGGGCTGGTGATTTATTGGACAGTTTACAGCACCAATAGGTTATGCTGAATTCAGCAGAGTTACCCAGCAAAAAGAAATATTATATGAGGGCAGTATTTGTTTGATATAAAAACATCTAAGCATATTTCTCCCTTATTTAAATTTGCTCATGGAAACCACTTACAGATAAACTCATGTTCACAGATAAGTGAACAGTGAATGTGTTTCCAATGTGCTACTGCATTCCAACCCAGTGCCAAAAACATGGGAACTGTGTTTTCATAAATAAAAAGTGACGGGCCATGTCATGCCCTTCTCTTTAAATCCTCTCCCCAGGAGTGTATGTGTGGTGGGGAAGGCTTAGATTCACACTGGCAAGGGAATTGAATATTGATAGAACGTTTGACAGTTTGTGGATGAACGTTTCAGCACAGAACACAAAGATCATGTTCACTCGAAATTTAGCAGGTTTCATTTGATTTGGCCAGTTAATTAGAAATATAGTGCTTGCAAAAGTAAAACAGAACCACACCACAAGAAATCCAT
Organism: Rhinolophus sinicus; assembly: GCF_057876585.1. Classification (NCBI taxonomy): domain Eukaryota; kingdom Metazoa; phylum Chordata; class Mammalia; order Chiroptera; family Rhinolophidae; genus Rhinolophus; species Rhinolophus sinicus. The sequence continues at coordinate 24,939,486 of NC_142508.1, forward strand.
ATACTATTTAATACTCAACCATGTTCTCCCCAGTTCTTCCGCGGTTCTGCTGCCGCCGGGCCCAGTGAGCCAGCGAGCGCGCTTACTCTCTGGAAAAGCCACCCGTTCTCTAGGAGGCTAGGGTTGGCGTCGTGCCAGCCCACGAGTGTGCGCTTATCTGCGTGCCAATCTAGTGACATCAAACCAGAAACCGCTGGAGGCCATTTTGAATGAAACGGAAACATTTATTGAAGGGTATGCAACAGAGGTGGGCGTTAGATGGGGCGGGTGAGGTAGTGGGTGCCGACGGCAGGAGGCTCCACCTGCTCACCAGCGGCGTTGGGGGCAAACTCGAGGTCCCAGACAGACGAGAAGGTCTCGGTGTACTGCACCTCGGGGTTCCAGCACTTCGAGTCCTCCCGCTGCAGCTGCCACTCAAGCTCTACTGTCACCTGTCCAGTGCTGTCCTGGTTGATGAAGCTCTGGAACTTGCTGGGGGCAAAGTCGACGGGAGGATTGGTGGGAACCAGCATATTTTTTATGAGATCTGAGGAGGAGCTTCCTGAACCCGAATCCTCCCATGAGCGGGGACGGGTGGAAGCTGCCGCCTGTGTGGGGAATCTTGGCCCAGATCGGGCCCTGCAGGTAAATGCCGCGGTTCTGCCAGACCATGCCCTGCAGCACCGCCATTGCATTCAGGATCGCGTTGGTGGGCGCCACCGAGGCCATCTGTGTGTTGGTGGCCACCTTCCCCACTGATTGTAGGCAGTGGGATTTGTGGGCCAAATCTTGTCCTCATCCCTGTACATCATCTGGTCCCTGGTCACCCCCGTACGGGGAGCACCGTTCTTGCCAAAGATGAGCACGCCTGACACAGGGAACGTCGACACGTCTGGGCTGGTCGCCTGAGCCATGCAGGGGTTGATGGCACTGGCCCGGCAGTCAATGTTAAACTTGTTCATCTGGTCCCGGGCCATCCACTTGCTGTGCGCCTTGTGCTGCGGGAGACTCTCGGGGCCAGGCAGCCAGTTGCGGTACTGGGGGGCCATGTTGGCCTTGCGAAACTGCAGCCGGTTGACTGTGTTGATATTGGTGGACTGCATCCACGAACTGGGGTACCGGTCCATGAACGGGTTAACCAGGTGGTGCATGCTCTGGAGGTGCATGTACATCGAGTGAAAGGGTACGTCCTCAAACTCGTACGTGGAGGCGTAGTTGTTGCCCATCCGCAGCATCTGGCTTGGCATGTACTCGAGGCAGTAGAAGCTGCTGCGAGCTGCGGCGTTGTCCCCGTTGTTGAGCGTGTCGTAGGCGTACTGGGGGACCGTGAAGACGTGGGCCGGGAAGGGAGGCAGCGTTCCCTCGTGCGCGTTGCCTAGCACGTGCGGGAACTGGTAGTCCGAGTCCGCAAAGACCTGGATGGTGCTGGTGAGGTTATTGGTGATGGTCGTGGCTCCCTCCTGCGTAGTGACCTCCTTAACCTGGACGTTGAACAGCTTGAAGGAAAGTCTCTTGGACCAGATACCCCAATTGTATTTGACGAAGCACTGCCAGTCTCGGGGTGAAAAGCAGTACTGGAAGCGTTAAAGTCAAAGTATCCCCACGGAGTAGAGTAGCTGTAGAAATTGTCCTTGCTGGTGGCTCCCTTTGAGTCGATGCGCTTGTACTGGTGGTGGTTGTAGTGGGCAGGACCCAGGTCCCGGCGGACTCGGTGAGCACGTGGTTGCCAATCCATTTTGAATCGCAACGCCAATTTCCCGAGGAGCTCCCACTGCATCAGCACCCCGCATGTCGTCCTTGGTGGAGCGCTGCCTCCTGTAGCCATGACAGCAGACCCAGCAGGCGGGGGCACAGGGACGTTTGGATGGACGTTGGGATATGAAGAGGCAGAGTCTCCTCCTTCTCTAGTTTGATTGGGCTGCGGCCGCTTTATGGGCGTTCTTGGTGGCTCCTGAGGTCGCTGTTTCTCCCGAGTCTTCTCCTCCGGGAGGGGCCTCTTGCTCCCAGGAGCCTCCGAGGAGTTTCTGGTTCAACGAGGCCAAAAGGCTCAAGCAGTCGCTTTTTGGCCTGAAAGACTGCTCTTCCGAGGTTTCTCCCAAAACAGGTGTCGTCAGAGTGCTTCTCCTGGAATTCTCTGTCGGCATGGTTGCACTTGAGGTAGGGGTTGTCTCCCGCCTCGAGCTGCTCGCTGTAGCCGACGTGCTCTAGAGCGATGGCGTCTGCGCGACTGACCCGGTCTCCCTTATCCAGACCATTGAACGGTCCGAGATATTTATATCCCGGAAGGACCAGACCCCGAGAAGAGTCTTGGTGACGCTGGTGAGGCCACGGTTTGGGCGCTCCAGCCTTGCATTTATTCCACTGGCGCCGACCAGCAGAGAAAGTGTCCTCCAACCAGCCTGGAAAATGACCATCAGCCATGTCTGTTGAGTCAATCATTGTGCTTTATTGCAGTTATTGAGATCAACATTGTCAACATTGGTGAGATTACAGGCAGAACACTGGCCCTCCGCCCCCCCCCCCCCCCCCCGCCCAGAATATGATGAACTGCGCATAGCTTTTTATACTCTGGGCGTGGGATATTTACATCAATTACAGCAAAGGGATTTCTGCCAACTTTTGGCTTTTCAAAAACTGGCAAATTCTCTACAAATTTGACCCCCAGAAAGCATTCTGTAGTTTTCTGCCCCGTGCTCCAGACAAATATTGACATCCTGATTCATTTTCTCACAAATTTTACACAGAAAGAGCATTTTATCGAGCCCCAAGTGTTTAGAACACTTTGATTTGTACCTGAGAGCAAAGTGGATAAGATCGTCTGTCTCGGACGAGTGTGAATCTCCAGCTGCGACCCACGCCCGCTTCTCCGGACTTTTATACTCTTCCGGGGTGGGCCTTTTGGAGGAGACTGCCTTCCTCACAAAAAACTCGTGAGACCGATGCTCGTTGGCGGTGGCCCAGGCGAAAAAGTCTTTGACCTCCCGCTTAGTCACTTTCCCAAAGTCTGGCTCCAAACGGTAAGTCAGTTCCAACTTGAACATGCGGTCCTGTAACGGCTGTTGGTGTTCAAAGGTCTTCGAGTTTCCGTCAGTGACCACGCACATGTTGGTGTTGGAGGTGATGATGACCGGTGTGGGTTCAGTCTGCTGCGAGGCTTGCATTTCTGGTCCACTCACACTGCCGAGCCCCCAGGATGGCCTTGGCCAACTCCATGACCTTGGCCGTCATCTTGCCCTCCTCCCACAAAATCACTGTCTTGTCCACACAATCATGAAGAGAAAGTTCTCGCTGGTCCAGTTGACGCGCCCATAAAAGGGCACAGCATGGGCAATAGCCACCGCAATGTTGGTCTTGCCCGTGGGCGCAGGTGCAAAGAGCCAGACGGTGTTCCGCTTGCCCAACTTTCTCCGGCACCAGCCCAGCACCACTGAGCCGGCGTAGGCCGGGTCGTAGCCGTTGAGGTGAAAGATGCGGTGGACGCGGTTGTCCTCGATGCTCTGGCGATGCAGACCCGACCAGGTAGTCCGAGGCCGTCTTGGTCAGGCTCACGATTTTGCTGGCGTTGTCCAGAGCCGACTTGATTTGCGAGCGGGCATTGCCCGTCGCGTTGTAAGAGATACAGGCTTCCTGGTTCTCCTGAATCCATTGCTCTCTGACGTAATGCCGTTCTCCACCAGCCAGTTAACGAGCTCCATGTACTGGTGAGTAGCGCGACTCCGGTACACTGGGTCTCCCGAGGTCCTCGAGGACGAGGAGTTTTGTCGTCTGCACTCTCGAGCAAGCTGGCCACGGTCTCTGCCAGGAGCTCCTTCCTCCACGAGCTGTTTGCGGCTCCTGGAGGTTGAGGGCGGCCCGCTGGAGATTAGTCCACGCCCACTGAAGTTCGGGCTGCTGCTTCGGCAGCAAATAAGACGGGCTGTAGCCCTCGTTTCACACGCGATTGGGTCCCCCAACTCGCGTTTTTGAAATGCTCAGCCAATCAGGAATGCGCGGGATGACGCCGCGGTAAATTTGACTCACCAACCGTTCCTCAATCTGCGCCAGGTACCGGCCTAGCACCATGCTCTTGACGCCATTGGTATCGATGAGCACGTGCAGGGGATGGCAAATTTGCCGGTGCTCAAACTGGATAACGTACCTGGGGTCGGTACTCGTTCAGGAACTCGTGCTGCAGCTTCTCTGGTGTATAGCCTTGGTACACCGGAAGAGTTACACAACTCCTTTGGTACGGAATCCAAATTTTAAATAAATTAATGTAGCTTACTTAAAAAAAAAAACTGGATATGTTATTAAATTGTTTGTAAATGTCTTTAATAATTTACAGACAGCATAAATTTAGGAGTAAAAGGGAAAATGTTGAGACATGATTCCTTGAGATACCTAAAAATTTATCCTGTGTCCTATTTAAATCAAATTCATAGTAAATTCTGAGACTTTTCAAATAAGTGATTGTGTCACCTCCATTGCTACAAGGATGTTTTTCACTTATAAGCTAATTATGTGCAAGGTCTTAGGCAAACATTTGCCTCATTACCTAGATCTGGTATCTACAAATATGTTTTAAAGATACCCGCCATCTCAAGTAGAAAATATAGTTGGGGGCCTCACTGTCTTTCTATTATAGTGCATTAAATTTAAATTAAATAAATAACTCTTGATTAAAGAGATTTAGCTCCAGTAAATCCTTAAAGAGCATAAAAGTAAAAGCTAAAATAAAACTTCAGAATTAAATAAAAATTATTGTGTAATCTAGATAATTTCAGAATTTATTTTTACAGATGGAAAAGCTAATTTAAGTCACTACATAATCAGATTACATATTACCATGCTAGACACTCTAAGGGACACAAACATATAAAGTACCACCACTCAGAAAGCTGTCCTTACAGGAGTAGATATATAGCACATATCCCACAACAATTATTGAATATCGGTTATTGAATTATATGACTGTGATTTGATAGCATATTGCTGTGAGGTGATGTCTTAGTTTAGGTTTTTAAGCCATGCCTTCTCATCCCTGATTCAGTTATGACACCCCCTCTCCCCTAACACACTTCCCAGAGTTCCAAAGCCTTTCCAGCATTGCTCATCTCTCCTAACGTCTCTCCTCACTTCTCTAGTGAAAATTAGCCCTCTTCTTGATGCTGCTGCTTTTCCAAAGTCCCAGCTCGAAGATTTTATAGCAGTACTTAGATCGAGCAGGGTGAGACTGTGACAATGCAAAACACTTGTACGTTGAGCATTAACTTCCAAAATGGAATGAGAAAAATTTTCTTCCACATTTTCGTTTTTTTTTTTTTTTTTAATTTCCTATAGCTCACAGTTGCTAGCTGAGTATTACTAAGAATTTGTATTTAGTACTCTTCTAACAATAGCTTGAATTTATAAATTGAATTCATTTTAAAAATTTTATTTTCTAATGAACAGCAAAAAAAAAAAGAAAAGAAAAAAGAAATGAGTAAGTCCTCTGTTATAGAATAGCTAACACATAATTATTTAACTTAATTCTCACACCAGATCATGTAAATGAAACTGAGTCTTAAATAGGCTTGGAAATTTGACCATGGTTTCAGAGCTCAAAAATGGCAGGGCATGGATTCAAATCCAATATCTCAATGGAAAACCTGGGACTGTTTCTACAACTCATTGAGTTGGGGTTTAGGTTTTTATCTTAGTAGGCTGGGGAGTAGACTGAAAGCCAGGACCCAGGTAGTCATGGCACAGCTCGAAAGTAGCTTTCTTCAAGGCCTCCCCTGAATGTGAATGTGCTCACAGTCACCATGAAAGAATGACAACACAAAATATAAATATATTCAGTGCAATATAGCCTAGTGGTTCTTAAGCAAGAATAAAGTCAACAACTCTGAATATGTTTGTGAGATTATACCTAGAGCAATGACACAGAAGGCTTCAGCGTTTGTTGTTATTAGGCTCGGCTAGTGAATGACCATCAACTGTGATTGGTTGGCCATCAGCTGTCTCCGGTTAGCCAATTGGCTACTGATGTAACTGCAGGGCTGCCGTTGATTGGTTGATTGGTTGGCAGGCAAAGAAGTGAATGGTGGACTACCGATGGTGTGGCTACTACTGTGTGTGTCTCCCCGGACTGCCAGAGAGAATATAGTGGTATGACTCCCCTATCTGTGGCTCTGTGGGTGTTCCTTTTTGGCCTCACCATGTCCTGCGTTCTTATGCGGGGAGCGGGACCAGAGGCCCCACAGGCCACCCCACACGACAACTTGATATGAGAATTTGCTGGATTTTAGTTAAAACTTCCAATACGATTTGATAGAAAAGAGTATTCTCAAACAATGTATAAATTGTACTCAAAGGGACTTAAATGTGCATTATGAAATTATTTTCATATTTTTCCAAAAAAAGCAAAATTCCCAATGTTAATTTTAGAAAAAATATATATTCGTTCAGTTTACCAATAATTATAAACATATTATAAACTATGAGTACTGTGTATGTAAATTAAATTTAAATGAATTTTTAAAATGTAATTACATTTCCTGATACAAAAGCAAGAATCATCAATTTTACTTGTGAAACTCAGATGCCACCTATTGTTTAGAAAAATAATACATCATCTTTGTTAGAATTTTATTTTTACTAACAATTTGCATGTCTGGAGAAACATGAACATTTATACATAAAACAGAGACTGGCTCTTCAACTGTATAGAATAGAGCATTCCAGGACATAAAATCATTAAATGAAGCTCTCTGAAATTGATGTTAGGTGAGAAAGAGTAAATTATCTTTAAGTACCCATACTTTCAGAGGAGTACATTTTTCCCTAATAATTGGTTTTATATGTATATAATTTTTAATTAAATTTCATATTTTTAGGTTATTGTCATTTCATATGCTGTTGTAAGGAATAAGAGAAATCTTATTGACCCTTTATCCTGGGTTGTCCCATGCTAAGCTATACTTTAATAGCCAGGATTTGGTCATTGATAAGGTCAAAATATAGAACATTTTTATCATCACAAGAATACTTGTGTGGCCTTCTTATAGCCACACCCATTTCCTTCCCACCTCCCAGCACGTCAAACCTTTGCAACCACTAATCTGTTCTTCATTTCTATAGTTTTACATTTAAAGAATATGATATAAATGGAATTATATTGTGTGTAAAGGTTGGGGACTCGCTTTTTCACTCAGCATGATTCCCTGGAAATTCACCCAGGTATGTATCAATAGTTCATTCTGTTTTACTGTTGAATAGTATTCCATGGTATGGACATAGCAGAATTTGTTTAACCATTTACCCCTTGAAGACATCTCGGTTGTATTCAGTTTGGAGCTTTTATAAATAAAGCTACAGTGAACACTAGTGTATAGGTTTTTGTGTGAACATGTTTTCATTTCTCTGGGATAAATGCCCAAGAGTACAATTGCTGGTTTCTATGGTAGTTACATGTTCAATATTTAAAGAAACTGCCAAATTATTTTCCAGAGTGGCTGTACCATTTTATATTCCCATTAGCAATGTATGAGTGGTTCTGTTTCTGTGCCTTAGCCAGAATTTGACACTGACTCTGTTTTTATTTTAGCCATTCTGATAAATATACAGCGGTATCTCATTGTAGTTTTAATTTGCATTTCCCTAATGATGTTGAAACTATTTTCATGTGCTTATATTTTCCATCTGTTTACCTTCTTTGGTGAAATGTCTTCTCATGTGTTTTGTCCTTTTTCTAACTGGATTGCGTTTTTTTGTTTGTTTGTTTGTTTTTACTGTTGAGTTTTGAGAGTCCTGCATACAAGAGTCCTCATGTATTCTAGATACTATGAGTGTTTTGTCAGATGTGTAATTTGCAAATAGTTACTTCCAGATTGTAGCTTGTGTTTTTATCCTTTTAACAGAGGATAAAGCAAGGTCTTTCACAGAGCAAAAGTTTTAAATTTTTATGAGGTCCAATTTATCAATTTTTTTCCTTGAGTAGCCCATGCTTTTGGTATCAGGTCTAAAAACTCTGCCTAGCTCTAGAACCCAAAGATTTTTCTCCGTTTTTTTTGTTTAAATCTAAAAGTTGTATAGTTTTATACCTTATATTTAAGCAGTGATCCACTTTCAGTTCATTTTCATATAAAGTGTGAAACTTATGTCAAAGTTCTCTGTTTGTTTTTGCCTGTGGATGTACAATTGCTCCAGCATCATTTTCTGAATAGCTTATCTTGAATTGCTTGAATTGCTTTTACACCTTTGTCAAAATCAGGCATATTTGTGGGGGTCTATTTCTGCATTCTTTTGTCTAATCCACTGATCTATATATCGATCCTTCCACCAATACCACACCATCTATATTACTGTTGCTAATAATTAGTCTTTAAATCACATAGAATTATTCCTCCCACTTTATTCTTTTGCAAAATTGTTTTAGCAATTCTCATTCCTTTGCCTTTCCACATAAATTTTAGAATCTTGCCTATGTCTATAACAAATCTTTCTGGAATATTGATAAGGTTGCATTAAATCTGCATCTGCTTCAAGAGAATTGTCATCATTACTATGTTGAGTCTTCTAATCTGCAAACATGTCTCTCCATTTTTTGAGATTTTCTTTGATTTCTCTCAATGAGGATTTTGTAGTTTTCAGTATATAAATTCTGTGCATGTTTTGTTAAGTATTTCATTTATGAAATTGTATTTTTAATTTTGGTGTCACATGTTCATTGCTAATATATAGAAACACTATTGATTTTTTTATATTTATCTTGTTTCTTGAAAAGTTGACAAACTCACTTAGTTTCAGTATTTTTGTAGACTGCTTCAGATTTTATATTTATACAATCATATCACTTGCAAATAGGTACAATATTTTTTTCTTTCTAATCTTTGTGACTTTTTTGTTTTCCTTGACTTTATTGCACTGTCTAGAACTGCTAGCAATATGCTGAATAAGTAAAGCCATCTGAATCTAGAGTTTTCTCTGTGGAAAGTCATTTATTTAGCTATATAGCTTTAATAAATGTCTATGTTATGCATTTCTTCTTGAATGACTTTTAATCGTTTACACATTTTAAGGTATTTGTTAATTTTATCTATGCAATCATATTTATTGGAATACAGTTATTGATATTATTCTTTATAATCCATTGAACATCTGTATAATCTGTAATGATCACTCCTTATTTATTTCTGATATTTGTATTTTCTTGATCATTCTTGCTATAAGTTTAATATTTTTAGTTTCACTGATTTTTGTTGCTATTTTATGATTTCCGCTCTTTACTTCTTTCTTCATGCCTTGTGTCTGCTCCCCTCCCCCCCCCGAAGTTTGTTAAGGCAGAATCTTAAATTATTCATTTGAGATAATTATTCTTTTATTTTATTTTATTTTTAACATGTTTTATTAGTTTCAGGTGCACAAAACAATGTAATAGTTAGACATTTATCATTTATATCCCTCACACAGTGACAACCCCCCTTCCCCCATCCACTACCCCTCTGACATCACACACCGCCATTACATTTCCACTGTCTCTATTCCTAATGCTGTACTCCACTTCTTGTAACTATATATATATATATATATATATATATATATATATATATATATATATATATATATGAAATTGTAGTTGACATTCATTATTATTCAGCTTCAGGTTCAGATGTGCGGTGCAGTGATCAGGCATCTACATCATCCCTAAGGTGGTCTCCCTAATGAGACAAGTGTCCATCGGATACCCTACAAAATCTTTACAACATTATTGATTACATTCCCCAAATTGACTTTCATAACCCCATGGCAATCTTGTGGTTACCGGTTGTGCTTTTGAATCCCCTTACCTTCCCCTTTATCCCCCCTCCCATCTAGCAACCCTCAGTTTTTCCTCTATGTCTCTGAGACTATTTCTGATTAGTTCATTCATTTATTCTCTTCTTTAGATTCCACATATAAGTGAGATCATATGGTATTTGTCTTTCTCTGTCTGACTTATTTCACTTAACATAATGTTCTCTAGGTCCATCCATATTGTTGCAAATGGTAAGATTTCATTCTTTATGGCTGCGTAATACTCCATTGTATAAATGTACCACAGTTTCTTAATCCAGTTGTCTACCAATGGGCATTTTGGTTGTTTCTATCAAACTAAAAAGTTTTTTCACAGCAAAGGAAACCATCAATAAAACAAAAAGGGATCCTACTGAATAGAAGATATTTGCCAATGAAATATCCGATAAGGGGTTAATATCCCAAATGTATAACAAACTCACTCAACTCAACTCCAAAAAATCAAACAACCCAATTAAAAAATGGGCAGAAGACATAAAGAGATATTTTTCTAAAAAGGACATACAGATGGCAAACAGACATATGAAAAAATGCTCAAACTCATTAATCATTAGAGAAATGCAAATAAAAACCCCAATGAGATACCACCTCACCCCAGTCAAAATGGCTATCATCAATAAATCAACAAACAAGTGCTGGCACAGATGTGGAGAAAAGGGAACACTTGTGCACTGTTGGTGGGATTGCAGATTGGTGCAGCCACTATGGAAAACAGTATGGAGGTATCTCAAAAATCTGAAAATGGAACTACTTTATGATCCCGCAGTTCCACTCCTAGGTATCTATCCAGAGAAATCCAAAACTCCAATTCAAAAACTCTATGCACCCCTATGTTTATTACAGCACTATACACAATAGCCAAGACATTGAGATGATTACTCTTTTAATATAAGCATTGAGGGCATGACTTTCCCTCTAAGCACTGTTTTAGCTGTCTTACTAAAGCTGCTTTAGAAGCATCCCACAAATTTTGGTAAGTTCTCATTTCATTTTTTAAAATTCAATATATTTTCCAATTGTCCTGTGATTTCTTTGGTATATGGTCAATTAAAAATATGTTGTTTAATTTCCAAATATTGATGGATATTCAGATATATTTTTATAGATTTTAGGTTTCATTGTCATTTAATCTTTGTAAATCTGTTGAGATTTGCATTATGGTCCATAATATAGTTTATCTGGGTGAATGTTCTGTGTGTACTTGGGGAAAAAATAGTGTATTCTATTGCAGGTGGAATGTTTCATAAATGTAAATTATGTCACATTTGGTGATGGTGTTTCTAAATCCTTGCTGATGTTTTCATCTACTTCTTCTACAAATTATCAAAAGAAGAGTGTTGAAGTTTGAAACTATAATTGTAGATTTGTCTCTCTCTCTCTCTCTCTCTCTCTCTCTCTCTCTCTCTCTCTCTCTCTCTCTCTCTCTCTCTCTGTCCTTTTGGTTGTATCAGTTTTACTTAATGTATTTTGAAGCTCTGTTACTATATATATATACATTTTTAGGGTTGGATGTCCTCTTAGTGAACTCTATGTTATTATACAGTGTCCTTCTTTATCTTTATAGACAGTATAGAATGGGATCTTGCTTTTTTATCTGATGCTGATATTCTCTGCCTTTTAATTGGGATGTTTAGATCCTTTACGTAAATGAATTATTGATATGTTTGAATTTAAATCTGCCATGTTATTTTTTTTCTATTTGTCCACACTTTTTTGGTATTTCCTTTCTTTCCTACCTTTTTTTGGAATACATACATATATTTTTAATGGTTCCGTTTCATCTCCACTATTGACTTATGGTTGTATCTCTTTTATACTTAATTGTGTGGTTGCTCTTGGATTTAATACACACAACACACACACACACACACACACACAACACACATACACACATACACCCCTTATCACAGCCTATCTTCCAATAATATTATAGGACTTCACATGTAGCATAAGACCTCATAATAGTACACTTCTGTATCATCTCCACTCTGTGTCTCAAATTAAGATATCTACAAGCTGCTCATCTGGTCCTCAGTGGTTTCTTACAAGCTCATATAGATGCTGGGAGAATTCAGTGGTTTGTATCTGCAAGACTTAGGCCTCCTTTTTCTTACTGGGTCTTGGTGAAGGGATGCCCTCAGCTCCTAGAGGTCATTCTCATGTCCTTTCCACATGGTCCCTTTCATCTTCAAAGCCAGCAGGAGAATTTCCCTATCCACATCTCTCTCATACTTACATCTCTAACTTCTTATCAGACTTCTAGATCTAGATTTAAATGTCTTATGTGATCAGACAAGGCCCAAACAGGATCATCTCCCCTTTCTCATTTAAGATCACATAATCACAGGAATGATATCTCATCATATTCACAGGTTCCATCCACACTCAAGGTAAGAGTCACTGGCGGTCATTTTATACTTCTGCCTACCACACAAGGCATGGACACTCTTGTAAGCTAAAATATAATTTGTTAAATAAGAAGGGTAAGAGATTTTCAATCTGTAACTTCTCTAGTATTTAAAAAAATCTTACTGGACGTATAATGGGAACTCACTAAGTATTTGTTGACTGAAACCCCTGCTTCTCTTTGTGCATAGCAGACTTCTAAAGTGTACACTGATTGACATTATTCTCTAGCACTCTCAGTTGCCTTAATTGTTCAAGGCAATCAGGTGTCCTAAATTCCACTTGTATGGCCTGCTGGTTGAATACTCCAACAAAATCCCAAGTGAAATAATAGTTCCTAGGAAAAGAAGCATGACTTCACTCACTATTTCCTGCATTATGGAAACTCTAAATATAAAAAAAAAGTAAAAGGAGAAAATCAGTCAATACACATACATGTGTAATCTAGATCTATATACTGATCACATAATCAGGAAATAAGATCTAGTGGGAATTTCTTGGAATCTTGTAGACAAAAATCAGCGAGTTGGTGTTTCTAGATACCTGACACACATTGCAAAATAAAGCACCATTTCTATTATCTCTCAATTCATTTTTAATCTCATCTTTCTTTTCTCTTGGACGTATTTTTAATGCCCTTTCCCACTTCAACTTTGTCTAGTTACTACCTCTTTGCCTCAGCTCCCCCTGTTTTTTCTTTGCAATTTCTTCTTTCCATCTGTTCAGGTATTTTCTGCACTCTGGACTGGTTCCCACCCATCTTTTCGGTCCATGTATCCTTCTCTACTCTCCCCGTCTCTGCTCTCTCTCTCTCCTTAGACCCCAGTTCTCACTACTGTCCTATCCTCTGGTTCACCTCCTATCTCCACTGTCTCTTTAAAACAATCACTTGCTTACTTTTATATAAATTAGTTTTTAATCCTCAGTTCCTAAGTATTATGTCTGTAACGAGACACTACGTTTTATCTAGGATAAGGGTACATATCTATAACATCAGTGTATAAAGACAAGACATAAGAAAGATAAAGTGTTTTTATCCTGTATAATCTGAACCGGTAGACACTATTGGAAAACACACATAGCTCCCGAATATCTCCGATCAGTTTCTATCTCTATCTCTGTGTATCCTGCATAGAACTCTAGTATACAAAGCTGAGCAGTACTTAGATTGTCCACTAGATGGCAAACAATTACACGGCGAGACTGACAAGAGACAAAAGCTTTTATAGAATTATAAAGAAAAGGCAGTTTTGTTTTTTTGGTTTTTTGCTTCTTTTTACAAATGACACATGTACCAAATAAATAAAATATGCTTAATGAAATAAAATCACCTTAAAATAAATAAAATCACCTTAACTTTCTATCCAAGACAAAATTCTTCCAAATTCCTGTTACCTTATAATTATTTATTAATCAGAAGCAAAGCAAAAATAAACAGGAGCAAGATTATGTAGAAGAAATGTTTCTGAGCTATAGGGAATAATAAAGGTTTATAATAATCATTCATCATTATAATAAATAAAATGAAAATGTACTATAAGTAGCTCTGTGAGTAAAATGGTCTAGAGTTAAAAACACTATAATTATACACTGATGAGTAATAACTATCTATGTCCATAGGGGAAATATTAATGATCGCATGAGGTGGTTGTATTCAAATAACATGACAGTTCAGTGAAGGATGAGTTTACTATTGGGGGTAGAGTTGATTACTACACGGAGTCACTGACTTAATAATCTGTGAAACCTAATTAAAATGATCTCTGCCACATGCAATCAAAATGACATACGCAATAAAATGACAATAGGTCAGTAGCATTGATATATCAGATATTCATGCAAGTGAATAAACAAGTGGGACTACATCAAACTAAAAAGCTTCTGCACAGCGAGAGAAACAATCATCAAAATGAAAAGGCAACCTATGAAATGGGATAATATATTTGCAAATCGTATATCTGATAAGGGATTAATATCCAAAATATATAAAGAGCTCATACAACTCAAGAGCAAAACAGATAACAACCCAATTAAAAAATGGGCAGAGGACTGAACAGTTTTAGTAAGACACACAAATGGTCACCAGGTACTTGAAAACGTGCTGGAGATCATGAAAAATCAGGCAAATGCAAATCAACACCATAATGAGACGTCACGTCATACCTGTTAAAATGGCTGTCATCAAAAAGTACCTGTTCACAAACAGAGAAAGACAAATACCATATGTTTTTACTTATATGTGGAATCTAAGAAATAAAATAAATGAACAAACCAAACAGAAAAAAAATACCCATTCACAAGACATAGTATATGAGTACAAAGGGGAAAAAGATATAACTAGGTTAAAGGTGTTGATGTCGGAAATTATCTTGGATTTTCTGAGTAAACCCAGTGTAAGTACAAAGGTCCTTATCTGTGCAAAGGGGAGGCAGGAGAGTCAGAGGAAGAGATGTGATGATAGAAGCAGAGGTCAGAGTAATTCACTTTCTAGCCAAGGAATGTGGGCAGCATCTAGAAGCTGGAAAAGGAAAGGAAACAGATTCTTCCCGGAGCCTCCAGCAGGAAATGCGTCCTGCTGACATCTTGATTTTAGACCTGTGAGACCCATTTTGGACTTCTGACCTTCAGATCACTAAGATAAAATAATTTGTGTTGCTTTAAGCCACTTATTTGTGGTAATTTGTTAGAGCAGCAATAAGAAACTGATATAATTCCTTAGGAAAGAATATCAGGTTATTTCTTTTCAAGCAAGAAAGTGATTACCTGAATTAGAGTCAGATGCACTTACATCTCAGAAAAGACTGCAGGATACAAGCACACCTCAGGTAGCGCTAATGAAAACGGTTCCCTTGCAGCTGGTAAAATAATGGTTTGCAGAGAAAGGTCTGATTTCTTGAGAATGTACTAGAGTAAGAATTGCCAGTGAGATACATACTCTGGAGGCGACAAGACACTTGCAAGTTTCACTAGCAAAAGAAAAACGATTCTCATAATAAAAGAGACCAATGAGGGAGTAGCAATGAGCTGTGATGGGACAATTAGGGAAGCGGAAGGGTGTAGGATCCAGGAATAGGACACAGATTCTGTGTCCTGAGGACTGTATGAATGAAATGGCCAGGAGCTACATGCTGTGACGCTCTCCTCTCCGGTAGTTTTTGTATTAGTCAGATTTTCCTGGGACAGTAAACCATCCCAAAGTCTCAGTGGCTTAAACAATAACAATTAGTTCTTACTCAGGAGTCTTGGCTATGGCTCTATTGGGCCTAAGTGGGTTCCTGGTATCGAGTAACCTTCAGTTCAGGTCTATACTATGTCAAGCTTGGACCCTGGCTGAAGTAGCTGCTATCTAAGCTACTGTTCTCGAGAAGATGTAAGAGAGCAAGATGGTGACGGGCTTCTGCTAGAAAAAGTCCCCAGTCACTTCTACACATGGAAGTCATATGGGCAAGCCAAGTCAGCGGGAAAGGGAAGTGGGTCAGGAGAGTGAATATTCGCTGAACAATATTCCAATCTACTGTAACACCGTAACACTTCAGTAAAGCTAGGAAAATACTGACATACCTGGTGTCATGTGAAACTTGGTGAAAACCAAGTTTATGGTGCGTTTTGTGTTAAGATCTGCACAGAACTGAAACTGTAAGCCCAAGGGAGTAAGGAAAACGGCAACAGAAAAAACTGGATAACAGTTTAATTTCTTCAACATAAAGTAAAAGGAAAGTAAACTAATATTTTGATAAGCAATGTCTCTTTATTACATGCTGTGCTGAATAATTTCATTCTCATTTACTTTCCCAAATTTTTCAGATGAGGAAACAAGTTCAGACACTTTAAGTTTCTTGCCCAAGTTCCTCTAGTTTGTGTTCCATGACGGTAACTCAGGAATGTATCATTAAGGAAAAGTGAAGAACTAAGGAGCAAGGGACTCTGAGTGGAGTCAGCGGGCATTGTTAAAGTGACTCTTTAACAACAGAAGAGTAGAAAAATACAAAAAGATGGCAAATCCCATCAAAATTGGAAAGCATGTGTTTTACATGGAAATGAGGTTCAAATAAGCTGGATCAGTAGCCCAGGCAAAGGTATGCCCATGGGTTTCTGGAAGACAACAATAAATGCAGCACCAACATCCAGGAAATTGGCTGGTATCAGCCGAGGCTGCAGTTTCTCAGAGACATCCAAGGAAACAAATTCAGAAAGGTTTGTGGCAGAGTTGAGACAGGGCCGCCACCAGCCCACAGAAATCCTTTTAGAAATTAGGACAATGTGTCCTCTCTTCCTCTGCCACAGCCCTGTGTCAGGGCACATGGTTTGGTCAGTCCCACTGGCTCCCTCCAAGAGAATGGCCTAAATCTGCATAGCTTTCTGCCAAGACCCTCGTTTGGTTGTGATAAGAAGTGGGGTGGATTGAAGATTGAAGACTTCAATCATAAAGGGTATTTTCCGCCAAGCTGTCCACTGGGTGAGAAAAATAGTCTATTTATATGGCTGCCTAAAGTCAGATATGTATTAAATAGTTGTTTCCTGTTGTTAAGCTGCCTAAAGGAAGAGTAGTTTAGATATTACCAGCACACTAAGAAGTAATTCATACTTTGACAATATACTAAGATTTTAAATACTTGGGAGAATTCACACCAATGAGCAGGCAATTATACTCAAGTCAAATATGTTGTGCTAAAACATGTTGTTTCAGAGTACGAGTACGCATGTTCCCAAATGGGCAGTCTGCACAAATTCAGTTACAAACTACAAAGTTCTTTCTCTGTCACATCTAGTTTTTTATTAGGTATCCCATGTCAAAATTCCACCCAGCCTTCAGGACCTGAATCAAATTTCTTCTTCTCCACCAGGGTTAGCCTTGGTGAAGCTTCCACAAATGATCTCTCCCTCCTCTGATTCTTGGGTGTATTGCTCCTGCCTTTCTTCCGAATTAGCTTTTATTATAATGAGTAAGTTTTCATTGGAAGACCCAGTGAAATCTTGTTTGTCCTTCAAACCCAGCCAAAAGCTTCTCTTTCATTTGAAATTGCTCCTGACCGCCCCTAACCCACCCTAGGTAATTTATCACTCCCTCCCTCTATGCTAATGGTAAATGTAGTATACATATACCCTGTTTCCCCAAAAATAAGACCTAGCCGGACAATCAGCTCTAATGCGTCTTTTGGAGCAAAAATTAATATAAGGCTCTGTATTATATTATATTATATTATATTATATTATATTATATTATATT
The DNA here is from genome assembly GCF_057876585.1 of Rhinolophus sinicus. Taxonomy (NCBI): domain Eukaryota; kingdom Metazoa; phylum Chordata; class Mammalia; order Chiroptera; family Rhinolophidae; genus Rhinolophus; species Rhinolophus sinicus. Next base: position 24,956,914 of record NC_142508.1, read on the forward strand.
ATATTATATTGACCCGGTCTTATTTTACTATAAGACCAGTCTTACGTTAATTTTTGCTCCAAAAGTTGGATTAGAGCTGATTATCTGGCTAGGTCTTATTCTCAGGGAAACACGGTAATCTGAGCCTTGTTGACTTACATAGTTGAGAAATACTGAACATTTGTGAGCTCACCAGGGGCACAACGTATTAGATATCTTTTTCATCCACAGGACATTATAGAATCTAGATCAGTGTTTCTAATCAGGGCACTGTTGACACTGGGAGCCAGATAAGTACTTGCTGTAGGGTCTGTCCTGTGCATTGTGGGCTATTTAGCAGTATCCTCCATATTGACAACCAAAAATCTCTCCAGATGTTGCCAAATATTCCCTGGGGGACAAAATTGCTCCCAGTTGAGAACCACTGATCTAAACTGTAGTGGAAGTAAAATGTGCAGTGACTCGATGCCAAGAAGTGTCAGATTTGTTTGTTTTTTTCTGCTATATTTCTTTCACATCACATAGTATTAGAAGGGGGTTCAGCAAACATATTTAAATGAATGAGGGGTTTAAATAAGTTGCAAATAATACTGAGTCATTAAAAACAGAGTTTACAAGGATGGTATATATTCGTCTATTCATGGGAGAAACGGTGTGTGGTATATTGGTTAATGGGGCAAATCTTAGATCAGACTGGGTAGGTTCAAATCCAGAATGCATGGGTGTATACCCCAGCTGTCAGCTTCCTAATTCAGTAACTGGAGCACATCGTTAAACCTTGCTGCACCTCCCATCTTCATCATAAAATGAGGTGCAAGTAGTACTTCCCCCAAAAAGCCTACGTGAAGGTTACCAGTTAAGGTATGTCAAAGGCTTGGAGCACTGCCTGACGAGTGTCAGTTATTATGATGCGTTCAACAAATTGAGTACCTGTTATACACCAGGCACTTTATAAGTGAGGGGGATTTAGCTATGAACAAACAATTCAAGCTCTCATGCAGCTTGCAATCCAAAAGCAACGCGGACAGGGATAAATTATAAAGCGCTGCAAGCGATAGAATGGCAGGGCAGCCTGAAGAGGCTTCACCACGGGCTCCTACGAGGCGAGGAAACTGCAAGGAGGCAGCTAAAGGAAGTGTCTTCTGGGGGAAAGCTCTTTAGTCAGATCGTAATGCACGTGTTTAAGGTATGGCAAGGAGCAGTGCAAACTGCTTACCGTGTGTTGTGTTTTTAAAAAGAAAAATGCAAAATTGTAAACTCTCTTTGATGGGGAAAAAAGAAAACTGCAAATTTTAAAAGACTACAAAAACATGCCAAAAATTTAACAAATGTTTTGAGTGATGACACTACGGTTAATGTACTTTTTTCTTTCTATAATACCCAAAATTTTCTGAATATGCATTAATGTAGTATTTTTTAACAATCAAAAAGTCTTCATCAATGAAAATATTTGTAAATAAAAGAATTTCTAATCACACAGGATTATTTATAATTTTTCCTCTACTTTGTAGCTGAAATGTGAATATTTTTACTTTATTTAAATATTCTAATACACACCTAACACAATATGTTGCAAAGTTTGCTCTTACTTATATTCCATTTAGTATTTTGACTAAAAAGGTTTTTTTTCTGCCTGTATACTGAACACAATTGTATCTTTTCAACAGATAGTTCATAGGCTAGACATTTGTCTTTTGAAATTTCTTCATATCTTCTACTGTGAAAACTGCTCTCAGTTTAAGAAACTTTTCTTTAAATGAGTAGTCAGGAAAAATGTTATGATAGTTCACTTAACTGCTCTTTCAAGATAGACTTCTAATTCAAGGCAGCAAGCAGCAAAGGATTTGTAGAAATGTGGTTACACATCTAGAAAGCAAGTAATATTTGTAATGTCTTCATTGATGTTCAAATATTTTTACTCCTAAGTACATTTCTTAAAGTCTATGCCTCAGCTACAACACAATTATAATTTAGCACTGATACTTTTGCATTTTATAGTAACTTTTAAAAATGAATAATTATCCCCTTTGGATCTGACAGAAATACAACTTCTCAGGTTTGACATCTTTTGCAATATTTTTTGGTAATTTTCTTAACCCAATATTTCTATTATGCTTTAAAACACACAAAAACTAACATTTTGCTAGAAGCTGGAAACGTATTACCATGAGTGAAAGGACCTCTGGAGGTGGTTTTAAAGTGTAAACCACAGAAATTCGTTACTTCTTATAGCTATGTGGACATTTAAAAAAAGAGAGATGGTAGGAGAGCAGTATATAAGGATATCAATCAAGAATCCAGAAAAACAAACTTTCTTGAAAAAGTGTGTGAGAGTAAGTTATGAAAAAGGAACTCAGGGAAATTCTCTCTTAAATTTACTCCCTTCAATTCAATAGGGCCAAGCATTGTTGTAGGTATCATAACTACAGACTCGAGAGGATGGAGAGTGTTTAAATAATGTGGTTCCTAGTGAATACAGAGAACAATTGCATACATTTCTATTTCATCCAACAATAAAAAATGCCAATGTAAAATGTATTCACACAAAAAAGCTGATTTTCACAGACCTAAATAACTATATATATATTTTAAAATAGCACCAGAAGTTATTTTAATAGATGCATGGTATTTTCAGTTCTTCACAAATATTGTTATTGAATTTAAGTTTTATGTAATGATTAGGTACATATTATATTAACTATTATCCAATGTACTTATCTGAAGTGTTTTTAAAATAATTTACCGATAGTTTTATATCTATTAAAATCTCTATGTAATGCAAAAAATATTTTATTTTTATAACTAGTCAAGAGACTAGGGATAAAAATTATCCTTAATCATTCAGTATATCTTTACATTACATTTTCAGTAAACACAGAGCCAGAATATTTTAATCACAAATATTCTTAAGAATAGTTCTTAAAAATATTTAGCATTTCAAAATAGCAGAAAATTTCAATCTCAAATATATTACTTGAGAAATCTGTGTACTTTCCTAAAAGATAAACAAATAAAAACCAACAAGAAAAACTACATATTCAGTTTTTATTTTCTTACCATCCTCCAGTTCTTCTGTATTAAGTGTAGTGCCCAAGGTTGTATCTTCAGATATCTTTTTAATGTTCTTATCCTTTCTATAATTAGCAATTAATTGATGATATCTATCCATAAAGGAAAAAATATATATGAATATCAGCATTCATAAATAGTCAATTCAATACATAACTCTCAAATTAAAACCTCAGACATTAGTTAACGCCTTCCCAAGTATGTCACATACTGGCTGCTGACCTCAAGCTTCCTCTTACGCCAACTCCATCAACAGACACCGTGTGTGTGTGTGTGTGTGTGTGTGTGTGTCTTTTTATTATTATTAGTTTCTGGTTTACAAAACAACATAATGATTAGACAGTTACACCCCTCAGTGATAATCCCACCAAGTCTACTACCCATCTGACACCGTACATAGCTATTACAATACCATTGACTATATTCCCTATTCTATACTTTATATCCTGTGACTATATATATGTCTATATTTAATTATAGTTGACATTCAGCATTATTTTATATCAGTTTCAGGTGTGCAACGCAGTGGTTAGGCATTTATATAATCTATGAAGTGAGCCCCCCAATAAGTCCAGTACAGATCAGATCTGACACCCTAGATAGTCTTAAAACATTATTGATTATATTTCCCATTCTGTATTTCCCATCCCCATGACTGTTTTGTTACTACCAATTTGTACTTTCTAATCCCTTCACCATCTCACCCATCCCCCAACCCATCCCCCAACCCCCCTCTCATCTAGCAACCATCAGTTTGTTCTCTGTATCTATGAGTCGATTTCTATTTTGTTTGCTTGTTTCTTCTCTTCTTTAGATTCCACATATAAGTAAGATCATGTGGTATTTGTCTTTCTCAGTCTGACTTATTTCATTTAGCATAATATCCCATAGGTCCATCCATGTTTTTGCAAATGATAAGATTTTATTATTTTTTATGGCAGAGTAATACTCCATTGTATAAATGTACCACAATTGCTTCATCTAATCGTCTATTGATTGGCATTTCAGTTGTTTCCATATCTTGGCGCTGCAGTAAACATAGGCATGCATACATTTTTTCCAATTCGTGTTTTAGATTTCTTTAGTTAAATACCCAGGAGTGGAATTGCTGGGTCATAAGGTAGCTCTGTTTTTAATTTTCTGAGGAACCTCCGTACTGTTTTCCACAGTGGCTGCATCAATTTGCAATGCCATCAACAGCACATGAGGGTTCCCTTTTCTCCACATCCTCACCAACACCTGTTGTTTGTTGATTTATTGATGGAAGCCATTCTGACAGGTGTGAGGTGGTATCTCATTGCGGCTTTTATTTGCATTTCTCTGGTGATTAGTGACATTGAGCATCTTTTCATATGTCGATTGGCCAACTGTATGTCCTCTTTGGAGAGATATCTATTCAGGTCCTGTGCCCATTTTTTAATTGGATTTTTGAGGTTTTTTTGGTGTTGAGTTGTATGAGTTTTTTTTTAAATAAATTTTGGATATTAACCCCTTATCAGATGTATCATTGGCAAATATCTTCTCCCATTCAGTAGGATGTCTTTTTGTTTTGTTGATGGTTTCCTTTGCTGTGAAAAAAAACTTTTTAGGTTGATGTAGTCCCATTAGTTTTTTCTTTTGTTTCCCTTGCCTGGGGAGATATATCAGTAAAAATATTACTAAGGGTAATGTGTGAGAATTTGTTTCCTATATTTTCTTCTATGAGTTTTATGGTTTCGGGTCTTACATTTAAGTCTTTAATCCATTTTGAGTTTATTCTTGTATATGGCATAGGAAGGTGGGACACTATTTTCATTTCATGTACTCCCATTCTCTGGCACTTCTTTTCTTCCTGCCATCACAAATGAGCCACTAGCAAGGTAGAAAAGGTGGCTTTAGGTTCTATTTGGTCTATTAGTTTGCTTGGGTTGCCATAACAAAATACCAGACTGAGTGACTTAAATAATAGAAATGTATTTTCTCACAGTTCTGGAGGCTGGAAGTCCAAGATCAAGGTGCCAGCAGGGTTGGTTTCTTCTAGGGACCGTAATGGAAGGATATGTTCCAGGCTTCCCTCCTTGGCTAGTGGATGACTATCCTCTTGCTGCTTCTTCTCACACAATGGCCCTCTGTGCATGAGCACTTCTGGTGTCTCTCTGAACGTCCTAATCTCCCCTTCTTATAAAGACACCAGTCAGATTGGATTAGGGCCCAACCTAGTGCACAGTCATTTTAACTCAATGCCTCTTTAAAAGCCGTTTCTCCAAATACAGTCATCCAAATTATGAGGTACTCAGGGTTAGGGCTTTAACACATGAATTTGAGGGTGGGGGTACACATTTCAACTCATAACACTTGGGCTTAACAGTAAATTGACAAGTGAAAACAATTAACTTGGACTGAAATATACCCAGTAACGAATATGCCTTTCTCTATGCCTGAAAAGAGCCCATTCTAGTCACGCATTAATAGACATACGGTTTCAGAATTTCAGTGAAAGGAATAAGGCAATGTATGGATTAAAGCTAACTGTAAAATAAATATCTAAATACAATTCCCTCATTTGACAGTGTCACTGATTTTTCAGAATTCTACATATGAAACCTATGTAACTTTCTTAACAATTGTCACCCCAATAAACTTTAAAAAAAAAAACCACTATATGAGAAACATTTTCTATGCTTCCATCCTAAATAAGCTGTAGAACCTATGTAACAAGGAAGAGAGCTAACAAATGATACAAATAAGCATCTGTTAAATATGGTAGATAGGTAACAGCTACTCAAGCAACCCAAGTCACCATTACAGAAAGCTTCATTCCCATTGCAGAAGAGGGGCAACACAGAAAAAAAATCTAAATTGTTTTTTGGTTTTTTTCTGTTCATTGCATCTTATTTTCTCATTGACTATTAAAATAAAATAAAAACCTATTCATACATGAAAAGTTTTATCTTTTGGGTTAATGAGAATATATTTATCACATTGCTGATGTGCAAACACAATGAAAGGAGCTTGTGTGGATTAATCCTCTTTTGCCCAAATATTTTATTAATGGCTGTGTCACTAGTTGCTGGAATTCCTGTCCTACGTAATTCAAATTCCCATGCCACTAGGAGTCAATCTGTAGACTCGGCTACCTGTAGTTCTTATATTGATTGGACCCTGCAAATAGGTGAAAGCAAACGGTCCAAGGATCCTTGGGACCAGAGTCCTAGTGTGGTCACCCCTTCTGCACAGTCTATTCCAGCTTTGTATTTTGGGGCTCATTTCTTTCCTTACAGTTGTATGGATCAAATTCCATACAACTGTTAAAAGACATGCAGTATCACTTACATAGTAAAACCATTAAAAGAAGCGTATTCCTCAGCTGTGAATCCATAAATATCTTGGCAAGACAGGTCCACTTCTCGCTGAAGAAGAAGACTGACTAAACTTGATGGTTCATTACCTAGAGCAATCATAAGGCCTGTTCTGGAGCAAGAGACATAAATGTCTGTTATGGATCTTAAACGTGTCTTGTACTTTTCCTTTTCTTAACTTAGTCTTCTAAATTTACTGTTCAAATGTAGAAACTCTACCAGGAAAAGAGTCAGGGCAAGAATGTAAGAAGTGGGGTAGATCTGCTCAAAAAGGAGTGCCAATCCAGGATCACATCATGGACTCTGAAGATAAAGGGTCTCGAGGAAGCAGCTAGCTCAATGATTTTCAATCCCTGCTCCCCGAAACCCTAGTGTTTTCAAGACGTTTCAAAATTCTATGAATGAATGTGTCTAGGCCACTGGGTCCCCTACACCCATTTAGCTACAGCATCTAGGATTTAGACATTGAGTTTCTGTGTAAGATTATTATTATAAGTAGTAATAATAATAACCCACCAATGTGGTCCAACTGTTTGATTTTACAGACAAACAGATCTCGGTAATTTGCCCAACATCATATGACCAGAACTTTTTCCAGTAACAAAAATAGCAACAGTTATATATAAAATCCCATTAAGTAGCTGTAATTATATGCTCTTATTTAGCATTAATTATACCTTTGATTCTTATCTGAAGCATTCACATCTGCCCCTCTCTTCAGAAGAAATTCTACCATTTCTGCATTATTTTCAGTAATGGCAAGTAAAAGCGGAGTATATCCATCCTGAAAACATTATTTCAAAATGATTATAAATATTGTACCAATGTTAACATGCCTTTTAGATTTAATTTAAAAGTGTGCTCATAATAAACCTCTGATGTATACTTTAATTTTTAAAAGCTTTTGAGACATAACAAAATATGATTTCAAAGACCAAAGGAATAAATTGGACTTGGGCCAGTCAAAAAGAAAAGTCTCAACTTTAGGTGTCAACCTTGGGCCAGAGCAGCCTGGATTACTTAAGTGATGAGCACCTAGCATTTAATGTAAGTACTGCAAACCATACATTCACATTTCATAACACTATTACAGTTGGACTTCCATAGAGTTTCATTTAAACCTCCAAGGCTGCCACTTATTTGGGGCTGTTATGTAGACAAAATATCTACAGTGAACTAAAGTGTTACAAAGTTTTAAAAAGTACTCATCAGTTATCCATAACGTCTCAATAGAAGATTTGGATTACTTTTAGTATTGAAAGTGATTTTCTAATTCAACCCTATTCCTACCATTATTAAGAGTTCCTACCATTTCTATTTATACATGTATAAACAGAAAAAAATGTAGACTTTATGCTTTTCAATCAATATTCATTTATATGAAAATCAAATATTTCTCATACAGGCTTTTAAACAGTTATCACTATTAAATGTGATGTTGCTTTGGAAGTCAGGATTATGGTCTGAAACAAAATGAAGAAAGACTTTTAAACAAGGAAAACCGTATCAGTATTTGATAATGTCATTCTCCTTCCCAATTTCATTTTGGAAAATTCAAACTTTATATAACACGGGTTTCAACAGATGTGAATTATCTGCAATGAACACCTTCTTCCAATTGCCTTCTAAAATATGAGCTTTCTAAAACATAACGTATCATTTTTCATAGAGACGACCTTATTTTGAGCTTCAAGATTCGCATTATGTTCAAGCAATTTTCTGACTAACGAGACACTTTGACCACAGACAGCATAATGAAGGGCAGTGTTGCCATCCAAATCCACCAGATTTGGGTCTCCACCTTGGTCTAGAAGAATAGTCGCACAATCCTCCTTTTCAAACTGTATCGCCTGTCAATACAACAAAAACATGATAAACCAATTTATTACGCAAGATATGATATATTAAACTAGTGTTTAATATTATTTTTAAAAATAAATTCAATAAAAGTTAACTAAGAAAAGAATTCAAACACATTCCAGTTGAAAAGGAAAAATGAACACACCTTAATCAATGGAGACCTGTTTTCACTATCCCACACATTTATTTTGCATTGTTTCTCAATTAAGAGACATACAACATTTGAATATCCATAAGTACAGGCCAGGTGCAAAGGTGTTCTATATCAATTCAAGAAAACACAAGTTCGAGAAGTTACTTACTCTACTCAAGAACATGCCAGATCATATATTATTAAAGTATTTGCTTCATGTACTTATTTATATCTAAACAAAATTTACATTAATTATAATTGCTTTTTACTGAATTATTATTTATGTAATAGGAAGTTGCTCCAGCCTCAACACAAACACACAGGGCCAAACAGTTTTAAGCCCATCTAAAATAACTCCTGGCCGTAGCTTAGCAAATCATAGCAAATATTTTGATCCACCTCCTTTATCCACTACTATACTTGTACATATCTCAAGAATTCAGTCCCAGGGAACTCAGGTGGCTTTTACTCAATCTTTGGATCCACCTCTCTTTCCAACTCCAGTTCTCTATTTTAATTGATTTTAAGCAGGAGAAGGAGAAGAAGAAAAAGCCTGCTGAGAGAACATAAATGGCATTTGGGTCGTTCCCAGTAGGTCTTCCCAAAGTGGCTGCTGCATGCCTGCTAGATAATTTCACTCTTCTAATTGAAGTCTAGACTGCACTGTGACATGAAACCTTTTGTAAACATCTCAGAGTCCCAGAGAACATAGGAAATCAGCCACAAATTCAACAAAATAAAATAGCTCTGAAAACTTCAGCTTTCTAGGGAAGTTCTGAGCAGTATAGTCCTGTGAGCTTTTACACAAAATCTGAAAACAAGACGAATCTGGCCTGAGCAGGCCTGAAACATTACAAAGGTGACAGTACCACTCACACCTTCAGCACAGCCTTTACAAGATTGTTACTTGGAATATGTGGCATCCTGTTCAATGAGCCACCCTGGTTTAAAGAGACAAAACGTCTGCAGAACATACAGATTCAACATCTGCCTTCATTTCATTTTGAGTTTTAGATTTAATGTAGATCTAATGTAGGTCTGAGTAGTGTGGCTAAAAGCATTAATTTGGAATTGAGCCTTCACCTACCAGGCTATATATGATCTGAGGGACTTTTTTGTGGAAAGCCATAAAGGTGATTCAATTTTATAGCTGGAATAAATAAACATCTCCTGTTTATTTTCAAACTTAGTCAGCGCAGTACTCTGGAAATAAAAGCATAAATAGAAGCCAAATAAGCAAAGCACATTAACAGGGAGCTACTTTGGTTTAATGAGGAGCCTGCAATGAGGCTTTGCAGGTCTTGGTTTAAAGAACACTGATCTAGTCACAGCTCTGATTTGACAGATGAGGAGAGTTAGGGTCAAGGTTAGATAAATGCTGAGCTGGTCTCAAATTCAGATCTTGAGGCCCGGACAACCTGCTCATTAACTGTCATGGTGTTTCCCCCATTCTCTACTAAGCAGAAATATCCACTTTTCATATCATTATTTCTACTAGAAAATGTATTTAGAATATTTCCATAAGGCCATTCTTTAGATGTACATATAGTTATATGAGGTATCAGAGACATTTATCATAATGCTCTGAAAATGAGTTTATGAAACATTCTATAAAACATTTTAGTTCATCTGTTAAAAAAATTTAAGCAGCGCAAAGCAGAAGCCTCCCCTGACCATTCTCATTCTACCTACTGCCTCCTGCCCAAATCTCATCTCCTCAGAAACAGTGATTTTAATTTTAGTATGTATCCTTTCAGATGTTATTTCTCTCATTTTCAACCTTTCTACACACACACACACACACACACACACACACACACACACACACTCAAATAAAATATACAGCTTGAGATTTGTTACTGACCTCAATCGAGGTATAATTTATATACAAAATTTTAAGTGTACGATTTTCTGAGTTTTGACCAATATACAGTCATCTAAGCACCACCATAAGTATGACAAAGAACATTTCCGTCACCCTAAAAAGTTCCCTCACGCTCCTATACAATCAATACCCCTTCTCATCTGAAACCCCAGGTAACCACTATATTTTTGCCTCTTCTAAAGAGGCTATACTTTTGCCTCTTCTAAAATTTTACATAAGTGGAGTCATTTAACATATAATCTTTAGTATCTGACTTATTTCACTTCACATGACACTTTTGAGATTCATCCACATTATTGCATGCATCAGTAATTCATTCTTTTCACTAATAAAAGATATCCCTTTATTGCTGAATAGTTATATGGATGGATGGATTTATCTTATTTATCTATGCACGGATGTACGTATTCGTTCATCAGAAAACATTTATTAAGCACATACTATGGCTAGGCAGGGTTCTAGATGACGAGGATAGAGCAGCAAACAAAACAGACAAAAATACCTGCGCTTATGGATCATACACACTACTGGAAGGTGGTAAACACAAAACTTAAAATACGACTATGCCAGACAGTATTAAGTGCAAAAGAGAAAAATCAGGCAGGGAAGAAGGATAGGAAATGTCAGCAAGGAGAGGGGCTATAATTGCAGGTGGAGTAGCCAGGGAAGCCCTCACTGAGAAGGTGACAGACACCTGAAGTGAGTGAGAGCGAACCATGTGAGTATCTGTGAGAAAAGCTCTCCAGGCAAAGAGGACAGCAAGTCCGAGGGCCTGGGTGCACTTCTGGCATTTCTGTGGAGCACTGAGGAGGCCATGGTAGCTGGACATGAGTGAAAGGGAGAGTTGTAGAAGGTGAGATCAGAAAGGGAACAGGGTGACGGTGAAGGTCATGTAGGAAGGTCACGTAGGAAGGACTCTGGCTTTTACCGCTAATGAGATGGAAAGCCAGTGGAAGTTAAGGCAAGGAGTGACATCGTTTGACATACATTTTATATGATCTTTGTGGCTACTGTGTGGAGAAGAAACTGAAAAAGTTAAAAGGCAGAAAACTACTTTGGAGGCCATAAATTCTGGTTAAGACATGATGGTGACTTTGATTGGGGAGGTAACTGTGAAAGTGGCAAGAAATGGTTGGATTTTAGTTATATTTTGAAAGTGAAGCCAATGAGATTTGCTGTCAAATGGAGGATGTGAAAGAATGAGAGGAGTCAAGAATTAATCTGGGGTTTCTGGCCTAAACAACTGAAAGAAAGGCTTTGCCATTTATAGAAAAAGAGCAGATTTGAGGCAGAATAACAGGGCTGCAGTTTGGGGATGTTGGAGACACGGACCAGTGATGTGACGGAGCCAGTGGCTCTCACAAACCAACTGTTCAGTTTCCAGGAATCATTAGAGCCAGTTGACCTCACACTGGTAGCTTCAAAGCAGGGCTTCTCCTTGCTTTCCCTCTCACTCCTCCAAGGGCCTGTTATTAAACATTTAGCAGCATACCACAGCCTATTAGATACCCAAACGGAAGTATCGGCATTTATAAATATATGACTCTAGAGTTCAGGGGAGAAGTCTAGCTGGAGATAAAAAGTTGGAAAGACTGGAATATAGATATTTAAAGCCAATCTCTCTTCACCATGCAAGTGAAGATTAAAAGAGAGAGACAGAGAGAAAGAGAGAGAGAGAGAGAGAGAGAGAATGAGAATGAATATATCATTTTAAGGTCTGAGCCCTCAGATTTTTACTAGGCACAAAAGTGAGGAGAAACCAGCAAAGGAGTCTGAAAAGTGTCCAGAGAAGTAGGAGAAATGCCAGGGGAAGCAAATGTTCTGGAAGACAATACAATACTTCCAATACTACTGATAGGGTGAGTAACGTATTTGGCTGAGATGCCAGCCAAGTAAGACAGAATTGACCACTGAATGAAGTCACATTCAGGTTAACCATGACCTTGTAAAGTAATTCCATGGAGTGGTGTAGGGTAGAAGGTGAATTAGATAACTCTGTCCTCGTTACAAGAGAAGGAGGTAAAATTGTCAGCAAGCTGATACAAATCCTCTTTCTAACCAGTTTCCAGTGACACAATTATAATGAAAGATGACCCTGTTCAGACCCTATGACTTAAAAACTTCCCCAAAGATTTCAAGATAGGCACAGATAGTACATATGCTCTGTTATTAATGCCAAACACATAATTTTTAATATACAAAATTAATTTTGTTTTGCAGTAAGTGGTCTTGATGGGATTCTCGAAGATACTGTGCAACTGAAAAAAAAAGTTTCATAGACAATCCACATTAAAAAGTTGTTTTGCTGTTTCAAAGGTCAACATCTTAATAGCCACTGTCTGGGACGTCACCTCTACTCGTTTCCTATCAGTACATTCGTAATATGGTAAATTTGAGGTGGCTGGGGACAATATACTCTCTAGGGAAAAAAAGAGTAGCCGATGGGGAAAGGGGGGTGCCCAACGGAGAGTGAGGCAGTGGGAGGGGTGGAGAGAACCAGAGAGGACGCAAATGCCCTCAAGTATCCAGGTAAGCATTTTTTAAAACAAGCTGAAAGCTGGGATTGTGACGCTCTGCCAGTGGTTACCAGACCTCTTCGCTATGGGAGACCCGGCGTGACAACCAGTCGGGCAGCCCAGACAAGTCCTGTCTCTGGTTAGAAAACCCAGCGGCCCCAGCTTCCGCTCCACGCTCGCTACCTTTCCACTCTGGTCACCTGTATTTTCTGTCCTGAATGTTTACATCGTATTTCTTGAGCTGAAGGTACTCCTTCACCTTCTCCAAATTCCCAACTGCGGCAGCTTTATGAAGTTTTTTTAAATCCTTATCTCGAAGGTTGCAGCCCGGGTCTCCGAAGGTCCGGGTAGCGGCCGGGTCTATGCGCCGCTGGGAAGAAGGGCTGTGGGGCTCATCCTTTCTTTTCCAGAAAGCGCAAAGCTTCTTCATGGCGATGCAGGGGCCAGTCCTTCCGTCGGACCAGGATGCCCCTGGGACTCCTAACCGCCCCGCATGCCCCTCCGTGGCCCCCTGGCTCGCGCCCCCCTGGCCCAGGTCTCACTCCAGTCCCGCCCGAGACAAAGCAGCCAGAGACCGGAAGTGGGCCAAGGCCTGACAAAGGTCGGGGCCCGCTTGCCTGGGGTGGCAGTTGGGACCTAGTCCCAGACCCAGATTCTCACTTATGATCTTAAGCTGACTGCCACGCTCAGTCCTCTATTAGGTGGAGAAACTTTGGGTAGAAACCCAACAACTTTCTTACAAATGGCTTCTTCTCCTTTAAGGATAGACCTATTGGCTTGAACTCTTGCAAACTAAGACTTACCTTCCTCGAGGTAGGACTGGATCTCCTTCAGTGATCTTGCCCTCCAGCCTACCCCCAGCCTCTGCCAACATCATTCACTTGATACAACCCGTCTCTAAAAATTACTAGATTCCTGCCATAATCACAATTCCAAACATCCTTTTAAACACCACGTCTCATATTCCAGCTCACTTTCTCTCATCACAAAACCCCAAAAATCCTCCAGGTCATCGCACCTATAGTCAGTCCATAATTCTGCCACCTTTCACTGACCTTGACCCCACTCTGACCTGACTTACCAACTTAACTAGATTAAATTCCCCAATTAATCATTTCATCATCCCCATGCATAGAATTCAATACCTTTGTCCCCATTCCTTTTCTTATTGTCTAAACCACAGTCCTAATTAAACCTAAAACCCCCCTAAACTTGTCTGCTGTGAGCCATTTAATGTGACTAAAGAAAAAAACAAAGTCATGCTGTCTTGTGTCACTTTCAGTTCATGAAAATCCACCTGAAGTTGGATGGGTGTGGTTCCCAGCAATCCTTAGACATATTTCTGATCCATTCACACTCACACTTGCTTTGACCATTTGCCTTTTTTCAAACCCCTTATTGGCTCGTGACCTGGTTTCTTCATCCACTGAGAAAAGATAATTAATCCAGAGAGAAATTTTACAGACTCCCAGGCCCCACCTCTCTACACCTTGCCAAAAAATATTTCACCTTCTTTCCTGTTCATATCGATGATATGTCCATGTTTCTAGCAAAGGCCAGAACTTCTTGTGTGTACTAGACCCCATCCTCTGTGGCCTACCCACGGACAGTGCTTCAGCAACCCCTTCTGCCCTGCTTTCTCATGTGTCTTTGAAGTCCCCCCTCTGTTGACTAATTCTTATTAGCATAAATACACGCTAGTATTTGTCCATCCTAAAAACAAACAAGCAAACAAAATCGACCACGCTGCCCCTGCAACCATTGCCTCATTTCTTTCCTTTACAGCAAAACTCCGTGTAGTTGTCTATAATCTCTACAATTTTTCTTCCTCTGTTCTCACTTAAGGCAATTCCCATCATTGCCCTTTGTTCCCATCTATCTCAATCAACATTACTTTAAGTACAATTGATCATGACCTCCATCATGTCAGATCCAATTGTCATTTCTCAGTTTTCATATTAATCCAGTAGCACTTGACACAGGTTTCAAGGACCCTTGCTTGCTCCTTGAAACACTTTCTTCACTTGGATTCTAAGATATCACACTTCCCTGCTTTGATTCCTCCCTTTCTAACCTTTGTTCTCAGTCTAGTTTGCTGATTCCTCTTCATCTCCAATACAGGAGAGCCCTAGGATCGGTCCATCGATAGCCTCATTTTTTTCTCCAAAATCTTTGGAGTCATCCTTGAATCTTATCTTTTACACCAACGTTTAAACTGCCAGTAAAAACCTGTCAACACTAACTACTAAATATATACAGAATCCATTTGATTTCTTCCCCTATCCATATTCCCTTCTGAGTGATCTCATTCAGTGCCATGGCTTTAAATATCATCTGTGTGCTATCAACTCCCAAACTGGGAGTTTCAGTCTGGTTCCCGCTCCTGAACTCCAGGCTGGTCTATCCAGTCACCTAGAGATTCTAGAGGCATCTCACACTTCACATGTCTAAACTGACCTCCTGACGTTCCACTGTTGTCATCTTTCTTGCTTAAAGAACAGGTCGGTCCATTCTTCATGTTGCTCAAGTCCAAAGTCTTTGTATCATCCTTGACTTATGGCTCAAAGTCCACATCTAATCAGTTAGTAAAACCTGAGTGCACTACTTCCAACATACATATAGAATTTGACCACAGCTATCAGTGTAGTCCAGGCCAATATCATCTCTCTCCTTGCCATTATTTTAATGTCTTGTAGTAGAATCTTGATTGCTTTCCATGCTTCTTCCCTTGTACAACACCTTCACCCTAGTCTGTTCTAAACCCATCAGACTGAATGATCCAGTTAAAACACCTTCAGATGACGTCAGTTGTCTGCTGAAAAGTCACCAATGATTTCCTAAATCCCTCACAGTTAAAAGCTGAAATTCTTATAATGGACACTAGCCCGAGACAATCTGTGACCCCCTCCCCTCCACACAACCAACTTTTAATCTCTGACCTCAAGTCTTCTGCTTACTTGAGCTCATGTTGCTCCAGCCACGGTGGTTTCTCTGTTTCCTCAACACACGGAGCACGTTTCTGTCTCACAGCCTCTAGCTTTGCTGCCCCCCTTCCCTTTCCTGGAGTGCTCTTCCTGCCACTGTAATGTAAGCTCTCAGAAGGCAGACAGTTTTGAAGGCTTTTTTCCTGGCGAATTTGCAACTCCCAGAACAGGACTTGGCACGCTAAGTGATCTGTAAACATTTATCAAAAGAATGGATAAACATATGAATAAGAACCTCTGTTTCTATATACCTTTTGAATTCTTGAATGCACTTTGAACACACAACTTTTCTTTAACACCATAGAGCAGAGGTAGAAAGCAGGCTGTAATGTTTAATGAGAAACTCAGGGGTGGCAGATGGGAAGGAGAATACAGAACTTCATGTGACACTGGCCCACCAAATGTGACTGTTCTCCCAAACCACAGCCCAGTCCACCTCCATAGGAGCCTTCAGTAGGCAGCTTTCTGGCCATGAGAGGGTCACCATGTGGCAGCGTCAATCCCTTTTCTATCCTCAAGATACTCCTGAGAGCAGAAATCTCCAAAGAACAGTGCATAACACTAAGGTATGGATGGAAAAGGGGCCATATATTAAACCTGACAATCTCAGGAGACTGAAAATAACCACATAGATGGCGTGAGCATAAACAATTTCATAATTAAGTAGGCCCTCGTGGGAAGTCATATCTTTAGCCAAAAGCTTCCTTCATAAAGTTAATCTGTGCCTTTAAGAGGGCCTGTCTGTTGTCTTTTTGCTCCTAAAATGACATCCTTGGAATGTCAATAATCCCTTTTTCCGGACCAGAGCAGGAAAGTACAGAATCCCTCATTACTAGTCTTGTCCTTAGATTAACATTTCTATGCGAACTATTAACTATCCTGTGCCCACCTATATGAAAGAAGTAACCATCTCTCCAATTTTTTCCAATCCCAGAGATTTCCCGCTTTGCTTTCTCCCACCCGCTTAATCTGTCACCAATGGATTTTATGTACCCTTCCTCCTTTGATTCCATGTATAAAATAAGCTGCAAAACGGCCATTTTAAGGAGCATTTTCTCAATCCTTTGAGATTTTGCTTCCCCTCAATTGTCATCAGTTTGGCTCAAATAAACTCTTATAAGTTTTCTCTTAAGCTGGATGGTTTTCATTGACAAAGGGATACAAGAAATAATCCCCTGGGTGAGGAAAGAAAGTATCAGAACTTCTTTGCACCTATTATTATATCTTCCTTTGAAAATGATTGTATATGTCTGTAGGTTCTGTAATAGACATGATATATTAGAATACTGCCACATGTACACATATATTTAGTATGTCAACAAAATACACACAGAGGCATTTCATTTTTTTTTTGTTTTGCCAATCCCTTCTACTTAATTTAGAGAATACTGCCCTAGTGCATGTCTAAAAGCTCGAGTCCAGGCCCAAGAGACCATTGAATTGCCTGTACCTCTTAAGAAAGACCTGCAACTCAGTCCTTCATTTCCAATTTCAAGATGTATCTTTCATTTGGATGACTGACAATGGAAATATCCACACTGTTTAGGACAATATCCCTTCTACCTAACAGAACAAGCCATCACAATGCAGTAGTCCTACGTCCATATGAGGGATATAAAGACACGTGAAAGGGTTATTTTCTCATGAGCTCCCTCCTATATATTCTATTTGGAACCTGTGTCTCATATTTCTACTACCTTAGTTCAGTCTATTTATCTCTTGCCTAGATTACTACTATGGCCTTTGAAACAGTCTCTGTGCTTTCTCTTAAAACACCATCCAAACAGTGGTGAGCTGGAGTTCACTCATATCATAACCTAGAGACTAAATATTCTGGAACAGTTGGAGGCTTGAAATCAGAAATAGGAGTATTTACATGATGAAAATTGGCAAGAACTACAAATCAAGTCTTTTTCAATACTCTGTAATATTCCTATTCTCAGAAATAAAGAAAATAAAAATTTAGAAAGAATAGTCACTACCATCAACTCTTAGATGATCCAAGCAAGATTTATAAAGGGGAAAAAAAATAGCTAAATGAATATGACGGGGAAGTCTCTATGTTTAAATTTATAACGGTTATTTTTCACATTTATTTTTGGTTAATATTTTCCTTTCCTCTTTCCTCATCAGTTTTCATATTTCTACAATTAACATTAATTTTTTTTGCAAAACTTTCATAAAAGTTTAGTGTAAGGAAACTGTCCTGGGAAGTGCAGGAATAGAAATCTCACAAACAAAAGATCATCTCTCTCTTGTTAAAATAATTTCTTTGAATTAATTGTAAGTTGATCATTCCTTTTCTAAATTAAGGAATATATTTCTACTATGTCCTATCAATTTTACAAAGACTAGAATTAGGCCCTAATTGTGAATACTGAAAATTAATAATAGCAAAATTACAAGATGACATTCCAACATCAAAATTATCACTTTTCTTATAAATTTCCTTTTAAAATAGGGAGTTCTCCAAGTGCATTTATCTACTAATTCTTTCATTCACCCATCTGTCAAAAGTGAATTGAGCTCTACTGGGACGTTTACTCCCATCTCTCAGGACTCATCTAGCTACAGACAATTCCTGGCTACGTCTGGTCTGTGTAGGCTGAGAAAACTAAAACGAAAGCATTGTACTAAGTGTCAACTGAAGGTTTCCCTCTTTCTCTTTAACGCAAAGCATTTCTGAATAATGGTAATTATGCTAGATGATCTCTCAAAGTTTCATTTACAATATTATTAAATGTTAGTTTAGTCATTGGAAATGCCTGCTGTACATACCATGTTTCCCTGAAAATAAGACCTAGCCAGACATAATGCGTCTTTTGGAGCAAAATTAATAGAAGACCTGGTCTTATTTTACTATAATATAAGACTGGGTCTTTATAATATAATAAACATAATATAATATGATAATATAATATAATATATATAATACCAGGTTTTCTATTAATTTTTGCTCCAAAAGATGCATTAGAGCTGATTGTCTGGCTAGGTCTTATTTTCAGGGAAACAGTATATTTCACGACAAGTTTCGTCTAGTGAGTTTAATGATACTTGGTGTGTAATGGATAGTTCCCTGGTCTATTTACAAACCCACACTGGTGTTCCTCCCTGTCTTTTCATGGCTCGATAGTGGATTTCTTTTGAGTGTACCATAGTTTATTCACTGAAGGACATCTTGGTTGCTTCCAAGTTTAAGCAATTATGAATAAAGCTGCTATAAACATCCAGGTGCAGGATTTTGTGTGGACATAAGTTTTCACCTCCTTTGGGTAAATACCTAGGAGTGTGATTCCTGGATTGTATGGTAAGAGTATGTTTAGTTTTGTAAGAAATCTTCAAACTGTCTTCCAAAGTGGCTGCACCATTTTGCATTCCCACCAACAATGAGTGTGGGTTCCCATTGCTTCACGTCCTCACCAGCATTGGTGTTATCAGTGTTCTGGATTTTGGCCATTGTAATAGGTGTGCAGATCTCGTTGTCTTAATCAACACACGTTAGATGGTAGATAGATAGATAGATGCTTTACTAGGGAATCTTAGAATAAACCTTTGGAATGGAGAAGTGCTCCATGTTCTTGAACAAGGAGACTCATTTATCTAAAATATGTGACCTTTCCCTTATTATGTTAATAATTTCCTATAAACCAAGTCAAAATAATCAAGATTTCAAAAATTAGAATTATTTGTGAGGTCATTCTGGTATACTGTTATGATGATGTTAAGAAAAGTTATAGAAAAAGGTAGAGATTTATGAATTTCCACTAATTAAATATTGTTTTACTGACAGAATAGACAAATGAATGAAATAGAATAGAAAGCCAAGAAACATATCCAAATATATAGGAGAATTAGTACTTGATCACTGGGGCCATTCGAGTTAGTAGGGAAAGGCTAACTTACTCGTAAGCGCTGGCCCAGCTCTTTCGTCGTGGACCACACGTGGACTCCAGCTCTTTCAGTTCACACTGAAGTGCTCACCTTTGTTTCCAAAGCATTCTTCCAATTCAGCCAGAACTTTGTGTGGAGCCCAAATCATCACCCAGACCTTCACGCTAGAGTCCCAATGAGAACTCTGTTGTTCTTGCCCACAAAGTAGGGCTGGGACTAGGGCGAGGCAGTGGAACATTTAGGGTACAAATCTAAGAATTGCTTATGGGAACCAGCTGAAGCCATCGGATTCAAATAGTGTTGCAAGAAGAGAATCATCTCCTTTCTCTGCTCTCAGATGGTCTCCTGAGAGCTATGTCCTCTGGAGTTACCTGTGTCCAGCTATGAAAGTTCTATGTCATCTTTCCCCAGAGTAGTGGAGGACTGTTTTCCTTAGAGTCCCACAACTAAGGTTGGCCACTCAGGTCATGAATTAGACATAATAATGAAAATCTCCAATGTGACTTTTGTCTCCACCTCAATTTTAGCAAAGGCAGCCATACTTTTCAAGGTTCAACAGGATTCCTGAATATAAAGGACATAAGTCTCTCAGGTGGGGTTCATTCAAATCCATCCATGTATCCGTGTCCAAGTATAAAAGTTAGTTTCCATTTCCTAAGACACTTAGGGATCAACATGGCAACTAAGCATTACTCTCATAAAGATCATCTTATTTGGAATGTATGTAGAGAAGGAATAGTTTTCAAATCAGACTTGACTTCTGTTAAGTCTCTCCTATTAATATGATTGGCCACAATTCATAGAGACCCTAAAGTTTTTATATGTAATCACCAATATGTCACCTAGTGATTAATAATATATATATATATAACTTTAGTTACAAATGAGGTAGTAGCTGAGCAAATCATGAAATTATAAGCCACAAACAAAAACCACCCAATAATCAATATTAGGATTTAAAACATTTTGTGTAGACACAGACAATAGTTTAGTGGTTACCAGAGGGTAAGGTTGGGGGGAAGGTGGTAGAAGAGGGTAAACAGGGTCAAATATACAATGACAGAAGGAGAACTGACTCTGGGTTGCGAACACACAATGTGATAGATAGATGATGTATTACAGAATTGTACACTTGAAACCCATGTAATTTTACTAACCATTGTCACCCTAATAAATTTTAATTAAAAAAATACATTCTGAAAACTGCAGAATTTTGAAACCTTAGAAGCTATGTAAAAATAAGTCAGCTTGAGAGAGCTAAACACTTTTAAAATAACATTTTAATTTTAAAGATAAATAAAATTAATTTTTAAAAATGTAGCTATCATTATTACCTCTTTCAGATCATTTATTTTAAAATATTATATAAGCCATATTGCAGCACTCTGGCAACTTATATGCTTATGAGTGTTCCTCTTTGTAAAATGCAATTTATTATAATCTATGGCTTTCCATGATGAGGTAAATTAGAGAAACATTAGCTATTTTTTGCATATTTTCAGACATCAAACAGGAACGCTTTATTTTCCTGTCTGCCCCCCACCTACTCTCTCTCTCTATCTCTCTCTCTCTCTCTCTCTCTCTCTCTCTCTCTCTCTGTCTCTCTCTCTCTCTCTAGTTTTTTATACATGACATAATGCATCGTATCCCCCAGAGAGTCCTCCCAACACCCACTCCTGGATAATTTTCCTCTTAATGTATTTCCAATGTAATAACAATTTGGTACCACTTCCATTATATGGTGTTTGTAAAGCCAATATATGGGGAAAATAAAACGTAAAAAACATTTACAGTATAATTGAAAATTACCCTAATGAGAATAGAGAAGGAGCCATATTATATAGTTGGAAGAACACTGGAGTAGAAATATTAGGATGGGATTTTGGTCCTAGTTTTAGCATTATTTGACCTGAGCCACTTCTGGCAAGCAATACAGCTATAAACTAAAAGGATGTTTAAAAAATAAATATGTACAGACAAGATGGAAGTAAAAGGGTATAACAAAAAAAATCAATATAAAAATTGAACGTTTTAAAATTTTTCTAATGCTAACCCCAAGAAAAGATGTCTTGGAGAATAGTTCTCAACTCCTCCACTCACCCAGTGTTGACGTAGGCACAGATGGCATACTCTTAGCTGATGAGAGAGAGAGCTGCTGGAGAAGTCCTATTTTGCCTTTATCCTTTGTGTTATGCAACCTACACAGACTTCAATCTTAACAGAAAAAAAGCTGAGAAAATTCATTCCAAAGTATACCCACTTAAAAAGACACTTTTTTAGTCACTTTAAATCAACCCAAGCCCTGTAAATTACATACAAGCGTACTGAAAGAATTTGACAAGACAACTCATTACCTTGGACAGTAAATCTTTGAGTCAAGTTGATTTGGTTGAGGTACTATAGGTAGATACAAGTTTCACAGGGACGAGAAGTTTGTTAATATCGTTCCCTGATATATCCACTGCTTCGAGCACAGTCCCTACCATGTATTAATGGCTTGACAAATGTCCCTGACAAAATTCCAAAATCTATTCTTTTTCAAGTTTGTGGACACACAGAAAAGGAAGCTGTGCTCACAAGGAGGCAGCATCAATTCAGGAAGACCAACTAAGCCCAGGTCACACAGCTTCCCCACTATAGAGAAGAGGGAGACCACATCAAAGCATTGGACTAAATTGCACATGAATAATCCCAGGAAACCAGATGCAGATGAAGACATAAATAGCTCTCAATTTGAAGAATTTGTAGCTAGTTAAATGAGAACACTATGCTCTTTAATGGATCACTATCAACCTGGATGGAAATAGCTCTCTCTGCCTTGTCAACATTTTTTTTTTTTTCACTCTTACATGTAAACAGAAAGTAACTTTTATCAAATTTGCCCACAACTCAAAAACTGAGACTACAGCCCAAGTATTTTTTAAAGAGCCCCAAATTAGTAAAATAAAATTTTAAATTAGTAAAAGTAAATTAATAAAATGAGGTATATATAACTATGCAAATTCCAGTTTCAACGCAAAAGACTTCTGAGTTTTCATTTTCCAACTCCATGAGTCAAGAGCATATGATTGCCATAAAACAGATTTAATCTTGCTGCATATTTGTTAAAATTGCCAACTCATTGTGCATACCTTCCACTTACCCTGAAATCCTCATAATTTATATACTCCAGTCTCTTGTAGATATGACAGCCAGTGGGACTCTGAAAAACTAAGGTGACAAGACCCATGTTTATAAAATTTTCACACTGGCTTTTGAATACCGAGAATAATAGCTGTTTATTATTATGCCCCCCAAATCAAATCATACCAAATTTAAAATACAGTCTAATTCATTTGTCACAACCCCGTAAGATAGATATTATTATCCCTGTTTTAAAGGTAAGGATTCTGAGACACGATTAGGGACTCATCCAGGCAGATAACAAATTATACCTTTTAGTAATTCCACACTTTTCTTACTTAGCTATTTATTGAGTATTCCTTTTTGCCCCATTCCAGAACTACTGAACCACAATAAAGACAGTGGGACCCAATAAAGACAGTGGGACCAGCATCTCAGGTAATTATAATAAAAATGGCGCACAATGAAGCTTTGGGAACTACTTTAGATCATCTAGATTTCTTTCAGTCAGACTTTTGATAGTTACTTGAGAGCAGAGATTTTGAGGCTATACTTTCTGCTGATAGGCAGAATTATATAAGCAGTAGAAAGCTCTGGTTGAATTAGAGCGCTTACTCCCAAGTGCGACCTCTTGTAAGGCCCCTAACGCTGTTGAGCCTCAATTTTCCCATACCGGTTGTAAACTCTTAGCATCACGCTGGGCACGTGATATGCACTCAATAAACATTATATACTAATTTTGAAGGTGAAGCCTGAGAATACACTATATCGTCGTAATATACTACATTAAATATACAAGTTTTTATCATACTTCTCTCACGAGGTTAAAATTTCAAATTTTAGAAAGGTGTTAAACAGGATGTTTGAGTAATTAGCAAACGTTTATCTCTAATATCTCTGATTCTTCTGGCATCAAGATTTGTAATATTTAAGCCAAAACTGTCAGCATGTAAGGTCAAGTAGTAGTTGAAAACATTGCTTTTAGGTTAAATAAAAGCAATGTTTTCAACTATTACTTTAGTGTCTTTTCAGTTAAAAAGAAACAAATTAAGTCCTTTTTGCAGTGAATTACCCTATATGTAAAACTTCAATGAAAAATATCTTGACAAGAAAATTTCTTTGACTCATTATTAAGCTGGGCTTAGATAAATACCTGAGTCACAAAGCACAGAATTACAGATTAAAACTGATTTGAGCCTCTTTATAAATAATAAACAGATTCCAGAATAAAAGCCTCATTAAAGAATATAAAATTGAGACTACATATTAATCATGTTACCACTCATACTTGTGGTTCCCTTAGTCTCTTGCAAAAAGAAATCCAACTGGGTTACAAATATAAAAACACACCGTGCGCACCCAGGGATAAAGAACCACATATACCATTTGGTGTATTTTCATTCATTTCTCTGACCATTAATAAAGACAACCAATTATATTGGGAATGATTTTTCTGACATCAGGAAAATACATCTTTATAAGGCATTTTATTTCAAAAGGACACGGTATAAGAAAGGCGTTCCTGTGAGGGAGGGGGACTGCTTTACTGGTTTATATGTAATTTGTGTTGATATGTCAAGTATGTTGGGAAAACATCTGGCTCTGGACTTCATTTGTACTGTTAGAATACATTTCACTTAGGAATTGGGTGGTCTTTATTCATTATTTGATTTTTGGAATTAGTTTACCAATTTAAAATACCACTATTTATTAAAATAAGTCCCTAATTAAACTTGCCTGTTTGCTTTATCCACTTTGCATTATTTTCATTTTATTACTAAACTGATTACAAAACCTTATGCTACAAAAGCTAAATGTTTATGAATAGCCAATACCAGCTAAACTTCCGCTAATACTCCCAGGGATAGCCCTGAACATCAGAATGTCGACCAAATTATTCTGGGTGATGGTGCTACATGACCTTTGAAGAAAACTATCTCAACAGTTCTCTCCTGAACAATTCTTGTTTCTGTGAGTGAATTTTCTTCCGGAAAATGTTTTATTTGTGAACCAAAATCTACCATGTCTAATTATTTTAAAAATTAAAAAATACAAATGAAATCAACCTCTAAATTCTGAAAGAATCCATTCTGGATTAGCCATCGTCTATTCTTGAGCTTGTATTAAGCCAAGGGTCAGCAAGCTATGGCCTGCAGGCCAAGTCCAGCCTGCCACCTGTTATTGTAAATGTTTCATTGGAACACAGTCATGACCATTCATTTATGTATAATCTATGGCTGTTTTCATGTTACAAGAGTTGAGTAGCTGTGGCAGAGACCACATCGTCCTTAGAGCTTAAAATATATACTATCTGCATCTATATCAAAAAAGCTTGCCAACACCTAAACCTTTATTAAAAAGAAAAAACTATTTCAATTTTGTTTTAATTACAAGTCTGTATTTTTTTTTCCCATTTTCTTCTCATAACAAAGATACACACTTTGGCCTACACGAGTTGATGAGAATTTTTGTGGACTAGCCTGGGTATCTACATACTACATATAATTTGTATGGATTCTTAAAACATATCATCAACAAATAGTACCAAGGAGTTTTAGAAAACTGCCTTTTTGTGGATGAGGGAACTAATCTACTTAATTGATTCACCCAGCTGATCAACCAAATAGGCCTGAAATGCTGAGAAACCATGTTTACTTCTTTTGATATCAGGTGTATGTAATCAGTCATAGAAAGTTGCTGACAACAAGCACTACCTCAATACAAACTTAAGATCTACTCACATTTATAAACAGCAAAATACTTTAATGCTAGGAATTCCACAATTCTTAAAATTGAGAGCGAAGATGGCTTTTAAGATTATATGGAATCAATTTTTTCAAATAATATACAACTTTATTAGCATTTTTCCTTTTCTCAACCAACCGCATTTTTACTCACACTTCTAAGGTGTAGGAAGCAACCCCCAGGGCAACGTGGGAAATGGGCTCAAAGAACTGTAGAAGACAAGGCTTACCTTCCTGTGACGCTCTTAAAATCAAGGAAAAAAACACATGGATCCTGCTTGATTTATATAGCACACAAATTTCTTTTTGAGTAGCTTTCCATAAATATTCCAAAAATATCAGAAATTGTTTTCTAAAACTTCTCAAAATAATTAGATTTTTACACTATTTAATAGAAAAATAAAACAAAGGTACCAAACCTATGTAGGCAAAACAATGTTTATTCAAGAAAATGTAAAAATGTTTTAATTTACATATTACAATGAATCCATAGAGTCAAAATTGCACAATTACACATTCATAAAAATTCCACACATCATCCTCAGAATAATCAGTTTCTGTACAAAGATTTACAGGTGTTCAATGTATGTAATTCTTCCTCAGTGTGCTACTGAGTTTAGAGGTTCTGCTCGAATGTTCCCCAAATCAAGTGCAGAATCTGTTTCTTCATCAATTTCCCCAATGACTGCACTGCAATTATTAGGGAAAAGAAAAAAAATGAGTTAAAACAATCTAATTTCTAACAAAACTGAAGATAAAGTCAACAGAACTACTTAAGGTGAAAACAAACTCTTCAGGAAGTAGTGAATTGCACATTTAAGTCACAAAACTCAAGACAAAATAATTTGAAGGAAACATTATTACAGGAACCAATATTAAAGGACAGATTTCAGAGGTGGCCGGTTAGCGCAGTTGGTTAGAGTGTGGTGCTCTTAACAAGAAGGTTGCTGGTTCAATCCCTACATGGGCCACTGTGAACTGTGCCCTCCACAACTAGATTGAAACAACTACTTGACTTGGAGCTGATGGGTCCTGGAATAAAATAAATAAAAGTTTAGAAAAAAGGACAGATTTCATATAGTGTGATTGGATCATGAGTCGGTAAAGGAAAAAGACACTAATGGGATAGATATGGGAAAAAAAAAACCCAAAACTTCCAACCCTATGATTTCAACTCCAGGGACTGAATTAGGGTAGTTGTGAGAGACAAGAGGAAAATCACAAAATCACTACTAAATAAGCAAATAAAATTGTGTTATTTAAGTAACTTCAATGAACTAAATCCATCAATGGTATGTAATTTCTAATTCCTTTTCATAATTTCTCAGTTTACTCAATTTAAATTCAAGACCAAATGTAGTTTTTTATATACAAAGATAATAACAGCAATTGGTACTGAAGTATCTAACAAATGGTTTTTTCATGTGATTGGCTAGAGTTAAAGCCAGTAAAATTTTCCTTGATTTAAAACAAACCTAATTTCATTAATTAATTTCATTAATACCATACTAAGTGACCAAGGTCACTGTTACATCCAGACCACGGGACATGAATGAAACATTCCACAAATATTTGGTTGTCTAAATTTGTCTGGTTTTAACAGGAAATTCTATACATGAATACTCTTAATACTGAATTTCCCCAATTTTGCTTTAAACTGTATAAAGCCTTCAGTTCTCTAATTATGGAAAGTATCAAACTCTGGGGGAACATAATAAATTTTCTCAATATAAACAAACTGAAGATCTTAATGGCACCCTTAAAATTTAGCATCATTTGAAATCCTTAAGGAAGATAGTGAAGTGCTGATAAATGTTTTGTTTTTTAAAAGCTTGTAAGAGTTTATTTGAGTCAAACTGACAATTGCTGGGAAGCAAAATCTCAACGGATGGAGAAAATGCTCCAGTAAATGTTTTAAAATAAGCTCTCCAAAGAAAAATAGGGGGCTGGTTTGCAGTGTTTACTAACATCCATAGTGCAAATTCTCCCACTATGACCGATTTCAAGCTACCAAAAAGACATCAATCAACCAGCTTGCAAAATTCTTGAATATATAACCATCTGTTTTCGTAAGCTGGCTTCAGCAAACTACTGAGTCTATAGCAAAGTTTTAAATTTTTAAAAATTGCAGTTAAAAAATATGTGGGTGTGTTTTTTTTTTGTTTAAATTAAAGTAGGAGTAATCTTCTTAACATCAGTTATTATGCAGAGCCCCAATATAAACAATTAGTGTTGCTTTGGTCAGGGGACCTGGGCCCTACCTGCTCTGCCTTCCTCTGGTTCTTTACAGCTCACTTTATAACTTCACACCTAAAAGTCATCTCCAGAGAATATTTTTATAAACCCCTCATTTTGATTAAAGATGAAATAATTTATCCATCTAAAGATGATTTCTTAAGATAAACAATTCAAATGAATAGCATTCTTATAGATATCTTCTATATCCTATCTGTGTCCCAAAATATGAGATGTTAATGTGTCTTTTGCTGCCTTCCAGCCATGTTTTAATTCTATGCAGTACTCACTAGAAAATTGATTCAACAATCTTCTAGCTGCTTTAACTGCACTCTCGAATACAGTAGCTACTAGTCACATGTGACTATTAAAATTAGTTACGATTAATAAAATTTAAAATTCGGTTCTTCAGTCACTCCAGCCACTTTCCAAGTACTCAGTAGCTATACACAGTTCGTACCTACCAGAGCCGATAATGCAGATATAGCATGTACCCCAAAAAGCTCTATTAATAAGCTTCACTCTACACTGTTGTAGACATTTCTTAAATTGCTACCACTAAAATATACAATATTTCTCAAACTGCCGTATCAGTGTGCCACAAGTTAACTGAGGCCACCGCATAAACATGGAACACGTTAAGTGTGCCAATTATATTTAAAAAATTAAAAGAAAAAACAAGTAATGGATAAGTACTTGTTTATAAATTCAGCTATATTATAGAACATGAATTGTTTAAAATTGTTCATACAAGAGATTTCAAAGTAATCTTCAAACGCCAGAGTATATTTACAGTCCTCTGAAACTGAGGGTATTTTGGAAGAACATTCTAAAAAGCTTCTCTAATGAAGTATTTCGTGTAAGGCAGGGCTCTTTCTGGACCTTACCCAGGCCACTTCACTATTAGAAATATGGGCAAATCTCAGTAGATGCAAACCTCTTCTCCATATAGCAAGGCAGTACACCTACAGCACTTAAAAAAGACGTATTTTACTTACACATTGTCACCTCTTACGATGTATAACCCTAGTACCACTTGTTCTACTCCCTGTGAAGAGCTGAACACGCGTTCATGGCTTTCATCCAAAATCAAATTAATGGTCTGGTCAAAACCTTTCAGTGTTCCCTGTGGGGGGGAAAAATCAAGAGAAAAAGACAAATATTCGGGTTTACGTGAATGTGTAAATGCAACCACACAACAATTTTAGTTGCTGGGTACTCCAACAGAAGTACCTATTTTAAATATAAGTCCACTGTAAAACAGAATACCTCTTTAGAACTAACAGTATTCATGGGCACAAAACTCATCTCTTGGTTTTTCAGGGGTAAAAAATGACATCACACATCTGACTAGTGCAGAGTTGTTGAGAGTTACAAAGGACACCTATGTACCAGTGTATTCCAAAAAAGTAGCATAAAAGCCCATGTAGTCCAGTCCAAGAGCTAACATTCTAAAGATACAAACTAAAACAAGGGAATTTAAGGAGAAACTACACACACACACACACACACACACACACACACACACACACACACGGAACTTCCCTACATACCAGCTATAGCAATGACAGTGTCACTTCATAATACATACTAGGACTCGGCCCTGTGCTACACACACCATATGCATTATCTCAACTAACCTCTACCCTTTGAGGTAGATGTAATCATTCCCACTTCAGAGAAGAAAAATTGAGGCATAGAGAGGTTAAGTCATCTCTTAAGGTTTCCTGCGTAGAGAGTAGCAGAGCTAGGGTCTGACCTACCAAGGACATGTTCAAAGCCAGACCACTCAACTACTATAATATACTAACTTCTATGAACAAGCAAATATAGTTACCATTTTTCAGAGATTCTAATGTCCCAAAAAAATGTATAAACATGGCTTGTATTCATCTTTTGTTATCCATGTATATTGAGCATTACAATTTAGTAGTTTTTTTCCTCTCTTAAAATGTGTATACATTTTTTTGGCACCCTCTGTTCAGACAAACTTCAGCTGGTATTAACAGCTAACACTTAAGGAGTACTTTCTGTTTGCCAGAAAGTGTTCCATGGGTCTCACATGTATTTACTTATTTAATCCACCCTATAATGCAATAAGGTAGATACAAACATGACTAATAATTAGAACTTGAAGTAAAAATTTAGATAAAGTTTGATGGAAGAATCCCTATTTTGAATAAAGGAAGACTTGGGCTTAGCACAATACAGTAACTCAAATGCTATTCAAGATTCTGAAGAAACATCAACTTATATTGGTTTTGGGTGGTTAAATCCCTCAAGCTCACTATTAAACTGCTTCATGTTTTGAAAATCCAAATATATAAAATCAGAATGAAATAAAGAGGAAATAACCTAGAATTTGAAAGAGAAACAAAATATGGAGTATTTACTACACTAAACTAGTTAGCAAACAGTTATCACACCCATACATAGCCTCTTGGTTTCATTTTACAAATAATTATTATATCAAGTGAACCATGTATCAAAGAAATATAGAACTAATGAGCATTAGGACTCAAAATGCTCTTTTTAAATAGCTTTCTTTCTGTAACATCAAAATAATTTTCCAATTTATTATCTACCATGCTAACAAAAACAGAAAAACTTAAACTTGAGGTTTTCACAAAATCAACTATTTGCAAATATTTGTTAATAGCAATAGGCTTTCTCCAAGTGTTAATATGAGATTAATATATTTCAAACTGTCCTTATTGGACAAAATATAATGGGAGATGCCTAAAACAAAACATGATTGTTCTCTTAAAAAGGAAGCAAGGCAACTGGCCTTAGCTTTGGAGTCAAATTCAATTTAAGTCCCAGTTTGGTTCTGCCACATGGGACTTCAGGAAACCAATTCACTTTTCCTGAGCTTGATTCCTAACCTAGAACACGGGTAAAATCTTCCTCAGAGTTGTATGGAAGATTAAGTGACACAACACATGTCATGCCTGGTACATAATATAACTTGATCAATGGCAAAGTCTAACACTTTGGTAATAGTCACTTACTGACCCCTAAGATCACAAGAATTAAACAGAAAACAAAAACAGAAGTGAGAAATGGGAAAATGAAAGATTAAATTATATGAATTCCATACAGTTAGAAAATGGAGAAAGCTTAGCAACCTTAAGACTTTTTTGAAAGCAAATAGCCATATGAATTATGAATGAAGACATAATTAAGCAGCCAAAAATCATAGGATAAATTCCTCAGATCAATTAACAGGTCAACAAGAGAATCCAAGATTTTTCTGTAATAAAAGGGGATACTGTGATGAAAGAACAAATGAGATGAAATAAATTTAGGGTCAATCAACATAATTTGTCCTACAAGACAGAGGACATACAACCTAAGAATAGTCAAAGAAAATTCATACTATGCAAGCCTTAATTGTTTGTTATTCTATATATGTAGTATCTAAATCACCAAAAAAGTTTCTAAGAGGCATATACAAAATTTCAAAAGAATTATGATTCATGTAGTGAATATCAGAGCACTAAATGGGGAAGGAAATTAAAAAATGGAAGAGGAAGATAAATGTAAAATACAGGCAGGTATCTGCAGACTAGACTAGCCACTCTCTGAGCGCAGCATCTATTACTCTTACTCAGCCCAGCTCCTAGAAGCCTTGTATGTAACTTTCACTCAACATTTAATAATAAAGAAAATAGGGATCGGCAGCTACTTATCAAAGAGATAGAGTTGCATCCGAAAACTGCAATGCAGTTATACATGGTGCCTAGGCATCAGAGATTAGAGGTTTTGCATAAAAATTTAAACCGATAAGCCTCTGAGAAAGCAGAGAATGAATATGCCAAATACTTACCACAATCATTCTCCCGTCAGAAGTAATAACAGCAACAGTTCCTGACAACTGATTCAAGGAAAACATTTCTCAGGGAATGCAAACTGAAAACTTAGAACCCGGTAAGGAAGTGGTTTGAATTACTAGAGAAAAGGTGACAGAATTAAGATACAACTATTCAACACAGCCAGTACATTCACAATATAAAAACTTAGTTTCTGTCTTCAATTCCTTGTGATAATTACACAAAAAAAGGAAAAACTAGAAAAGGAAAATTATTTTCTGTATATGATCAATGTAGCCTGTCTGTAAACAGCTGGGATATTTGGTACTTTTTTACTGGGGAATATTGCAGCTCTAACTTTGAGTAAGACATTCCCCGCTTTTTTAGACCTGTTTCTTTATCTCTAACACGAAAACGGATTAGTGCTGAATTAATGTTGAATGAGTTCAAGCGTTTTAAGACACTGTCTTCCAGGGCTTGACGTCTGGAATTCAAAAGAAAGAAGCTATAACCAGTGTCGTCAGGTAGCACTATGCTTTGCATCTTTAAAAGTCGTAGTGTTTCACTTTTGTCCCAAATTTGTATGTGAGCACAATGCAGTGTTTCTGTCCCGAGACTTTAAAATGTAGCACATGAGGACTTTTAAGAATTCACAGAGGCTTATTTATTTGCCCCTTGCGACGATCCATTGCAACAGCAAGCATTATTTTCATTCTATCAACAAAGAAGTTAAAACTAAAAGGGTAAAGGGACAGAATTTCAACCTGACCATCCTTACTTTTTGCTATCCTCGAACAACGAGCAAAGCCTAAGAATAAAACACTTACATAGATTTACAAGACCATCGTCGCCGCTAGGACTGTTCATTTTATTCCCAAACTTGACCGCCCAGGCCCTAGGGAAGTAAATGATGAATCAATAGCGGGTTTCTACAGAGACGGGGGAAAGTTCAGAATAATCACATTTTTTAAAGGTTAAAATTAAAAGGCGCCTCGGGCCCGTAGGAGCCGCGGCGGGTTCCAGCCCCGGGCGCGGGACCACTCGGTCCGGATCCTTAACCCCCGCACCAGGGCCAGGCAGTGGCCGCGAGTCCCAGCCGCCCGCCGATCCCGACCCGGGCCTCTGGAGCGCCGGCCTCGCCAGGGCGGACGCGGGCCTCGCCACGCTCCGGCTGGCGCCAGCGGCGGCCACCAAAGGATACGGTTGATGTAATTCTCCAGAGCCGACGTCATGGCGCGAGCACCGCCACTGCAGGCAACACTGCAGGCAACACTGCAGGTTACCGACTAGCGGAGATAAAACCCACAGCAGCTCGCGCCAACTGGCTGCAGCAAGTATCGCGAGATTTACCGCACCTCAGCCTCCGCGAGTCCTACCGAAAGTAACCAACTGATCGACCGTACCCGTGAGGCCAAGTGGTGACGAGTTTAGTGCGCGTGCGCAGTGCGTTTCCGCTGATTTCCGGCGGGTGATCTCGGAAGCCGAGAGAGGCAAAGGCCAGCGGGATGCAGAAGAAAGGAAGAACCTTACTGAAGGCGGGGTAGGAGGGAGAAAATGAGAGAGCGAGTTTCCTAGCGGAGTGCAAGGCGATGGGGAGAAGTTACTAAGGGAAAACGTTGAGGAGAAGCAGGGAACGCGCAATAAGGTGCCTTCATCACGTGAAGTAGAGATGAGTGCTGTTCCCGTAGGAAATGTAGGTGCGGGGAAGTGGGATCCCTAGTCTTGGAGCCGACATTAGTCTTTTAGAAGCTGAATGGCCTAGGACGAAGTTGCGCATATTGTGACCATACGGTATACATCTCTGGAGAACACACCAGTAAGAAGCATGTTAGCATATTCTGCATTAGCCTCCAAAAATGCACCAACGTGGAGGCGTTGTTTTCACTTATTTAAAAACTGAATCCAAGCAGGAGGAGGTGTGCGAGCCTCCCTGAAAAAACGGCTTTCCTTTTGTCAGGCCACTAGGTGTTCCTGCCCTCAGGGTTAAATTAGTAAATCAAAGGTCTGCTGCACAGCCCTGGACAGGATTGATTAAGGAAGAGTCTTCTAGATAAGCACCAGGCGGGGTCTAGTCCTGGCTCAGCTTGTGAATTGTGTGGGTGTCCTTGTAACGTCAACTCACCTGGGCCTGTTTCCTTAGGTGCTTAGGTGCTGCGTTAGCTACCATTTTGGGTATTTACAAGTGTTACTAGAAAATGTAACTCATTTTACAGTGGTCCCCTAACTTCAAAAGTTAAAAAAGGATCTATATACAAAATACCAGCGGGAGCTATTTCCTTTTTTTACAAAATCTCTTTGATTTCAGTTAGGCTTGTGATTTCTTAACTGACAAATTGTGGGTTTGAAATAACTCTTCCAGTGTCTTCTGAACAGTGAAGTATCTGTTTGCATTACAGCATTCCCACAACATACAGATCACTCCTAAATGGTTAATATTTTACATACTGAAACTTACTCTGACCTGTTTGAAACCACACGTAATCAGGAATTAGGTGTGACTAACCCAGTATTTTATGGGGGAAAAGTGGAAGTATCTTCCATAAATGAAAAAAATGAAGATATTGTGTGATTTCCAAATGTTAGACATTGAACTGAAAAGAAAGCCAAAGTGTTAATTAGTGATAAATGAGGTATCATTAGTAAGGAGTTTAAAAAACAAAAAAACTGCCACATTTTTTAAATGAATAATTATGTAATTTTTCATCTCTTGGAGTGTGCTTATGTTTGAAAATGTTTATTAGCATCATATAGTAACTTATGGAATAATTTCATAATAAATACATTACATTATAAGTTTATGACCTTGTGTAGTTTCCATTAAATTAATATGCCAGATAAATAACATGTACAATGTTTAAAAGTTTGGTCCTTAAAAGTGGAAGAGGGAGGCGGGAGACGGCTTTGAAGTTGGTGGAAGGGGACCACGAGCCAAGGAATGGTTGTCTTTAGCTGGCAACAGCCTTTAGTTAACAGCCAACAAGAAAACAGGAACCTTGGTCCCACAAAGGCAAAGAACTGAATGCTGTCAATAAGCCAAGTGAGCAGGAAGTGGGTTCTCCCTTAGGGCCCCCAGAAAGGAACATATTCTGCCAGTACCTTGATTTTAGCCTATGGCCAGACCCCTGTCTGACTTCTGACCCGTAGAACTGTAAGATAATAAAGTTTCGTTGTTAAGCCACTAAGTTTGTTACAATGGCAATACAAACTTAGTGGCTTAACAACGAAAACTGCTAGAGATATACAACCTCTTAATTTATTAGTTTCCTGGATTTTGACCAAAGAAAGTCTTTGGGGAAAACAACGGTGCTGTATCTAGATTTGTAGCCTATTTGACAACAGACAACTTAAGTACTATGGCTCGTGACATCTTTCTCTGTGGCACAAAGTCCTATATTCTGAACTGCTCTCTAGAATTCCGTCCACTGTGGAATTGAGGAAAACGTGGGTTTCTTCAACCGAAGTTACTGTTTACTTCATGCGTGTTTCTTATTCATTATACTGTGCTTATAAGGTGATGGCCCCACTGTCAGAGCAAAGAGTGGTGCGTGTTTAACTTTTACTGAAACCCTCAGTCTTCTTGATCAAGAGTCTTCGCTGTATGCTAAGCCTCCATCCCTCCTGTGAACATGTTCCATGGTTCTCCTGAGGTCTTCTCTGGGTTTTATGTTGCCCAAAGTCATTTGTTAGTCAGTGACAGAGCCAGTCTGAACATATACAGTCAAGCTCCACTCATTACACTGCGATTTTAACAGTGTTGTCCAAGGGAAATGTCCAATAGAGTGAAGAAATCAAGACCATGATGTAAACATTTGAGGTTATTCAGATGTGGGTACTTAGGAGTCTTCCTTCAGATTCCTGCTTTGGCAGTTTCAAATAGGCAGATTCAACATTTATCTACCCTGGTGCATTTATTCCCCTTTTCTTCAATATTAGGCGTCTGTGTTATTAATATTAAACTTCTTCTATAGCAGGGGTTGGCAAATTGTACCCCTCAGTCCAACTTTTTTTGTAAATAAGTTTTAATGGAACACAGCCACACCTATTAATTTATGTGTCATTTATGGCTGCTATTGGGTGTCAATGGCAGAGGTGAATAGTGGTGTCAGATCATATGGCCCACAAAGCCCTTAAATAGTTACTGTCTGGCTCTTTACAGAAAGTCTGCAGACTTCTGTTCTCTAATGTCAACAAATGAGATTGCTAAAGCTTTTATATTCGTGTTACCAAATTGTCCTCTACAAATTTTGCACAACTCACTCTCACTCAGAAAGTGAGGTAATTCATCATCTTAGCCTCAGGTATTACTATAGTGCCCATTTTGACGGGCTTTGAGATAGAATTCGGTTGCATTTTTCTGAACTTAACAATTTGCACCATGGATAACAACAAAATAAAACAATTGCAATTAGACTTGAGAAGAATGTGTTGTTTCCTCCGTCTCTCCCTTCCTATTGAAATTTCAGCCTAGAACTACAGGAAGGTTTTCCAAGTC
This sequence comes from Rhinolophus sinicus, assembly GCF_057876585.1. NCBI lineage: Eukaryota > Metazoa > Chordata > Mammalia > Chiroptera > Rhinolophidae > Rhinolophus > Rhinolophus sinicus. The sequence continues at coordinate 24,992,975 of NC_142508.1, forward strand.
GTTATCCCATGTGACAATAACTCATGCAGTGGGATTTTTCATGCATAAAAATAACGATGATATAAAATAGTGATCTGCATTTTAACATGCAACAGAAAGTGAAAACCACAAACGTGTCATAATAATGCAGTGGATTAAAAGAAATTCTCAGCAGAGAGTTTTTTGGAAACAAAAAGCTGTAATTAAATTAAAGACAACTGTTCATCCAGGATGTTAGTCATCGTTTTCAATTGTTCAGCGTCAGAACTCTCTTTTTATTTCTTGAGAAGTCCCTACTCTATGAGTTTTGGTGGGAGGTAGAGGTCTGTATATCAGGTACTCTTTTTCGTGGTCCTTCTTGCAGCTAGAGAAGCCTAAGATCTGCTTATGTCTACCCCAAACTGAATTGGGTCCTACAGACAACACACTCTGTTGGTCAGAACAGTCGCAGCAAGAGCAAGTCCATAAAGGAGCCATGTCTTTCATGCTACTGGTGGCACCCAGGGCACATGGGCTTGCCAGCAGTATTGGCACCTGCAAGCTTCAGTCTGTATTGTTTGGCAGTGGTGTCCTCAGGGACTCAGCTTTGCTGTGTGTATGGAACTCACTACATGGCTGTGGAACTTCTGAATCTTGTTCTCCAGCCTGGCTCCAATTATGTGAGCTGCTCAGTGTCCTTTTACAAATTCCTTTTCTGCTTCAATCAGCTCAAGTTGGCTTCTGATTTCAAGCTGGCAACTAAGAATTTTGACTTAGAAATGTTCTGGAAGTGGAGTGTTAGCAGTGAGCTACAGGGATCTTAAAACACTTTTTTGCTCATTTAGCTTCTACATTTTTTTAAACAAAAAATAATGTTTTAACTAAAACATCTATACAAACGTACTTTAAAATTCTACATTTTTATGTCATACGTTTATTAACGATAACAAATGTGTGATTTCTGTCAGATAGTATTTTTTTGTGTGCCTTAAATATATTTTCATTACAACCCTAAAGCTGCAAATTTAACACATTTATGGCAAAACCCATCCCCATTAGCAAACTCATCAGCTGACTTTATTTTTCAATGTAAGTCAGTGTATTACCCTGCATTCTGTGAGAACTGTTGGAAATCTCATCCCCCAGGAGCCCTGAACTTCTGTGGACATCCTTTCTGGGTCTGCTTCAAATGTGAAGTCCGGTCACTCTTTACCTGGGCCAGTTGTGTGTCCCTTCTAGCTCAATTTCTAAGTAAGTACATGTATAATAAATATTTCCCAGTTCTTTCAAAACTATTTCAGTGTGCTTTAGTGACTGTCAGTTGTCAATACATGCATTTCTTTAAGGGGTTTTTCTAGAACCCAGCCTACCTCTGTGTCAGGCTGGAAATACTGGGGAATTAGCACCCGTAGGGAGCAGTCTTCAGTGACTGCCAAAGTGGATTTTATAGATACCTCAGCTCTTCTTCAGCCAGGTAGGATAATTCAGGTGGGATATCTCAGTCATTCAACACAGTAGCTGATTTAACAGTGCACCTCTCATTGCCTCCTTCCTTTCCTTGGAACACTTCTCCATTCCCTTCCTGGTTCTCCCTAAATAAACTGTTTGTACTTGAATTCTTGCCTAAGATGGAGATCATGAATACTTCTTCCTTTCGGAGGGACCTGTATGTTCCTTGGTTTGAAGGTACCTGTAGCCCCTCCTTGTCATCGGATATCAACGGATCTTTTACATGATGCAAAGGATGATAAGGGGCTCTGCCCCCCCTCCACAGATCTGTGCGGGCCTCTAAATATCCCTGGGTAGGCAATCACCGCTACCACCAAAATTGATTTAAAAAGGGTTGTTTACTCAAAAAATACCTGTTTATGAAAGACTGTAGCCAGGTTGCTGCACTAAAACTTCAGTTGGGCTCAATGATGTAGCAAGAAATGAAGCCACTAGTCTGTATCGTAATCTCATGTGTATCCTTTGCCCTGCCTGTTACTGGTTCAGAAGCAAGCCAGAGGAAAAGCACCATTAGGTGAGTCTGGGTTGCCATTCTGACCCGTCCCCAAAAACTGACCAGCCTGTGGTCTGGCCATAGGTAGGTGCCACCAATAACCTGTGTCCCGTAAACATATTGGGCTCTTTGGGTAAACAGGGCAAATCTGAGCTCCACTTCCTGACACCACAGTGATCTGTCTAGTCGTGGCGTTCAGAAGCCTGGCCACACTCCAAGCTTGGTGATTGCAGTGGTGATGAAGGTTTGAGCTACCCATGTGTCTTTCCTGGAGGAACTGGGTGTGGGGTGGTCAACCTGCAAGGTCATGGCGTTCACAGAGTAAGTCACTCATGTTGACATTTCCAGTACTAGTGATAGTCAAACACTCAGCAAAATGCTTCTCCTGTCTTTCTTCCTCAAACCATGCTGGGATGGTAATGGCTATCACTTACCTTGTGAGAGACTGTCCCGATCATGTTCTCCCTTGACTCCTGGTGTTTCTTTATACACCTTTTGTTTAAAAGAGTGTTGTAGGATGTAGGCTCCAGAATCACACCTTAAAGCCAGGATTATTTATTTATGTCAGCGATTTATTATGGAGGAGAAATCAGTAAGGAGTGAGGGACGAAGGAGGGAAGGGGAGGAAACCAAGCACGGCTGCATGTGCAGGCTGGGTTTTACCCAGGCCGCCCCTGCAGGGCGGTGCTGGTATGTGCCTTGTGCCTGCAGTTGTGTCCTCAGCTGAGGCAGGGCACCTGGGCTGCGATAACCCCGTTTTGCCAATGCTTAGGGAACGCTGTCTGTGGAGGAGGCATAGTTCCAGCTGCTGTGTGAGATCAAAGCCCGAGCCCCCTACAGGTGGCAGTGTCCTGGAGAGGAGCAGCAGGTCCTGGCTTCAGGAGCTGAAGCACAGGAAGCGTAGGCGATCTGAGGGGGGCTGGGTGGTGTGCAGGAAGTGTCCGTGCCAGGGAGTGATTGAAGTTTCTAGTAATTTAAGTTTTGGGGGACATTTAAAGTGGAAAATGGTAGACGTGTCAGAAGATAATTCCAGTTTGGTAAAAGATTTAAAAAGCATCTTTCCACTTCGTGTCAGCAAGGTGTACAGCTCCAAAAACATTCTCTTGTAATCAGGGCAATTCTTTAGTTATATGGGCAGGAGTAAGAAAAAGGGAGCAGAGCGCCATCTCCCAAAAGTTCCAGAGCTTCAAGCTGTCACGGTTGCCAAAATGATAGTCTATTTCCAATATCTTTCCTGAGCTAACGCTACACTGTATTCACATCGTAAGTGATGAGGTTGGGTCCTTGTCTGTGTATCAGGGCTTGTTACTGGGTTCTGGGGGACAGCTGCCTGTAGACCCAAGGCTCAGAGAATCCTTGTGAAAACAACTCTTTCTTACTTCCGTCTGTAATTCGCCCCCTGTACCCAGAGTTGAGACACAAGACCATGGAAATAGGTGAAGAAAAAGATCCTCTTCATAGTCTCTTTCCACTCCATTTAAATGAACTCCTACAAATAGATGACAGTAAACAAATCCGAAATTCCCAGTCTGACCTGAATTCTAGCAGTTGACACAACTTTATCTTAAATTTGTCTTCCCCTGTAAACTCCTTTAAAGAAATGCACACATACACACACACACACACACACACACACACACACACACACACTCATACGTGCTTACACAGAAAACCTTTCTGTAAATATAAATGTTGCAGTGGGATTTCATTTGTTCTACCTGCTCATTCAAAAATCTTTAATGAAAATATGAAAATGCCGAAAAAATAGAAAGTCATTTGATAAAGAGTATCAAATGAGTAAGACAGTTTTCTTAAGTTTACCATTCTTGTGGAGAATATGTACATACTTACATCTTCATATATAGACATCTATATAAAACCACCATAAGAAAGCAGAAAGAGAAGTATGCAGGGTGTTTGTTACCACATAGTTACTGCTGGGAACAGGATCTCTTTATAGCTAAGCGTTTTTGGTCCCATTGTGGTTAGTATCCCTTGCTGCTGTAGGTTGCAAGGTAACTGGGTATCAGGAAAACACTACTCGATAGAGAACCTTATTATCAGTTTTACAACGTTCGTTGGTGGAACAGAGTGCCAGACGCAGTGATGACCATCACTTATCCAAAGCAGCTCCTGAGTTTACACTGTAACGACATCACTTCTAAAATAAGTAGAGGGAGGTGAGGTTACTCTCCCTATGAGTTTGGGTTGGCAGACACAGGAATGGAGTTGTCAATTAGCTCAAGTTTTAATGGGGCCGAGGTCTTACATGGAAACAAGGAAATAGGAAGGATCCAATGTTAGCCCTAGCTGGTTATTCCTTGTATCCAAGAGGTAGAGGGATAGGCAGATGTCTGGGACTGGTTGTAAGAGACAAAATAAATCGAACTTAGAAGACTAACCCAGCATTTCCAATTGGTTTAGGAATCAGTTACTAATTGAATGTCTCCTCTTGTCTGAGTCAGTGGGATGGGTTGCCTAACTTTGATCTAGAAAAGACTCATGATACCCCAGTCATTTCACTGCTTAGCCTCCCCTACCTCCTGCCACCCGCCCCTCAAGACTGTGCTGTGGCTTCTCGCTTGCTGAGGGGCAGGTTCAAGCCCATCCCCAGGACTGTGCCACCTCACCGTGATCGTCCGTCAGCCTAGTCTCCCGGATTCAAAATCTCCTTTCTCTCGTTTTCAACCTACTGTGTTTCCCCGAAAATAAGACCTAGCCAGACCATCAGCTCTATTGTGTCTTTTGGAGCAAAAATTAATGTAAGACCCGGTATGATATTATTCCCAGTCTTATATCAGACTTGGTATTATATATTATATTTTATTTTATTATATTATACCCGGGTCTTATATTAATATTTGCTCCAAAAGACACATTAGAGCTGATGGTCTGGCTAGGTCTTATTTTCAGGGAAACACGGTAATTGTCACAAACTATAAAACCTGAAAGCTTTCCAACATATTTCTCTTCTTCCATTAAAAGTTATCCTGAAAAAAAGACAAACGTTAAAAGAAATTTGTTTGCATTGATAGAACGGCCTCAATTCAGAATTACGTGACTGATAATTTAAACTGAAATTATGCATGTTTTACTACCTCTATCCTAATGCACACTTAGTTTGTGAAATGAAAACAATCTTACTGTATAGCTTAAGTGCTATAAAAAAACAACTCCCAAATCTTTGTCGTTAAACAGAATTTATTTTTTATTCCCCAGAGTCTGATGTGGGTTGAGAAGCATCCCTGGGTGGTACCCTCCTATTAAAGAGGCAGGGACCTAGGACTCTGTCATCCTTAACATTTGCCCTCATAGTCACTGCAGAAAGCAGAGAGGACTTCGGAATCTCTGAGGCATTTTAAGAAGCTACACCGTGATGTTGTTTTCATCACTTTGTTCTATGTCCCACTGTCGAGAACTGAGTTACAATTCCCCAGCCAAACAGTATGGGAGACGAGTATATGTAGTCAACCTGTATGCCTGGGAAGAGGGGTGGAACTGGTGGACAGCTAGCCTGTCTGGACTGTTTCAGAAAACCTCTGGAACTAATGCTCTCGTTTTACTCGTGGATAAAATGAGTGAAGGATTTGGTTAAGAACTGGCTTCAGATCACACTCACACTCAGTAGAAGAGCTAATCCAGAACCTAGGCCTCCTGAACACAATACTTCTCCGATGTCCCATATTATCTCCCTATATTGGCTGGGAGGCTTCTGGTTGCAAATAATGGAAAACCTGAACCAAAGTGGATTAAGAAAGAAAAAAATGCAGAATACGTACTAGATTCATGGAACTGAGTTGCCCACAGACTTCTGATTTTAGGCTGTTGGGGAGTCCTGACTCATAGATTCATGGTGACATCAGGACACCAACTCCATTTTGATTCTTATAGCTCTGTCATCCTCCTCGTGCTGGACTTGTTCTCGTGCTAGGTCCTCTCATAGAGCCGTCAATGGACTTCACATTCCTCTCACATCGTCAGCTCAAGTCCCTAAAGCTCCCACAGAAGAAAAAGGAAGCTTCATGCTTAGGAGTCCTTCGTAAATCTCTGGCATTTCATTGGTCAAAGTGGGATCCATGTCCCTCCCTGAACTAATGACTGGTCAGGTGTAACAGGCTCTGCTGAACTTGACCTGGGGATGAGATCTAGCCTTTCAAACCACATGGCTGCTTTGGACTGGGGATGGTGAGTTTTCCTGTAGAAAATGAGGCCCTTTGGCTTGGAAAAAGGGGAAATTTCCCCTTTGGGATGGAAAAAAGGGGAAATGGATGCTAAGGAAGGAGACAACAAATACCCACTCTTCCCTAAGATGTATTTAAAATGAATGCAACAAAGTTTCAATATTAAGATACCTAAGTAGGTCACAGATGCAGTTATAGTGAGTCAAATCATATTCTATATATAATAGTTTTCATCTTGAATTTGCTTGAGGTGTTTTACATAACCATGAAGCTACGTTTGGAAATAAAGATTTAAAGATACACGGCCTTTACAATTGCTATCTTCTTAGTGGACATCCTAAAAATCTCATGGTTCACGATATAATATTTATTGTTTCCTACGGACTTATGCTCACAGACTTTCTGGACAAAGCATTACCCCAGGACACTGGTAACTCAAAGGACAGAGGAGCTTTTCTGAGGCTTTTCTTACTGTTTTGTCTGTACCTGATCAATCCCTTATACATTTTCCAATAGCCGCTGAAAATGTACTCTTTGTACCTTTGCCAACAAACCTCATCATCCCTTATTCTCCTCTTTTCCTTAATAATTACTTTCAAACATTTTATATCTTAGGGTTCTATACATATTGAATAGAATGAGCTGTGCAAAATAAACATTTTGTTACAGGTCCAAAAGAGCTATAGCTGTTTATGCCTCAGAAAATGTTTTAAAACTCGCCACCTACGCAGCAATAAATGGTTTAAATGATGGCCCATTAAGTACACAGTCAGAACTCAGAGAATTCATGAAAGACCGCTAGATTATTTCCAGAGAATTGGTCTCATTTTAAAGATAATATCCTCGCGAACATTCCATATAAACAACTCATATTTTCTATGGTCTTTTTGTTGTTGTTTCTTTTAAAGATTGAACTAGCAATCACACCACATCAAGGTTTGATGAGTCAGAGCAGTGCTGATGTTACAACAAGGTAATACTTGTGTAGTCTTCAGTAACAGGCCAGGATTGCATGGGCTATATTAGACCTCATAGAAGAGAGAAAACAATATGTTCTATTTTAGCAGCTGTGGTAATAAGTAATGATATATGTGCAGTAGTGAAATGAATTGTTAAAGAATATTTTCATTTTTACCTTATTGGTTATTTTTACTTCTGTCAAGTATAGATTGGGTTACTAATTAATGGTAGTAAGAAAGCATCCTTTAAAAATAAATTTAGGCAAAGAAGTGAGGTTATCTGAAGACAAATAAACAATGGCATTATAGTTGTCCTCAGATAATAGTAAAAATCATGAAAGTCGTACAGGTATGACCGACGTTTGGGGAATGTTGACTCTGCCCTTCAGCGTGTGCTAATGGCTTTGCACGTAGGAATGAAATGTTAGCTTCTATATGGAGGTGATCCTAGGTGTCCCCAGAGAGCTCCGAAAGTTAAACAGCAGTAAGTGTAATGTATTCAGTGCAGAGAAAAGCAGCATCACCTTAACGAGATGTATGTGCTCATAGGCAGAGGGGTATTAACATTGGTAAGGAATGGATTTGTACTTTAGAAGAACGCTAGGAAATAAAGGTATGAAAAAAGGAAATTTGCAAGAGCATGACTTTACCTGAAGAGAGAATCTTGTTAGGCCGATTCAAAAAGCCACTTGACAAGGATATGCTATTGTCACATGGAAGCCAGTTGTCATGACACACTCCAGTAGTGTAACTCCTTACTCTGCTTCCTTGTTTCCCAGGATGACATTTCCAGACTGCTTGGCCATTACACTCCTTATTGTAAATAAGTAAAAGGCTTACATAGCAGTCTCTGGTGAGCTGTGTCAGTTGTGTTCACATTGATGAGATTAAGTTTCTGTGTCTGAAAGGCTGCGGGACGGATCCTGGGCCTGGTGATTGCATCAAGATACGCGTTCACTTTGTGGGGATGTATCTGGGTGAACGGCACACCCGGAAAATCCCAGGTCTCATGGCTCACCTTTTCTCAGCTCTTTCAACTCTACTGTTCATGTTATGTGTGACTCAAACCAAGCTCTTAATGTTATTTTTATACCATTTAACATACCAGATACTTTGCAGATATTCCCTTAAGGAAAAAAGATGAGAGGACATGGTCACTTATTAGAGAAATGTCACAAGATTTCTGGACCATATCAAGATTTAAACTGTGACCTGAAATTACAAACTGAAAAGTGAAATTAGTTGCCTGATCATGTGATTTCTGTGATTACTAACACTTTCCTGTTTCGGTGTAAACAAGGAGTAGGTCTGAAGCAAGGTTACATTATGCATGGATTGGGGTTTTATAAGATGAATTCAATTGAGGGACAGCGGGCACTGGGAGTTGAAAGTATTTATAAAGGGGCCCTATGTTGATGATAATGGAATCTGCTGAACAAGGTGGGAAGTGAAGACAGGAGGGGACTGATGGATGATAAAGTGGTGGGATGAAAGGATCAGATGCCCTCATGTTGAAGATCTGTGTGGTCGGATAGAATTACCCGCATCAATGAACTGAATGCATAGGAAGCTGCAGTAGGAAAGATTTTTCTATTTGAAATTTTTGAAAAGGTTTGTATGTTTTAAGAGACATAAAAGTCCAGGGTGTGACCATAAAATGGGTGACGGAAGTGGAAAAAGGAAAATGTCGATGGAGTGTGGAAATCAAGAAACTGAGAAGTTGGGGCTTTTCGATGGCTCACCACTTAGGTATTGAAATCACTAAGGATGAAGGAAACTGGGTGAAACGGAAGCCTCCTTGCCAGGAACAGTGCTAGTGAGTGAAGAGATGTGACTAGGAGGTTGGCAGAGGGGTGTGAGAGGTGTAGGAAATGGTGGTCTATCCAGATGACATCAGCATTAAAAGGACAGTGGTTTTGCAGGAGGGAAGGGTTGAGATAATTTGGAAGTAACCATGCAGAGTAAGGAAGGCACCTGCTCAACTCCTGATGCTGACATTCGATGTTTGCTCAGGGCCCACGTAGGTTTCCTTAGGGCAAGACAGTGAGGGGAATGTTTGGAGAAAGGGGAACGGCTGGTTACAGATTGGGGTCACAAGTGACACTGGAAGGGTTTGTTTCTGAAGGGAAGGAAGTAGCATAAACAGAGCTTGTGGGTTAAGAGTTTGTGCGAAAAGAATGACTTAGGCTGGGATTGCAGATGAGTGAGGTACGTAGGGGTGTGAGGTGTGGTGGGATTGGGCCTGAGAGGCTCACCTTGTAATACTGTTGGTGGTGTGTTAGTCCCAGGCATCAGCCTACGGTGTGGCCTCGGGACTAACAGTTATTTTCTCAGCAGCTGAGAGTTCTAGAATTATCTCCCACAATTAGCTCCATTACCTTAGACAAGGTGCTAAACAGCAAAACCTCAATTTCTCCATTTATGCCGTGCCGAATTGTTCTATGATCAATCATCTCTTGAATTTCTTCAGACAGTTTAAGTATCTGGAGTACAGAAATGGGGTCATGCCACTGGTAAGTTTTCTGTATTAGAAATAAATATTCATCTTGCAAATCAGTGATGTATCAGGAGCTAATATTAGGAAGAATGAGAAATATCTGTGAGTTTGTACATCTGCTGCATTTGGCTTCAAAGCATGTTAGTGATCTCAACAAAACAGATAAGTGACAGAACTATTCAGCATACTTTAGAGACATTTGGTTATGCCTTCCTGCTAAAGCAAATACACTTTATTACCAATTCATAATTGGCCACTAGATGGCAGGGCTGTGATTTGAGTAAAGGTCACAAGACATAATAAATAGGCAGCCTGTAGGCATAGGCAACTGAAAGAGCCAACACTCGAATCCTTAATAATACAGTATAAAAGCACATGCATAGGTATTAGGATTGTTGTAAATGCTATAGATGCAAAAATGAATATGACATTATCTCCATCACCAAAGAGATGACAGTCTTGTAGCCAGAAATATATAGATACAAATATATATAGATAGAAATAAAAAAATACAAATACAAATATATCTGTATTTTTAAGCACTGTAATAGAATGTGAAATAATATTACAGATTTTTTATTTCAAAGTATAATGGGAATGTAGCAACTATTAATTTAACCTGTGATGATGTTAAGGCAAGGAGTTCTTAGAACTTACATCTGAGAACAGGTTCTCTTCTAAGAAAACAAAACAAAACAAGAAACATTCTAAAACAAAACAAGAAACATTCTAAAACAAAACAAAAATTCTACAACAAAAAGATAACTTGAATTGTTACAAAATGGCAATATAAAATTTAGAGTAAGATTTAAAAAAGTAAAATTGAATCCTTACGTCTAATAGTCTAATAGTGGTTTCCACCAGGGACAAGTTTGCCTTCCACAGCACATGTGGCAATGTCTGCAGACGTTGTTGGTTGTGACATTTGGGGAGAAGGTGCTACTGGCATCTAGTGGCTGGAGGTCAGGGATGCTGCCAAGCAGCCTAGTAGTCACAGGACAGACCTCCACAGGATAAAAATCACCTGGCCCCAAATGTCAGCAGTACCACAGTATTGTGAGTAGAGACACATGTATCTCGAGGTTTCAAAATGGGCAGGAGAGCACCATTAAAACTTATACATTGAGGAATTGGTCCTGGGAAGCTGTGTGCTGCTCAGCACGTTCCAGGGAGCTGAGCTGCTTTGGCCAGTGAGAACTTGGGTCATGAATGAGCCTGACGTTGGCTTTTTCCACTTTCTCAACTCACTTTCCCTTGTCCATCATTTCTGTGTTTTAGGATCATCACTCACATAAACCAGCTTGACCAGGATCTTCTCTCTGACTCTTCTGTTGTGTGGGAACAAACTTAGAGAGGTATTTTGTTTGATAATGAGAAAAATCCTTTCATGTCTCGATTAAAGAACATAGTCCAAAGTTTGGATTTGTGGAAATGATTGAACTTGTGACTATAAGTTCTATTCTTTCTATTTCAGGGAAGTGGCTGATGTGCTTCAGGGTATGAAAGAGCGGGGAGGTTTAGTCCTTTGTCAGTTGGGAGACCACCTAGAAAGGATTCCTCATTCTGTCTTGGCCATGCCTACAAAGAAGTTGGATGTCTTCAGATTTAGGAACAGTGCATTTAAACGTGCATGCAACTTTCCTTTTTCAAGATAGATTAAGCCGTATTGGAAAGACATGCTGTCCCCTTTGGAAAGGTGATCGTTACAGATGAGTGGACATAGTCCTGTAAGAACAGAAAGATGAACATTGTTGTATGGACTAATGATGTGCTTATGTTATTACCTCAAATCGTGATTGGGTTGGAGGGGGACTATAAATTACCTAACTAGCTGATCAGGCAATTCCTGACTGACTGGTTTAGGATTCCATTTCTGGGAGAGCTGAAATTGTAAGTTAAGTCTCAGTTTGTTTTGGGGGCTTAACATAAATGACTCCATTGTGGGTTTGTTGTTCTTTTTTTTGAACAGTATATGTGTACATTTACAGTAATAGTTGAATTTATATTTGAAGAAATACAAATGCATTTGAAGTAATGTATTTAAAATATATTTAATTTCTTTCACAATTTATATCTTACCTTCTTCGAAATTGATTTACAGGTACTTACAATGAATGATACATAATATGTGACCAGGTAGGATATATTACAACTGAAATAAAAGAAGAAAGAGTAACAAGAGTGGGGCCAAAAGTAGACATGTATCCAAATGTGATATGTGCCTATATGCTGGCTTTCGTCATATCCACTCCACTTGAAATGAGTTAGAAAAATACTTGCAGAGGGCTAAAGTTTTCCCCAAAATATAATTTTGGATCTCTTTTAGCACACAGGTGAACATAAAATGGAATCCAACAGTTCTGCTCTGTGTAGCATGGCAACGATTAACTTGAAAACAATATAAAGCAGGTATAACAAGATGTTTGCTTCAGATAAACCACAAAAACAAAACTTTAAAAACCCTCCTTTTAGCACCCATAGAACCTGACTTTGAGGAGAGCTGCTTCTGCACACATCCTCTAAGATGCTCCCTTTGTTCAGTGTGCACCAAGATAACTGACAACTGACTGAGACAACTTACTGGATTGGCTTGTTGTTTATAAACTAGTTAAAAGTTCTGGGACATCCTCCAGAAGTAACTGTTTTCACATTTAAGAAGTTGGCCTTGTAACTCTCTTCGGGCAATAAGAGCCTGCTGTGTGTTCAGGCCACTCCCAACTTGAGATAATAATACAAGCACACTATTAGTCTACACATAAAGCGGTGTTCATCTTTCTCTTCTCTGTGGTCATCCCCAGTGGCATCTGATTGTTAAGAATCAAGTCACAGAGAATACTGGGAGTGATCGTTTGCTTTACGCTTTGGAAAAGTTTAGCTCTTCTCTCAGAAATCCATTTTTTATAAACTTCAGGGTTGTTATGGGCTGCTGTTTTAGTTCGAATTCATTTTGTTGTTACGATTTTTAAGAAAAAGTAGATATGTTTAATAAGCAATCAATTATCTGGGCAGCCCCAGGATAACTTTCATAAACTTTTCAAAATTCCATCTTATCTAGGTTGATTGATCCACAATTTTAACACCAACTCAAGAAGCATGGTATTTACTCTTTTTCCCCCCTTTTGTTCACTCACTGTCATGCAGGGTGGCATGCAGGGTCTCTGGTCCTGCTCCCCTCATAAGAACACAGGATATGGTGAGACCAAAAAGGAATACCCACAGAGCCATAGATAGGGGAGTCATACCACTATAGTCTCGCTGGCAGCTGGGTTGGAGACACAGAAAGTAGGAGTCACACTATCTGCAACCCGCTGTCCACTTCTGTCTGCCTACCCACCTCACTTGCTAGCTGCAATCCGCTGTGCTAACTGCAATCCGCTCTTGCTAGCTCAGCCACCATCTTCTTGCTAGCCCCCATTTTCTGCTAACGTAGCCACAGAAGTTATATTAGTGGCCAGTGGCTCACTGGTTATAGCTGACGGCCAACAAGCCACAGCTGATGGCCATCCAATCACAGTTGATGGCCATTTACTACCTGAACCAGCACCTTTCCATGTGAGTCCCAGAGCCTGGAAACTGCACTCCTGGCTCTGTCCCCACACTCACCCTTCCCCTGTCCCCACAACTGTCATTCCCACTCTAGAACTTGACTGTTTTCTTCAGGCTGTGCCGTTGTAATAAAGGCTGTAGCTAAACCACTTATGATTTTCTTGTCTCAGATTTCTCAGCTGAAGGCAACTGCCTCACAAAAGATAGAATAGAGAAAAACAAGTATATCAGCTTGTGCATGGCACATAACGAGGAAACACTGGGAAATGAGTAACTCGAGGGGGTGTAGAGAATTTGGGGGTCTATACAGCTAAGTAGGAGAAAAGCAGGGCACATACAGAAAACCAAACAACTTCGGAAAGATAAGTGAATCCATGGGAGATGCAATAGCTTTGTGACAGTGTGTGTGTCTGGGTGTGGTGCCAACTTCTTATCTCCTTGATCCTAGGAGGGAATGACAGTTGAATTCTTCTGGGAGGCGTGGCTTTTAGAGGGATAAGGGATTTCAGGAACTCAAATGTCTTCTGATCAAAATAATCCTATGTAAAAGTGGCACATTTGGGGATGACATATCCTGTTCCCCTTTACTATGTAAGACCACGTAATATTCTTAAAACATTCCTGACTAATAGCTAGCCATCTCTGAGTGCTTATTGCTGTTATCGCAATGATTGTGTTGACGTAAGAAACATCCAAACCTGTAGAGAATTTTTATGAGTTTAGTTGAGCAAAACTGACAACAAATGTCAGAAAGCAAAATCTCAATGGACTGAGAAAATGCTTCAGAAAATGATGGGTTTGCAACTTATTTTATGCATTAGAATCAAAGGAGGAGACATGAGGGTTACATGAAGTCCACTGGTGGTAGATTAAGGGGGTGGGAGAAAGCAAAGCGGGGAAGTCTCTGGGATTGGATAAAAAGTAGAACAGAGAGACCATACTTCTTTTACATTGGTGGGTACAGGCTAGTGAATAATGAACATTTACAGCACGTAGAGATGCTATTCAGCAACAGAATAACAGTGAAGTGCTCTGTGTTCTCATGCTGTGGTACGGTGGGTTGTGCCCAGAGAGATCCAGAGAGAAGTGGTTACTTTGACATTCTGAGGGTATATTATCTTAGATGCAAAAAGACACTACATAGGCTCACTTAAAAGATTGACCTTTGTCAAGGAAGCTACAGGCCAAGGATGTGACTACCGGCCATGACCTGCTTTTAGGAATTTTTATGTTCAGACCATCCCATGTGGTTAATTTTGGTGTCTGAATTTGTAGGGCCCACCATGCAGGCCTCCCCTAAGCTTGTCAGGTTTAGTGTGTGGCCCCTTTTTCGCCCTCAGTTGCAGTGGTGGGATTCTGTATCAGCGTCCAGAATGGAGGCCTGGGTTGAGATTTGCCTGTGCCAGAGCCTGTGTGTGTCCACAGAGTTAAAGGGCAGGGAGACCCTAATCCCTCTCCTGTCCTTCCTACAAGATTAGGAAGCAATCGAGAACAAACATAAGAAGGCAGGAGTACTGGACGATGCAGAGACAATGTGGATCTCTGAGACTGCAAGGCAGGCAATTGAGGCACCATTGCTGCCTGAGCCAAGACTCATGCAAGGTCCAGGCCCCTCTCTGAGGGGCAGGTGTTTACTTCACACTGTAAAACGTAAAGCCAAAGTATCCCTGCTGCCACTGGAGAAGCTGGCTTTTTTCTTTGCTGCAGAAGCTTATAATTTTCCTGTTCTCCTTTTGCTAAGGAAATGTGGAGTATGAACCAATTTGACTTCTGAGTTACCTGATATCACTCCCCTATGTACTAACTGTATGAGCTACATCACATTACAGTGATGGATGTGGCAGAACTATCCTATGAGGGTATGACTCATGTTTCCTCTTTTGTTTTAAGATTAAATCTGAATGCCAGCTGTTTATTCGTGCGGGTACAAGGCGAGAAGAAGCAGGACCCAGCAACTCGGGGATTGTGCAGGCCTAACAACAACAGAAGGTGTGGGCACACATGATCAGCTCCCCCAAGGGCTCATGGAATGCGTTACACGCACACACACACACACACACACACACACACACACACACACGTTACCCCGTGTCCAGAATTTTCACTTTGCTGGTGTTTTTCTGTCATTGTTCATGCATTTAAAATGCCCTCTGGCATCCTCTAGCCATGAAGAGCTGTCTGTCTGGAAAGCCCAAGTTTTCTCTGAAATACTAATTCTCATTTTATTTGTGGGTTTTTTCATGCTCTTGTCCATCAAGTCACATAGATTTTGAGTGGTCTGCTCACACCCTATTTTTCCATAAGCTCAGATAACTTTACTGAGCAACTAGTTTTTAGCAACACATATATTTTATATCTCTCTTTCATGTGACACAATCACAGCATCCCAAGGGAATATGGAGAATGGAGCTGCCCTGCTTGGTCTGACCTGTTCGGTCTATAGGTAGGGTGGGCCTACTTAGTTAGCTGTTTATCTTATGGGCGCCAGAAGTAACAAAGAACTCGAACCTTTTTTAAATTTCCGGAGGGAATAAGTAGAGGGGAAAATGAGGGATCTAAAAGAAAGGCCATGTCTGAACTCTGACCTGTGATGTGGTTAGAAACGTGGTCTATAGTCCAGTTCCCTGGGTTAAAATCCCAGCTCTCCTGTTGACTAGCTCTGTGACTCAGGAAAGTAAGTTCCATTTCCCCACCAGAAAGAGAGAAATGGTATTACTGGTACTCATCTTCCAGACTGGTGTGGTGATACTTTGGAGAGATAGTCCATATGTAGTAGGTTGAAGTATAGGCCCTCAAAAGACACGTCCGTGTTCTAATCCCCAGAATGTAGGAATGTGGCCTCATTTGGAAAAACAAAATGTCTTTGTAGATAGAATGAAGTTAAAGACCTTGAGTTAGGAGATCCTCCTGGATTATCTGGGGGGCCCAACACCTGCGGCCTGTGGCCTGCCAGGCTGCCACTTTCCATGGCGCCATGCACTCCACACCCAGCCAGCGGAGCCCATGTGGGCCAGGGAGGTAGGCGAGTCTGCAGGGTAGAAACTGGACTGCAGCTCACTGGTGAAGTGGCTGGAGTCAGGCAGTGGGCAGCTCCCTCCATCTGGAGAGAGCTAAGTGACCTCCCACGTTCGGAAATTTGTGGTGCGTTTGAGATGGCAGGGTGGAGAGGTAGGAAGAAGGCAGAAAGATTATTTAATGTTGGGCAAGAATCCTTTCAACGGGAAAATCTTTCATTCGGAGGACACAAAGACAACTGGAGATTTAGGGCTAAGAGGGAACCATTATCAGGATTATCAGTTTGGCTTCTATCCAAGTTTGATAAAGCTCCCTTTGAAGGATACATAGCATCCTGTACTGCCGAGGGACAAAGGACAAAGACTGGAAAAGCCCAGCTCAGCCATATCCCTGTACTTTCAGAATTTGAGGGAGTGGAGGGATTTGGGAACAGGGTAATGGAGATAAGGTGAGACATAGATTATGATCAGAAAGGGGGACAGACGCAGACTATGTAAATATCACAATGTGTAATGTGTACTGTATATTGTTGGTAGACACACAGATAATACAAATATACAAACATGATAGGAAGAGTCCACATCCACAGTGGACTCTTCCTATCATGTTTGTATATTTGTATTATCCCTAGGGAGAAAAGGAGGGGACAGAGATGGGCCCTCGGGGAGGTTTTAGTTGACTCTGTTATCATTTTCCCAAAATGCTATTGGAAGTGATTACTGTGAAAGTAACAAAGCCGTGAGAGGAACCTGACTTGCAGGTTCCTATACTCCTGTGAGGCCCGCCGAGAGCTCCGCTGCACCTGGCTCCTCACAAGGGTCACGCCAGAGCTGCATGTTCTTGGGTTAGAGGTTCACCTGGCTCTTCCCTCCTAGCATGCAATTGCCAATGTTTGTCTAAAGCCCTATCACTATATGTTTTCAATACTGTGGATTCAAATTCATGTATTTTCTCTTAAGGAGAGGGTGTGAGGCTTTAATAAGTAACCTTTTCTGCCAATCAATGACCCATATACAGAGAGGGTGTTAACAACCTTGGGAAAAGTTCCACGTGAACAGGGAGTGGAATGTGTTGGGGAGAATTCAGTGAAGCATGTGAGTGTGTGGTAAGAAGCGGGTTAAGGGGCATGGAAAGTGTTTCCCTAGTTTATGGTAAGGATGCTGTCCCCTACTCATACTCGTCCAGACCAGTGCATCTCCAAATGTGGTCCCCAACCAACAGCAGCAGCATCAGCTGGGAACTTGTTAGACGTGCAAATATTGGGGGCCCCAACCTAGACCCACTGAATCACTCAGGGCAGTGCCATTAGTCTGTGTTTTAACAAGCCCTCTGGGTGTTTCTGAGGGACACTGAAGCTTGGTAATTGTTTCTCTAGACTCACTTCTGTTGCCCAGAATGAAGACAAGTCATTAAAAATGACTACTCGCATTGCCACCCTCATCCAATCCAACCAAAAAGAAAAAAATGGGACAACAAAGAGGGTCAATAAAACCCAAGTGAAGGACAGGCTTAAATGAGTCATTGAAGTAAATTATTAGAAAATGGTAACAGTAGAGTAGGCCAAATTAAACATGATTTAAAATGATAGAGAAACCTGAAAAACAGAACTAAGATAATGCTAAAATTAAAATTCAATAAAATAAGCTAAAAGTTAAAAATAGAATAAAGGGGAAATAAGTGAAATTTTCCATAAAAATAGAAACATCTGCCCCATTTGGTGCTTTCTTCAAATCAGGCACTGTTCTAAGAAAGGTGCCTCTTCTAATTCATTTAATTCTCCCAATGACGCCGTGAGGCAGGGCCATTACCATCTCCATTTTACAGCAAGGAAGGAAGGCACAGAAAGAATGGGTACTTTGTTCCACAGCTTGGTTGGTAAGGTGAAGAGCAGCACTCCAGCTAGGAAAGCAATGAAAAACATACTTATTAAGAGAGGTCATGTTCAAAATAAAAATAAAGCCCCTGAGGTTAATTAGTTTAAAATGGTAGGTCACGAATTAAGAGAGGAAAAATACATGAGTGGGAAGCAGAGAAGAAACAAAAAGAACAAGGTCCCTAGTGGCATCTGGAGGTGGGTTTGCCTTCCCAGCGCTGAGGCAGACGCCTTACTGTTCTTGGAGAAGAAGCGAGGGGTGGAGAGCCTGGCATCACCTCGTGGCTTGCCTTCCACTTAGCCCCTCTCAGGACGTCTCAACTCCACACAAGTCAGAAGCAGATCTTCTTACACCAGTACATATCTCTACAGCACAAATACCATGCCTGTTACAGTGACAGGTCTTCATTTGGTGGTTTTCTGCAAAGGTAGAAAACTTTTGGTTTGTCTTGATTATGAGGAGTTAGTTTTGAATAATTTCAAAGTTTTGTTTTTTCTCTGGATCTAGGACATGATGGCTTCCAAGTTTTGGAAGACATACATTTTCCACTAACCATCTAGCAGAGATAAGAACGTTGAGCCAATTGAAAGGACTAATACTATTACTTGGATTTAAGGACAATTAAAAGGGCTTTCCTAATTTAAGTTTTGTAAAGTGTTTTTCCTCCTCAATGAAGAGTCTTATTCTGACTCTTCAGAATAAAGGCACTATTCTGATATTCTAAGAACAAGGACAGAATCCCAGGGCAGCTCACACCCCAGCAGTCCAGCAGTCTCAAAAGTGAAGGGAGAACAAGGCTGTAGCTGATGTATCCACATGTGTCCTGTGTGCAGGCCAAGGCTGAACTGCCTAAAGCTGTGACTGATAAATAACTGCCTTGAAAGCTGGTGGGAAATTTCATTGTTTTCTCTCCTCCAGGAGAAACCCAGAGAGAGGGGAATTCCTGACTAACCACAGATGATCAAAGCTGGAGGAAATGCTCAATCAAATTGGAGTATAGACTGCAACTGGGAGTGGCTATCTCTATGGATTAAGAAACTGATACTTGTACTACTTTTGAAAGAAAATGTTTAGAATTAGTGTTCTGTTCTACTAAAAGAGAAACAAAAAGAAATGTTGGGACTAATACAGCTAAGAGGGAAAGATTAATTATGCAATATTAATATGATTCAGGGTGGATACATTTTAATTAATAGAACATTTTGATTAGATCATGTCTAATATAGTACAAAAATTTTAAACTACCATCAATACCGTTAAGATGAATTCTCCCTCTCACTCCAGTTTCTCATTCTCTAGGTTTTCCCACTCAGGAGGCAACCAAATACGTGTTGTTTAGCTCAAAGATTCTGAAATGTTGTAAGTTGTCGATCAGTTATTTTACATTTCATTTTCTTTTCTGAGTGGAGTGCATTATGCACAGCCTTGAGGGAACCACTGTGCATCTAGCCTACGCGCTGCTTGGCAAACGCCAGCCAACAACTTTCCTCCTGCGTTCGCTAAGTGCTGAAAACCTCTATTTCCAGTTGTACCTCTCCTCTGAAATAGGAGTTTCTGCATCTTGGGATAAGCACGTGGGTGTTTTCCTGTTAAATAGAGTTTGACAAAGTGACTTTTAATAAAATGTGTTGGGAAATGTCATAAGACCAGCCTTAAGGGAAGAACCAAACATGAGAGAAGGAATACTAACAATGGTGACTATTATTAACCTAGCACCTCTGGTGTGCTGAGTCCTTCAATGCATTACTTCAAATTTTGAAGCTTAAATATTCACAACAACTCTGAAAGATAAGCATCAGCATGCCTGTTTAAAGATTCAGTCACTCACCCAAAGCTCTGAATTAGTGACAGCCAGAATTTAAACACAGACATGGCCAGTTCCACAATCTTCCTCTTATACAGTTTTGTTTCTCACACTGGTCCACACTAACTTTTAAAAGGGGGTGGCAGCAGCTATGGATAGTGCCAGGTGAGTGCTAGACTTATCAGGGGATCACTGCGTAAGTTATATAAATGCTATCCATTATGCTGTTTATACTTGAAACTAATATAAA
This sequence comes from Rhinolophus sinicus, assembly GCF_057876585.1. Classification (NCBI taxonomy): domain Eukaryota; kingdom Metazoa; phylum Chordata; class Mammalia; order Chiroptera; family Rhinolophidae; genus Rhinolophus; species Rhinolophus sinicus. Next base: position 25,013,061 of record NC_142508.1, read on the forward strand.
CTAATATTGAATGTCAACTATAACTGGAAAAAAAATAATTTTAAAAAGGGGAACCATTGTTACCCCAATAAATTTTAATTTAAAAACAGGTGGGGCGGTAGCATACAGAATTGCTGAAATCAAAAGAAAAACAAAAAAGGACCAGTCTAGGAAAGCATGTGAGAAGAAACCATAGGGTTCAAACAGGGGTTGGGTTATCCAAAACGTCTTAGGCTTTGTTAAAAAGAGCTATTCCGTGATTTATATAGCATCAAAAACTGATATTTCCCTTTGCTATTGTAATTTTCTGTGGTCACATGAGATTCCCTCTGGGAGAAGGATGGTTTTTCTTTCTTTCTGGATGTTTCCCTTGTTGTGTCTGCAGTTTTCATTGTGGTCCACCTAGAACCAGATCCTCTGAAACAGATTCCTGGACAATTAGGCTGAAAAGTAACAATATTAGATGCAAGAGCCCCCACTGACCCTAAGCTTGTGGTTACTTATGGGGTACCTATGATAGAATATTTTAACAGTTTTCCAAGAAAAAAACAGACTATAGTAGTTAGCTATTGTTGCATAGCTACTTACCCAGAAAGCAATGGCTTAAAACAACTACATTCATTATCTTACAGTTATGGTGGGTAAGCAATCTCGTTGCCTCTCTGGTTCAGGGGATCTTACCAGCTTGTGGTTAAGGGGTTGGCTGGGGCTGCAGTCATTTCAAGACTTGACTGAAGGGAGATCTCCATCCAAACTCATGTGTGTGACTGGAGACATCAGTTCTTAGCCACATGAGGCTCTCCATAGGGCAGCTCACATGGCAGCTGGCTTCCTCAGAGCCAGCAAGTAAGACAACACGAAGGGATGCTCAACCCAGGATTTATAATTTAGTATAACCCAAACTTGGAAATTGTTGTGTTCGCTAGCTCGCAGGTTGTGAAAGTATTTATAAGGCACGAAGGAGTAGAAGTTAGAAAATTTATTTAAGGAGAGAAGTACCAGCAGAGGAGTTGCTGGGGTCAGAGTCTAGAGTAGACAGCTCCCCCGATGAGAAGGTGTATAGGGGGTTTATATTTTTCTATGCAGGATACTTCTCAGCTTGCAGGGAGTTTGCTGTTACAATTAGCTTCTTCTGGGAACCGTTCTGTTCCCATCTGTGATGGATGTAAGGTGCCTGTTAGCTTGCAAGGGGGGTTGCTACAGTCAGCTTCTTCCGGGAAACTGTCTGTTCCCACAGCTAGCCGAGGGATTCATAGCCAAGTGGTTAATTTTTAAGTTCGTTCCTTTTAGCTCACAAACTCGTTCCTCTTATATCTTTACCTGTCTCCTCATACAGTATTGATAATTGTGAACTAAAATGTTATTTGTAAATACATAAGAAAAGCAAAGTGCATTATCTATGCATTGTTATTATCCAATAATACATTTTTTTAGAGATTCCTGGGAGGTCATGGGACATGGTGACCTGCTAACTACACTAACAGATTATACTATCAATGCTAACTATGCTAGCAAACACTACTAACTATGCTAAGTATGTTAACTAGTAGTAACACTACTAACTATGCTTACGAATGATGCTAACAAATGATACTAACTATACGATGCAGATACCAATACTAACAATGCAAGCTATGCTTATTAACGATGCTAATAAGTAATAGTAAACAATGCTAACTGTACTAACAATGCTAAGTATACCAACTAAAAAAACTTTAAAGAAAAAGAACAAGGAAAATGAAAAATAGAGAAAAATGAGAAAAGAACAAAGGAAAAAATGAGAAAAAGAAAAGGAAAAGAAACTGAGAAAAGAGAACCAAAAAAAATAAGAAAATTGAAAGTTATAAGGAAAAAAGAAAATGAGAAAAAGTGTAAAGACAAAAGAAAAAATAAACAGTACAAAACAAAAACAAAAACAAACAAACAAACAAAAACTCACTGGTCCAACCACAAATCAGCTTCCTAGGCTATAAGGACAAAAACCTCAGCCCAGCCAGGATCTTATACAGGACTTTTTGTAATTCCATCACAATGGTGCCTTATGAGGCTGAAGCAAGATACAAAAAATCGTGACAGGGCATAAGATACAGTGTTTTTCTCTTACTAGTTAGAAGATCCCTTCACTTTGGAAAAAAAAAAGGAGGGGGGACCCCAAAGAGCTTTTTGTTTTTGTGGAATATTAAAGGCTGATATTGACTTTATTAGAAATTAAAATTTGTAAGATGCTTTGGTGAACTTTTCATTTATAATTTGAAAATCTGTCATAAGTTTTGTCTTTTAAAGACCTTATACTGCCTACACTTTAAATATTCAATTCCTTTTTCTGAAACTCTGATTGGTCTCAAAATGATGCCACAACTTAACTGATATCACGATATTATAGGAAAATGTTGTGTTACATAGGACCAGATAAGGTACATCTATAAAGCCGTGAGGTGGTATCTTTCATACTATTTTTGCCAATAAGTTAATGAGCAGATTCCTCATCAGACACCATGGAGATCAGAAGGCAGTGAGTTGATGCATTCAAAGTGTTGAAGGAAAAGAGCTGTCAACTAAGAATCCTATATCTGGCACAACTGTCCTTTCAAAATGAGGGAGATACTTGGACATTCCCAGATGGAGAGAGCTCTTTACCACTAGACCTGCCCTGAATGAAGGGTGTTCTTCACATTGGAATGATAAGACACTGGGCAGTCACTCAAAGGCTTATGAAGAATGAAGATCTCTGCTCAAAGTCAATATGTGAATGCTTATACAAACCAGCACTACTGTAATTTTGGTTTGTAACTCCACATAGTTGCTTTCTACATTAAGAGACTAATGTACTTGGTTTTGGTTTTGTTTTTTTCTAACTTTACGTTTTTAGACTTGCAATGCATAAATATGTAATTTTGTGATATCAATAACTGAAAAGGCATGAGGTCAGAGTTGTGAAGGAGCAGAGTTATTTTGAAAAATATGAAATTGAAATTAAGCCTGTATGAAGTCACATAAGAGTGTTAAATGTACTCCCCATGGTAACCACAAGGAAAAGAGCTGTAGAATAAACACAAAAGGAAATGAGAAAGGAATTTAAACATTTCCCTACAGAAAAGTCAACTAAACACAAAAGAAGACTGTCATGTGTGAAATGAGGAACAAAAGACTCATAGGCATATAGAAAGCAAACAACAGAGTGACAGAGAACTGATAAGTCTCTCCTTGTCAGTAATCACTTTCAATGTAAGTGGGTTAAATAGTCAGATTGGCGGAATGGATCAAACACATGAACCAGCTATACACTCTACCTATATTAGGGACTCACTTTAGATCCAAAGACACAAAAAGGTTGAACATGAAAGGATGGAAAAGGGTAGCCCATGTATGTAGTAACCAAAAACGAGCAGGGCACATTTAAAGGAAAAAAAAAAAAAAAAAACTGGATTAAGAGACATAGATTGGTAGAATGGGTTAAAAAACATAATGTAAGTATTTGCTGTCTACAAGAGACTCACTTTAGATCAGAAGACATAATTAGATTGAAAGTTAAAGTATGGAAAAGATATTCTGTACAAATAGCACTCCAAAGAGGGCAGGGGCAGCTATACTAACATCAGACAATATCAGCTTTAGATCAAATATACCCATGTTCATGGCCAACTTAGTCACAGTAACTAAACTGTGGAAGCAACCCGTGGCCATCAATGGATGAGTGAATAAGCACCATGTGGTCTATACATACAAGGGAGTATTTTTGAAATTTGAGAAAGGAGGACATTCTGCTACAACATGCATGAAATTTGAGGGCATAGTGGTAAGTGAAATAAGCCAGTCACAAAGAAACAAATGCTGTATAACTCCTCTTCTATAATACTTAGAATAGTGAAACTGATAGACAGAAAATAGAATAGTGGTTCCCAGGGGCTGGGGACTGGGAGGAATGCTTAGTTATAGTTTCCTGGATATAGTGATTCCATTTTACAAGATGAGAAGAGTTCTGGAGATGGTGGTGGTGATGGCTGCACAATGATATGAATGTATTTAACACCACTGCAGTGTACACTTAAAAATTGAAGGTGGCTTTCTTTTTTTGTAATGTCTTTGCCTGATTTTGGGAACAGGGTGATAATGGCCTCGTAAAAAGTGTTTGGGAGGCTTCCCTCCTGGATTTTTTGGAATAGTTTAAGGAGAATAGGTGATAATCCTTTTTTCAATGTTTTGTAAAATTCACCTGTAAAGCCATCTGGTCCAGGGCTTTTGTTTGTTAGGAGCTTGTTGATTACTGATTCAATCTCCCTGGTAGTAATCAGTCTATACAGGTTTTCCGTTTCTTCTTGAGTTAGCCTTGGAAGGTTGTACGCCTCTAGAAAATTGTCCATTTCTTCCAGATTGTCTAATTTGTTGGCGTATAGTTGCTCATAGTAATTTCTTAATTTTTTTTTTGTATTTCTGTGGTGTCAGTTATCGCTTTTCCGCTTTCATTTCTGATTTTAGTAATTTGGGTCCTCTCTTTATTTTTTTTATGAGTCTGGCTAACAGTTTGTTGATTTTGTTTATCTTCTTGAAAAACCAGCTCTTAGTTTCATTGATCTTTTGTATTGTTTTTTGGTCTCTATTTCATTTATTTCCACTCTGATCTTTATTATTTCCTTCCTTATACTCCCTTTGGACTTATTTTGCTGTTCTTTTTCCAGATCCCGTAAGTATAAGGGTAAACTGTTGCTTTGTGATTTTTCTTGTTTCTTTACGTAGGCCTGCATTGCTATGAATTTCCCTCTTAGGACTACTTTTGCTGTATCCCATAGATTTTGGGTCATTTGCTGCACCCCATAGATTTTGTGTCATTTTCATTTGTCTTGAGATAGCTTTTGATTTCTTCCTTGGTCTCATTGTTGATCCATTCATTACTTAGTAACATGTTATCCAGCCTCCATGTATTTGTGTGTCTTCCAGTTTTTTTCTTGTAATTGATTTCTAATTCATACCATTGTGGTCAGAGAAGACACTTGATATGATTTCAATTTTCTTAAATTTATTGAGACTTGTTTTGTGGCCTAAAATGGGGTCTATCTTGGAAAATGTTCCATGTGCTCTTGAGAAGAATGTGTATTCTGTAGCCTTGGGGTGAAATGCTCTAAAAATACCGATTAAATCCAATTTTCAACCTCACTAATCATTAAAGAAATGCAAATAAAAACCACAATGAGATACCACCTCACTCCAGTCAAAATGGCTAATCAATAAATCAACAAAAAACAAGTGCTGGCGAGGATGTGGAGAAAAAGGATCCCTCATGCACTGCTGGTGGGATTGCAGATCGGTGTAGCCACTATGGAAATCAGTATGGAGGTATCACAAAAAAACTGGAAATGGAATTACCTTATGACCCAGCAATTCCACTCCTAGGTATCATCTAGCCAGAGAAATCCAAAACACTAATTTGAAAAAATGTATGCACACCTATGTTTATTGCAGCGCTATACACAATAGCCAAGACATGGAAACAACTGAAATGCCCCTTGGTAGATGACTGGATCAAGAAACTGTGGTACATTTAGTCAATGGAGTGTTAGCCAAAAAGAAGAATGAAATCTTACCATTTGCAACGATATGGATGGAACTAGAGGACATTATGCTAAGTGAAACAAGTCAGACGGAGAAAGACAAATACCATATGATCTCACTTATATGCCGAATCTAAAGAATAGAATAAATGAACAAACTAATCAGAAATAGTCTCAGAAATATAGAGGAAAAACTGAGGGTTGCTAGATGAGAGGGGGGTGGGAATGAGGGAGAAGGTGAGGGAATTAGAAAGCACAATCGGTAACCACAAGATTGCCATGGGGAAATGAAAGACAGTTTGGGGAATATAATCAATAATGTTGTAAAGATTTTGTAGGGTATCCAATGGACACTTGTGTTCTTAGGGAGACCATTTCAGGGACAGTGTAGATGCCTGATCACTGTGCTGTACACCAGAAGCTGAAGCTGAATAATAGTGAATGTCAACTATAGTTTTATATATATATATATATATATATATATATATATATATATATATATATAAATATATATATATATATATATATATATATATATATATATATATATATGGTCACAGAAGTGGAGTACAGCATAAGGAATAGAGACAGTGGAAATGTAATGGCTGCATGCGATATCAGAGGGGTAGTAGATTGGGGGACAGGGTTTTTCACTCTATGAGGGGTATAAATGTCTAGCTATTACATTGTTTTGTACACCTGAAACTAGTAAAAAAAAAAAGAAGAAGAAAATGGTGAAGGTGGGAAATTTTGTAATGTGTGTGCTACTATAGTAAGAAAAACTGGGATAGACAGTTTTGTCTCACCCCTCCCTACCCAGCTGTCTTCTGACTGTGTGTTGTATCCAGACAGGTGAGAAAGTGAGTAGGAGAGGCCAGCAGAGAAATTCCTGGCTAAAGATTCCTGACCTTACTGCGTCCTCCTGAGCCGGAGAGACTTCTCTGTCCTGGTTTACAATCTCATTGATCTCCATCATTTCATTCCTCTTTTCCAGAAAATCACATTAGACTATGAAAACTATGAAATTGAGAAGACCTAATTATTGGCACTGGAAAACATGAAAGTGGGTTGTCTATGGAAAAAACTCTGAGCAATTCATTCACCATGAACAGAGGTGATCTGCGTGGATTAAAGTTTCACGTCAATTGAGCCCATCCTTCAACATCTGCAGAGAAGGACAAAGGGAACTTGGAGAAAAGTCAGCTAAACTGAATCCTGGTGCATAGCAATCATGAGGCAGTGAGTGAGTGCTGTTTTTATTTTCTTCTTAATATTTTTTATTGGGGAATATTGGGGAAAAGTGTGTTTCTCCAGGGCCCATCAGCTCCAAGTCGTTGTCCTTCAATCTAGTTGTCGAGGGCGTAGCTCAGTTCCAAGTCCAGTCAACATGTTCAAATCTTAGTTGCAGGGGGCACAGCCCACCATCCCATGCTGGAATTGAACTGGCAACCCTGTTGTTGAGAGCTTGCGCTCTAACCAACTGAGCCATCCAGCTGCCCCTGAGTAAGTGCTATTTTAAGTGTGCGGATGGACTCCCCGTGGAGAGGACTCACAGCCAAATGGGGGGTCCCCTCTTGGGCATGGCACTCGTAGGTTAGCAAACACACAAAGGTCCCCTTCACCGAGGCGGACAGACCCTCACTATCCCAGGCAAGTGAGTTGGGAGAAAAGGGCCTAGCCATGGTGTTATGGGGCTGGTCATTGTAGGCGCTCATGAAAAAGCTTTTCAGGAATGAGGACCGGCATGGGCCATCCTGTGAGGGATGCTGAGGAGACCTTGAACCTGACCGTAACCCTTTGTGGGCTCTGGTGGTTGGAGGCTCCTCCAGGGAAGTTTGAGATGCGTGTCTCACTCAGGAGAGAGGGATCAGCTTTTGCACATGCAAGTGGCCTGGGATGATGCCCGAGGCTGAGGAACATGACCGGTGGTAGACCGGTCAGGGACAGGCAGCTGGCGGGAGCTGCATGCCTTTGCCTGCCTATCCCATCCTTCTCCTTGACTTTCTTGGGGCAGTTGTCGGGTCTCCTTTGGGCTGGCGGCTTTTAGGTCAATCCAGGAAGATAGATGAGATGGCCAGATGTCGGTGGGGGTGATAAAAGAATAAAATGAATTAGTTGAAAGTGTTAGGGTTCATTCATTGCAGTATGAAAGTTACTGAGGAAAAAACTGCGGAGGTTTATAGCAATGATAAAAATTACCACCATTACACTTTATTGCAATCATTACCATTGTTTTCACTTAATTGTTTTTACAAAATAACTGAATGAAGTTCATCCATAAAAAAGTCTCTTACCTATTGAAGGTGAGAAAGGAAGTGTGTCAGTCCATGGAATATTCTAAATCTGCCAGGGAGCCGGGGAACCACTCACTCCAGCAGGTGAGCACCTGAACCACAGCCTGCAGGCAGCCATCAGCCCAGAAGGCGAGACCACCGTCTCCACAGCAATCAGCCCAGTGTTGGGACTTAGCCAATGACTGACAGCTTCCTCATTTTGAATCCCGCTTCCAACTGAGAAGCAAATGGAGGATAGCCAAATACGTTCCCCTGAGCAGTCAGGCAGGAAGTCCATCTTCTGGACAGCCCACCTCCAGCTCAGCCACGCCCGTGACCCCTGATCACAGTGTGCCTTCCTTTTTGGCCCCCATGGAGCTTTCTCCCTCCTTCCCTTGTCTCGGAGTCTCTGCCAAAGGCAGGTGGTGGTGGCCAACTCCCTTGCTATATAGGACAAGCTCTCCGTGTGCCATCCTACGTTGTGAGGTCTTCTTCTATCTCCACAGAGGTCAGGAGTGTATAGGAAGCAAAGAAAGCACTCTGAATAATAGCCATGCCTGCGTTCACTCTTTTCACAAATGTATTCATGAATTTATGTATTTATTCATTCATCACAATTGTTTCAATGAGATCTAATTCACATGCCACAAAATTACCCTTTTAAAAGGGTCCAGGTTAGTGATTTAGAGTCTGTTCACAATTTGTGCAACCACTAGCTAATTCAAGAACATTTTTACGATCTCGAAAAGAAACCCTCATCTCTTTAAACAGTCACTTATCTTCGACCCTTGATACAACCCCTGGCAACCACCACTGTGCTTTTTGTGTCTGTGGATTTGCCTATTCTGAATATTTCGTGGAAAAGCAGTCGTACAATATGTAGCTTTTATGTCTGGCTTCTTACACTTAGATTCACATTTTCAAGACCATCCATGTTTCTGCATGTGAGTTATTCCTTTGTTTGGTTTGTTTGGCTTAGAATTTTTCACTCTAAGCAATATATATATATATATATATATATATATATATATATATATATATATATATATATATATATGTCATGACTGTATGTATGTGTTTGCCAGGAGTTAAATAGGCAGATAGATAAAGAGATAGATGATAGATAGATGATAGATAGATAGATAGATAGATAGATAGATAGATAGATAGATAGATAATACATAGGTAGAACTAGATATATTTTTACTTTGATGTAGAGAACACACAGAATATACAGTTGGCCGTTATAACCATCTTAGGGATCCTCTTTCATGCCATTAAGTACTGTCTTCCTACTGAGCTCCATCCAACTTGTCCCACTACCAAGCTCATAGGGCACCATCTCAGCGGTCATCACTGAGACCCCCATTTCTTGGAACCCCTACACCACAGACCCTAATGAGGACTCCACTCCTGGGAATCCCCAGCAGTAGCCAAAGAAGGAAGCAACTTTCAGGGGGGAAGAGGGAAGAGTGCAAAGGAGGGAGACACAAAGAGGGGGAGAAAACAAGAGGTGGGAGGCGAAAGCCTGGAGCACCTGTTATTCCCTGGAGGTCTCCCAACCAAGTACTCACCGGGCCCAACCTTGCTTAGCTTCTGAGATTAGAAGTGATAAGGCACTTCAGGGTGGTCATATGACTATCAGGTTGGCAGCTGAGGCTGGGACGCCAGAAGTGACCCCAGGCTCCACTCTCCAGCAGGCTTTGGAGCCCTGGGTCCCCAACCTCCTATGGAGAGGTTGTCCTGACCCATCGTCCAGTGCTCTGTGGGGTAGCCACCAGGCTGCACCGTCTGAGTTCCCAGGACTGTGCACACTCAGGTGTGTGGCCAGTGGTTTCACTGCCACAAACAGCTGGAACTGCTGGGAGGAATGACAAGCCCCCTGTATTCCAATGCTGCCCCAGAACTGGCCACCCTTCTCTTATTCAGTATGTGTTGCTCCTTACGGGCATTCCACAAACCCAGCTGGGTTGCCATCTGGGATTCCAGGGGCGGCACTAACAGGATACAGGAAGAGCTACAGCATCTCACAGTGACTGGTCGCTTACTGGACAGGGAACTCCCAGAGCACATTGAGCCTGTGTTGGGACTCAGCACCCAGATCCAGAATGACTGTTGCTGTAACCATGGAACCTTTCTGGTAACTTATCTTCAAAGATGGTCATCGATTCCTTTTGTCCTTATGTACATGACAGAGCAAACAAGGCTTAAACACACAGAAGATACATGCAAAGTACATATGCATACATATATGATATATGTGTATGTATACAATTCAAAGATTGATTTTGGAGGTGACAAACTTTCACTCTCTTAAAAGGAGGTGAGAGGCATTCGAGAAACAGGAGCAAGTAGGGGAAGAGAGGTTAGGCAGTGTCGGCCTGGAGCCCTCTGGGGGCCAAGAAAAGAAGCCGCCCTATGGAGGGTCCACCCCCTCGCCCCCACCTGGGTGAAACTTCAGAGACTGGCCTGTTGTTCCTGGATCCCTTCACCCCATCCCTGCTCTTTTATTCCATGTATGTGGGGTGTGGGAGGTTTTTCTTAAAGTACCAGGTTCTTCCAGATCTTGAAACAAACTGATGCTGCAGGAAGAGGTCTCAGACACACTGTTTTGCCTCTCCCTGTACAGAATTAGGGATGTGCATCCTCCAGGCTGAGAATCGTGTAGTGATGTAGAGGTGACCATAGTAGAGGTGACAGAGCCCAGGTACATCTACTTGGGGGTTTTGTAGTACTAATGATACATATTTTAGGTGTACAACATGGTGTTTTTGCATACATAGTAAAATCATTACTACAGTCAAGCTAATTCACATATCCATCTCCTGATAGTTACTGTGTGTGGGTGTGTGGGTGAGTGTGTGTGTGTGTATGGTGCAAACACCTGAAATCTAGTCTCAGCTGATTGCCAGTATATACCACAGAACTGTGAACTAGAGTCACCACGCTCTCCATTAGACCTCTAGACTTATGCATCCTTCCTAACTGCCACTCTGGACCCTTTGGCCAAAATCTTCCCATTTCCCTCAACTCGCGGCCCTTGCTGTCCACACAGACCTCATCTTCTCTCATCCAGGAGTGGCAAAAAAACACTGTCACCTTTTAGGTTTGGCACCATCTCCTGGGCTATACATCTCCTTGACCTTGAAGCATGTATCGGCCAGCTCTTTCTCTGAGCCAATACAACCCCACATAGTGAAGACACCTGGCAAAAGCACACAAAAATGTGAAAGTCAGGCCAAGCTGTCCCAAACCCCACTGTCTGTGGCTGGTTCCTTTGTGACCTGTGCACAGGGGTTCCATGACTGGGTTTGCAGAGGAGGATGTGGTTTTTTTCTGGAGTGAGGTCTGTGGCTTGAATCGGATTCTCTAGCAGGAGACAGCCTGAGACCCACAAGTGAAGGGCTCAGTCCCAAAAGACTGCACGCCCCGTTCAGAGGCCAATCCCAAGTCCGCGGTGTCACCTGTGCTACTGACTGACTGGCTAGAAATCATAGCTTCTCCTGCCCCCCCCCCCGCCCCCTGCTCCTTGGGTTTGATTAAGTGGCCAGAGCAGCTGGCAGGACTCAGGAAGCCAGATTACTAGATTACCAGCGTATTACAAAGGATATTAAATGATCCACATCAACAGCCGGATGAAGAAGACATACATGGGGCAAAGTCCTGAATAAAGGAGCTTCTGTCCCCTTAGTCCAGGGCCTAACATCGTAGCACAAGCAAGCGTTCTGTTTCCCCAATGTGATAGCAGTCCTCTTTTGGGTTTCTTGGAGGCTCCATTGCATAGGTATGATTGATCAACTCATTGGCCACTGGAGCTTGATCCCCCTGCGGCCCCACTCCCCTCCCTGGAAATCCGGGGGTAGGACTGAAGTGTACAGCCCTCTATTCATAACCAGTTTCCCTGGCCACAGGGCTTCATCCTCAGGTGTTTTCCAAAAGTCACCCCATTAGCACAAACCCAATGGTGGTAAAAAAGGGACTTATTATGACTAACAAGAAACTCATGTCACCTTTATAGCTCTGAAGTGATTTCAGGAACTGAGGACAAGAGACCAGATATTGAAAAAAGAAAATGTTCCCATTGCTCAAATCACTCAGGAAATTCCAAGGGTGCTGGGAGCCAAGAACACCGGACCAAGACGAAACATCCACAAGAAATATATCTTTGTCACCTGATGACCTAACATCAAGTCAGAACATGCGTATGTGAATTTATACCAGTTTAACTTCTAGAACCTATGAGAACTGCTCCTTCACAGCTCTGACCCCACGCAGTTATTGATGTCACCAGATTACGTCTTGATGCATCGTGTGTCCCCACACGTAGACTCATAGTGGCTTTTATACGTTGGTGTCTTAAGTCAAGGAGCAAACACAGAGGAGAGCCACAGACCAATGACACAGTGGTACCAGCTTTTATAATCGTCCATGCGTTGACTTTGAACAGTGATCTTCATGTCCTCATAAGCCTGCGAGTGACAGCCCCGTTTCCTCTCATTCCAACCTGAGGAACGCCCTTCATGCAGGGCAGGTCTAGTGGTAAAGAACTCTCTCAGCTCTGGTTTATCTGTGAATGTCCAAGTGTCTGCCTCATTTTCAAAGGACAGTTCTGCCCGATATAGGATCTTAGTTGACAGTTCTTTTCTTTCAACGCTTTGTATACATCAACCCACTGCACTCTGGTCTCCATCATGTCTGAGGAGGAATCTGCTCATGAACTTATTGGCAAAAATTGGATAAAAGATACCTCCTCACAGCTTTAGAGATGTTAACAACGAACCTTATCTGGTCCTATGTCACACAACATTTTCCTATAATATCGTGATATCAGTTAAGTTGTGGAATCACTTTGAGACCAATCAGAGTTTCAGGAAAAGGAATTGAATATCTTAAGTGTAGGCACCATAAGGTCTTTAAAAGACAAAAGTTATGACAGATTTTCAAGTTATAAATGAAAAGTTCACTGAATGCTTACAGAAATTAAGCATCTTAATTTCTACTAAGGTAAATATCAGCCTTTGCTATTCCACGCAAACACAAAGCTCTGTGGCTCCTTTTTTTTTCTTTTCTGAGTAGAATCGTCAAGAGTAATTGGGAGAACCCTGTGGCTTTTGCCCAGCTGTGATTGCTTGTATCTTGCTCTGACCTCATAAGGCACGATTGTGATGGAGTTCCAGAGTATCCTATACACGGTCCTGGCTGGGCTGAGGTTTTTGTCCGTTGATAGCCCAGGAAGCTGATTCGTGGTGACCTGTTGGACGTGGACCAGTGAGCTTGTTTATATAGTTAGCATTGTTATTACATTTAGTACAGTTAGCGTTGCTTACTTTTACTTATTGGATCGTTAGTAAGTCTAGCTAGCATTGTTAGTATTGGTATCAGCATAGCATAGTTAGTATCTTTTATTCTCATTGTTCGTAACCATAGTTAGCAGGTTAGTCTCACCATAGTATAGTTAGGATCATGTATTGGCACCGTTTGTTAGCCTAGTTAGCGTTGGTAGCGTTAGTATCAGTATAGTATAGTTTTTATGGTTTATTAGTATTGTTTCGTATCAGCATAGTATAGTCATTTATTGGCATCGTTCCTAAGCATAGTTAGCATTGTTCACATACTTAACGTAGTTAGTACTGGTTGTTCGCATAGTCAGCATCGATACTTAGTATTATCCGCCAGTGTAGTCAGCGGGTCACCATGGCGAATGGCCTTCCAGCCATCTCTCCCCATAAGGAGCCCTTTATTGACCACTACGAGCTCCTGCACACCATCGGCCAGGGAAGCTTTGGCAAGGTGACGTTGGCCCGGCACATTTGGACAGGGTCGGAGGTGGCTGTCAAAGCCATTGGCTCTCAGGGCTCGTGCGGACAGACGGAAGTCAATTGTCTGAGGTTATTGAACCATCCCAACATCGTGAAGCTGTGTGAAGTCATTGAGACGCCGCAGAGACTCCTCGTCGTGATGGGGCACGTGCGCGGAGTGGACTTGCATCGCTGTCTGAAGGACCACCACCGCCTGAGTGAGAAGGAGGCCCGCCACGGGTTCCGGCAGGTGGCATCCGCCAGGCGATACCTCCGCCAGCGGACCGTGGTGCACAGAGACCTGAGACCTGAGAATGTGCCGCTGGATGCAGAACTGAATGTGAGAATCACAGGCTTCGGCGCAACCAGAAATGCACTGGCCTTAAGCCGAGCACGCTCTGGGGCAACTTCTCCCGCGTAGCCCCGGGGCGCTTCCTGGGCAAAGACTGTGAGGGCCCCGGAAGCGACGCGTGGAGCCGGGGGTGCTGCTCTGCAAGATGCCCACGGGGCGGTGCCGTTCGCCGGACGACGCTTCTCCCGCTGCGGCGGCGGGTTCTCAGAGGGCACTTCCACGTGCCGCTTTCGTATCCCACGAGTGCCCAGGGATCTTGCGGCGGTTGCTGACCCTCAAGCCCAGCGACAGACCCGCGCTGCACAACGTGATGAAGGAGCCGTGGCTCAACTGGAAGCAAGAGGAGACGCTCAGGCCATACCGTGAGCCACCCTGCGAGAACATGGACCCCGGGGTCACGCAGAGGATGATGGAGATGGGGTTTCAGCCGGAGAACATAGAGGAGTCAGTGACAAGCAGGACTTATGACGAACTGATGGGCACGTACCTGATCCTCTGCACAAAAAACCCGAGCTCCAGGTCCGCACCATTAAAGTTAGGCCCTTCCCTGGCTCGGACTTGAGCAGCCCCAGGCCTCCCGAAACCCGCCAGCTTCAGCCATCAGACCAGGAGACCGAGGAGCCTCCTGTTAGTTCTCCCGTCAGCCTGCAGTCGGGGGACAGCACTGCCACCCACAGCCCGGAATCTGGCACCCGCCTTCCCCAAGCCAGCTGGGAATCGAGGCCCAGCTCTCGCCAACCCAGCCTTTCGTCGATGCCCAGGTATGCCTTATTCATGAGAGTCGAGGACCAGCTCAGTCATTAGAGACTTACTCCATGCTGGGCATTGTGATAGTGTGACCCCCAGCAGCACGTCCTCGGGCCAGAGCAAAGGCTGTCGGCGGGTGGCTAGGAGGGTCTTCACCCGTATATTTAGCCACCTCTGCTGTTGGCCGTCCACCAAGTGGAACCAAGTTAAGCCAATTTAATCCTTAAACAGTGGACGGCCAAGGCCGGGCCACAGTCAAATACTGTCAAAAGGTCAAGCCACTCTCCCTGCATTGATATGCTGCACTCAAAAATGCTGAGCGCCAGGCACACTGGCCACATGGCGCGGGACATCGGCCAGAGGCTGGACACAAAACTGCGGCTGGGAGCAGTGCGAGAAGTACACGCCGTGTGTGAAGCACTGGGTCCGGCGGACGGTGGAGGAGTGCCAAGTGCCCCAGTGTCCTCTGCACCTGATTCAAATCAGGACGGTACCCAGCCTGTCTGTCTGTGGCCTTAGGGAAGCATCGTACCCAAAATACCTGGGGACCGTGGAGGTTGGCCTGGAGCCCCCTGGGGGACAAGGAGAAGCCGCCCTCACGGCAGGTCCACCCCTCGCCCCCACCTGGGTGAAACTTCAGAGCCTGGACTGTTGTTCCCAGGCCCTTCTCCCCACCCCTGCTCTTTTCCTCCATGTGTGCGGGGTGTGGGTGGTTCTTATTAAAGTACCGGGTTCTTCCACATCTTGTAATAAACTGATGCTGCAGGAAGAGGTCTCAGACACACTGTTTTGCCCCTCCCTGTACAGAATTGGGGCTGTGCGTCCTCCAGGCTGAGAAGCGTGTAGTGATGTAGGGCTTGTACTTAGTCAGAGCAACTAAAGAAAAATGACTGAAGACAATAATCACGGCAACTCCCAATAGCAACGAATATGGTTCCAGAGGGAACAGGCTGTGAGTTGTGCCGCAAGGCGGAAGGCAGAAGTTGTGTGTCACCTTCCTGCACTACACTGCCATGACCTAAAGTTTTCAGAAGGACCGAGGGGGCCTGTTGGTCCTGAGGCCTGTGGTGTTTGGGAGGAAGGGGTCCACAACGGTAAGCAAAGTCCCATGAACCAGCCTGTGTGGGGCGTCAGAGAAGTGGCAGGGGTGTGGGCCCCAAAGCAGCTTAAGGGTCACTGAGTTGTGCAGCCATTTCCCGTCTCTAAGGCAGGAGTCGGGCCTTCCCGAGTCCCCAAAAAGCAGCTTTGGCCCATGAAACGGAGAGGAGGCATGAGGGCAGGAGGAAAGGGGTGTTAGATGCATACAGGACAGAGGTGCAGGGCGAGGCTGGGCAAGGGGGGGATTTGGCCAGCAAGCCTTTTTTTTCAGGACTGCCCCCACTGGTGCATTTTGCTCTGCGTCTCCAAATTTAAACATCCCGCAGCTCAGGGCCTAGACGGCAGTCAGCTCCGATGACAAGACTCTGCTCAGGAGCCTTTCTCCTTCTGAGGGCTCTGGCGCTGGCTGGCTGGCCACGGGGCTGCCTCTGAGCTCCCTCCTTACCCCCAGCTCAGTGACACAGCAAGGGCTCTGGGTTTTGGTCAGAAGAGCAGGGGCTCCCAAGCAGGGAGGGACACGATCAGCTGCCATGAGACAAGACGCCTCTGGCTGTTTGTTCACAGTGGGCTCGCCGTGGGGGGGGGGGGGGGGGGAGAGAGAGAGAGAGCCTCCCCTCCATGTCAGTAAGGGCATCCCATCAGCGACGTACCAGCAAATCTACTGAAAATCACACACCGGTCCATGGTTTCCTGCTGGTTCCTGAATTAGGAATTCCTTAATGCAATTTTCAGTGGACACTCTCTCATAAAGCATGAACTCAGGATAGGGTGTGGCAGGCGGTAGGAGGGGACATTCAAAGGTGTGTGGCAGACACCCTGGGAGGCTCCCAATAACCTTGCCTGCTTCTCTCTCAGAGCAACCTCTCACCCGACTTGGAGCTGGGCACATGGCCGCCCAGCACTACCGAATTCCCAGTCTCTTCCAATGCGAGGCTGGGAAGGTGACCAGGCTCTCCCTCTCCGCACATGGACGTCTACAGTTGAAAGATCGCTGTGGTATAGACCTCTGTGTTCAGCAGCCTAGTCAGTACCTGGGACGTTTCCAGTAGCCCAGAGCCACTAGTGTCTCTCCTGACAGCAAGCCCTCTCCCCAGGCTGACCGGATACACCGACTCTCGTGACATGTGTGCCCTGCCAGCCCTCATAGGTTAACTCCCAGGTGGGCACCTCTCAGCTGAGGCATTGAGTTTGCCTGTGCTCCTGCATCCGGATGGATTATGACGCGGGCCCTGTTTGGGGACTGGCTGCCTGGGGACTCACCCTGCTCCTGGGAGCGGCCGGGGCTCCTGCATTCCCTTGGCTGTTCAGTGCTGTGTGCGCGGGACTCGTCTGTCTATTCTCCTGTCAGACACGCCAGGCCCGGTCCAGCTCGGGCTCCGGGAGCACAGGACCCCGGGCTGTGTCACACATCGCCCTGGTCACTGTCATTATATCGAGGAGCGGAACTTCTGAGTCAAAGGGAGCCCTGACTTCCTGGGCTAAGCGCATGTTTTTCAACGGAGCACTTTTGTGTGCCAGGCCCTGTGCTGAGCTACAAGGTGGGTAGGGGCAGCATGAACCAAAGCATGATTCAAAGATATCTAAGCCCCAGGCTGGCCCGTGGTGTGTGGGAAGGGCAGGCTGCTTTGAGAGGGATCAAAGGGGAGGCCTGGCTGCGTCTGTGGAGGGCGGTCAGAGATGCCCCCTAGTTAGGGACAGCTGCTGAGAGTCAATGCTGGTCAGGAGGTGTTAACCGTGGAAAACGTTGCAGGCAGTTGGACCAGTGTGTGCAAAGACTCTGAGGCTGGAGCAGGTTCGTCAGTCACTCTGGCTACCAGACCAAAGTGACACAGAGGGGGCAGCTTAAACAACAGAAAGTTTGTTTTCTCACAGTTACGGAGGCTGGGTATCAGCAAGCACCGGCGTCTCTTCCTCTTCTTGTAAGGGCGGTAGCCCAACCGGATCAGGGCCCCACCCCAACGACCTCATTTCACCTCCAGCCACCACTCACACGCCCCGTTCCCAGTACAGCCACACTGGGGGTTAGGTCTTCAGTATCTGCATTGGAGGAGACAAACTTTCAGTCTCTAACAGGAGGTGAGGGGCATTTGAGAAACTGGAGCATGTGTGGAGCTAGTTAGGCAGTGTCTGGGTCACCTGCTGTGTAAGAAACCACCCTGAAATTTAGTGCTCTAAAACAATAATCTTCATCTATTTAGTAATCTCCTGCACAGGAAGCTATAAATGTGTACATCATCTAAGATAGTTTGTTGGAGAGATAACTAAGCCCTTCCTTTGCTTCTCCCTCAGCCCTACTTCTGGGACCATGAGCTCTTGCGCTGGAACTCAGTCCTGGCCCGTGTGGTGATGCCAACTCCCTTGGGACATCAGAGCATCCGTGAGAGGAGCTCCGGGAGCTGCCCTGCCAGTACAGTCCTGGACTGTCTGACACCGTAATGCACTGGAGAGTGATGCAAACTTCTGTCTGCCACTCTCATGTGGGGCCCTTTGTTACAGCAACTGAACCTTGTTTTAAACAGAAGAGCACTCTTCGAGGGGATTTTTCTGTGTGGTTCTCTTGGGTCAGTGTATTCCAAGAACCACAGCTGTCTTAAATTGTCAACTCTCCTTTCCATGGGGTTACAGGCAAGCTCGGTGTGGGGACAAACCCCCAGAGAGCAGTTTCCAGGCTCTCGGCCTCATGTAGAGGGGTGCTGGCTCGGGTAGTAGATGGCCATCAGCTGTGGCTAGTTGGCTGTCAGCTGTAGCCGGTTAGCCAATTGGCCACTGATATAACTGGTGCAGCTGTGCTGGGGAGTGGGGAGTTGGTCGGTTGGCAGAAAAGCGGACAGCATGTCGTAGGTCGTGTAACTCCAGCCTCCAGTGAGACTATAGTGGTATGACTTCCCTACTTATGTCTCCGTGGGTGTTCCTTTTTGGCCTCACCATATCCTGCATTCTTATGCGGGGAGCGGGACCAGAGACCCCACATGACACCCTGCATGACACTCGGCTCCAGCCCACTTTCCTCTCCTTGTGCTTTTACGGAAATCTAACCTGTGAAGTTGGATGTTCCCCAACTAAAAGAGTCTGGAGCAAATCCTTCCAGCGATGTCCTCTTGTTCTTTCCACTGACACTAGTGTCCCCACACCCCACCCCCATGGAAGCTGCTCATGAGCTCTGTTCTCTGACTGGCTGGCTCTCCGTCTTTGGTCTGCGAACACCTCTGGGCGGTCCTGTGCCTTTTCTGCTTTGTGCACTCTGAGCCTGTGCACAGTGGGCCTTCAGGACACCTAAGGGACATTGCCACACGCCCCCCCACTCCACCCACTCCATGGCCAGAAGCCTCTCACCATCCAAAAGCCTGTTGATTCTCTGTGGCCCAATGTCATGGGGGGTGTCATGCGGAGTCTCTGCTCCCGCTCCCCACATAGGAACACAGGACATGGTGAGGCCAAAAAAGAACACCCACGGAGCCATAGGTAGGGGAGTCATACCACTATAGTCTCACTGGAGGCTGGATTCACACGATGGGCGATCTGCTATCTGCTTTTCTGCCAACCGACCGACTCCCCGTTTGCTGCTGCAATCCGCCTCTCTGCAATCCGCAATCCATACTCCGCCACTTGCTAGCTCAGCCACCATCTTCTTGCTAGCCCCCATTTTACTGCTAGCGTAGCCACAGCAGTTATATTAGTGGCCAATGGCTCACTGGTTACAGCTGACGGCCAACTAGCCACAGCTGATGGCCATCCAATCACAGTTGATGGCCATTTACTAGCTGAGCCAGCACCTTTCTATGTGAGGCCGAGAGCCTGGAAACTGCTCACATCCAAACACTATTTCCACTCTCCAGGGGCTTCTACAGCCTCTTCCATGGGAAGTGTGAGGTCCCAGCTGTCAGATCTCTCCTCACATGTGCCTTCAAGTGCTGTGCTGGTCATTTATTGTCAGCTGGTCTCTCCTGAGGTATCCACAGGAGGCCAGGGTGGCGAGAAAGGAGTACATGAGCTGAGTTTTCACGGAGCCATGGAAAGGGCAGTGATGGATACATCCTGTTCCCAAATGACTGAGGTTTCTGCATTTTCTACAAAAGACTGCTTGTGTACAGGTGGGCTTTCTCTTTGTGGAAGCAAGTGGGCCCCAAGGTCCAAAGGAAGGAGCCTTCCCCCAGGGACAGTGAGGACAAAGGCTCTTGTTGGAGCTCCAGATGCCGGCCTGTGAATGGGCTCCTACCTGTATAGTCACATGAGCATGACCCTGTAATAACTGCTAAGCAAAGCAGGAGAAAGGCATGCCGGGCATGGGGGAGCTGGGAGGGTGTGGTGGTGCCGGTGAAGGAAGGTCTCCTTCCTCCCTTCAGTGCGAATTGCTTGTGGGAGTCACCTGAGGGCCACACAGCAGTTACCAAGTCTCGGGCTCCCAAGTGCGCTGTGCGCGGCTGGCAGCCTTAGCCCACATCACATGGACAAACAACGTCATGTGTCTTCTCCAAGTGTGAGCAGCAGAATCTGGGGGTGCAGTCTGGCTCCACATTTCCTCACCACAGCCCCGTTATGTCCCTTCTCTGAGCCTCAGCCTTACCCTCTAAAGGGGGGACATCAGTTGCTACCTTAACAGGGTTAATCCCACAAAGACTAATTTGGGTAACGTGAGTGGCCCAGCCTGCAGCCGGCCCTCAACAGACGCTGCTTGCATCCATTTGGAGCTCCACGTTAGACTGGACTTTCACAGTGTTATCTGGAAGTGCTTCCTTGAAGCTAGCCTACATCCACACTGTTGCGGTTCCTGGGTTCTCCATTTAGCCAGCTGGAAGGAAGGGTCAGAAGTTTTTGATAGCCAGTGACAGGAATCCCAAAGCGGCTTAAACAAGCAAACAATCAAAGCAGGAGGAAATAATTTATGTACCAGGAAGTCTAAAGGCTGAGCGCTTCAGACCAGGCTTCACCTGGGTGCACAATAACCCCAGCAGCAACCACGTCTCTCCTGACCCCTTCGCTGTGCTCTCTTCCCTCTGTGCTGGTGTCCTTCTCAGGGGGCCTTTCCCTCCGGAAGCAAGACGGCCACCAACGCACACAGGATGACGTCATACCCCCTCAGCACCTGAATGGGAATTGAGCTCCACTTGTCCCACGATTCCTACACGAGGGCCTATCCCCACCCCCGACCCCCAACTGATTGGTCACATGCCCAGCTGTGAGCCAATCACTGTGGCTGTGGAGGATGGGTGATGCTGATTGGCCAGCTGACGGTCATGGGATCGGCCTCTCCAAGAACACTTCTGAGCTGTTCCCTCTGTTTTCAGGGTGGGAGGTAGTGTGACGCCTGTGACAGCGGGTGCAGTGTCCAGCATTGTGTTCCCCTGGACTTAATTTCCTGGGATATACCTGCTCATACCCTCTTTCCACACCGCACTGTCGTATGTTTATGAAACAATTCATGGCAGCACCTTTCCCCTCCCCAAGACCCTTTTTACCCAGACTGAAAATGAGAAAGACCTTTTGGAAGACAGGATTTGGGGTCCACTCCCAGCTTCAAGACCTGCTGTTCGTATCCCATCATATCGTTCATTCAATCCCCCCACGTCCCTGAGCACCGACGACATGCTACTACTGTGAGTTTCAGGACTGGTGATTATTCTGAGTGGTCATCGCCTGGGAGTCTTCCAAGGAAAATGAGTTTCCTCAGAGCAAGCATCTGGAAGCAGATTTCCGTCCTACTGTGCCACTTACTGTGTGGCCCTGACAGCATTCCAGCCCCTCTCTGGGCTTCTGCTCTCTCACCTGCAAAAACGAGGCACAGGCGAAGATGGGATTCTGGAACGCCCTCAGCCCTGACATACTGTGGTTGGGCCTTGAACAGGTCTCTCTAGCTGGGAGTCAGCCCAGGACAGAGGAGGGTCTGGGGCTTTCTATATACGTGAGGACCCCAGGCTCTAGGTTCCTGGAAGGTTTCCTGACGCTGCCACTGCTGCTACAGAAAATCTCTGTTGGAGTGTTTGTGAACCCCATGCCCTCCCACCGCTGAAAGTCAAGTTTGGGACTCTGAAAGGGAACTGTAGGGAGGCCACATGGAGGGGAGGAGAGGATGGTGTAGAGCTTCCACGGAGCCCACCCACCCTCCAACTTCCTCTCCCACCCACCCCCCTTTCTGGGTTCCAGCTAAAATTGGTCCTGGCTCCCTGGAAGAACAGAGACCCCTGGTGTTGGTGGGGGAGGGAGGGATTCCTCTGAGGCACACCCAGTGGGGAGGCCTTTGTTTATCTTCTGGTTCAGTCTTGTTTCTCTTCACTCTTTCAACATTTCAGGGCATGAATTAATTGCCCTGGTCACTCTGTCACTCCTTTGTCACTTCACTCAGCGCCTCATCATCTTATCTTATTAATCCATTTGTTCCCTCCTCTACTTAGCTCATGCCTATTTTTTTTCTATTTTTTCTAAAACAATAGAAAAAATTGTCTTGGGAGGAAACCCAAGAACAATCACACTAGAGCAGCTGCTAGACTTCTCAAAAGACTGGAGCCAGCAACTGGTAAGACCTGCAAAACCAAGTCTGCTGCGTCCCTTCCACCAGCCCTGGGCCTCAGAGTCACTCATCTCTGCTCCACTCTGCAACTCACGGGACCCTCCTCTCTTTTAAACCCATTGGTTTCTCTCCATTGCGACTGCCATGACCCTAGTCTATTTTTTTTTTTGGCCTGGAGTTTTCTCCAACATCTACTCTTTCCCATTTCCTGTCTATTCTCATCAGTACAGCCAGAGTGATTTAGACTTTTGATTTTTGAAGGGCCAGAAAATAGTTATAGGAAGTGAAAATCTCAGGATATTGCTGCCAAGGAAACCAATGTGTTTCCCCAAATCACTGCATGTTTGGTGAAGTGCTGGTTAAGGTGCAGAGGCAGAGACTCCAGGGTGCCCTCTTGGGCACACTGGTCCTCCCTGCTCTGCCTGCTGAAGCATCCCTGCTCATAGTTTCCACCTATAATAAATCTCTCCTTTTAAGAAAATATACACTTCACCACCTGTATTTGTTTCCCATTACTGCTGTAACAAATTACTGCAATTTTTTTCTCTTACGGTTCTGGAGGTGAGAAGTCCTCTCACTGTGCCAGCATCAAGGTGTTCTTATCATCATAGAACTGTACTTTCCAATGTGGGCAATAGAAATACCTGCAAAATAAAATTAATGGTATTAGACAGGAAATATAGGTAAGTGTTTACACTTTGCATAATTGTGAAATTTTGCTACTAGTCTATGAAGAAAAATAAAATTGATGTTTAAAGCATTGTCAATTCTTCTCATTTGAAAGGCTATATATTTTCAGAATGACTGAGTTATTTAAATTACTTTAAAAATTATGAACCTTTGAAAATCTGTACTGCAACATTTGAGAGAGAAAAGCTAGATTTCCTTTCCAAGAGCCAGGTTTGCTGTTCAGTATATTATAAACGAAGTACTTTTTAAATTAATTGTTTGAATTTCAAAATATGTTTCAAAAGAACTCTAATGGTTTTTACAAGAATAAAAAGTCTACCGTACATACCTGTTAAAATTCCGTTTATCATCTATTTTATTACAGATTCAGTGAGTAACCATTTTATTTTTATTTTTATAATATTTTTATGAAAAACTACAGCTAACATACAACATTAGATCACTTTCAGTTGTGCACCATAGCTGTTCAACATTTATATACCTATAGAAGTGATCCCAGTAGTTCAGCAACCGTCTGACACAGTACTATGCTATCTCAATATTAATGACTATATTCCCTGTGCTGTATATAATGTCTTCCCCTCTTTTTAAGTATTTCAGTTACAGTTAACATTCAATATTATTTTATATTAATTTCAGGCATACAACATAGTGGTTAGACATTTATATAATTTAAGACGTGATCCCCCTGACTAGTCTAGTACTCACCTGGCACTATACCTAGCTATTACCATATCATTGACTATATTCCCTATGCTTTACTTTACATCCCCATGACTATTTTGTAACTACCAATTTTTACTTCTTAATCCCTTCCTCTTTTTCACCCTGTCCCCCAACCCTCCTCCCATCTATCACCCCGATAAGTCTAGTACCCATCTGACTCCATACATAGTTATTACAACATTATTGGCTGTATTCCTTATGCTGTACACTACATCCACATGACTACTTTGTAACAACCAATTTGTACTTCTTAATCCCTTCCCCTTTTTTACCCACCCCCTTAAATCCTCTCCCATCTGGCAACCATCAACATGTTCTCTATGTATGAGTGTGTTTCTGTTTTGTTTGTTTGTATTGTTCTTTAAATTTCACACATAAAGGAAATTACATTACATCTGTCTTTTGCTATCTGACATGACCACTCGCTACAATACCCTCCAGGTCCATCCATGCCACTACAGATGGCAAGAACCCATTCCCTTCCATGGCTGAGCAATACTCCATTCTATACGAGTATAGGTATCACCCCTCTTTGTCCATTCATCCATCGATGGACATCCAGGCTGCCTTCACATCTTGGCCTTTGACTCTAGTCCCTATGCTGTACTCCACATCCCGTATTAGATGTCTTATATTTAAAAGGTCAACTTAAAAAGATATTCTCAGAATCATCTCGAAGAGATTCTTGAAAATAGGTCTTGAGGAAAGGTAAATTCTAAACACATGGTGATCATCAGACTTTTAAGAATCACCCAAATAAGAGACTCATTATGTAGAATGTTTTTTATTCAGAAAAGCTTTCAACAATTCTAACTTTTTGGTTTATTTTACCTGTTAACTCTAAGTAATAGTTGTGGCTACA
The DNA here is from genome assembly GCF_057876585.1 of Rhinolophus sinicus. NCBI lineage: Eukaryota > Metazoa > Chordata > Mammalia > Chiroptera > Rhinolophidae > Rhinolophus > Rhinolophus sinicus. The sequence continues at coordinate 25,037,637 of NC_142508.1, forward strand.
TATTTGTGTATCATCTTATTGCAAAAGCATCACTGCCATCAGCTATTTTAGGTGTCTTGCCCTGATATCTATGAAATCTTTCTGTTGTGTTCATGAGGCTCTTTGCAGTCTCCCTTTTAATTAATGTTCTAATTATTGTCACAAGTACTTATAGATACATCTTCTTTCTGACACTAGACTGAATGGCCTTCATGTGTCATGGTGGCAAGAACAGACAGTTTTGTTTTCTGCTGTATTCCAGCTAGTAACCATCAGTGTCTGGCACCAAGTTGGTGCTTAATCAATATTTGTTGAAAGAATGAATATCAGACTTGAGGCTGCTAAGCACCAGTGAGAAGCAAGCAGGACGATATCCCGAGGTGGGTCTTTATTTTCCTTAGCAGTCTTCTGCTGTTGACACCATCCACCCACAGCAGTCTGTCAGAAGGCCTATCAGATGACTGGGAAACATGGAGGCTTAAATTACCCACGCCGTGTTTGCCAAGTGTACTTGTGCCACACCCAGCAATGCACCTGACTCCAGCTCACATACTCTGGTGTTGCTGCAGACCCATAATGATGTGAGTGGGACTGTGTGTGAATATGTTCTTCAAGTTTTTCAAATATGAAATATTTCATTGTAATCGTATTCACACATTTTTCACTGAATTTCAGATCTCTGTCTTTGAAAACGTTATTTTATAGTCACGTGATTTCTAAAAATAAAAGACATGGATAGTACCCTGCCTTCTCTGAAACCATCTCTATAAATTATCAAAGATTATTTTGAAACATAACAGAATGAAAAAGCCAAAATCATATAATGAGTATTTCTAATGTTGTTCATCCCCTCTCTCCTAATTATTCATCAGAAAAGGAAAGGGACAATGTCAATATTAGTTAAGTGCCCTCATGTGACAGAGGCTTTATGGGTGGGATCTAATTTAAATTTTGCAACAATGCTAGCACGCAGGTATTACTTACCATAATTCGCACACAAGACTACAGGGAATGAAGTAAATTGTCCAAGAGCACATAGCTAGTGAATATCAAAGCTAAATTTGAATCTACCTGTTTGACACTAAAACCTGTGCTGTGTCCCCAATATCTTAATGCAATAAGCGCACACTGGAATTCGCACAACTCTAACAGAGGTCTCTAATCAGTTTAACCATATTTTTTTCTCACTTGTATTTTAACCACCGTGCTGTTGTCAGGCTTTTTAATGGAGAGAGCTGAGTGTTGGGAGATGCCACTAAGGAATTGACAACATGTAGCTAAAAGCTATTCAGGTTTTTAAGTATCTTTTTTCCTTCTTCAGTTTCACAGTTTATTTAGTTCCAAAAGGCAGAAATATTGAAATAAGTTTTTCACTATGTAGAAATGTTCTCTCAAGAAAAAATTCCCTTCCTCTTGAAAATATTTTTGTTGGAGCAACACAGAAAGGTACCACAGAAGCCTGTTTGAACGAATTGCTTGAGTCAGCAACTCTGTACAGACACAGTGTGAAAGATTCGTGAATTTGGGTAAACACTCCTGAAGGAGACCTAACATTTCAGGGTTCCAGTCCAGTTTGGGGGCAGGGGATTAGATGTAATTTCATTGTCTATTACTTCATATGATTCAGATTAAGAAATAGCAACGTTATGTAATATAATGTTTGCTTCTAAGTATTTCCTGGAGGGGGCAGTGCAGGAAGAGAACAGTAAAGTTGTAGATAGGGAACGTTTTATGAAAAATCAATTCTAACAGACATGTCATCAAAAATAACTCAATTTGTATTTGTTATATAAATTGATTGTTTTTACTCATATTAAGGACTCAATATATTTAATTGAAATATAATCTTGTATATTGTCACACTTGTACACAAAGTACAATCCTTTTTACTCTAGTAAGGTCCACTAAGTCTAAAGCAGTGTTTAGAATGAACTTTGTGTATTACATAAATTACCTTTATCACATAGAGGGTTTTATTTTAAATAAATTAAATTTGGCAACCTCAAGACATTCAGTTTTGTTTTGTTTTGTTTTACCTTCTGGAAAAGAGAAAGGAAAAATCTTATCTTTTATTGATTACCTGTTATGTGCTGTCCCAGGCAACTTGATAAATATTATCCCAGTCATGACACTGTTCATACACCAGCAGATGGCGTTGCTATAACCCGACCCATTAAAACCAGGACAACTTGCTTTATCTTATTCATTTCAAAGGATCTTGGATTACAAAGACTAGACTTCCAAATAATTATTAGCTATGTTGTTAGTTTGAACTAAAAATCATATCTGAGAATCATAGATTTTAGAAAGTGTCTAAATAACTGTCTGTAGCTTGAATTTTCTTTGTACAACCCCGTCAGGTTTTCAGAAGAGGTTCATATTCCTTGCTACAGCGGAGAACTCAGTACCTCCTTAGACAGTCATCCTACCTATGAATTACTTTGGCTCTCAGAAAGTTATTCTAATATAGAGTAAGAATCCTCTTCCTCTAAAATCTATATACTGGTTCTGAATTTATCCCTTAAGGTCATTCAGAAGCAATCCATTTATTATTCAACAAGTATTCACTGAGCACATTAGTCTCCTAGGGTTGCCATCACAAAGTATCACAGACTGGATTGCTTATGAAAATAGATGTTTATTCTCTTCCAGTTCTGGAGGCTAGAAGTCCAAAATCAAGGTGTTGGCAGGACCATCGTCTCTCTGAACATTTTAAAATATTTTCTCTATGCATACATAAAAAACTCATGCAAAACCAGCTAAGTTTGGTATAATGTTCTGTAAACATTTTTTTTTTCATTTAATAGGACCACAGGCATGTTTTTTCACTTCATAAGATATTCTTCTAAAATGTTTTTTTTCAGTTATATAATAGTCCATTTTGCAGATGGATCACATTTTTAAACTATGTTTACAGAACTGTAAACATTTTTAATTTTTTTTGTTCTTAAAATAATGATACGATCTTCATCAGCACAGGAAGCATTTTCCCTGTACTATTGAATAATTCCTACTGATAAACTTCTAAGAGTTAAATGCTTAGAAAAAATAATTTTAAAGTATTTAGAGAAATATTGTCAAATTGCCCTCCAGAAAAAGTGCCTTTAATTTCCATTTCATGAGCTGAGAACCTAGTTCTCTATCTTGTCACCAACATTGCGTATTCTTTTAAAACATGGACATTTGATTGGTGAAAACTTACATCTTGTTTTAATTTTCATTTCTTTGGTTTTACTGAGGGGAAAAAATGTGTATATCTATTGATCATTTGTATTTCTGCTTTTGTGAATTTTTCAAAAGATAAACTCCATGAAGGTGAATATATATCTCTCACTTCACTACTATATCCTACTCCTAGTACAGTAATGTACGTAAGAGTAGTTACTCAATAAAAATGTATTGTATGCATTCAGGCATTACCTAATTTCTTTTTCCATGTTGTTTTCAGTGTATTTGTATTTTTCTTATTGAATAGTGTGTGTTCTGTATATTTTAAATATATTTAGGTTCCTAATTTATACTGGGAATATTTTTTCCACATTGTTGTTTGCCATTTAGTTATGTTTAAAATGTTTTTTGTTAATTAAAATTTTTTGTTTCTATTTCTGTGTAGTAAATCAAGTACTGTTTTCCTTATGTAGTACGTCTTTGGTGTTTGCTGAATAAGGCTTTCTCCATTCCAAGATTATGTAACTGTCCATCAGTAGTTACAGGAAGTAATTCAGGATGTAATGATCAAACCCAATTTTCTCTCAAATTCTTAATCTATATTGTTGTAGAATTATTTCCCAAGTAATTTTAAATTCCAAATTTATTATATAAAAGTGATAATGGAAAATTACAAGAATAATAATCCTAAAACTAGGAATTACTGTGTTAATCATTTTATATGTGTTATATTACCTAAAACTCACATCAATCCTATCATCTTTTTATCATCATCATCATCATCATTTCTTCTTTACAACTGGGAAACCCGGGGCTAAGAAAAATTCATAAAACTCGTACGTATTTGAGCTGTTTTTGAAATACTGCTTTCTGATTGTTATTGCATTAAAACATACCGCTTTAATTGTTATACCTTTATCATTTTCACATCAGGTAAATAAATGGACCAGCTTTCTGAATCTCGGTTTCTGCTTCACATATTCTCCATACACAATTTAGTCTTGTCTTCATCCCTCATCATGTTTGTGTTCATTTGTGTCTTTCTACTTGAAAATAGTAGCTTAAGGCCTGTGACAGATATTCTTGAATATTGTGTAGCCCTCATAGCAAAAGAGATACTTGGAGGTCTGTTGCTTGTCTGTCCTATAAAGAGCATCCTGAATCTTGTCTGCTTCCTGAGATATCAGCTACCTTTCAGGGACGACAGTGGCAAGTTGGTTTTGGTGTCTTTTCTATACCTGGACCCACCTGTACTAATCTAGCAGCACTAGATTTTCTAGTGTGTATAAAGGATTCATCCTTATTTTCCAGCGTTGTCTCTATTTTTGTATTCTTTTGGTCATTTAAATGAGGATATGGTTATAGAATAGGAAGTTAGAGGTTTACCTAGAAATTCATCCTGATCTTTAAAGGATGAGTAAATGTCTGTGAGACAGAAAAGACGAGTAAGGCATCCTAGGTAGGAAAATGATATGTGGAAAATGTAGAAGAAAGAGAAATTGTCTGGAACCGGTGTGGAGGCAATTAGAAAGACATGTCTGAGATAAGTGATGCTCTAAGATCAAATTAGGAGACATCCAAGCTGGGGTCTGTCAATTAGATATTAACGTCTAAAATTCCAAAATTATTTTTCACCTGAATGCAAAAGGATAACTTATTTGGAAACTTTTAACATTGTATTAATATTCCTCTGTTTTCATAATGCTGGTCTTGCAATAGGGCAAAACCATTGATGCGACACTTCCATTAAGCCAAAATCTAAAAAAAACAGTGTTTTCTACTTGTGATATCTCTTAAGTTGTCTCCAGCCATGCTGAGTATCTTTGATGAGTATCTTTAATGGCGTTATCAATAGCTTGCAATGCCATGTAACAACATTTGTGGATGTACCAACTTAAGTAGGGGAAAAAAAATGACTACCTATGATATAAAAGAAATGTGGTACCCCTCATAGCAAACACACTCCAGATAGTTTAAGCAAATTTCCTGAAAGTTATCCAATGGAAATTTGGAACATTGTCTAAGTAACACATTAGATTCTGTAAAAGTGATATTTGATTTGATGTGCTTATAATACAAAGTCTTGTATTACTCAGACACATTGATTAATAAAATAAAGTATATTATGCCACCACTTGGATGAATCTCTCATGATTACTCATTTGGACTGTTCGTAATTACCTGCTCAAATACTTTTTCTTAAATGTATTGAAAACATCACTACTGAAATAACTTCCTGAAGTATAGCTATGATAATGTTACTTTTCCATGTAAACACCTTAGAGAGTTCCCCATTTCCTATAAAATAAACCCAAATTCTTTACTTTGGAATTCACTGCTTATCACAGTATTATACAAACCTTAATAATTAGGTTTTTTTTCCCTCATATCCTTTGTAACACTCATCCTTAGTGGAAATGTTCTCTACATCCCATAGACGCCTGACACTTTTACTCCTTTCTAACTTTGCTTATGAAGCGTTGTCTGCTTGGACCACACCTCCCCTCTCGCTCAACATCCCCCATCCCCACCCCCACCCACCCACACATTTCTTCTTCTTCTACATATTTTATTATTCCTTAAGGATCTATGAAATGGCACCTCTCAATGAAGCCCTGGCCCAACACCAATATTTTTCTTAAACTTGTTGCCGTAGGTTACATTTTAAGGTGTTTGTACAGCTCTTGTTCTACTCTCACATCATACGTTTATCCAATAATAAAATTTATTTAATTGTAATTCACCCTACAGTACTTTGTAGATAAAGTATATACAGTAAATATTTATTGCATGAATGAATAACGTAATGTTTTGGCTTTGTTTGTGACTTAGGGCTCCTTGGAAGCAAACTCATATCATAAGAGATGACGAAACATAGCCTCTAATTCTTTACTTCCAGTTTAAATGTAGTAGCTGACAATAGGAAGTGAATGGTATTACTGCTTGATACCACATGAATAACTCACCAGCTAATTCAGAATCAGTGTAACATCTTTTGCAAGAACAACAACAGCAACAAAAATACATTACAAACCCCATATATTTTATCCTCATAGTGTATCTTTATTAGTCATGCCATTCCTTTGGTGTGATAGTTTAAATTTATAGACAGATAGTTTCACAACAGTCATAAAAAAAAAAGGTGAGTGTTTTAAGTGAGGATGAACCTTATTAACATGAAATTTGGGCAGCACTGGCACCAGATAATTGAACGGATAACTTGTGAAAACTTAAAATAGGACATAGTAGCTATCAGAGCCATAAAACACAAGTCACAACAAAATTAGATTTGCTTCTTCTTTTGGTAGGGTTAGCATATGGAAAATCATGGAAACATTCTGTACCAAGTATATCTTGATTTATTTTCTTATTTAAACGTGTTCTTTATGTACTATAGAAATAATATTATAACAGCAATAAAAAAATTTAAGAGAAGAAGACATTACCATGTAACAATCACTTCTTTGTTTTCTCTTTTTTTCTAAATGCCCTCCTGTTCTTTTTTCCCCCCATTCATTTATTTAATCACCAAACAATTGGTGAACACCTTCTCTATATTTGATGGAATATTTGAATTTTATTAGTTTTTCAACTTTCCAGATATCCACATGGATAAGACAGTAAATTATGACTTTAAAGAGAACACAGCCAGATTAATTTCCAGTTTGTCAAATCACACCTAAAGCTGTGGATTAGTGATTTGGTATCAACCTAAAGTTTCTATTCTTGGGCCCAATACTAGTCAATATGTTCACCAGTCTTAAATGTTGAAAGAAGTAATGCTTTTTCATCAAATGTGCATATGTACAAATGAAACAAAATTGTAGGTGATAAGTAATATCAGAGATGATGAAAACTAGAATTTAATTCTAGTCGCATTATCATGTTATAAGCTGCAGGAATGATGTCTACATTATTGATAATAATATTGATGGCAGCTAATGCTTAAAAGAGAACTGATTATCAGCCATTGTGGTAAATATTTTGCCAATTTTATTTAATCCTCACCAAAATTTTAGGATGAGGTGATCATTTCATACATGAGGAAATGAAGGTTCAAATTGCTTAGGGAACAAGCTAGGGAGGAGCAAAGTCAGAATCCCAAGTCTGATCTTCTGACCGTAAAACCTGTCTTGCTTTTTCTTCAACTTCTTGTAGCTGAGTATACCTAGAACGTTCTCTTGAATTTCCCTGTGTTTCCCCAATTCCTTACTCGTTCTGGAAGTTTTGTGCTGTGTGCACACTGTATTTACATGTCTTAGCCTCCCTAACCTTTAATATGAAAAACAAAAAGATAGATTCACACAGAACTCTTTATGCAGATACATTGAACACTTCAGCTACCTTTGTCTCCTTTCTCAGGAGATTCTTTTGTCGTTTCATTCCACTCCTTCCTATGTGCCATAATCTGTATGGATGACAATGGGGTCAGCCTCGTTTCTTTAAAGTTTTTGACTATTTTCTTTTTTCAGAGAAGTTTTAGATTCACAGCAAAATTGAGCAGAAGGTAGAGATTTCCCATATCCCCCCTGGCCCCACAAATGCATAGCTTCCCTCAATGTCAACATCCCCACCAGAGGGGACATTTGTTACAACTGATGAACCTACATGGACATGTCATCATCACCCAAAGCCCACCGTTGACAATACGGTCCAGTTTTGCTGTTGTACATTGTATGGGTTTGGACAAATATATAATGACATGTATCCATCATTATGGTGAAATACAGAGCATTTTCATTGGCCTAAAGACCCTCAGTGTCCCACCTATTCATCCCTACCTGTCCCCTCCCCCCTCCCAAGTCCCTGACAACCACTGATCTGTTCATTGTCTCCATAGTTTTGCCTTTTCCAGAAAATCATATAGTTGGAATCATACAGTATATAGTCTTTTCAATGGCTTCTTTCACTTAGTAATATGCATTGAAAGTTCCTCCATGTCTTTTTGGCTTGATAGCTCATTTATTTTTTTGTGCTGATTAATATTCATTATCTGGATGTTCCACAGTTTATTTACCCATTCATCTACTAAAGGGCATCTTGATTGCTTCCAACTTTTAACAATTACCAATGATGCTGCTATAAACATCATGGGTAGGTTTTTGTGTGGACATAAGCTGTCATTCATTTGCGTAAGTACCGAGGACTTTTTGTATTTGATGATCTCTGTATTGTACGGTAAGAATATGCTGAGTTTTATAAGAAAGCACCACACTGTCTTTCTAAGTGGCTGCACCATTTTGCATTCCCACGAGCAATGAATGAAAATTCCTGTCACTTCACATTCTCTCCAGCATTTGGTGTTAGTGTTCTGAATTGTGGGCATTCTAATAGGTGTGTAGTGGGACTATTTGGTTTTTCAAAGATTGCTGACCATATTGCCCATGCCTGAAACATACTCCCTTGGCTATTACATTATAAATTCTAAAATGGCATGGTTCCAACCGTCCCATCAATTTCTCTTCATTAACTCTGTCTACTCAACCAAGTTTAGACTAGCAATTGCCTTTATTTCTGTCTCTAAAATCTGGGAGACAAGGCAAATATTTCCTAGATTCACTGATTTTTAGCAGAATGTAGCTTTAGAAGATGTACGGGCAGTTTCAGTTTGTCATTATGTGTCTCTTGTTTCTGGACCAGCTTTGTGAGGTATCTTTGGCAGTGCCTTCTGCACCATCCAGTCCACAGTCCAAGCACCTGGCATCACATTCATGCTTATCCTCATCAAGATATGGTCCTTATACCTCTGTTCTCGGAGGACACCCAAAGTTTGTCCCAGCACTGAGATTCTATATATTTTGTCTTGCATGGTTAAGAGTCTAGAGCTAGGGAAGCTGTCCTGAATGGATAGCTTTGATATTGATTTATTGGTGATATTTTACTTAAATAATAGTAGTCATTTTTTTGAAGCAAACAGACTTGAATCTTTATCACGTTTGTACACAGAATAAAACTTGACTAAGTTGCCGGGAAGGTAAAGGGCTGCATATACAAAGCACAAAATACAATGTAACAATTTGCATGCTTAGATGATTTTAACTTAGATGATTTTATAAAATACAATTTTATAAAAGTCTAATGTAAAGAAACAATTTCTTTCCGCAAAGACAAAATTATTCAAAACTTTTAAAATCTCTTAATCACTACAATTTTTATAATGCCAGAGAAGAAAAAGGGAAATTACTAATTTTTAAAATTACTCAGCAATCACTTTGCATCATCTTCATTAGCAATATCTTCTTCTGTTACAGATATAGTTGGGCTGTGAATGGATTCAAAAGAATCTTGACAGCATTGCTGCCAGAAGTTTCTTATGTTGCTGTTGCTATTGTTTTAATCCCACAGTCTGGAGTTCTACCTTTAAGCTTCCTTCAGACGTAGAGCTGTTGTCTTCACTTTCCCTTTGTTCATTTTTACTTCTTGAAATTGCGGGCTGTAACATTTCAGCAGCTAGCGGATCAGCATCATTTTCTTCTTGACCAATCCATTCTCCAATCACACAAGGTCGCAGAAGAGAAGAGTTAAATGCCTCTCTTTCCTTATCAAGTTCATCTGAAATTGTGATACTTTGAGAGAGACTCTCAAGGCGGTCTCCCAACTTCTTGCATCTTGAAGGACGTGCTTCAGTTCATCACAGTCACGGCTTCCTGCTTTGGTCTTCCAGTTCCACTTAGGATGACATATTGACCTGGGCAATGGTTTGGATCCTGGTGATGGTGGAGAAATATTAGACACAGTCAGGCCACTTTTTGACGTTTTAGTTTCTTTGAATTTTATTGCCAAGGCTTATCATAGCTTCTGAAATCCCTTCTTGTTCCTTTATGTTCTGATGTTTCACTTTCTGTCCAGAGAGATGCAGATTCAGATAAAGTTCTTTGAAGTTTTCTACATTTTCCTTGTTTAGACTAACAATGGTCAATGAGAAATGGATTGACTGGTCAGGTGTTTTCAGTTATTAATTTGGTCCTTAATTCCAGTGTCTCTCTGCAAGTTCTTAAGGCCAGGAAACATGTCTTAGACATCTTTGTTACCCAAGGTCAAAGACCAATTATTGGCACATTTGCATGAATGGAGTTTTCAAGCCTGTAAATTGCTCTGAGTGACTGAGTGAGTGAATTAGTGAGTAAGTGAATTAGTGAGAGAGTGAGGAGGTGACCAATAGTAGTCATATTTAATTATATAATTATGGTGCGGCAGAAGAATGGTATCTGCAGTATTGGCTGGTTAAATGTTTTAAACAGAACACTACTATCTGTTAATAGCATCTACACATGTAAATATTTAATTGAGTTTTCCTAAATGAACTCTTTCGAGGATCAAAGAAGCAATCTCTTCTATGTTGAGAAAAGAGATTCACAATGCTTAGGAAGGAACCTGGTATTAACCCCAATCTTTCTTGACTAAACACAAAAAACTAGTTCTATATTCTTTTTTCAGTTGCTAGAGTAGAAAGTGTAGGTTAGATATTACTATTGATCAGATCCTTTTCTATGCAATTCAAACAGCTTTTATCCAATCAATAAAGAGAGAAGGAAAAATCCTTGGAAAACTCAGAATTATTTTTGATATTTAAAAAATGGTGGCTCAACACCAGCGAAGTCCACAGACATACACAGAAGAACTTGTTTCCAAAGCAACAGTAACCAAGTTGCCCTTATAAATTCAACTATGTGAATTATTTATTTCTCAGAGATTTTTCCGTATGGATAATAAAAACAAGTACACAGTAGCTATCCCATATTTATAGCAGCTGCCATTTAAGAGGAACATCGTGTTGCATTTAGAAGAAATAAATATTTGACCCACCAAATATGTGCCTTATTCTTCCCACTTACTTCATCTTACAGTATGGAAAAAATGTGCAAGAGGATAAATGAATGTTGAGCTTCTTATGCTGTGTACAGGTTAAGTAAGTATACTATTCTCAACGATACATAATTAATGGATAATATCTAAGTGCCATTCTCCCCTCAAGACTCTCTAGCTATTTCTCCATGAAATAAGGTCATTTTCTCTATTCTTTCTGTTGATGAGTGGGCAGTGATTCAGTAGGTACTGGAAGAGAGAGAGGTGATTCCACCAGTTGGGTCAAAAAGACTCAAGTTTCATGTGCATTGAAGCAACCTGTGATACCCATGCTCCATAACCGAGGGATGGAATTTTTCTCTATTGTCCTTCCATAAGGCCCCTGAGAATGATCTCTGGGCATATCGTTGGTTCTTTCACACCTGCACTTACCTTCCTTTAAACCTCTTTTCTCTACATGCAAAGATGCATGGTAGTGTTGAGTGTTTAGTGTTTCCTGTATTAGCATCCATTAGGCATAGCCTCAAAATGCTAGTCTTACAATTTACCCTCTCCTGTCTCTCAAACTCTGACTAAGTGTAACACAGAATATATAATATCATGGAGGGTATCTAGCTAGTTTTTGACATGGGCATGGGGCATGATGCCATGTTTGCCCAGGTCAGTCAGGCTCTCCCTCATCTCTGTCACTGGTTCAGTGCTACCAGTAACAATAGATATTAAAGGTGGATTCAATGGATTCAGTCTTGGATGTTCTCTGTTGAACAGAAAACAGCAAAAGATGATGGAGACATCACATAGCTGTTCAGTAACATCTCATATATATCTGTCTGGAAGAATATAGTTGAACTGAGTAAAATCAAAACTATCTGTTCTAGACCCATGTATTGGAAACATAGGCAAATTACTAGAAGTGATTCCACTATTTTGTAATTGTTCCTTTTAAAATCGCATTGAAGATGTAAAACACTGGCTTCATTTGAAATAGGACACTGACATTCATTTAAGGAGGATTAAAATACCATTTCTCCCCTTAGGTGACATTCAGTATAATTGGTTTTCTAAAATGTATTTATTGATATTTAACAATTACTTAATCAATTTGTGACCATTTAAGTATCAGATTTTCCAGTATGATGATGATGATGATGAATAGTTGCTTTTAAAATAGTCCACTGATGGCCATATACCACCAAAATTATATGACTTTGATAATTAAAAGATGGTAAATGGGCCGCTGGGCTGCTGTCTCACTACTGGACTAGCACTCTAAAAATTAGGAACTTTCTGACTTTTAGCAGCTTATGAATTCTAGTTTTCCTCTAAATTCCAGGGGCTGAGTATCACAACCTAAAATAAATGGTGCAATATGCATGTTCTCCTTCACTCCTAGACTTCGAATCCCAGTATTGATCAAGAGAGAAAGGAAAAAGATCTGAAAACCTATTCCAAGTCTTTTTGCCCAGGATGCATCAATGTAGAGATTTGCTTATCTTTATCATCAGTACCTTCCTGTACCTGTCTTATTCCAATACATCTTCCATGCATTGTTTTATGATCACAGAAGAATGGTAAAAGAATGAGTGAATAAGTGTTGGTCAGAATTATTTACCCATGCCACTATCATTAGCCTGCAAAAAGTGTGAAGTAGATTTTCAGATATAATAATCTGAATTAGTTCTGTGCTCAGTTGAGTTTGGGGGTCAGAGTAAGTGCTTAGTGGGGAGAAGAATGTGGAGAAGAGGGAAGGAATCCTGGAGAGAGAAATAGAGCCAAAGCCCGGGAATGTTGGAGGGGAATGCCAAAGGCACACTCCCCCACCGACAACTTTTGATTGGGGAGTGAGTAGGAAGTCACACAATGGCACACAGTCATTGTGAGTAATTCATGGAAATATGAGGTATCCTGACGTAAATGAAAGCCCTGTTTATTCACTTGACCTCTAAACACTCTAATTTTTCTGTTCACCTAAATTTCACACATTGTGTGAGCTTGCAGTTAATTCTCTTGTAAATTCATTCACACATTTGATGCTTATTGTGTCTCAGAACTTGTGCTAGACACAGGCAATGGGGAACCCAGTTCCCCGAAGATTTGCAATACAGTAAAAATGTGCTAAAGATCAATACATATGTGAGGGGGAAAGGGAACCAGTATAATTTAATTTAGGAAGAAACATTTGAGCTGATGAAGAAGACAGAGGGGGAAGAGCATTCCTGTCCATGAGAACCGCGGGCTGGAACCAGGGATACTCAGGAAGAGGATGTGATTGGGGGCACACCATATATGTATGGTTGCTTGGCAGGTTTGGGGGCATAAGGAGAGAAGGGAAGAAAATGAAACTGGAGAGTTGGGCTGCAGAGGAAAGACTCTGCAAGCCAGGGTTTGGCATTTTGTGTTTTTCATGTGGGCCCCAGGAAGCCCCTAGCTTTTTAATGCTGAGGATTAACATAGTAAGATTTTTATCTATGAACAAAAGGTAGACTGGAAAAGAGAGAAAATGGATGAAAGACCAGTAGTCAGGGCAATGATTTTTGTTTCTTGTTTGGTTCAATGTATAGACTCAGTGAATGTTTCAGGAAAGAATAAATATCAACTAAGAAATTTAAAATATAGGTGTGGAACTCAGAAGAGAGACGGAGGTATATAGGGGTGACCAGCAATATCAGTTGGGTGATGTACCTAGGACGAGGAAGAAAACATAGGATGGGGCTCCAGAAAACACCAACATTTAGTGGCAGGCAAAAGACAAGAAACCAGCAAACAGTCTGGTGAAATGGGGGAAAGCCAGGAGAATTCAATATCCATGATGCCGATGGAAATACATTTTAAGAAGGAAAGAAAAAATATGAATAAAAGAAAATGGTTCAGCAAGGTGTGGGGAGATGTCTATTGGTTTTTGTTTTGTTTTATTTTGTTTGTTTGTTTGTTTGTTTGTTTAGGAGACTACTGCCAGCAGTAATTACAGCAGAGTGACAGCAGAAAGAATGTGTAGTGAAGAGATTAGGAATAGAAAGTGAGGGTGGTTGTGGAGGGAAGAGAAAGATAGGATTGTAGCTAAAGTAGGAGATAGTGTGAAGCCTTTTTTAGCACGGGAAGAGTTAACTTTGTTTATAAACAGCAGTCAGTGGAGAATTGAAGAAGAGAAACAGAGATGGAGAGAATAATTGATGGATCCAATCCCAGAGAAACTCCCAAGCCAAGAGATACCACTAAATTGCTTGGAAGATGCTTTTATGGAAAGAACCTCAAAGCTTAAAAAATATTTAAAATGGAGGACGGGTAGCGAAATCAGCTGGTCATTTATTCACACATCTACCATCAGAAAGTTGATCTAAATTGAATCTCTGAATCTTGGTAAGAGTGGTAAGACACTCAATTTGAAAGCCAACATTTACTTATTAAAATTTTGTAGATACATAGAGTTTAGATTTGAAAGGGACTATATGATCTCTTAAAGTTCCTGTCGTGTCTTCATGACACAGAAAATAGCGGACAGTCATGACCTGGAGGCCTCTTTTTCTGGATCCTGCTTCTAATGGTTGCAGAGCGTAATGAAGGTGTCAGGGAGTGCTACTTTCAGCTCTCTCTTGCAGCTCCCATCCTCCCATCACCGCAGGGAGGTCCAGATGGCAGGTGGGAGGGGATGGGTCTGTATTCTGCTCCTAAATGCCCTGAGGATTTATTTTCACTGCTTATGGGTGGTAGTCTGTCTGTGGACAATGTGCTGCAACAGGCCTTTGGGCCCCATAGCATATAATCAGAAGCACTTTTTAGAAAGCTCAATTGGAACGAGATAATATGAAGTTATAAACCAATAATATAGCAGTTTCAGATGCAAGTACAAAGTAATGATACCATAGCAACTCTTCTTGCACACAGGAAGCTGTATTTAATACAGGAATTTCACAAACGCTCAATAATTTAAAAAGCTAAGTATTAATAAAAAATTAATTTCAATGTTACTTCACTTAAAATGGATTTGCATTGAAAATACATACTTTTTCTTAGATAACTTTCAAGTCTGAGAAATAAATGGTGTTTGAAATGTTTCATGAACTGATTTTTAATCTGAAAAGAAAATATATTTCCTTTTCTTGATTATAAAATAACACACACTATAATTAAAACATTAAAATATATTAAAATATAAAGAAGAATATTCTTTAAAATCATATAAAATACTACCACCTAGAGAGAAATCCTATTCTTATTTAGGTGAACATCTCCTCAGATATATCTCTATAAAAGCACACATACACTTATTATAATTTCACTAAATGATTCTTTAATTTTTAATGATGTCATAAAACATACTGGAATTTAAATTTCCAGAGGATGGAACTATGGCTTCTAAACTTCCTCTGTGTTAGGGCCTCTACTGCAATACAATAAACAGATCTGTTTGGCAGGTAAAGATATTGTATGTTGGTTCATGTTAATAGCCACTGTTTTCAGTTAAAAAGAAACCAGTTAACAGCAATTCTTTCATGTTTCTAAGTGATTCTGCCCCCCCCCACTCTTTTCATATAGTAAATCTTTTACCTTCCCTTCCCTACTAGCCATGATTTTCCTCAGTAAAAAGAGGGAAGGGCACAACACCCAACAATGATGGTATTTTTTTTCCCATGCAGGAACATAAAAAATGTGAAGAAAATAATTTTATTCAATTAAGCTGAGAAGTCTTAGTTACAACTTGAAGACATACTGTGCGGAGACTTATTCAGACTGAAAAGGGAAATCTGATAACTTTTATATACAGAAGGTGCCAAATAAATGTATACACATTTTAAGAAAGGAAAAACTGTATTAAAATGGTAATATTCAATATATACCAATAACAAAAGATGAATACAAGTCACATTTGATTTCTGCAATTACAAGAGGTGCTCAAAGTGGTTACCATCAGCATAATTTTAATAATTTTTTCCTTTCTTAAAATGTGTATACATTTTTTTTGACACCCTCTATATGAGGTCTGACAATTAAGTTCGAGAACTTGTTGCAACAATGTTGGTAATCTTTTTTGATATCAGAGGGATTGTTCATTATGAATTTGTACCAACTGGACAAATAGTTAACCAAGTTTACTATTTGAAAGTGCTGAAAAGGCTGTGTGAAAGAGTTAGACGAAAATGACCTGAGCTTTTTGCCAGCAATTTATGGTTCTTGCATCACGACAATGCACCAGCTCACACGGCACTGTCTGTGAGGGAGTTTTTAGCCAGTAAACAAATAACTGGGTTGGAACACCCTCCCTACTCACCTGATCTGGCCCCCAATGACTTCCTTCTTCACCCAAAGATCAAGAAAATATTAAAAGGGAGACATTTTGATGACAAGGGTAATACGACGACAGCTCTGATGGCCATTCCAGAAAAAGAGTTCCAAAATTGCTTTGAAGGGTGGACTAGGCACCGGTGTCAGTGCATAGCTTCCAAAGGGGAGGAGGGGTACTTCAAAGGTAACCATAGTGATATTCAGCAATGAGGTACGTAGCACTTTTTCTAGGATGAGTTCATGAACTTAATTGTCTGACCTTGTATGTAAGAGATAGGAGTAAAGGTCATTACCATGTCGCCTAAGATTTATTCTGTCTGACAAAAGGAAGATGCAAAAGGAGACATCTGAGAAAGGTGGGAACCTACTCGGAAATTTGCAGAGAGATTAGAACACAAGCCCCAGCATCCTGTTTAGTGCAGTGTTTCAAGGAGAGCTGACTTATCTTGGCGGTGGGGCAAGAAAGAGGACAGGAAAATAATGGAAAGTGAGAGAGAGCAGAGAGAAATAAAAAGGAGTCAGAGAGAAAAGCAAAGGAGAAGATGGGTGTGGATGAGCCAGTACCTCCCATTCCCAGGATCACTAGTTCTCTGCCCACAGGGGCCCAGCCCTTAGCTCCCCAATCCACCCTTGGAAACAATCATGCCTTCACAGGGGACCACACGGGTTTGTTCCCTTTGTTCTTGTATTTACGCTGTTGTGATTTGCTGGCTGGTTCCGGATCCCTATCCTTCCCTTGACCTTTCTTCTGTTTACCAAGGAAAGTAAGATGAAACACCTTGAAGATGAATATCTGGATAAAGATACCGAAGGAGACCAGATATCCTGAGTGGCCAGGGTAGTGTCATGTGTTCATCTCTGATTTCCTTTCACACCAAGTCTCCTGACTTGCACCTACAGCCAAGTGTTCGCCAGGCAGTGACTCTCACCCCTCTTGGAAAGGAAAAGTGACCAAGAACACAAAGATAAGTGCAAAATTAAATCATGGTTGCAAACCTAGGATATAACTTCTATCACTGTTTTTAGCATTTGGTATCACATATTCCGTCAATACTTATCCAACTGTATTACTTACAGTTTTTTAAGAGACTTGAAAGGTTTGTCTGAATAGCCAGTCTTTTTCATAATGTTTCAATTAAATGGCACCTTGAAAGTGGCTTTTCTATGTGAATTCCAATCAAATAAAAACAAGAAATAAAGCACTGTCTTTTCATATACTGATATATGGGAAATCTGATGTTTCTGCTTTTCTGTGGAAACTATAACACAAATTTACCCCCTTGGACTTTTGCAGAATAACTGAATTATGCTCTAAGATTTAGCTTCACTGCAGATTTAATAGTGTGAGGATATCTCAGATTGGAATCGTACGTTCTGGGCTTGATTACCTCTTAATTTAAGAAATGATTAAACCAACTTTAGTCCACAATCTTTGCTTTTGTCCTCCATTTCTGAAACATGCATACACACAATAAGTTTTTTTCTACATCAAATCTTATGAGGTTATATTTTGCTTTTAAAAATGCCTAAAAGTAAATAGGACAATATTAGCTACTGTTAATTCTAATTGGAGGGAATAGAAGTGTTTGCTATGTTATTCTTTATGCTTTTCTAAAAATGTAAATATTTGAAAAGAACATTTTATTGAAATACTTTTTAAATTTTAACCTAATTTCAGATTTACTGAAAAATTCAAGATCAGTGTAAAGAACTCCTATATATCCTTTGCTCAAATTATCAAAAAGTAGCACTTTACTACACCACCTTTATAATTCAGCCTTTCTACACGTTAATTTTTTTCTGAGCCATTTGGGAGTAAGTTGCATGTATGATATCCTTTTTCCCCTCAGTACTTTAGTGTACATTTCCTAAAAATCAAGGACATTTCTTACAGTACAATTACCAAAATCAGAAAATTAATATCTTAGTATTATATTGACATAACACTAGTTGCTAATCAACAGGTTGTATTCAAATTTTCCAACTGTGCCAGTAATGTCCTTTGTAGGGAAAGGAAACCCTGGACCTGACTGCATTTGGCTGTCAAGGCTTCTCCGTCTTCTTTCATCTGGACACATTCTTCAGTCTTTGTTTGCCTGTCATGACCTTGGCATTTTTGATGAGTATAGATCAGCTATTTTTGTAGCATGTCCTTAAACTTGGGTTCTCAGAAAATTTTTTAAAGATGTTAAAAGATTGGAAATGGAAAGTAAATTTATTTTCTGTTTCTCAAACTAACTTTAAACTGCACCGAATATTGGCCTCATTTCCCTCCACCAGACCTAATTCTCTTCTACAGCCAATAGAAGGTGTCATCATGTAACAGTTTTTCATTCCTGAAACCTAAGAATTGCCCTCCTCCTTCTCATCCAACCCCATGAGCAAGGTGCCATCTTATAAACACATTTTTCT
The DNA here is from genome assembly GCF_057876585.1 of Rhinolophus sinicus. NCBI lineage: Eukaryota > Metazoa > Chordata > Mammalia > Chiroptera > Rhinolophidae > Rhinolophus > Rhinolophus sinicus. Next base: position 25,056,282 of record NC_142508.1, read on the forward strand.
GTACTCCTCCCCCCTTCATCCCTACCTCCATTCCTGAGGTCAGGCTTCCACTTCCCGTAGCCTCCCTCTGCTCTCCATTCTGCCCCCCTTTCCACATCTCCCCTCCCCACAATCAGTCTTTCATTTCTAAAGCTTCTCCAGCAAACTTTTACACCTAAAGTATAAATCATTGGTGTTCCCCCAGTACTAATGGTACTTCAAGGATGACACAGAGTTTGTGGGATGAATCACACACGCCCGTTAGAGTATCCAGCGCCTACCTTCTACTTGAGCTACCTGCCCTCCCTCTGTATCTTCTATATTCCACTCACACTGAACTACTTGGAAATTCCCAAACCACCCTGTTGGTTATGCCTCTGAGCCTTTACACATGCTGTTCCCTTAGCCTTCAATATGTTCCTCCTTCCCCACTCACATTCTTTTTACTCGGTTATTTGTCTATTAAAACTGACTTCCCTGTCATCATCCCCCACCTACAGCAGTGGGATTTTGTTCTGTTTTCTATGTTCTCTAGGGGGAAAAAAAGCTTGCAACAATTATAACCACCAGAGAACACTTCCTGGTTGTCTAAACCATTCCTAGATCAAACTAACAGTTCAAAAACCGGAACTCAGTGTGCCACCTAAAGAGTGTAAAGGGGTCATTGGTTTTAGTCTCTCTGTTTAGTCTTGCAATCGTTAGCTTCACCTCTGACTACTCTGAATTTACGTGTGTGACTGGTTATGTGACATCTCTTATGATTTCATTATCACATGTATAGCTCTCAAACTGGGGCTTTTCCTCCTGGGAGTGGCCTCCGGACTGTCTTTTAAAAATCACATCAGTACTAATTATATATATAAGTCACGAAAATTAACATTGTCAGAGTAGTGAATGGTAGCAACGTAAAGGTTAATTACCCAGGAAAAAAATTTTGTGTGATTATTATCGTCAATGCATTCTAGAAATTACAGTAGCTGGTACAAATCGCTTATGGGCCTTGCGTTAGGCTTTCTCTGCCCTCAGTTACCTTGCGCCTAGCAGACTGCCTGGAACTCAATAAATACTTGTGAAATAAATCATTGCTTTGTCAAGCCTAAGACAAAATGAGGCCTATAAAGAAATGAGGAAATTATCTTTCAAGTTATCAGTTTCAAAGAAAAGACTCAGCTTTAGGTACTGTGGGTTAGGGTTAGGACTTAACTTTGATATGGTTTCACCAAGGCTCCCAAGACTGTGGTCAGTGAGCTTATAGTTTCGATAAACTTACTCCAGCTTATGTTTAGTTTTGAGTTTCCAATCCTGTAAATCAGTAATTTTCAAATCCGCCTTCACATAAGAATCATCTGAAATGCTCTGAAAAAATACTGATGTCTGGGACCGACTCCCAGAGGTTCAGATTTAACTATCTCCAACACTGCTATATTTGGAAATTGGGCATTTTAATATAAAGTGCCAGTTACTGCTGGAAAAGATTCTATTTTATTTTTGTCTGGTTTCTTAAATTTTTTTAAAATTTCACTTTGGTATAAGTTTGGTTTATTTTTTTCCAAGATTGCAGGGGGCTGCCATGCTAGAAACTTACATAATCATCCTTGTGTGGATATAGCTATTTCTGTGCTTAGCATATGGTTTCTTCAGAGAATAGCAACATGGAAACACTGAAGGGATTTGACTTTTCATCATTTGAATCCCCAGATAGGATTCTGGGAAAACATCAACATAACTGATGACACTGAACTTATCAACGCATAAAGACATGTCGTAAACTGCTCCGTTGTTGTGAAGGATATGAAAACTACCAATGGCATTTTCTGTGAGTTCCAGGAAAGATAAAACAGCTAGGAACTCTGGTGGCTAAGAATCTAAATACAGTTTAAAGTGGATGGAAAGTCTTTAATTCATGAATAATTGTTGAGTCATTTAGTTTTTAAGTGGCCACATGTCCAATCTTTCATGAAATAAAGATAGCTTTCAGAGATACAACAATAAATGAAAATAGTTAACCTTTATTTTAAACCATCATATTGCATAGCAATTGCCACCAATGATTATTAAGTAACTGCCTATTTCACTAATGTACAGATTAGATGTCGATTCAAAACTTGAAATTGGAAAACACATTATTTTTTATGAAATATTTTTGTTTTTCCTAATTGTGGCAACTGTTTTGTTTCTAAAATCATAGTCTAAATTTGTAGTCTATTTTGGTTGGGCATGTGGAAATATTAAAGAAAGTCTGAACAAATTACATAATAGTCAGCTAGATTTTAAAAGTGTTGACACCAGATTAACATATTAAAAAGTAAAATTAGGGTTATGAAAGTGTTTTTTCTATGTTTAAAGTGACTCAAACCCTGTACGTTGCAAGAAGAGTGGATGAGAGTACTCAGAATAATTTATAAAGGGCCAAATTCAAGTCCCTTGCTCAAAGACATTAATACAAACATTATTTTGGGTATCAACTAACTCTTGCAGAATATTATTAACATTTAAGAGTAAATGAGTTAGAAACATGTACTCTGTTTTCCTTAAAATACAATTATTAAGAAACCTATGTAATTTTACTAACCATTGTCACCCCAATACATTGTAATAAAAAAAATACAATTATTAAGACTGGTAAAAGTACAGAGAACAAAAGAGTGGCCGGTCTCCAAGTACCACCTGTGCACACGTAAATGCTGGCTTTGGTTCTGCCTTTCAAATGGACCCAAGCTTCCCACCATAATGTAGTGGAAGGACTTTTTCTAAATATTCATCTCCAGCAAAAAAAAGAAAGCACCAGTCAGCTGATGAATGGCTTGTAATCCATGTAGCATTTACAAAACACTGTGTAAGTCATTAGCACATAATGATCACAATAATAAAAGAGCTGCTTCAGAGGCTGTGACCTATTGGGCACTATTCCTACAGTGGGAACTTCCTGGCCTGTCACCCAGTTATCTCTTCCATTTGGATCTGACGTTATCATTGGGAGGAGTCGGAGACAATTTGCTACTAGGACTTCAATTTTTCTTTTCTTTTCTTTCTTTTTATCAGTACTCACTTATGAGAAGACTTGCTATTTCTGTGGCTCTGCTTGCTCATTTGTTTGTATTTGAGTGTTCAAATATCCCCTTTATAATGACCTATAAACAGTGGTAATTATGACACAAGGGGCATGAGGTATTTGACTCACCAACACTGCTAAGAACCTGGATAGCATGTAAATATAACTAGCCACATTGAAAACTTCATAAGCTATGGAACAAGTGTCAATTGCCACTCATGATGAAGAAAATCACCAAGCCTCCTAGGCGTACGTGACTTTTCTTTTCAACAACAGCACAGTCGCACTTAGATTTCTCTGCAGTGTTTCTGTTGTCTGGCTGTGCAGGAAACTGTCATGACTCCTCCTTCCTGAGAGCTTCTGTTGGGGACTCCCCCAGTTTTCCTTTATCCATAACCTGGAATAACCTGGCTGTCTGGCCAGAGCAAATATAAGGTAACTGCTTGGAGAGTGCCGTAGGAGAGGTCTTGGAATGTTCTGTCTCTGAAGTGCTCTGTCTTCATAGGGATCAAACATTCAAACACGCTTCAAATGCTGATCTAATAAATTTGGAGTGGAAAGTGGGAAAAAAGCAACAACAACAAGAGGCGGTTTCATTCAGCCAGTATGTTCATCCGTCACATATCAGGTGTGACAGGATGGTGAAGGCTGTCAACCGCACTAACTGGACTCATTTGCATGAGACAAGTGGGCACCATTGTGACAACGCAAATGAAAGTGATCTTGTTAAAACTTTTACACAGTTGAAGGCAAAGCAGACTTGCTGCCAGTCAAGAGGAAGGAGACTGAGAAAACCGCTGCAGCCAGGTTGGGTTCAAACGCTCAGAAAAGAGAAAGACCCGGTTTTCTGTCTCTCTCCTCTCATCACTCTCCAGGCTGTCACCTCCGGTGTGGAAAGAAATTCCCTTTAAAAAGATGACAATGTACACGCTTTCTCCCCACAGCTTGTGGCAAATCGCTATGCCGTTCCCAAGCTGAAAGTTCCTCCTGGCCTCCATTTTCTGATTCCTACATGGTTTTTTGGCATTTCATGCTTTTTTAAAGAAAAATATCAACGTTCTTGTTTTCAAGTGATAAGAAATTATTCCGTTATTTAAGCAACCAAATTCTGAACTATTTGTAACTTGATTTCAAGGAGCATTGACTTAATTATTTCCTGTATGCAGAAAGAGGAAACCAAGGCCAGTCTGCAGGTCTGGTCTCTGCTCCCTGTGAGCCGGGCAGCCCCTGTGCTGCGGCGGGAGGGCACTGGGCCTGAGCACCTCTGTTTAGTCAGACACTTGCCATCAAGCTGACTGCAAACACGGCCTTGACGTTTCAGACACCAGCACTGCGTGGCCCGCTGCAGGGAAACGAAAGAAACTGAAGAGAAGCAGAAATGCTTTACCTGAGAGAAAATCTACAGTTTGCTACTGATAGGAAGCTCGTCGCTCTTGCAACAAAAGGAAATAAAAGAAAACAACCCTCACAATTAAAAAACAAATCCAAACAACAAACAAATAAAACTAACTAATCAAACAAAACCCCCAAAAGTTGTTAAAAAAAAATCTTCAGAATTATCAAACAACAGATAGGCTTATTTGAAAAAGTCTGAGGACTATATCTGGATTTAGCTTATTTCTAACTCCTCCCCCTTTTTCCCCTTTCCTATCTCTTTACCTTTCTTTGTTATTTCTCTTTCCTGGCCCCTCATTTTTCCTCTTTTGTCCTCACTCCTCCCCTCCCTTCCTCCCTGCGGGCTGCTCCTACCCTCCAGTCTCTAATTCTAATTTTCTAAAGGTTAAAAAATTTGGAAGGTTGTTGTAGGATACTAGGACAGTATGGATAAATGGAATGGAAATGTCTGTAGGTCATTTGGAGAATCATCTGTGGTTTGAATGTAAAACTCACTTCAAGCAAGATTTTATTCATCGTCATGCATTCTTTTGTTTCTACTTTTCATTTCTTCTTTTTCTTTTTCAATTTCAACAACACGTTACTCAGTTTCTTCAGGATTTAAATCTTGAGGGGTTGATCTCTCCTCATGACAGCAAGTGTGTTGTTTCTGCTATCTGACTGAACCACTTCAGAAGAGCCTTGATAACCAGCTTGACGGACAGACTGTCCATTGCCATAGTTTCCTCAGTATAGTTATTCTCTTGAAATTCATTCACTGACTGGGCACTGCAGCCTTCCAGACATAGTATGTGCCTGAGGGCACCAATCTCCCTAGGGGTGGGCAGGTAAGGGTGAAGGCAGGTTGGGTCCCCACGGGAGGGTGAGGTGGGGGAGCAGTAGCCCCAGCTCCAGAAGCAGGAGCTAAAACTCAGACCCCAAGAGCTCAGGTGGCTCCCTCTCTGGTCCTGGCAGCCAGCACAGAGAGAGTTTATAGCTTCTCTGTTCTCTCTGCACTCATTTACAACAGAGTTGAACAAAGGGCAAACAAAAATTTCTTCTGGACAAATATAAATAAAAACTATTGCAGAGTTTCTGTGTTGCAGGATGCTGTAAAGACACTTCATTTCCAGTTCCTCATGTGAGGATTGTTAGCGCATAAGGAATATTCTTTGAAAAGCTTCTCTTTTTTAAAATTGAAGTCTTACAGACTATGGAAATGACCAAAGTATTAACAGAAAGCTCGGTTATAGATATTTTGTAGGGAATAATTCAAAATGTCAAAACTTCTAGCATAGAGTTTTTAGTATAGAAAAGTGTTACTGAAATGTGTAAAAACGAAGCCGTGGGTCCATAAATCATGGAATATACATACAGTGAAAATCTGTGCAGCTACTAAAAATGATTCTTTCCAAGTCTTCAATGATATATGGAGAAGCCTAAATAGAGAAAAAGCACAGTAAACCTTAACAGCAAGGTAAAAGAATGTGATCAATCTATATATATATATATATATATATATATATATATATATATATATATATATAGTTATGGTGCCATCTTCATAGCAGATGATATAGCAAAACTATAAATTTACATGTCCTTACTTTCTGTAATACCTGAGTCTTATTTCCCATTACCCCTAATGGAAGAAGATATAATATAGTCATTTCTAGGTAGACTCTATTAAATGCAGTGATTTCTCGGTCATTCCAAGCTTTAGACTCAAGCAAACTGGCATATTGGATGCTAGAATTCTGCCCTGGCTGCCCCTGAAAACCCAGCTGCCTTTGCCACTGTGTATGCCACAAGGCACGTGTCCAATTCAGTGCCCAAACCTCACTATGGGTTGAACTGATTGGCAAATAAGTTACATGCCTGCCACGGTTTCAAGGGAACATTGGAAATATAATTTGCTGTTCTGTTTTACTTTCCAGCCTCTCTGGAATGTAGTGGAACTCACAAGGGGCTGGAACGACTTGATAATGGAGCCGTAAATGGCTATAGCATCATCCCCATTAGGATGACCAGACTCCTCTACAGGTCAAGGTTACAGACGGTATAGCAGCCCCCTGGTATCTAATAATTGATTTAAGTGATATAATTTCATTTTTCAACTGATTGAACAAAGAAAGACTTTAGTGGTTAAGTTTCCCATTCCAATTACATCAGATTTTCCCCTGTGGTATTGCAAACATTTCTCACAATGATAACATTTGTCAGATGAGACAACACAGTCTTTAGCCATCACTCAGAGTGCCCATGGAGCACCATGTGCAAGATAATCAAGTAGAAATTGATCATGCCTTATATTTGCACGATGCTTAGATTGTGTAGAACACGCCTGTGCCTTTTCTTCTTTGATGCTAAAAATAGGTTTGTGAAGTGTAGGGAAGAGATCCCCATTTTACAGATGAGGAAAAATGGGCTCAGGGTTGAACCATTGGCCCTAAGTCAAACCGCTAGTAAATGGTGAAGTTGGGAGAAGGACTCAGCTGTTTCCAGTAGTCCACATTGTCACATTTTCTGATGCTTCTGAAAAGAGGCTCCCATAGGAACACTGGAGAAAGCCTGGGGGATGGGAAGGAGATACCTCTGGATAGGGAGCATGCAGGAGAGCGCCTTTAAAAGGAGACGCTGGTGGAGCAGAGGGCTCCTTCTTTCACCAACTTCCCAACATCGCCCAGGACCACCCCTCCATCAGTAAGTATATTTCCAACTCAGGTTATCTTCTCTTTACTTTTTTGTTTACCCTCTTCCCTTTTTATTGCTCTCCCTGGCTGAATATACGGTGACCTTTAGGGGAAAAAGTTACAAATTGTAAGTATAAGATCCCAAAAGGCCCCGCTTGTCAAAGCAACATTATAAAAAACTGTGGCACATTCCTTTGTTTTCACAATAACTCTGGGAGCTTCTACTGCTGATCTGCAAGCACAGCATTCTCTTTTAAGCCAGGGACCTCTTTGCTGTGTGTTGAAAGGATGACAAAGAGAAATGAACCCACTGATCTGAAGACCTAAAAGGCATAGCTCCCTGCTAATATTTTGTATTTTTAATGTTTGCCACCGTGTTGGGGAATAACTCAATGAGGCTTGATTAGATTTACAAAATGACAGCAGGCTTTCTGAAATCACAAGTGAGGAGTGGGTGGGAGGAAGGAGGTGAGGAGAACAAGACTGTAACACAGTATGAGCCAAAAGAGAGAAACAATGCACTGCTTTTGCCCAGTTTTCTATAACAGCCCAACATCCAATGTCAGCAAAGGAAAAGAACAAAGGGATGAAAACAAGAACCACCCATGTCTTTCACGGTAGAAAGGAATGAAGGTAAAACTTATGCTAAACAATTTTAACTGTATTCTGTCGGCCTGACAAAAGAGAGGCTGTCTGCTTAGGAAACCCGCAGGCTTCTCCTAACGCACTTGGCAGTGCAGGTTCTTCCCTGTGTCTCTCTTGGGAAAGTGTTTTCACATTGGTGGCTGCTAAGCTCAGTCAGCATATTGTGACAGTTAAACCAAAGGTCGTGGGTGTATGCTGGTTACTTGTTTGTTTATTCATTTATGTTTGGCTTTGGTCTCAAAATGTTTAGAGTTGGCATTGCCTAGTGGTTCATGGGGTATTGTGCCTTGATCATATTCAGTCAGTTATTAAAAGCACAAGTGATTACTTCAAAGGACACTTGGGTGAATAGAGGAGTACTGATTTATCACTATAACCAGGAAAATAAGCCAGAATGCTTTTTTAATTAACTCACAATAGGTCTGTAGCAGCTTCTGCAATAGATGAAGGCTGGACAGTTTTAGCTAAGAATGACCAACAGTGTGTTGTGCACCAAAGGACCACGAATTCCCCCCGAGGCTGACATTACCCAACTACAAGGCTCTTAGAAAACCTTAGGAGTGTGCTCCTCTGATCCTCAGCCTCAGAGAAGTTTAGCCCAAACCAGTGTCACTCGTATCAGAAAACTACAGCATAAAGGCAATGGGATGTGTCACTAGAGACTGAACACGATGTTTATAATTTAATTCAATCTAATTTTAATCTTGAACTAATTTGGGCTCTCTCTCCAAAGTTCAAGAACAAAATATTTATTGTCGCAGAGTTGCAAAATGGTTAAAAGTGAAGTCTCTGTCTTTAAAGAGACGGACTTGAAGACGTTCTAGCTAGTTCTACAACTAGTTTTGTGGACTTGGACAAGTCACTTAAACTTTCAGTGCCTCTGTTTCCACATTTGAAAATGAAGTAATAATACCTCTCTCATCACGTTGTATCAAATGAAGTAACACTTGTAAATGCTTAGCACATTATGAGAGCTTTTTGATGTTGTTCATTATTACTATGTGCCTGGTACTATCTCAGGCCTTACAGATGCCAAAATGTCCTAGTCTGCTTGGGCTACTACAACAAAGTACTATCGACTGGGTCAGCTTATAAACAACAGAAATGTATTTCTCACAATTCTGGAGATTGGGAAGACCAAGACCAAGGCACTGGCAGATTTAGTGTCTAGTGAGGGCCCATTTCCTGGTTATATGTGGTCATTTTCTTACATTGCAGAAAGGGTGAAGGAGATTTCTGGGTTCTCTTCTATAAGGGCACTAATTCCATTTATGAGAGCTCCACTATCATGACCTGACCACCTCCCAAAGGTCCCACCTCCAGAATAAAGTTCTTTGCTTAAAGTAACAAAGCTTCATCTAACTGGAAAACTTACGTATCCATACAGACTCATTTCCATGAGGATTCAGAATAGTATCTGGCTTTAATAATTGCAGGAGTTATACACATAGATATATGGTTGTTTGGAGCTCCCAGCAGAAAAAATACAGACTTTGTTCATCTTGAGTAATGATACAGGATCTGAGTGAATCTGACATGAGAAGGTTAAAAGGTTATTGGTTTACATTTCAAGACCTAAAAAACGTAACACAGGAATGACAGGGAGATCCAAGTTGGCAGAGTAGATCAATGATGTGCTTACCTCATCCCATGAACACATGAAAATTACAACTAAAATATAGAACAACCAACCTGGAGAACCATCTGAAGTCTAGCTGAACAGAAGTTCTATAACTAAGGATACAAAGAAGAAGCCACATCAAGACTGGTTGGTAGGAGGGGCAGAGACACGTAACAAGCCAGCCCTAAACCTCTCTATGGCAGATGAAAATTGGGAGGGCTATGTTGGCCACAGAGGTTCCTCCCACTGGAGTGAGGTATGTGAGCCTCATACCAGATTCCCCAGCCTGGAGTACTGATGCTGGGAGGAGCCCCTATAACATATGGCTGTGAAAAACAGTGGGGATTCTGACTGTCCGGGTGGGACAGGAAGCTGTAGGAAACCCCAATGTCCACTTAAAGGACCCATGCACAAACTCATTTACTCCCAGGCATTCACCCTGGGCTCCAGTGGAAGGACGATGACTCTGGGGTAGTCAGAGACATACAGGGAAAGACTGAGTTATGTGGCTTCCAGGTAAGCATTGAAGGGGCAGTTTCCTCTTGTGGAGTTTTCCTCCTGTGCAGCTGACAGATGGGCATCATCTTTCCAGTGTTGAGCCCTCCCCCATGATCATGGCTAAATCTGAATCTGAATTGGTCTGGTGAGATCCACTTGCTCCACCTGGTAACTTACTGAGACCCTGCCACACCCAAATCTGTATCACAGGAGGCCTTAGCAGTGGCTGAACCTTAGGGGAGCTGCCATCTGGCAACAGGCCTCAGAGTCTCCTGGATTTTTGCAGAGCTACCCCCGACCCAGTACTAGTGGTAGCCATCCTCGGTTCCCAGAATGGCCTTTCTGACATGCCCCCAGGTTCAATACAGGCAGTGACCAACCATAGATTGCTTTGTAGCTCCTACCAGGTAGTTCCTGGCCAGTCACAGGCAGTGGCTGACCTTGGACTATACTGGAGCCCTTCCCAAGAGACCCCAGAACCAACATACTTGGAGGTTGGCTTCAGGCCACACTAGAGGACCACCCAATTTGCCCCACAAGTGGCACACCCAAAGGGCAGTCTCAACAGAGCCCACTGGGGTAAATCCCACTCTGTGGGGTAAGCCCCCCCTCCCTGACAGCAGCCCATAAGCTGTGGACATGGCCATAACCCACAGCCAGTCAGCCTGAGGGTCAATCCTACCCAATGACATGCCAACAGCAATCAAGGCTCAATTATAACAAGAGGGCACACACAATCCACACAAGGGACTCTCCTGGAGTACCCAGCATAGGTGACCAAGGAGACTGTGCCACTGGAACCCACAGGGCACCTACTACATAAGGCCACTCAGCAAAACTGGGAGACCTAGCAGATCTACCTGATACATAGAAATAAACACATAGAGGCAAGCAAAATGTGGAAACAAAGAAATACATCCCAGATGAAAGAGCAGGAGAAAACTCCAGAAAAAGAACTAAACGAAATGGAAGCAAGCAAGCTACCAGATGCAGAGTTCAAAACAATGTGTAAAATGATGCTCAGTGATCTCAGGGAGAACTTCAACGAAGAGATAGCAAGCATAAAAAAAAGACATAGAAACCATAAAAAAGAAAAGGAAGTGAAGAATAGAATAACTGAAATGAAGAATGCACTAGAAGGAATCACCAGCAGACAAGATGAAGCAGAGGATCAAATCAGTGATTTGGAAGCCAAGGTAGCAGAAAACACCCAATCAGAACAGAAAAAAAAAAAAAGAATTTTAAAAATGAGGGTTGTTTAAAAGACCTCTGGGACAACCTCAAGTGTACCAATATTTGTGTGATAGGGGTACCAGAAGGAGAAGAGAGTACAAGGAATTGTAAACCTACTTTAAGAAATAATGACAGAAAACCTCCCTAATCTGGTGAAGGAAAGAGACATATAAGTCCAGGAAGCTCAGAGAGTCCCAAGTAAGATGAACCCAAAGAGGCCCACACCAAGACAAATCATAATTAAAATCCAAGGTTAAAGACAAAGAGAGAATCTTAAAAGCAGCATGAGAAATGCCATAAGTTACCTACAAGGGAGCTCCCATAAGACTGTCAGCTGATTTATCAACAGAACTTTACAGGCCAGAAGGAATTAGCAGGGATTCAAAGTGATGAAAACCAAGGACCTACAACCAAGATTCCTCTACCCAGCAAAGCTATTAATATCATTTAGAATCAAAGGGCCGATAAAGATCTTCCCAGACAAGAAAAAGCTAAAGGAGTTCATCACCACCAAATCAGTATTATACAAGGAAACTTAGAGGGCCTTCTTTAAGATGAAAAATAAAAAATAAAAAATATGAATAATAAAATGGCAGTAACTGCGTACATACCTATCAATAACTACTTTCAATGTAAATAGATTAAATTTTCCAATTAAAAGATAAGGTGGCTGAATGGATAAGAAAACAAGATCCTTACGTATGCTTCACATATGTATCTCCTTACAAGAGATTCACTTCAGACTGGAAAACACACAGACTGAATGTAAAAGGATGGAAAAAAAGATATTTCATTAAAATGGAAACCAACAAACAACAACAAAAAATCTGGGGTAACAATACTTATAGCAGACAAAATAGACTTTAAAACAATGATTACATAATAACAAGAGACAAAGAAGGACCTAGTAATCCCATTTCTGGGTATTTATCTGAAGAAACCCAAAGTGCTACTTTGAGGGGGTGTGCTCATCCATAGATTCATTGCAGCATTATTTACAATAGCCAAGATATGAAGGCAGCTTGGATGGATAAAGAAGAGGTGGCACGTATATAAAATGGAATATTACTCAGCCATAAAAAAGGATGAAATCTTGCCATCTGCAACAACATAGATGGAGCTAGAGGGTACTGTGCTGAGTGCAGTAAGTCAGACAGTGAAAGACAAATGTCATATAACTTCACTTATAAGTGGAATCTAAAGAACAAAATAAACAAACAAAACAGAAACAAACTCATAGATACAGACAACATTTTGATGGTTGCCAGATGGGAGGGGGATTAATGGTGGGATAAAAAGGTGAAGGGATTAAGAAGTACAAATTGGTAGTTACAAACTAGTCTTGGGGATGTAAAGTATCATGCTGTACACCTAAAATTAATATAAAATAATACTGAATGTCGACTGTAATTTAAAATTTAAAATGGGGAGAAGGTGAAGGGGTATAAAAGATCCAAATTTCCAGGTATAAAACAAATAAGTCATGGAGATGTAATGTACAGCATGGGGAATATAGTCAATAACATTGTGATAGTGTGGTAGTGTCAGATGGTTGCTGGACTTATCATAGTGACCGCTTCTTTAGGAATATAAATGTTGAATAACTATGGTGTACACCTGAGACTAACATAATATTGTATGTCAGCTATATTTTTAATAAAAATCTTTAAAAAAAGAAAAAATATATATATAATGCAATATGGCCAGTAGAGTGAACACACTGGTCAGCACATGTTGCAATGAAAGCTGTAGCTAATCCCCTTACTGGTGATGAAGGAAACTAAACAAGTACAGAGATTTACTTATATCAATATATGCAGACAAGTTGACGCAGTGATAGAGTAATGTTATGTAGCTAGCAGAATTGTGTTTGGGTTAAGTACTTTGTCAAGAAGAATGTTGCTTGTAGTGATAATAAACCATTAGGATAAAGTCAGTTCCAATTAATCTAACACCTGAGATTCACCGAGAGTAAAATAAAGCAATGTCTTAGTAGCAGGAAGGTGGGTGATCATAAAGGGCCTCGGAATCAAGGATCAAACAAGATCAATTTGTTGAATATGGCTGAGCGACGTGGATGGGGCTCAGTGAGGTATACATACTCTGAGCCCACAGATAACCTTTCCTAACTAGTGTGTCTGTTTTATCAATATTGTCAATAGAAACCTAACAATCAATTTAGTCACAAAAGTGGGCACTTTCCTTTTCTTTCCCTTTCTTTTGTTTTCTTGTCTTTTATATTTAGCCAACCAGGTTGTTAGAATGGGCTTTTCTCAGGATGGATTGCATCAGGCAATATGAAAGTGAATGAATTAGTTGCTCACAAAGAAACAGCCTGAGAAATTTAAAAATAAATTTGACTAAAAGCAAAGCTTAAAAACCAATCTTTCTTAACATCAGTAGTATGGTAAAAACCCTCAGAGAGCCTCAAAGTCTCAGGGCAGAGCGATTGTGGGTGAAGGAAAGGGAACCAGTCTGAAAGGAAACTGGAGTGGCTGCTGGTTGTTGCTTGCTGCCTGTTGCTTTCCTCTTTGGCCTGGGCAGCCAACGGAGGGACCCTCCAGCCTGCTTTCTAGACACAAGACTCAGGGCCCTGAAAAGCACCTTTATTTGGAGGAGATTCAAAGAAACTTGAGAAGAGGATGTCTGGTGGTCTAACATTAAACCTCAACAAGGGAAGGACTGGATTAAATGCACAACACAGTTGTATTAACAAGAGGCAGGCACGCATCAGCTAGGCTATCTGTCCTGACTGTTTCTTTCATTTCTATCTAACTGTGACAACTTCATAAATAAGAAGCTAAGCTTCCAAGAGTTTTAAATCTTGGGGAGTCATTCTTTTCTTTCTTCTTTTTTTTTCTTTTCTTCTTCTTTTTTTTTTTTTTTTTTTTTTTTTTTTTTTAATGGGGGAATGTTGGAGAACAGTGTGTTTCTCCAGGGCCCATCAGCTCCAAGTCAAGTTGTTGTCCTTCAATCTAGTTGTGGAAGGCTCAGCTCAGCTCCAAGTCCAGTCACCGTTTTCAATCTTAGTTGGAGGGGGCACAGCCCACCATCCCATGAGGGAATTGAACCAGTAACCTTGTTGTTGAGAACTCGCTCTCTAACCAACTGAGACATCTGACCACCCCTTGGAGAGTCATTCTTGTGTAGGCAATTCTTGAATTCCAAGCAGTGAATTTTAAGAGGTAATTTCAAGGGTTGATATTTTGAAAATGCAAATATGAGGTTATTTATATGTTTACTGTTCATAAACATCTCTTCTCCCTCATTTACATGGTATGATTAATGTGGGGAAACAGCCCCAGAGAGCAGTTTCCAGGCTCTCGATCTCACGTGGAAAGGTGCTGGCTCAGGTAGTAAATGGCCATCAGCTGTGATTGGATGGCCATCAGCTGTGGCTAGTTGGCCGTCAGCTGTAACCAGTGAGCCATTGGCCACTAATATAACTCCTGTGGCTACCCTAGCAGCAAATGGGGGTTAGCAAGAAGATGGTGGCTGAGCTAGCAAGCGTGGATTACGAGAGGCGGATGCCGCCAGCGAGAATATCGTGGTATGACTCCCCCATCTATGGCTCTATGAGTGTTCCTTTTTGGCCTCATTGTGCCCTGCGTTCTTATGTGGAGAACAGGAGCAGAGACTCCGCATGCCGCCCTGCGTGACAATTAATTTCTGGCTCTTTCTATCTCCCTGACTACTCCTGCTAGTTACGTTCACTTGCTCCTTGTCAGGATAAGTATATTCCTTATGGCTATATCCTTGGCAACTCTTCTCTTCTCACCCTAAATACTCTGTTTTGAGGGTTCAACTTTATTTCATGGATTAAACTATTATCCATGTTCTATAAGAATTCTATGTGAAAAGGAAAAAAAGCTTCCAAAGAATATTTTTTACAATAACAATCCCCAGTGATAAAAGTAACTGGAAATGAAACATCCTTCTTTATGGTATTCTACAGTGTGGAGATTCTACAGTAGTTTTTATTTATATTTTTCCAGAAAGAATTTTACTTTCTCTTTGACTCTGCTATAAATGAGTTTAGAGAAAATGGAGCACCTATAATCTTTCTCCATCATGATGGATGATGACCTGCCAACATCCACTATACAAAGTTATTCTCAGTAGTATACCATAGCAGAAACATATGTCAATGTCATTTGGGTCTTTATTTAGTTGGAAATGCATTCTTACATTTTTACATTGAGAATCCACCTTATTTTTTATTATTGAAACTAAAGATTTAACACACTTAAAATACTAAAATTTATAAAAATTTTATAAAATATGAAAAATGTAAATGTATAAAAATAGAAGCTTGGAATAAATCAAGGGAGCCCAAACTTTTCCAATCTCCTCACACAGATGGCTGAGGTGGTGGTTTGGTGACTTGGGTCTTGGTGAGTGCCCGGACGGGATCCTTCTAGATCTGGCCACCTTTGATACGCTGTGTGACCCCTGTCAAAACACTGAATCTGTTTATCCTTCAAGTACCAGGGTCCCTGATTCTGAGCTGAGGAGGGAAAGGCTGGCACCTGGCCATCTGCCAGGACCAAGTTAGACATCCTGTCCCCATCAGGTTCCCAAAGACTCCCAGCCTAAATGTTAGTTCCTGCTCCTGGGTCTGCCTCTCATCCACCTCACCCTCCAATCAGGATTTAGCCTGCCTCTATCCACACCCCATCCCCATACTAGTTACTAATGGGAATTAGAGACTGGAGGGCTGGAGAGGGCTGGGACAGAGGGAGGGGAAGAATGAGGAGGGAAGACAGATGAGAGGATAGGAGGGAAGAGACAAGTAAGAAGGGTAAAGAGGGAGGAGAGAGGAGAAAAGGGAGGAGTTAGAAATAAGCTACTTCTCAATATTTTCCCCAGACTTCTGGGGAAAACAAGTGTGTTTAAACTTCAGTTTCAATAACAAAAACTAAAGTAGATTATGAATTAAAAACAGTAAGAGTGTATTTTCAAATAAGCCTGTCTCTTGTTTGATAAGTTTGAAAGAAAAAAAAAATTTTTTCTAAACTTTGTGTTTGTTTGATTGGTTGGTAAGTTCAGATTTTGTTTGTTGGTGTATCTGATTTTTTAAATTTTGAGAGTTGCTTTCTTGCCAGGACTTCAGGGATTCGTTGGCGAGGAGACGTCATTTCTGCTCCTCCACTATTTGCCCTGATCTCTGTTAGCATTTAGGGCTTCCTTTGCTGTCTGTTTGTTTTGCCGGGTCTATTGTCAGTTTAAATCACCTGGAGGGCAGGGCTTGTCTATTTTGTTTTGTTTTTAATGACATGCATCCACCAGAAAATAACCTTTTCTACGATGTAGAATCTTGCACATGAAAATTCTCAAGACACGTATGTCAAGATTGAGAGCAAAAGTACTAAAAGTGTATGTCATTCTCTTCTATGACAAGTCTACTTCTTTTGACCATGTGGATATAATTGTGGCTCAAAAGATGTGCTCAAATTATCTCTCTTTGGTCCTCCTTTTGAAACACTCCCTAATTGATAACACATTTGCTCAGCCATTCCACTAGGTAGTTAAAAACTGGAGAATTATCTTAAGAGTTAGCAGAATATCAGGGTAGCTGTGAAAACTGTGATTTGGGCTGAATTTCTAAATGTAGGTTTTCTTTGTTTTGTTTGACAGTGTTAGTTCCTATACAGTTAAATTTGCATCTAACTTCTACCAAACCAGAATATCAAGGAATTTTACCCACAGTAGTCTTACTTATGCCCCTCAAAAACCTACCAACTTAAACATGGATTTCTCCTGCTTGTCTCTGGCCCATGTTTGACTCCTGGCATGGATTAGTTTTTTCTGCTATAACATTCCAATCTATTCATAACTTTGCTTATACCTGAGATATGGGGCTTTTGGATTATTTTTTCATTAGTTCTTTTATGTATTCATTCCATGTGTTCAACAGATACTACTGAGTTGCCTTGGCACGAATAAAGATAAAAGATGAATAAGTAATGATTTCTACGATCAAGACTGTCGTGCAGGGTGTCATGCAGAATCTCTCATCCCGCTCCCTGCACAAGAACGCAGGATATGGTGAAGCCAAAAAGGAACACCCACAGAGCCATAGATAGGAGAGTCCGCCGTGCTAAATGCAATCTGCTCTTGCTAGCTCAGCCACCATCTTCTTGCTAGCCCCCATTTGCTGCTAGCATAGCCACGGCAGTTATATTAGTGGCCAATGGCTCACTGGTTACAGCTGACGGCCAACTAGCCACAGCTGATGGCCATCCAATCACAGTTGATGGCCATTTACTACCTGAGCCAGCACCTTTCCATGTGAGGCCAAGAGCCTGGAAACTGCACTCCTGGCTCTGTCCCCACAAAGGCATTTACTGTTGGAGACAGTCCAACACAGAGTCCATCACAATACAGTGCCATAGGTGCTACTTATTTGTCCTCTGTCCCATCCCTGTGCAAAGGAGAAGTTATGATAGATGGCCATTAGAAAGGGGATCTAATGGCGGGAGGGAGACTATTCCAGAAGAGGGGACCTCCAGTTTGGTCCTTGTAGGGACAGAGCCAGGAGTGCAGTTTCCAGGCTCTCAGCCTCATGTGGAAAGGTGCTGGCTTAGTTATTAGATGGCCATCAGCTGTAATCAGGTGGCCATCTGCTGCTGGGTGGCCATCAGCTGTTACCGGTTAGCCATTATATTAGTCTGCCACTAATATAACTGCTGTGGCTACGCTAAGGGGTTTTGGTTGGGTGGCAGAGAAGTGGACGGTGGATTGCGGCTAGCAAGTGCAGTTAGCAAGCATGGATGGCAAATTGCAGATCAGGTGGATCCTACCTCCTGTGTCTCACCCAGCCACCAGCAAGACTGGGGTGCAGGAAGACCCCTCATTAGGATACTGGCAGATGTTTGCTTCCTGTATCTCCAACCCAGCCGCCAGAGAGAATATAGTCGTATGATTCCCCTATACACGGCTCTGTGGGTGTTCCTTTTCGGCCTCACCATATCCTGCGTTCTTGTGTGGGGAGCAGAACCAGAGACCCCACATTACAGTCCTGAATGATGGGGAGGATCTAACCAGGGAAGTTGGGGGCAGAGGAACAGGGAAAGATGACCATGGTAAAACAGAGGGCACAGCTCCCAAAAAGTTGTAGAAGCAAGAAAAATCTGCCAGGGGCATTGTAAGCTCAGCCGGCCCTTAAAAAAGCAGGGACTGAGCTCAAGGCCTCTCATAGCAGCACTTATGAAATATGCGTTCAATGAAGGAGTAGGCAGAAGAGAGGCAGGGGAGGCGAGGAGGAATGGAAACTTAAGAGGCCTTTTAAATCATGCTAAGGAGTTTGGACTGCATCTTGCCCAGTATGGGACTCCATTGAAAAGAATGGCAGGATGGGTGTGGCTGGGGGGGTTAGGAGAGTGGTGTGATCAAGCTCCAATTTTAAATTTCTTACTTTGATGTTATCAAGAATGCTACAGGCAAGAGTGGAGGCAGGGAGCCCAGGAGTGAGGATGTTGCTGTAACTAGATCTTAAAGTCAAAATGTGGTCGTGGACCTACAGCGTCATCTGCATCATGCAGGAGCTGGTTAGAACTGTAAAATCTTGGGCCACATCAGACCTACCGAGTCAGATTCTGCATTTTAATATATTCACCCAGCGATTCAAACTCATATTAATGTTTGAGATCCACTGATCTGGTGGTAGCAGGGCTCAGAAGAATGGGACAACCTGAGCAGTATTTCACTGGAATAATCGACTAGACTTTGTGAATTAATGGTTGAGAGAGGAGGATAGCCAGGCAGATGTGTGTCTGTAAGTGAAGAAAAAGGGTTACAGAGACAGCTGATACTGACCTCTTGGGCCTGTACTTTAAAAAATTGATTTGTAATCTAGTCTTAGAAGTAATAAAGTTGTTATACAGCTAATCTGTGCTGTGAGAATTACACCCAGGAGAATGCTTAGATGATAACCTAGGAAATATCACAGAGTCAAAAGGCTCTATCAGGAGGTACTTTTTAGATTACATCCTACCTCAAAACTTCTCTGTTTATGACAACAGATCGGAGACTGAAATAATACTGTCTTAGTTCGGCTTAGTATAAGTCTAGCAGATCAGAGAGGGAGAATGGAAAGGAGGTTATGGCAGGGAGACAGAGACCCAAAACCTTTCCTACGTCACAGCTCCAGACACCATTTTGTAGAGCATGTTGGAGAAACGTGAACTTCTTTATACATAAAGTTCACAAAAATTCTAAACCTAAGTAATTTTTCCTTGAAAATTTAAGGGAATTGATAAGACACCTAATGATTTGAATGCCTACTCTGTGCCAGTCCCGGCCTATTGACTGTAAGTATTTAGTTTCATTTATTTCTCTTAACAGCCCTATAAGGTAAGCGTTCCCCTCCCCCTCTTACTGTTAAGGAGATCGAGGATCATGGATGTGAACTTCAACCCAGGCTGTCCAGGCATTTCCTACCATGTCATACCGCTTCTTAAAATAGAACATTATTCACATTGGAAAAAACAACCTTACAAGGAACTAACACTCTAGCACAGATGAAGTGGGTCATAAACACCACGCACAGAGATATACGCTCAGCCCAAAAAGAGGATGGAGACCAGACAAGGTCAGAAACATTT
Organism: Rhinolophus sinicus; assembly: GCF_057876585.1. Taxonomy (NCBI): domain Eukaryota; kingdom Metazoa; phylum Chordata; class Mammalia; order Chiroptera; family Rhinolophidae; genus Rhinolophus; species Rhinolophus sinicus. Next base: position 25,075,983 of record NC_142508.1, read on the forward strand.
CCCTTAGCCACAGAGCTAAGATTTCACCAGCTCCCTAGAGGGCAAAGATTAGAGAAGTTAATACCAGACCTATAATGCATACTATTTGTATTCATATACATATCATTGTATTTTATTAGTTACGTCTCCAAATTTTGCTGTCATTCAGTCTTGTACATTCACTTAATCTGAACCTTTCTTTTGTTGTATTTTTTTTTTATGTAATGCAACACCTTTAATTTAATTGAACCAGGTGAACACAGTTAACGATTATAGCCATGGATTTGGAACCAGACAAAAGCAGAATAATGCCTCAATGATGCTTGTCTATGCAGGAAGTTACAAGTTCACTCAGATTTGGAGCACATTTTAGGGCAAGGCATTGTGGAAGAGGCAAAAAACAATAAAGTCTGTCATCAAGGACCTAGCAATGTAGGATGGGAGATACAACGTGTTTAGTAACAAAAAATAGTAAAAGAATATGTTAAGTACCGTATGGGAGACAGATAAATCATCTAGACAAGTGAGAATTCCCATTATGTCTGTGTAACAAGTTATCCCAAGACTTAGCATTGTTAAATGCCCATTGAATATTCCATGGGTCAGGAATTAGGACAGGGCACAATAGGGACAGTTTGCCTCTGATTCATGACGCCTGGATGACTTGAAGCTTAGGGGCTGGGATCATCTGGAGCTTCATTTGTCTGTATGTCTGGCAGTCGATGCTGCCTGAATTCAAAACACTGGTGGGCTGCAACAGCTGGGGCTTCCCAGCATCTCACTCTGTCTTTCTGTGGTCTCTACCTTGTCTCCATCTTGGCCTGCATGTTGTGAGAGCAAGTAGAAGCTGTAAGGCCTTTTCTAATCCAGCCTTACCAAAAAGTCAGTTCTGCCACATACTGTTTGTTAGAATTAATTCCATAAAGCTAATCCATATTTAAAGGGAAGGGAATAAGACTCCATATTATGTGTGAGGAGTGTCGAGGAATTTGTAGGTGTGTTTTAAAACCACCACACCTGAGGCTCCTACCATTTGAGCTGGGTATTGAAAGATGAATGTACTTTGAATCAGCAGAGGTAATATAAGAGCACAGAAACACAAGGATCTGTGTCATAAGCAGGTAATGTGCATAGCAGGACAGGTTAGTGTAGGGCGTTGGGAATACAGGAAACGAGGCTGGAAGCATGAAGGAGGATCAAAGTGAGGCAGGAGCTGAATACCAAGCTGAAGGCCACGGATTTCAGTTACCTGGGAATGGAAAGCGATTACAGTTGTGGTTTTCAACCTTGGCTGCCATTGGAATCATCTGGGGAACCTTGAAAATACCAATGGCTGGGTCCCGAACCCAGATATTCTAATTTAGTTCTTCTGGAAGGTCGCCTAAGCATCCTCTGAAAGCTTCCCAGGTGATTCTGATGTCAGCCAAGGCTGAGAACATGTGCACTAGAGGAGTCTGAGGACAGAAATCCTTAGGTATCAGGGATCAGTTTGTGCTGTCTCTGCAAAGCTAGGAAATCATTCACAGCAGATCAGTTTTCCTTTGTTTGTCTGTGCTTTATAAAGCCAGACCCCTGAAGACCCCTATGCCTGCCGGAATGGGGTGCCAGGGAGGTCACTAATCCTGAATTCATTAAAATATGGGCTTCTCCTTTTTACCACTTGATATTATAGTTTTAATGACATTTTTAAAGAAAAAACCCTGGGGTGTTGCCACTCTCCAGAAGCCCAGACTTCTGAGCAGCTGCCACTCAGGCACCAGAATCCTGGGAAATGTCTTAGCTCTGAAAATGAAGTTCTTAGTCAGTAATCTTTTATACCACCCATGCCAGGGAAATGGCAAGGGTTGCCAGGTTTTAGAATTTGTAATCTCTTCAGGCATTTTTTAAAAAGCCACCAGGATTTCCACCTGCCTTCCCTTCTAGGCCTGCCTTCTAAGAACCAAAGGTAAGTGTTTACTAAAGCACCCATGGCAGAGATGCTGTTGTAAAATGAGTATATTTCTAACAATGTCAACTGGAAATTTGATAAAATGGAAACTTTAGATATTGAATTCTAGAACCATCAGAGTCTCATTGGATCAACACAATATTCTGCACTGTAGTGGTATACAGGATTTATTTCATATTCTGTATACGAATATCAGTTTGCACTTAATATACTGTCAACTATGTTAATGTTTGCTATTTAACAATTTCACAAAGGAGGTCTTATCCCCTTTTCACAGGCAAGGACAATAAAATTTAGAGGGTTTGTGACTTGTGCAAGCTCATAGAACTAGTCGGTGGCAGAATGAAATGTGAGTATAGCTATTCTGATTCCAAATTTAGTGTTCTTTATGCTACACATATTTTATGTTTTGAGAGAATTGTAACAATTTCTTTTTGTTGCATCAATCTCAGATATTTGGAGCCCTCAAACGTTCCTGTTTCCTTTAATGTATTTTTTAAGATTATATTAAACCCTTTAAAATTTTTTTCATATACATTTTCAACACATGTACCTTATAAAGTAATGAGATATGAAAATTTACTGTGTGTTTTGGAAATCCTTTTTATTTGACTTATCTCTTAAATTTCAAAGGATTCCTCATATTTATTATATACTGAATTTTCTGGGAGAGGGGATGTCCATTCATTTTGTTGGTTTTATTCCTATCTCTTTATATCCTCTAATTTTCAGATTGAACTTCTCACATCTGAAAACTCTACTTTTGCTTATAATATCTCATTATTCTAATTTATCATATTGGGTCTCCTTTATCTTACAAAACATTTTATGAGAACCTGTTATATGGGAAGAACTTTGGGGATACAATGATCAATAAGACTGTGAGTCTTTTTCAAGTTGATGCTCTTTTTCCAGAGGTGCAAGAACAAGAAGCAGTTCAAGTGAGGCTATAGCACGTTGTGTATAAGGGGTTGATAAGGTCTTATGTCCCATATTTATCCTCACTGTACCCGTTTCTTGACCGTCTTGGTTGCCAGGTTGTACGGCTTCAATAAATGGCCTTCAATGCACTTTAGGTAGTTTTCTTATAAGAAATTATTAGGTCAAATCTACCTTCTTGTAAATCATAATTTATACATCTTATAGTTTTATTTTTTACTTACTCCTTAATGAATGGTCTTACGTTTTCTCATATTAAAACTATTTTGTCACTTTACCCACTGACATAGCCTTGTTAAAACTTGTTGGGATTTATCTCCATCTGCCTGGATTTCAGTTAACTGCAACATGGCTTACAAATGGCACTGTGTTCTCACTTTCTCATCATTACCACTTGTAAAATATTCAATAAGACAGATCTTGGCACCAATATTATTTCTGTGTCAGTTTTGCTGAGTGGGCATTGAGGTTTTCTATGTAGGGGAAAAATATTCTTTGGAGGGATAGAGATTCAGAAAAAAAGAATTAAGGTTATGGTTATACTAGAGAATACAATCAAGGTTGCAGAAAGTCACCTACCAACTAAGATAAATTTACATGAGTATCACGTCTACCATATCTGTATTTGATCTACAGTGCATTTTGCAAACTGGAATCTTCCTACTGGTCAGAGCTCCTCATAGCTATAACTGTAGCATCAGTTGGTAAGAAAAACAGAAACCTTAAATAAAGTATCAAGGTAGTAAAGTACTCCTTGAAATCCTTTTCTGGTACTCAAACATATAATTGATTTCACAAGTTGAATTGGAAATCATAGGAGGTGCCTTTGTACCTCTCACTCTTCTTTAATCACAATCCCTAGGTCACATCAAAGGACAGCAGAGTCGCAGATTCCCACTTCTTCTCTAAGATTCCAACCTTGGTGCTCTTTTTCTCTGGCCCTAACATCATGGCTTGTTCGTTTATCCAGACTCCCATACTCGCTGAACTTCTGTCACAGCAGGCCACCCAGTCACTTAACCCATATTACACTGACCCTGCCATTGCCTTCCTCTTACTTTCCAGGTCCAGTCTCCACCCACCAGGTTCTGCCTAGCCATCTGGTGTAGAGATGGTCAAGAGACCAGGTTCTGACTTCCAGTCTTGAGTTCTAGTCCTGAATTTGCTAATAATTACTATGAGATCTTACTCTCTCTCATGAACAAAGCACTGTCTCTTCATTGTAAAGTAAGAGGGTTGTACAAAATAGTTTCTATACTTCCTTTTAGCTCTAAATGATCTGCTGTTCTGATTAGGTACAGAGGAGGAGCATCAAGAAAAGAAATGTATATTCTACCAATTCTCCACTCATTTTTTATATTTTCTCAGCCCATTTCAAGAGCAATTTTAATGTAATCCTACTGACTTAATTAAGTTCTTCTTCCTGCTTTCCCCAACAGTCACCTGATTGGGTGTACTGATGAATGATAAAGTAGTTGCAAAGGAGAAAGTGTAGCATACACAGGTCTTGCCCCATTATATTGGTTAATTATGTTGCCGTGAGGGAGAGTACCCTGTATGAGGAAATATGGAATTTTTTTGTGAATATAAGTTTAGATTTAATTAAAAACTACATAGTCCACAAAATTGGGGAATCGCCCTTGGTGAAGGGTTATGACTCCCTGGTCTGGCTAAACTAGCCAGCTCATTCTCCAATTGTGCCATAAACATTTCCAGCTCTTTGATCACTGAAATACTTTCTCTCTCTTTTCTACTTGCTTAAAGTTCTCTTTCACCATCAAGACCTCGCTTGAGTTCTAGGTTTGTTTCTTCTGTAGGAAGATTATTCTAGCTGCCCAAACCCAGAATAACCTCTTGCTCCTTTAAACTGTTAGAGCACATTATCTGCTCCGCTTAGTTTGTACTGACCTTACGTTGCCACTTGTTTTTATTTATCTCCTGATGAATATATCCTGTCTTTTCAACTAGATCTTAAACTTATTGTAAAAGACCATGCTATGGCTTTCTATCTGCCCTCAGAATCTGGCTCAATGCCCAGCACACAATCATTACCCAGTAAAAGCTTATTAGTGGTAAATGCACATAATTCCATGAGAATCACTTAAGTATTATTGACTGCATATTGCTTGAGAAATGTATTGTCTGACTCTCACTTGGCGAGAATGCTATACCTTCATCCATAAGGGAATGAGCCCTGTGGCCCTGAACACCAGCTAATGGATGGTCTGAAGCCGAGTCGATTGAACATTTGTTGTGGACATGAAAAGCGTTTAGTAACTGTCAAAATGGTTGTCTCAATCCTGGCTGCTCTAATAAAATGCCACAGAGTGGGTGGTTTATAAACAACAGAAATTAATTTTTCACAGTTCTGAAGACTGGAAGTCCAAGATCAGATATAGTCTGGTGAGAGCTCCTTCCAAGTTTCAGACCGTTGACCTTTCATGGGGAAAGGGTCTAAGAAATCTCTGGGGGGTCTCTTTTATAAGGTGCTAATGCCATTTATGTGGGCTCCACACTTGTAACCTAATCACCTCCCAAAGACACAACTTCCTAACACCATCCACTTTGGGAGTCAGAATTTTAACATATGAACTTGGGGGTGACCCAAATATTGAGACCATAGTAATAGTCAGTACTAATAAGCTAGTAGATATCACTAAACTTTTGTGCGGTTTTAGTCCTAGAGATATTACATGTCATCAAGAGCCTTGTGTATCTGTCATTATGTTAGTAAGAGGGAAATATAAACTAATAATAGTTTATACTTATAGACTATTTTACATATGTTTACAACAATGCTTTAAAAGAGGTAATGCTATTGTTTTTCATTTTATAGAAATTATATTTTCTTATTTTACAGATGCAAAAATAGCACAGAAGGGTTAAGTAACTTGCTCAAGATTGCATAGCTAATACTAGGGGAGAGAGCTGGGATTTGAACCTGGGAAGCCTGACTTCATTATCTAAAAGTAACATGCTATGAATTCAGGGTTTTTTTCCCTAATATATATTCTATGATGACTGATGAGATATAAACCAGTAAAATTTATTTTAATTGAAGAATTTTGAGTCTTAGGTGGCTTTTTCAAAGGAGAAGGAAGGTCCCATCAGAGCTGAGAAAGCCCCAGTGAGACATGCATGGCACTAACTCAAGGTTAGCCTGTGCTTCTCAGGCTCTTTCCCATCTTGAAGCTATTTTCCAGTCGTGTGAAAGCAGAAACAGGAGCCTTACTAAGGGGCAGAGGACCTTTCATCTTCCCAGTCAGGGCACCACTGGGGAAGGCGGACTGTTGAGAGCTGCGGGGGAGCTGAGCCTTTTTAAAAACACATGAAAGTAAGAGCTTAAGAGAGAATTTTTATGAGGATGGCAGAGTGAGGGTGTATGCTTATGCACGCATGCAGGAAACGTGGGTTAAAACTGATCAGTGATTAAAATTCTTTAGACCTTTAAAATGCAAATGATTTGAAAAATGTCACATTTTTGAAAAGCAAACATTCTCATATATGGGAGCTCCAACATGGTACATTCAAAGTTGCATGAATTTCACTAGAGATCCAGTGCAAATTATTGGGTAAAAAATATTGCCTCTGGGGCTTGGTAAAGAATCCATTGATTTCTCATTCCTACCTTCTTATCCTTAAGAAAGTGGTCGGGTCATTAAGCACTTCCTTTTTTACCCTCTGTGCAGACACTGGCACACACGCTTCAGTGTATATTGGGAAGACAATGATGTCTGTCTCTTGATTTTCAAAGTGCCAAATTCCAATCCCTGCCCTGTTTCTTGGAGATTGAAGTCAGGCACACATATTTCAATGATGCCCATGTTTTTCTTTGTCCTTTTGAACTTGTTGCTGCAGTTTTCTCTCACTAACGTGCAGCGAGCCAGGTTCCTTAATATGAATAGCGACTACTCCAGCTCCTCACTGGGGCCCTCTAATTACAAGGCGACATTTGGAGATTTCAACTTATTTTGGCACACAGGGTGGTGATTCAAGATTTAACTCTCTTCACGCTACCTAATTTATAAAACTCTCTAATTTTTGTCAGGATGCATTCAGCAGGGGGTTAAATAACTGGTTCTCAAAGAGCCATATTTTTCTATTGTCAAAAACTGTTCTTTAAATCTGCTAAAAATATCACAGAATACAGTAGAGGGAATGCACAGCTTCCTCCCCTTGTAAAAATGTGGTGCATTCCTTTTTCATTTGGCTGTTTTAAACGTATGTCAAAAAGAGTGAGAAGAAGGAGGAATGGAATTGGGGCCACCAGAACTTTAGGGCTCAAGTGACTAAAGATGTGTCTTCCCCATGCACAGGGTTAAGAGAAGGAGTTTAAATTTTCTAGGCTCATCCTTTCTTCCTTTTTCTTTCTCTTCTTTAAGTCTTCATATTTTACCTGAACAAATTAATTTCACCAGAAAATGAATTCAGCTGGAGTTGCATTCTTCTTCCAAGAAATAAGGTAGGGAATTTTCCCTTTGATTTTGCTATTATTAAATTCCACCATGATGAGCAGTCAAGGAGAGGAAGTCCAATAACTCAGTGACAAGAAACAGAAATTACACATGGCACTCAAGGAACATACCATTATTTTGAAAATACTTACATAATTGAAAAGACTCCCAAACCCTAGTTGTGATTCGCTTAGAGAATCATATACTTTGTGCAGTTGCCATGAAACAAAACAGCACTTGTGCCACTAGTTCACTGCCATAAAATTTGTCTCATGTATTTTTAAAAATTTATCTTCAGAAAATCATCCATTCATTCAAACAATATTAATTGAACACTTTATAGTGAAATTTGGCTCGTGTATTTTTATTTTCTTTTAGAGAAATAATTTATTTGTTCAGTGACTACTTATTGAACATCTTCTGTGTATGTAACAGACAATGTGCTAGATACTGAGAAACAGCAGAGAATGAAACACAAAAATCTATTCCCTCAGAGAGTATGCATTGTAGGGGTGGAGATAAACAACAAAATAAGTAAACAAAATACACATTACTTTAGATAGTGGCAAATGCTAAGGAGAAAAATAAAATAAGGAAAGGGGAATATGAAGTGTCCTGGGAAATTGCAATTTTAGAGTGTGGACCGAGAAGTTCTAATTGAGGAGTTGACATTTGCATAAAAACTGGAAAGAAGAGAGGGGCTGATATTAAAGGGAAGACTGTTCCAGAACAGGCAGAAGGCCAATGCTGAGGCCCTCTGAAGTTGAGGCAAGCCAGGCAGGTCTGAGGCACATCAAGGAAACCAGTGTGACTAGAGCAGAGTGAGCCGAAAGGAGAGGAGTGAGGCTGAGTCAGAGGGGCACTAGGGGCCCAGTCATGGAGGGTTTTACTCATCATGATGAGGACTTTGTCTTTTGCTTAAGGTAAGGTAAAATTTTTGAATCAATTAAAGTTTGAGGCAGAGGAATTATATGATCTGACAACCTTAACAAGATGGTTCTGGCAACTTTTCTGACAATAAGGTGAATGTGGGGTGAAAAGAGAAGCCGAGAACCAGATTACAGATTGTTGCAATAATCCACTTGAGAGATGATATGCATTGGACCAGGACAGTATCAAAGGAGGTGGTGAGATGCGGTGAGATTTGGGATATATTTTGGACTTATAGATGACAAGATATAAGAATGACCAGAAGTGATGTATGAGAGAGTCCAGTGTGGCCACAGCAACTAGTAGAATGGGGCTGCCATTTACTGTGATGGTGAGAAATGTGAAATGCACAAGATTTGTGGGAAATGTCAGTCACGCAGTTTTGGATATATTAAATTTGAGAGGTTCCATAAGACATCTGAATGAGATATCAAGTCTGGAGTTCAGAAGAGAGGTCCAGGTTGGAGATATATATTGCCAAAAACTGTATACAAGTGGACACTTTGGTCAACATTGCTCAAGCAGTAGTTCGCCATAATCAAAAGTGTCTGGACGCTGATGGAAACCACTTTGAGCAACTCTTGTAATTGCAGAAATCAAACGTGACTTGTATTCATCTTTTGTTATTGGTATATATTGAGTATTACAATTTTAATAGTTTTCCTTTCTTAAGATATGTATACTTTTTTTGATACTGTATCTATCTATCTATGTATCTGTCTATGTATCTATCATCTATCTATGTCTTCAACATATAGATGGTGTATAAAACCATAAGACTAGACAAGATCTCAATGGGAATGAGTATGGTTGGAAAAGAGAAGTCCAAGGACTGAGTCCTAGGACATATTAACATTTTGACTTCAGGGAGATGAAGAGATACCAGTGAAAGAGACTGAAAAGCAGAGGCTTAAGAGGTAGGAGAATAGGTAGGCAAGTGTGGTAGGTTAACTTCTGTGCAGAGGCCAAGATAGAATTAAACATGCAAGTATTATATTAGGGAAAATGCCTGTGAGTGGGTAGGGAGCCCCACAAGACTGCAACAGCTGACAAGCTGCAATGAGAGTCTGACTGTCCACAAGCAAAGAAGAGGGGTGGGGGCAAAGTTTGAATGGCTGAAGGTTAAAGAGGGTGCAGCAAGTCCATTGGGAAGTCCTCAAGCCAAAGACAGCCATTTGGGGAGTGTCCATTCCTCAGCAAAAGGCCTGCCTTTATATTCCTGCCACATGCAGCCATTGGGAAGCATGGCTTTGTATGCTGTGCAAATATCACAATGGATTTTAGATTCATAGGTTGGGGCCCTTGGTCAATTAAGCTTCCTCTAGTTGGAGCCCACATTTTCCTCCTGCCAAATGCGGTGACCCAATTATTCATTGCTGTATAATAAACCAACCTAAAACTTTGTGCCTTAAACAAACCATTTATTGTTATATGTCAAGGCTGTCGGAATTGACTGGGCTCAGCTAAGTGGCTCTTGCTTGGATGGCTCTCATCTAGTCGAAGTCAGATCTTGGCTGGATCTGGAGTCAATGAAGGCATGACTGGGATGAAAGGCCAAAATTGCTTCTTCACCCACATGTCCGGCACTCTTCCATGGGGCCTCCTGGGCTTCTTACATGGCAGCTCAGAGTACCAAGAGGCAGGAAACAGGATCTACCAGTCCTCTCAAATGCTAGATCTAGAATTTAAAGCACTATTTCTATTACTCAATGCATATTCTGTTAGTCAAAGCAATGAAAGGCCAGGCCAGATTCAAGGGGGTGGAGGAATAAACACCTTTTCTCGGTAGGGAAGTGGCATGCCTAACAGGAGGGAAAAGAATTGATCACAGGAAAGAAAATAATTGGAGATAAGCTACCTCACAAAGTGAAGAAAATATTTGAAGAAAGGAGAGAGTAATCAACTGTCAAATGCTACTGAGAGGTCATTAAAAATAAGGATGAGATGTACATAACAATGTAAACTTGTTAAGAAAATAGTTTCTGTAATGGTATAGGTAAAAGTGTGACTGAGGTAACTTAAGGAGGTACGGAAGGAGAAAAAATAGAGCTAGATAATAGACACTTTTTTTTTCAAGCAGAAAAATGAGACAGTAGCAGAAGCAGGAAAAGGGGTCAAGAAAGGGTTATTTTAAATGAGAAGTATTATCATGTCTATGTTCATGATAATGACCTAATAGGGATGAGGAAATTGATGATGAGGAGAAAAAGGAACCTTTGCTAATTAATTTCCTTAAGCAGGCAAAAGAGGGTGGAAGCAATGTACAAGTGGAGGGTTTGGCCTTGGTGTATGGACACAGATACAGGCAGTTGGATAAATATACCATATTTCCCCGAAAAAAAAGACCTAGCCAGACAATCAGCTCTAATGCATCTTTTAGAGCAAAAATTAATATAAGACCCGGTCTTATTTTACTATACTATAAGACCCAGTATAATATAATGTAATGCAATATAATATAATGTAATATAATATAATACTGGGTCTTATATTATTTTTGCTCCAAAAGATGCATTAGAGCTGATTGTCTGGCTAGGTCTTATTTTTGGGGAAACATGGTAGTTGGGGAACTGAGGAGTTTCTCTTCTGATTACACCTATTTTTCTCAATTAAATAGCAAGGTGAGTAGATATGGGAAAAATGCTTGAAGTTTTAAGAAGAGAGGAGAGACATGAAAGTCATTCAGCAGAATGGGAGAATGAATTGATTAGGGGATAGAACAATTGTTATGCAACCCTAGGAGCCCTGTATTGTACTCAGCATGGACTAGTAGGAGAGATGGATTTAAACAGGGTTGTGGTTTAGCTAAGAGAGTAAGACAGAGCTAGAGACAGGCAAGAGAATTATAGGCACATGCAAGGGGGCGGTGAAAATGATTGATCATGGAGTTTAATATGTCGACTTTGATCACTAAAGTACTGTCCATCTCAAACTGCTATACTTTCGTGCTTTTGCTTTTAAATTTTTTCCAGTGTTTGTTTTATTCCTTCTTTCATTCAGTAAATTGCTTCCCAACATTTGAATAGGCTTGGCCCAAAGGCAGTGACTTTCGTAGTTTTAGAAATATCCACGCAGACACTGAGTGGATGCTTTGTGTGTGATATTTAAAAGAATTTATACTTCAGAGAAACATTGAACTAGAACATTTTTGAGACTTTCTTGTGTTCAAGTCTGATATTGTATGATTCTCTTAAGGATTAATTGTGTACCCGGTGTGTGTATTTCTCTATAGGAGGTGCTATGAAATTACAAAGATGTATTTGATATACTCTTTGACCCCACGATAGTTAAAATTCAGAATCTTTTAAAAGTAAGTTCAGGCTACAGATGTACTGAAACTTAAGCATTTAATAGTTGATGAAACTTGATACTCATTCATCTATTAGTTCTACTCATACGCAACTGCCCTGGTGGGCTGACCCTATCACACCATCAGGAAACTCCACGGTCCAGCAGTTTGCCTCCCAGAAATCTAGTTCAAAGGGGAAGATCACTGACTGGTAACATATCTAAAAAAAAAAAAATGGTGGATTCAAAGAATTTGCTCATACAGGATCATTGGCTAATGTGGGGAAATGTGGGGCACTTTGATGCCTCCAGGAAGGAAGACTATCCTCCTTTTGCAGTCATGTAACATAATCATAGTCTTCTTTGCATGGAAGAGAATGTTAGCAGCATATAGGCCGTTGCTATATTCAGCCCTGCATGAAACTAGGGCACAGCTGATGCACTCATTTCAGACTGCTGCTCATGGACTTTTCGTTTGTCAGTTGGCATATTCATTAGCTTGACAGAAATGATGGTTTTCATTGTGCCACATTCTGGTTGTTTCATGTATAGAGTTCTGGTGTTACTCTAGATACTTTGGGCCTTCAGGCACAAAACATCATCAATGTAGAAGTTTATGACTCTTGACGTTTGAATCATCCAGAAGACACCAGCTCAGGATTAAATACAGTGTATGCTAGCATTGCTGGGAGGCTGTGGAGAGGGCTTTTTCCACTCTAAAGTGGCAAGGTTCTAAAGTGGCAAGTGCTATAGTAACAGCCAGTTAGGCTGGAGTTATTCTCTTTCCATAGACAAGAAGGAGTATGAATGATAAGAGTTATTCTCAGGTAGCTAGAGTGCTCTTCTGTAAGAAGATTCTGCTTAAATGGATGAAAAGTGTATATTAAGGGGAGAGGATTCACAGCATAAATGAATCATTAAGATAGTCAAGTTCAAATAATTCAAACTGCATTTTAAAATTTCCCTATTTATCAAAATTAGTTTTTATGTTATTGTATAACATGAATTTCAGGAGAACACTGACTTCACAGTAACTACTTATAATTGAAACTAAAAGATGGGGCAGGGGAAAGGAGATGTTGTGGGGTTAAATTTGCAAGGTTCAAATTATAAAACAAAACAAAACCACCAAGGAAGAAAAACAAAGAGTCATGTGTCAGATCAGGTGAGCAGATGGGCAGCAGGTAGGTATATGTGGGTGGACCTGAGTGGAGAGGTGGGTGGGTGGACAAGCTTAAGGCTGATCCATCCACACACAGGGGGAGGCTTTGTAGGCAGGGTCTGGAGAATGGCCAGACAGGTTGGCAAGGAGAGAAGCATCAGAAACTATGGCTGGAGAACTTCAGTGGTAAGGCGGAGGCTGTTTGCTTTGTGCTCTGTCTGTGGGGGTGAATCACCTGCTACATGTGGGCAGTCCTGGCCCACAGGGTTACAATTAGCCTGACAACGTCAGGAGCTCGAGTGAATTTCACCCATGAGCAGAGATACTAAAATTACCCCAGACTAGCCTTGTGAATACAAAGGAGAGAATCACTAACAGAACTCTCCCTGTGTCTCTGGGAGTTGATGACAGCAGAAATAACTGCATCCTCTGCCGGGGACTTCAGTCATGCAATGGATGTCACTGGACATTGAGGCAAGTACATGGCTTCAGAGGCCAGGTGGCCTTCCTTGATGTCACAGGAGATCCCGCTGGAGTTGGAAATCAATTTCTCTTGAGATTCCTGCTTGGATTTCCCTCAGTTAACCATTACTAAATAAACCCTGCGGTAAATATTTTTTAAATTTATGAGAAAAGGGCTGATTGAACTGGAAACAGTGAAGACAGATGCAGATGTCAGGAAAAGTGTTGGAGTCTTCAGTAAGGGGACAGGAAGGAGGCTTGGGGTGGTTTCTTTCCCTTCTGGGACCAAACACCATCCTTAACATTCTGAGGAAACTGAGGCAGCTCACCAGCAGATACATAATAATAGAAATGGAACCCACGGGGCCAGATGAGATTCTGAGTGATTCATACATTAAAGACTGTCTGCATGTGGGCGATCCAGTGATTTCGATTCATGTTATGTTCCTAAGAGATGCATCCTTTCTCCTCACAAACCTGAATTCCTCAGCTCTTATGACATAATTTTGCTTCGTAATTTTCAGCTGAGGGAAAAAGAAAGTAAATGGTTGGTGTTTCTCCTTAGTCCTAGATGGTGGCATCAGCTTTTAGAGGACATTTATTCATTATTGTAATGAATTTCTTTAGTACTAGCCGTGTCAAACTCTATAGGGCTACAAGGACCTGTAAGAAGTCAGGTGAGTGGAATAACATCCCTCAACTAGCTGTCTTCATACCTCTCAGTCTTATCTTCTCACTCTCCTTTGGGTACTCTAAACCTTCACTGGTAATTTAAATTTTGAAGCTCACTAAAGAGCCATTTTGGGCCTACATGTACTCTTTCCTCCCTCAGAAATCTCATCCATTCCTATCGCTTCAGATGCCATCCATGTACCAGTGACTCCCAAATCTTAAGCTCTACCTCAGTGGTTCTCATAATGTGATCCCTGAGCCAGCACCTGGGCCCTTGTTAGAAACTGAAATTCCTGCCACATTCACCCCAGACCTATAAAATCAGAAACTTTGAGGGTGAGGTCTAGTAATCTATGCTTTAACAAGCTCTACAGGTGACTCTCCTGCTAGCTAAAGTTTGAGAACTACTGTAGTTCTTCAGTTTGTTTTATTTTTTAGCTGGTGCAGCTGACCAACTACAATTTCATGAATATCTTACAAACATTTCCAAATGGAAACCATGATCTTCCTCCACCTCCCAAACTGCTCCTTTTTTGGTTTTCCATGTTTCAGTAAATGATGTCACTCAGTTTCTTAAACCAGAAATCTGAGAGTCACCCTTGACACTTGTTTCTACCTCATCTTCCACATTCAATTAATCACCACACTTTTTAATTCTACCTCTAGAGTATGTTTTGCACCTTCCTATTTCTCTCCATCATGAATACCACTGCCCTGTCCTAAGCCATTATCATCACCAGACTGGACTACTGAAATAATCTCCATCTAGTATCTCCATAGCGTCCTTTGGTCCTCAACAGTCAACTCTCATATGCTCTTTCCACATTTCTGATCATGTCAGCCCTTAGATTCTTTCAAAGACTATCCTTTACATTTAGAGTTAGGACCCAAATCTTCAGAAGATTCTACAAAGCCAGTGTTGCTCAAACTGTAAGGGGGTGAGCCACTGAATTAGCACCTCTTGGTGTTAGGGCTTGGCAGTTTGTATACGCAATGCTTTGCGAAGTATTTCAATTATAGTCACTCCTCATAAAATTTTGTGTTGTAAAATGCTTTAATGTTATCATGTGTAATTGATTTTTAGCAGTAAATACAATTCCCTTTCACTAAAACACCTAAGGAAAGTTTGATCATTATTCATTTCATTAAAAGATTTTTCAATTAAAACTTTACTTGTATGTTTAATTCTCCAACATTTTTAAGATACTTATGTTGTTTTGATCAAGACTGTATTATTAAAAACTATAATGGTAACTCAATCCAGAAAAAAATTCATAACATTTAAGGTCTCACTGTTAGAGAAAATTAAAAATTAGAATTTAAACCAATATGCATATGTGTTACAGATAATCATGATAAGATGATCAACAAAACATTTTTCAAGCAAAATATATATTATTCAGAGATTAATATCTATGGCGGTGTAATAGAACAGAAATATGAGCCAACAAAGAAAAAGGAAAGACGGAAAATTTCTAAATGTTAAGGAAAAGATATTAATATATTTTAAATAAACTACTGTTATCAAATTATAGCATTTGATTTCTCTAGAAACATTTAGAAGAATGTAATAATTTTACTTTATAATTTATTTTTAAGATTTTTATTAAAATATAGCTAACATAAAATATTATATTAGTTTCAGGTGTACACCATAGTTATTCAACATTTATATACCTACACCATGATAAATCCAGCAACCATCTGACACTGTACCATGCTATCACAGTATTGTTTACTATATATTCCCTATGTTGTACACTACATCCCCATGACTTGTTTTATAACTGGGAATTTGAAACTGTTATTCTTCTTAAATGTCTCCTCCTTCTGAATTTTAAAATTATAGTTAATATTCAATATTATTTTATGTTAATCTCAGCTGAACAGCATAGTGTTAGACATTTATATAACTTAAGAAGTGATC
Source organism: Rhinolophus sinicus (assembly GCF_057876585.1). Lineage (NCBI taxonomy): Eukaryota > Metazoa > Chordata > Mammalia > Chiroptera > Rhinolophidae > Rhinolophus > Rhinolophus sinicus. Next base: position 25,091,744 of record NC_142508.1, read on the forward strand.
ACCCTGGCTAGTCTAGTATCCACCTGACACTATATATATAGTTATTACCATATTATTCACTATATTCCCTATGCTTTACATCCCCATGACTACTGTTTTGTAACTACCAATTTGTACTTCTTAATCCTTTCACCTTTTTACCCTGTCCCCCACAACTCCATCACCACCTGGCAATCATCAAAATGTTCTCTGTACCTTTGAGTTTGTTTCTATTTTGTTTGTTTGTTTATTTCTTTCTCTAGATTCTGCATATAAGCAAAATCCTATTGTATCTATCTTTATCTGACATATTTCACTCAGCACAATACCTTCCAGGTCCAACTATGCCGCTGCAGATGGCAAGAACCCATTCCCTTCCATGGCCCAGCAATATTCCATTGTATATATGTACCACTTCCTCTTTATCCATCTACAGACACCCAGGCTGCCTCCACATCTTGGCCACTGTAAACAATGCTACAATGAACATATGAAGGCACATGTCCCCTGAAGTAGCGTTTTGGGTTTCTTCATATAAATACCCAACAGTGGGATTACTGGGTCCTTTTTTTGTCTTTTGTTATAGCCTTTGTTTTAAAGTCTATTTTGTCTGGTATAAGCATTGCTACTCCAGATTTTTGTTTGTTTGTTTTTTTCATGAAATATTTATTTCCATCCCTTTACTTTCAGTCTGTGTGTATCTTTTGATCTGAAGTGAGTCTCTTGTAAGCAGCATATGTAAGGGTCTTGTTTTTTGATCCATTAAGCCACCCTATGTCTTCTGATTGGAGCATTTAATCCATTTACATTTAAAGTAAATGTTGATAGATATGTAGTTATTGCCATTTTATTATTCACATTTTTTATCTTTTTTTTTTTTTTTTTTTTTTTTTAATCTTAAAGAAGTCCCTGTAACGTTTCTTGTACTACTGGTTTGCTGATGATGAACTCCTTTAGCTTTTTCTTGTCTGGGAAGCTCTTTATCTGTTCTTCCATTCTAAATGATAGCTTTGATGGGTAGATTAATCTTAGTTGTAGGCCTTTGCTTTTCATCATGTTGAATATTTTGTGTTCATCCCTTGTGGCCTGCAAAGTTTCTGTTGAGAAATCAACTGACAGTCTTATGAGAGCTCCCTTGTAGATAAGCAACTGGTATTCTATTGTGGCTTTTAAGATTCTTTCTTTATCTTTAACCTTTTTGGCATTTTAATTATGATGTATGTTGGTGTAGGCTTCTTTGGGTTCATCTTGCTTGGGACTCTGTGCTTCCTAGGCTTGTATGTCTATTGCCTTCTCCAGGATAAGGAAGATTTCTGTCATTATTTTTTCAAGTAGGTTTCCAATTTCTTGCTGTTTCTCTTCTCCTTCTTGTACCCCTACGATGCGAATGTTGGTAACTTGATGTTGTCCCAGAGGCCCCTTAAACTCTCCCCATTTTTTAAAATTCATTTTTCTTTTTGCTGTTCTGATTGTGTGTTTTCTACTACCTTGTCATCTAAATCGCTGATTCAATTCTCTGCTTCATCTAATCTACTATTGATTCCCTCTAATATAGTCTTTATTTCAGTTATTATATTCTTCATTTCTGACTGGTTCTTTTTTATGGATTCTATCTCCATTTTTCTGTTTCCTATCTTTTTTTTGAAGTTCTCCCTGAGATCATTGAGCATCCTTATAACCAGTGCTTTGAACTCTGCATCTGGTATAATGCTTGTCTCCATTTTGTTTAGTTCTTTTTCTGGAGATTTATTCTGTTCTTTCATTCTGTTTCTTTGCCTCTCCATTTTGGCTGCTTGCCTGTGTTTGTTTCTTTGGATTAGGTAGGGCTGCTATGTCTCCCGGTCTTAGTAGTGTGGCCTTATATAGGAGGTGTCCTGTGGGGCCCACTGGTGCAGTCTCCCTGGTCACCTGAGCTGGATGCTCCAAGTGTGTCCCTCGTGTGGACTGTTTGTGCCCTCTTGTGATAGTTGCGACTTGGTTGCTGTTTGCACATCGGTGGGAGGGATTGACTGTTTGGTTGATTGGTTGTGAGGACTGGCTGTGACTACAGTAATAAAACTGTTGTACAGGGACTGATTCTACAGAGCAGAATTTGCTTTTGCGGGCCTCTGGTTCCTGCTCAATGTGTCCTTTGGATGTGTCATACACAGAGGCCACTGGGTGGTGTTCTGGCTGGGTCCAAAGCTCACCACTGAATGTGCCAGCCCTGGGGCCTCCAGGGAGTGGCCATGCTACAGGTCAAGTTCAGCTGCAGCCTGTGCCCTGCTCAGGACTACCTGGCATTAGCCACAGCACAATCTGAAGATGACTGCCACCCACACTGGGCTTGGAGGTGCCTCGAGAGGGCAAGCCCTGAACTGGGGCTGGCTGCAACTAGTGCTGGAGCTGCTTAGGAAGAGGTATGGGGCATGCTGAGGCCAGTTGCTATTTGTTTGGGGTTTGTGAACCTTTGAGAGATTTTAGGAAAGCCTGCAGCATGAACCAAGGTAGGCCATTTTTATGGAAAAGCCACTGGAAGTGGCCTTGGTGTGCCCAAAAGTTGGGTGGGACAGGGTCTCAGGGAATCACCAGGGCTGGAACAAACAGTGTTAACTAGGTTGATGGAGACTCAGATGTGGTGGCGGCCTGCGTCTGCAGGCAGAGAGTGGGGAGGGCTCAACAAAGAAACAATGGCTTCCGTCAGTAATTCTGTCTGGGAGAAAGCTGTCTCTCCAGCCCTTTACCTAAAGCCAGACAATGCAATTCCTCCCCTTATTCCCTGGTAACTTTGGAGCTGCTGCCCCAGCACTAGAGCTCAGAGCAAGTGAGTCTGTCAGTGAGTAAGTAAGTGTACAGGCCCTTTAAGAGGATCACCTGGGACTGCAGCCACCTTCTATCTCACTCAGCCACAGTCTCCGCTGGTTTTCACAGCCAGAGTTATGGGAACTTCTCTTCCTGGCAGAGGAGCCCTGGGCTAGGGAGCCTGGTGTGGGGCTGGAACCCCTCACTCCTCCAGAGCAGACCTTCACAGCCAAGATATTCATCCCAATTTTTAATGCGGGTGTGAGACCAGCACTTTCCCCATCTCTGTCCTTCCTACCATTCTCAATATGGTTTCTTCTGTACGGCCTTAGTTGTAGAAGCAGTTCAGCTAGACTTCAGTGATTCTCAATGATGGTTGTTCTGTAGTTTAATTGTAATTTTGATGTCGTCATGAAAGGAGGGAAGCACAGTGTTCACTCACTCTGCCATCTTGACTGGAAGTCAATAATTATATTTTTAAATGTCAGTTCTTACAGTGTACCAGAAATATTTTCTATTTAATATTATGATAATTTTTCCTGGAAAAAAAAATACTTGAGGTGATAAATAATTTTTCAAAATTATTGGAAAGGGTATGTAAGCAAAAATAAAGACCATTGTTCTAACCCTTATTGGTAGTGTTTGGGGCAACCTTCTCTCTTGCAGCTACTTTGAGCTCTTAGCTGAAGTAAGTGTTTAACAAATTTTAATTTATTTGTAGTGGGAGTTGAGAGAGCCTACTTCTATGGATTATTGGGCATGAGGTTATGCTCCAAATTGGGAAAAGTCTCATAAGAGTCTAATGTCCATCCATTCCACCAGAAGTAGCCTCAGAAAAAGGCTGTGAAAAAGACTACCTAGACCAAAGTACAGGTAGAAGAATGGTTGATTATATAACTTAGCCCAACAAGGGTTCATTTATTCTTTAAGGGTCTGGAAACCTAACTAAAGGCAATCCTTCCTATGCTGACTTAAAATTACTTCCACAGAAAAGTAGACCCAGTCAGACAGGAAGTATCCAAAGACCAGGAAATCTGAGGTTTTCCAAGATTTATGCCACTCAAGAGTGGAGATTTTGATCAGAATTGGGAGGAGCCCATCTGTTTTCCTTGCTTTTACAGCAAAGGTCTGGAGTTAGTCTATTCTGGTTAGAATGTCTTTCGCATCCTTTTTCTGCATTAAATACTATTTCTTCCTTCTGCTATCCTGCATTTCTTTATCTATTAAACAGAACTGCCCTGTGAAAATCTATTCCTTTATTATCTTGTAATGTCTCCCACCCCCACCCCCCACCCCCCAGTAGTATGAAGGATTTTTGTGATTTTGATGTTTGTTTCGCCTTTTGAAGTTGAACCTGGGGGAGAGGGGAACCAAAGTGATAGCTTTAAATGGGGAGATGTTGGTCAAAGAGTATAAAGTTTGTTATAAGATGAATAATTTCTGGGGATCTCAGGTACAGTATGGTGATTTTAGCTACTAATGCTATATTATATAGTAACTGAAAATTGCTAAGACTAGATCTTAAATGTTCTCACCACAAAAAAGAAATGGTAATTATGTGATATGACGGCACTGTTAGCTAGTGGTACAGTGGTAATCCTATTACAATACCTAAGTGTATCAAATCAACACATTGTATACCTTAAATTTAAACAATGTTATGTGTTAATCATATATAATAAAGCTGGGGCGGGGTGGGGGCATAGTGATAGCTTTGATGCAAAGATATCAAGTTGCATACCTCAAAGAATGCCAAATGCTAATAAACAGGAAAATTCACAGGGAAAACATGAAAATTAGGGGGAAATGAAGCTTACATTATAGCAAGAAAGACAATAAAAATATAAGTCAAGTATATAATGATGAATACTAGGGAGAAAAAAAAAAGCAGAGAAGAAAAAATCTGCTGGGTAGGAAGGGAGGAAGTGAGCCATGTGACTCAGGGAAGAGCAAAGTAAGCTGAAGAAACAGTCAGTCAAAGACCCTGCAAAGGAGCCTAGTAAACATCAGTGAGGACATGGCTGGAGCTGAGAGACCAAAGGAAAAACAGTGGACTTGAGGCCAGAGAGCTGGTGTTGTACCAGGTCATATAGAACACTGAAGACTTCAGCTTTAATTCTGAGTGTGCTGGGAAGCCACTGTTGTTGGGCTTTCAGCAGAGATGTGATGTCATGACAGAATCACCCTGGATGCTGGCTCGATACTATACTGAAGTGGAACAGAGGTAGATTCCAAAGGCTAGTTAGGACACAAAGATATTGATATAGGTGAGATTTGATGGTGATTTAGACGAGGAGAGTGACAGAGTTTACAGATTTTCTGAAAAGAGCACGGCATCAATAATACCTAGAGATCTTTCAAGCCATCCCAGTCTCTTAGGTCCCCCGCCCACACCATAAAGGCAAAAGATACTGTAAAGGGGGTTATCCTGGCAGATACCAAATGCCAAGAAACAGATTGTTGGCTCTTTGTGTAGGGAACGTTGGCCTCTTGCCGGTGATTGGGGCCAGTGGCCTACCTAAGCCTGGCCTTGGCGTGTAACAGCCACACAGAAAGGCCAGGTGGAGAGCACCTCATGCTGCCTAATGTAATTAACTCCATGATTAAGCTGCACAGGCATGTGGCATGGGTGAAAATTGAATTTGTCACCATATGTGTCCCCTTTGGAGTGATATTTTCTCAGCAGGTTGGAAGCGTGGGATTATAGAGGTGAGGTGAGGGGATTGGTGCAGAAAGTCAGAACACTTGGAGTGGAGCATTTGCTTCTGAGCCGAAACAGTCAGATGCCCCTTCCAACTGACAACACACCCAGAACTCTCAACTTCGTTCCAGAATGTTCTTTATTCTCCTGTTTGAACATACATCTGCTATCTGACAGCTTGGGAATTTGAGCATTTAATTCTCTTGCCTGCCAAAAACCATCCATTCCTGCTAGACTCAGGACTCAGCCATTGCCAAAGTAGCCAATTAGTCTTACCTCTCATCCAAGAGACACCAGCTACATTTTCACGTGAAAGGGAATGTTCTCAGTGACAAAATCTACAGAAATAGAATGACAGTGGGGAGGCTGGACAGAAGGAGAGAAGTGGTTATTTGGGAGATGGAGGGCAGATAATAGAAATGCAGCACAAAGAGTTGAAGGGAATATGCCAAGCACCTCATCCAGGACACTTGTCCTCACCTTTTATCTTGGGTGTTAACATTCCATCAGGAAACCATGGAAGGATCTAATCAATACTGTTCAGGATGATTTTTATCTAATAGTAAAATATTCCTAGGTCTAGTGACTGAGGTAAAATAACCTTTCTTTGCATATCACTGTGACTACATTCTTTGTTTTTTCTTTTTGCTTTCACTGGCTTCCATGATATACTAGATCAAGTTGAGCACACGTCTCTAACTACCCCTTAGAGATTATTTGCATGTTTTTCACCTTCCCATTTCTCTCCTATCTTCTCCTTTCTTCAGCTTTTCTAATATACTCACACATAATTACATAACATTATAACATTCTATTAAGCGAAATCATTTAGCCTCAAAATTTACTGTCAGTAGATCAAAGCCACAGGCCATTGAACTTTCTCAGAATATTAGGCTCTTTGAGACAGACACAAATATATAAGAACCCCTCAGACAAGTTTCCTCAGCCATGAGGGCTAGAGGATAGCAGTGTGCTTGGCCAACCTACTAATGTTAGTACTAGTCTCCTACTTGAGGTTCCCAGGCAAGCTTTCTGAAGGATTAGCTCAGACCCCACAGCCCTGAATAGTCCTCCTAAAATGATAACTAAGATGCTTAAAACTTTAAAGCATTAAGCAAGACTACATAATCAAAAGCTTTTGGATTTTTCATTTTACAATGCTGTCCTTTTAGATCAGTACAAGGTGTCATTGTAGCTATCCATGGTTCTGAGAGGGTGGTAATTTTGAAATAATTCATTTATTTAAGAATATCTACTGATGTCTAATGGATTGCCAATATCCTTTTGTGTAATTTGTATGAGTGATTGCCCACAGCTCTTCGGTTTACCGTTCTACCACGTCTCCCATTGTAAGTTGCTTCCAATCAAGAAGTGTTTCCTTAACTGCAAACAGCATTGAATCACGTGAGGTCATGGTCACGGTCCCTGGTTGGCCATACCAAGCTTTTCCAGAGCAACTGTTGTTCCGTGCTTTGTATTTTAAGAGCAAACTATGGCCTAACATGTTGTCCTGCTTGCTCTGCACTTGGAGGCCTCCCTTTAGCTGCCCACTTGAGTGGGCTCCTCAAACATTACAACGTGGGCCTTCAGGAATGTAAACCACCAAATTCTGGAGAAACCTCATTTTTGAAAAAGAAACCACTGTAACACAGTGGGGTTTCATCCAATGTAACAGTTATCTCAATCAAAATAGATTCATGAAGAGACAACCAAGACTAAATTACAGTCTCCCCAGAGTTACCTTGTTCTTTCTAATCTTCTTCTGGTTCAAGGGAGGGATAGGAAAATAATCTGGTTTTCCACTAACTCAGATTGGTGCTTCTTTAGGAATATTATGCAGTTGCCAGATTGCACGCTGGTCCAAATTCATCAAGGTGTGCCTCTCATCAGTGTTCCAGTCAGATGGCCCATGTGGGACCAGGTCCATCTGTCTTAACCAAGGATACCATTTTGGAAAAAGCAAGATTCTTCTAAGTAATATCATATGACCCCAACAGGTAGAAAGTTGATGCCTGTATGGCCCCTTCAATGGCAGGTTTGTAAAGACAACTCCACTCTTGTTTTTCAGTACATGTAGCCAAGGTAGTTCTTGAGTGGAGCGGGGGTGGGGGGGGAGTGATTTTTCTAAATTGTACTCCTGCAAATTGGCTTGAGGAAATGAGACGTACCACTTAACTGAAAATAGCAACCCTGATGCAGCTGTGACATGACCACTAGCTGTTCAATATCAGTAAAATCCAGCACGTTGAGACTATACCTTTCAAAAGTTTTCTTTTTGTATAACCTGTATCTTTACTTTCATTTTCGCATGTCAAAGATATATGTACTTGGACTTAATCAGATTTATTTCTGATTTAGGGTTTTTCTTTTATTCAAACCCCCCCATCCTCCCACCCCAATTGTTTAAGTGTCAGGCCCACAAAACCTGGACAGGCCCTGGCTGAGCCATATAGTGAACGGTGAGTGCTCTTCCTTTCCTGGACAACTTTTGTTTTCTCTAGAGTTCATAATTAGCTTTTAAAAAAATAGACTATATTTTAGAGCAATTTTCAGGTCACAGAAAAATTGAGTGGAAAGTACAGAGAGTTCCTGTATACCCCCTGCCTTCACACACACAATCTCCCCCATATTCAACACCCTGCACCAGAGTGGTCCATTTGTTACAGCAGATGAACCCACACTGACACATTATAATCACCCAAATCCGTAACTTCCAGTTAGAAAATAAGTCACAGGCTGTAATGCACAGCATAGGGAATATAGTCGGTAATATAGTAATAACTTTGTACAACGACAAATGGTTACTAGACTTACCATGTGATCACTTTGTAAGGTAGATAAACGTCAAATCACGCTGAGGTACACCTAAAATTAATATAATATTGTATGTCAACTATAACTTAAAAATAAATAAATAAATAAAATTGTAAAATAAACCAAATATACAGCTTGTACCCCAGACCAATTGAAACGAGAATCCCTGAGGGTGGAACCCAGGCATCAATACTTTTCCAAATTTTCTAGGTGATTCCGGTGAGCAGCCAGGGTGAAAGCCACCTGTTGTTTCCCCCACAGACCCAGTTGCTGTTGGGTGTAAATAAGTCAGTGTGAGCTGCTTCAGGCGGTTGCTTCCTCCACTCATCTGCCTGTCAGCATTAGCACCACGAGGACTGGTTCTGAGCTTAAGGGACCAGTGGAGACTGTCCCTTACTAGTGCTGATGAGAAGAATTGACATTGTTGGGTTGTAGCAGCTGTAGGAGCCCACTACCTCCATAAACTTACTGGGCAGATTTCTACAGCTGTCAGGAATAGTGAGACCCCCTGGAGAGAAGGGACAATGGGGTTGTCAACACCAGGGACAACAGAAGGTAGCAGGGTAGGATTTAGTTTCAAAAGTCTTAAAAGCTATATTTTCTCACTTTGACCAAAAGCAGGTTCTTATATGTATTTTTTTATGCTAGAATGAATTACAAATGTTTTTTAAAAAGCATTATATAATTTTTCTGCCTATACTCCATTACTTTAACAGATTATAGACTTTTTACTGCTGAATTTCTTATCCTGGTTAACGACGCCACAATCTTTCCATCCCCTAAATCAGAAACCTAGGAGTCCCCGTAGGGTCCTCCGTGGCTTGTACTTTTGCCCCATCACCACAGCACACACATCCAATCGACCACAAGTCCTGTCGACCCTAATTCCTAAAGAATACTCAAGCCCAGTTCTTCATTCCTGTCCTCGTTCTCATTCACTTGACCAAGACCAGTGGTTCTCAACTCTGGATGCATAATAGAATCATCTGGGAAGCTTTAAAAATGTCAACTCTCAGGCCACATCCCAGACCAATTGAAACAGAATCTCTGATTACGGGATTCGAGCATTATATATTTTTAAAAGTTTCCGACGTGATTGCAATGGACAACCAACTGTGAGAACCACTGGCCTAGGTTTTCATTTTTTTCCTCACTTGGACCCCTGTGCTGACTTCCTAATTGGTCTTCTCGTTCAGTTCATTCTCTGCACTGCTGCCAGAGAGATCCTTCCGAAATGCAAATCTGATCATATTACACGATAGTTTGAAATCCTCAAATGGCTTCTCATTGCTTTTCAGGGAATAATCTCCAGATACCTGTGTTTGGTACTTAGCAGAAAAATGCATGCTTGGAGACGCATATGATCTGAGAAATTCTACCTCCTTCTGAGCTATATGATCTAGGAAAATCACTTTATATGTCTGAGCTGCAGTTTCTTCAACTGCAAACTTCCTTACAGGTTGAGTAAATAAAAAATGGTTGTAGAAATAGTAGTGTATAAGCCCTGAGCTGCTACCTAGTCTCCAATCGCATTTTCCCCTCTCCTCCCAAGGCCTACTATATTCCAACCCCACAGATCTGTTGCACTCCGTCCAGCATCAAGCCACTTCGTGACTGCACTCTTGTGTATGTGTCCTCTCAGGTTAAAGTACCATTCTCCCATCTCCCTGGCCAGTCCTACTCACTCCCAGATCCAGCTCAAAGCAGCGCTTCTGTGAAGACTTCCCTGACCACCCCACCTTGGCAAACACCTCTTTCTTTTGTGCAACTACTATATGTTATATTGAGATTACGTGTTTACTACTCTACCACTGGATTATTGCTACGGGTCTAAAAGTTATGTGACCAATACTTCAAAAGACCAATATTCAAAATGGCAGAGTTTGGAATAAGGAAATGTTTATTGATCGAGAAGGCACCCAATCAAGAAGATGAGGACCTTAGAGTTTCCTCAAACCCATCTAAAGAGAGCCCAGAATTCAGTCTTCTTTCATGTCAAGGGAAGGGACAATGGGTGGGGCAAGCAATGACGGAAAACCACAGACCTCTGGACGCCAACAGAGATCCAAAGAAGTGTGCAAAATCTCTAAATCTTTGTTCCTGGTCCCTTGACCCCTGCTGATCTGAGTCCAGTCTTGAGGCTCCTGCAAATTTTTGATAAATAATCATTATTTTGTACATATTTCCCCACTTCCTCGGGAGAGGCACCCTCTGGCAAGGGGCTGCCCTTCCAAAACACTCAAGCCTCAAGCAGAATTCCTCTAATGTTTAGCATATCTATAGCAGGAGCTATTTGCCTGAAGGCCTTGGGAAAATGCAGGCCAGAATTTCAGTCAGTCAGAGAGACCTGAGCATTTCACTCTTACACTATGAGCTTCTTTAGTGCAGAGGCTGCCTTATGCCTTTATATCTCCAGTAACACGTATAGTGCTTGGCACTTGGTAGGCACACCGTAATGTTTGTTACATGACTGCATAGCTGAGCAATATCAATAAATTAAAGAAATTGCAGAATAAGTTCAAGGACTGACAAGATTGTCTATTGCTAACCTTTGAGGGCAACGAGTGCTATGCAGAGGGGCAACCATCTTTTTCCATGAAGTGTTTCCAGTGTCCTTTGACAGAGAATACTGGGCTAGAAAAGCCACATTTTACATCTGTTGTGGTACATATTATGTTTTTATTTTGGAGGACAAGATTCTTGGGTCAGAATGATTTCATCTTAACTCCACTAGGTATTTGCTAGCTCTGTGGTGGTAGCTAAATCATTTAACCTCTCTATAACTAAATTTCTTCTTCTATAAGATGGAATAATAATGCCTACTTTGTGGTGCTTTTATAAGGAATAAATGACATGCTATATATAAATATTTAGTATAGTAAGTCCCTATGAAATGAAAGTTGTCATCATTATCATTATCATGAAGAAAGTATTTCATCTGCTTTCATTTCTTTTTGTTTGTTTGTTTGACATGTTAAAACTGGTTTGGTTTTCTTGACTAGGTGACTTGATAAAACGATTCAAATCAGTTAACATGAATACACAAAACCTACATATGGGTGGTTAATGTTAGCAGCTACCATGCCAAGTGTTCAAAATTACTCAGTTTAGCAGTGTTAGCTAAAATGACCTGTGTTTATATAAATACAACTTAAAGTACCATTTAGGGGTAGTTAGGACTCTTCTCACCCAACTGAAGCTTGGTTCTGCTCTCTGGCCCTAAGGAGACATCTTGTCCCATCTCAGTGGTTACCATGATAATCATGTCTTTTTGTCAAGAGATAACGTAGCAGTCCTCTATTGCTACTACTAATATTCCTGAATTATCTTGATAAGAAAAAGAAATGGTAGTTTATTACACCTAGAGAGATGGAAAATATTTAACATTTTATGTAATTTACTATTCTTGTATTTTTTTTAACTCAATTCATTCTAAACTTCATAGATATTAATAACTTTATGGTTTGTTTTAAGAGATTAGCAACTTCTGTTTACTCCCTTCTGAAAGCGAGTAACTAAGGTCCTGAAATTTAGATCACATAGCTCAAAATGAAGTGTGTAATGAGCAGTTATTACTATTTATTTATTTCTTGAGTACTATTTTTTATGAAGCATTACTCAGGTTTTCCAAACCTGAGTAATGATCAGAATCAGTTGGAGAACTTTAAATACAAGTACGGCTTCAGAATCTACTACATTTTAAAACCTCTTCAGATGACACTGATAATCACCCAGGTTTATGAAATTTTGCCCTATAGATTTAGCGCGTATTTTGCACATAGTAGGTACATGGTACAGATTTACTGAACTCAACTGCTGTGCAGCAAAATAAGACAACACTCAGGACAAGGCTGGTCTACTGCTTTTGGTTCTCAAGCCCATTTACAGTATCATAGGATTAATTATTTGGGCCAATCAAAAAGTATCCCTATGGTTTATAGATGTGGAATTTTCTCTTTGGATTTAGCAAACCTGAGCTGAATATATACTTTGTGCAAAGTATAACATTGTGGAATGCAGACGGGAAGTAAAAAGATGAGTGGTGCTTACTCTCAAGGATTCCCTGCTTCCTACCTAGTAGGGAAGATAGACACAGACCCAAATAATGCAAGATTTAGTGCACTAAAGTTAGGGAAATAGTAATTTTAAACCTAGCCACTCAAAAATTCTAGGTTGGATCATTGGGTCAATGATTTAGATGGGGTCACTTTTAAATCTCATCCCAACCACGTGGCTCATAGAGTACACTCCTAGAGGTAAAACAGTAAGCAGAAAACAGGAGATGCTTTTCACAAAATAAATAACTCTCTTCTTGGTGTTGACACAGCATTTTGAACACCCGTTTGTGCTTACCACAGTTTTTTGTTATTTATTTATATGATCTCTCCAAGCATTAGTTTTTTCCTGTCCATAAAATGTCAGTGCTGGATCCTCACTTTTTCAGTTTAGTTTTATGATCCCATGAATTTTAATAGTAAAGGATATTAAATTGGACTCCTGAAGTCCCAAAATATATTTTCCTAAATAATTTTAAGGGGAAAAAACACATAGAATATTAGATTTGGAGGGAAGCTAGGAGATTGTCTGGGTTCATTTTACAGATGAGTTTCTCAGGCCTAGAGAGAATACAGAAAATTGTTCAAGTCATGCAACTGGTTTACTCACAGTGCCAGGACAGGGAGAAAAAAATGTGTATTTTAGTTCTCATTTTAGTGCCCTTTTAACTATGGTGTGTGTGTGTGTGTGTGTGTGTGTGTGTGTGTACACAGGAGCACTCACACTTTGTATGGCTGTTAAATCAGGCTAAGAAATGCAGAAAATCATTCACACTATTAAATAACTTTATTGAGAAGTTAATTTTTAGTCTATTTATGGAGCATTTGCATTAGAAATCATAAATCCAAATGCTGCTGTGACCAGTAGGTAACAGTAATGAGCTTTGGGAGATGTGATAGAACAGGAAATGGAGGGGACTGTGCTCCATCAGAAGGGTATATTCTTTCTAAAGCTTCTTGCAGATGTTCCCATATGGGACTGTAGTCCCAAGACGGACAGATTTTCACAAGACGTCAGAAATAAGGATTTTTCTGTGAAATCTCCCAATTTTTAAATGCTTCTAAAAAAACAAACAAACAAACAAACAAACAACAACAACAACAAACTTGTTTAACAGTGTAATGGGCTGAACAAAATACATCTGTGGATTGACTCCAGTCCCTTGGCTGGCAGCACGGCTTCTTGTCCACACAGGAATAAACATTTACTGTCATTTTCAAGTTTTGAAATGAGTTGATACATCTCACTAAATATGCAGGGCTCTGACCTTGAAAGTGACCCGTTTTCGTCACAATGTATTTTTGACAACCTGGTAGGAATTTCGCAAATCCAACTTGCTGAAACACAAGGGATCGTTCCAGGAATAACTTGACCTAAATGTTTTGCTACAACTGACCCGCAGCTTAGTGGTTTTGTTTTTGTTATATTTAATTCTGAAAACAGCGTAAGTGTCTCATATCTAAGTGCAGAAAATTATCAAAGGCCATCTACAAATCTCCTGAGGCACTGCATTTCCATGTAAATGGTACAGTCACTGCCTGTAGTACTATATATGTGCCATAACCTAGGCCAGGAGACTCCAAGGTTCATCCCTACCGCCTTATTTCTGGTCTTCTCCCCACTTGCCGACACATCTATTTCTAAGCTGGCTCTCTGAAGATTCTTTCCCTCATGCAATAATCCAGACAAAAAGTATGTCCTGCAAGGGAGAGCTACATTTTGAAGAAGAAAGGAGGTAGCAGGGCAGGACTTTTGAATCTGACTTCTAAAACCAAGTAGTTTAAAATCATATTTGAGCACGGATTATTTGGCTGCCTAACCCCTGATATCTTTCCTGTTTCTACTTTATCTCTTTCCTTCTTCACCCAATTTCAAATTTATCCTCTAGTTCAAAGGAGCTGTCTAAGAGATTTTAAAAATCCCTATGAAAAAACCTTTGTAATCCTCAACCCTACTTTGGGAATCCCCGAACAAATATTTCTGGCAGAAAAAGGGGGCCTGCTTCATGACAGGAGTGAAGCGATTGCCCAAACAGAGTTCTCTGACAATTATGTCCCCTAGACAGTGGAGCTCTGGCATTCCTGGCCTTTTGCCTCTGACTCAGTGGGGAACCGGAGGGTGACCCGGGGTTGTCACCAAGGCCTGAGTCATCTTCTTGCCCACCCTGGGCAACTGGACCCTCACTGTCTGGAGCTGATTTCGCTGTGTGTTCCTGGTGCTTTAGGAATAGATGCAGCAGGAAGAATCAGGCACGCACCAGCTCAGAGAACACCCCACGCACGCAGGCTGATGAGCACGTTTCAGCGTGGCCCCTCCCCGTGGTTCCTAAAATGAATCCGAAAGCCAAGCCAGATCTGACTGTGTTGTTTCTGGCATGTGACCTGAGTAATCTGACACCAAAGGTGGCCACTCATTTTCTTAAAAAGAGTGGGGGTGGAGTTAATTTGCTTTGTGGGCCCAACTAATAACCATGATCCTAACTATATTTGAAAATCATTTACATGGCTGTGCTAGGATATAATTTGTCAAAATTACTTCATGAGGGTTCACACAGTATCGTCACACAGTATAGTCTCACATACGTGAGAATGATTTATTTGGATCTGTGCCAAGGTTTTTTGTATAAAAAAGGCCCAAAAATGCTGTTTCCATAGTTCACTAGTACAAGATGGCACATTTACAGGAAATTATCATTGAAATCTATAAGTTGGTAAAAATGTGTCCTGGGCTGAAATATTAAAAAGGAGATTTTTTCTCTTGTATTTATACAGTGAGGTTAACCTGGCTGTTTTGCTAAATAGAGTTTTTAGGTTACATTATCAAATAAATAACACAGCATATAATGAACGTGCTAGTGCCATGATGGTAACTTCTTCTAATGTCGTTAAAACAGTATCCCCCCCAATGCCACCCCCCGATGGCTTAGTCATTTTCCCTATAATCTTCCCATGCTATTCATTTGTTTAGCATTTGCTTTCTTTACAATACAAAGGAACATACACCTATCTGATATTCATTTTCACAAAATTTGACTTAGTTTAAATTAATGGGTTTTTTTTGGTCTTTTCTTTGTATCAGCTTACAGTTCTTTCTGTCATCTTTCCCTCCAACCCCCCTTCATCCAGACATCCTGCCCTCTTCCTTACCACTGAGAGCCCATAATAATGGCTGAGTTAAGTAAACACAATCAGTCAAGCACTGGACTAAATTCTTTTCTTTAAAGAATTCTCATAATAGACTCGTGAAGTACCATTGTGATCCCACTTTTAGTGGGTCAGGAGCCTGAACTGTCCACTTATGGTCATAATGACAATAAGAAGTGGGGCCAAGAGCTCTACCTTTGACTCCTCCCCATCTCCTTGGGGCACCGCCAGAGGGGACTGGGGACTGCCCACCATCTATGAGAGTGTTCAAAGTGCGAGTGAGAGGCCAGGGAAAATGCCGAGAGACTGTGTCCTGCTCTTAGGTCATGTAGTGGTGACCGATCCTTAAGACAGTTTTAAGACGTAGAGCTCTGCAGAAAAATGGAACCTGCAGAAACAGTAGGAACCATTACATAAGTATAAGTAGCAAGTTATATTTTCTTTTCACTCAACTAAAATAAAGTGGAAGTTGGTCACTATTTCAGGCAGAAACATAGTTGGGGGAGAATAACGCTCCAAAGCTCACTTTTCCTTTTTCTGCTCTCCTCTTTGTTCCCATCTCTCTCCCCTCAGTGTGTGGTTCTGGAAAGAAAAGTTATTCCCCCACTCTCCGCCCCCCAGCCAGCTGCTCATTTTCCTTGATTTTGTCATCAAGTTCTAATTCCAGGTTTGACAGCTCACAATTTGCCATCATAGAACAGAAGAGCACATTTAATTCCTTGCACAATTCAATTTAAATTAAATTAGCCAGAAGGTACAGTCCTTTACACTTTGCAAAAGCTCTTTTTCACATGCATTGTCTCGTTTAACTGTCACAAAAATCTATTTGGATGAAATGATTGACAGAAAAGAATTGAAGCTTTGTTTAAAGCACAAATGCCCTTGATAAATCAGCAAACAAATTATTGCAAAAGAAAAATGACAATATTTATGTGACCCGGTAACAGATTGTGGATGTTGGTTGTTGCTAACCTCTATTATGTCAGTCTTCATTTCCCATTAGAATAGAAGCAGGACAGTCAACCTAAACTCACCCTCCCCCAATAAAAACACTTGCAGAAATAATTGGCCATCTGTTCATCTTACTCATTGTGCCATAATAAATAATAATGGATCCTAGGACACATAGGGCTTTTATCTCATTTCAGGTAAATCTCGTGGATAGAATCCAGTAATTGCTGTAGCAGCTGTAAGCCAGTACTGGATTCAGAAAATACTGGAGTGCATCTTCCCTAATCTCTCTCACCTGATACTACCTTTCTCTTCTCCTCATTGTTGATTCTTTTTTATTATGTTTAATGTGACAGCAGGTACTGTTTGAGCCTCGTAAAGTGATTGATATTTCAAATATCCACCCCCCTCCAGACATATGTTCCTGGCCATCCTGTGTTTACTCAAGTGCAATCTCAATAACAGTCGAAAAGTATTGTGCTCTTACTGTATACCAGACACTGTGCTGAGAACTTTACGTGTATCATCTCATTCTGTCCCTGTAATAATCTCAGAAAGCCAGACATCTTATTATCCCCATCCAGTAGAGGAAGGCCCAAGATAAAGAGGATTGGTGTGTCAGTGCTGGGACGCTCGTCCAGGTCCACTTACCGCAAGACCTGAACTCTCAATCCTCACACTCTTCACAACTGAGAATGAACTCAGCATTCGCCAGCACTTACCTGCTTAAAAGTGTGGCAGAGCTAGGAAATTAGGAGGATATGAGTCAGTTTTTGTGACAATAGTGCTACATAACAAACCAGTGGCTTAAAACAACAATTATTTTTGTTGCTCATACACCTATGCCTTAAGTGGAGCTGATTGAAGCTTGGCTTGGCTGGGCACAGTCCCAAGCTGCAGGCTGGGCCCAGGCCTGCTCCACAAGCCTTTCATCCTATCTCCCTAGAACATGTTCTTTTCACAGCACTAACAGAAGTGCAGAATGGGAAAGTGGAAGCCCACAATGCCCCTTACGGTCTAGACTTGGAGCTGGCATGTTGTCATTTCCAACCATGCTCCATGGTCAAAGTATCCATATAGTAAAGCCCACCATGAATGAAATGGGGAAATACACTCCACCCTTACAACTGCAGCGTCATGTGGACACAGGGAGGCAGGGAGGAATGAGAAATGAAAATGACTTCCCCACTCCACCATGAGGAGAGGTGCTCTCTGCATTGCGTGAATGATTGTGTAGAAGAAGAAAAATAAAGACAACTAATTCAGTGGAGCAGAGAAATAGAATCTAATGTTCTATTCCTAATTCTTAGCGATGAGAGAGTAGGTCGCAAAGGTCTCTGATACTACAGCTCGCAAATCTCTTGTGTGGGCAGTGATTTTAAGGCTAAGTAGACCAGCAAGGAATACTGTGTTATAGCATCTATGTCTCTGAGACAGGACTGGCTGAGAAGTAAGAGTATACTGTTCATGAGAATGAAAACAACTGGAGTTGGGAATACATGGAAAACTTAGGACTCAGAGAATCCAGAGCCTGAAGAATTCTTTGAAATGATATTTAGCCCCACCAACCTAGTTATGGAGGAATATTTTTCCTGTGTGTCCCCAAATGATGTAGATGATGTTGGATCTGTCGGCAGTTTCTGGGTGTAGGCCGGGATCGGGTCTCGTGAGACTGAAGAATGGAAACATGGACTCAGGAGAGGCAAAGAATTGTAAAAAGAGGGTAGTTTATTGAAAGCAAAAAGTCAGAGCTCCCGAGAGGGAGGGAGGTCCCAAATGGGGGTGGCCCCATGACTGAGGCAAAAGCTCTTACTTTTATACCCTACCTTGCCTGCTTGGGGAAGGGGAGCTGTTTGAAGGGAACTGTTTAAAAAAGGGAACTGGCACCTTCTAATGAAATCCGTCTACCAGGTTTGTTCTGTTAGCCCATCCTAAAGGAATTAGCAAAGTAACCCACTCTTATCTATCAGATCTGCTCTGTTTGTCAGGCCAAAAGGAATTTTATGATTAACCTCAAGGCCTTGTCACATTATGTCCTGGAGCGAAGGAGTGATTTCAAAACCTGGAGTTTTAGGATATGACTGTCTTTGTTTATTCCACCAGGGACCTCCCTGTCTACCTAGGGACATGCTAACTATCCTGTATCACTAGCATAGAATTCTAGACTCCGAATCAATGGAATCCTCAAGTCTGAATACCCATCCCATGCTGAATTCTGTCTGTAATGAGCATGCTCTATTTGAACGTCCTGTGACCATGCTTTCCAAATCCATTTTGAAAAGTTCTGTCTTCCGTGTCCTTGTCATTTTACCGCATCTTATGTGTCCATGCTACTCCTGGGTGAGTTAACAAGTAAGGGTCCCCCGAAGATGATAAACCATTCACTCCGGTGCAGGGCTGGCTTCACAGGGCCTTGTGATTAGAAGGGTCTCGCGATTGAATTGATGCTGTGCTGGTGCCGTCTTGAAATTCTTAATAATTTTTAAAGAAGTAACTCGACGTTTTCGTTTTACACTGGGCTCCACAAATTATGCAGCCAATCTTTCTCCTACAAGTCAACCCCATCAGTGTCTGTCCCTATTAGTTCCCCACCCCCTAAAACTGCTTCCTCCATTCCATTGGCACTACTCCACTCTCTTTCTTACCTCATCGGGGTCAATTGACTCTCTGCCCTTCACGGTCTCTTGATTTCAGTGTTAACCTGATTTGGGTGGAGTGGTTCCCTCCGTCTGCTCCAGCTGAACCAGCCCGTCTCAGACACCCTATTTCCTCTCTCTGGGAAAAGACTTTTTGACCGTGACTCTCAGCACGTTCTTCTTTAAGCTAAACTTAGAACCGGCCCCACTGGCCCTAGCTCTCTCCCTCGGAGCTACTGTAAAGTAGGTCTTTTTCATTCTTCACTTTTTTGAAGCCAGCCCTTCAAAGAGAATTGAGGAGTCATGTGGTAGAGAGACATAATTCAGCTTCAGGGGAGGACCTGGTGGCACTTGGGCATTGGTGGGGGGTAACTAGAATGCCATTACCATTGTCCTTCAACTCTTCTTATAATATGTTAGCTGCACTGATTTGGCACCTACAAGTGACAGCTCCATGTGGTGAACACCATCTTTAAAAAGCCTTGTCATCCTATTATGAACAAACTAAATTCAAAAACATAAAACCAGATAATTTGTATTGAATTACCATATTCTTACCATAAATCAATAAATTATTTAAGCAGATCCTTTAGGTGTACGATAGAAAAAAGACTACAAAGAAGAGACTGACACATATTTTGAACACATTTAATTTGAACTTTTATGCCAAATTTTTGGAATAATATTAGTGCTTGCCTTTTTTTCCCCCCCTGGTTTGTGAAAGCAGCACTTATTCTTGTAGGAAACTTAGAAAATAATTTTAAAACCACAAAGAAAATAAACGTTTCCTACAATCCCTCCTACTAAAAATAACTGCAGTTAACATACAGTTTAATATTTATCTTTATTCTGTGAACATACACATATAACTTTTACAATATAATATAAGCATATTACAGACATTGTTTATAACTTACTGTTTTTATTTTAAAATTTAATCAAGAGCATTTTCCAATTTGACAGGCTAATTCAGGAGCAAACAATGAAGCCTAAATCTATGCAGTGACAAAATTGTACAATTCTGTCAAAAGCAGTCAATTCAGGGGGGAAGAATTTAGAGTGATCTACTTGCAAACAGCAGTTTCATTTGCTCACTGTCTAATACTAAATTCAAACCAATGACCACTTGGCATGCTGGTGATGTGTGATGAGAGCCAGGGCTTAGGACTTAAAGTTATATACTGTTTTAATAAATACAGGGCTGTCTTGGATCTTTTTGTACACCTTTTAAAAAAGGGTTCAGTTTGAAGAAAAGATTTTCGTCTTCCTTAATGAGTTGTAAAAACAAAATAACATCGTAAAACTATTGAAATTAAAGTTTCTGAACCTGAAAGGGTCAGAAAAAACCAGGAGTATTTTCATTCCCCAAGATTTTTTGTTTGATATTCCTGGAGTTACACATTCAGTAACTAAATGCCCTTTATTTTCCACATTTAAGTTTTTCATCTTCAAAGATTGAACAGTATATGATTATTTATTCTAGCACTAATATTTTTGTCTGTTAGTAAAAATCTATTAATTTAAAAATATGTTTTACAAGCACCTAAATCCATTATGAATTTAGTGATCATACTCTAATTGTATAATTTCAGATGATAAATCTATATTCAAAGAAGCATGTCTGTGACTCATAAGATAGAAACAAGTAGTAATACAGGTTCCATAAAAATTGATATTCTCTCTCTCTGTCTCTCTGTCTCACTCTCTGTCTCTCTGTCTCTCTCTCTCTCTCTCTCTCTCTCTCTCTCTCTCTCTCTCTCACACACACACACACTTACACACACACAGAACAGAGTGCATTTCAAAGTCACCCCTGGATATTTTCCAAGCTTACATTCACAAGTGCCTTTCAAAGAATTAGATGTTGTGTTTATTTCATTTAGTGAAAGTGAGAAGCAACTTAATATTCGCCTAACCACCTCTATATTCCAAGATTTGTTGAACTTGGTTGTTTTTTTTTTATTAACCGAGCATCAGTTTTCAGATTTGATTCTTTTAAAGATGGGCATGGTACAAATGGTCTACAACAGACCATTGATAGAGCATGTCCTCATGAGTTTGTGACTTCTGGAAATGTTCAAGGTTATCATAAAGCAACCAAAAACAAAAACTAATGGACACTAACTCTGTATTTTTGCTTTACCCTTTCAGGTTCTATGAAAAACAGGAGAAAATTGAAAATGTGGCAGATTAATTCTCTAATCTGAGCATATTCTACTTTTGTTCTTTCCTTCCTGTTCTTTCTTGTGTTGTTCATGTAGATTCCTTTGATAAAATAAGAGGTAATATTAAGCTGCTTTCCTCAGTATCCCTAAGATAATTCATGAAAACATCCATGTTTATTTACTAAGTGCACACTACCAACTTAGTTACAGGTTATCACCTTGACCTCTTGCAGCCACATAACAAAGAACCGGTCTTTTTCATTATATATTGCAGACTAATTTCACCCAAGATACCACAGCCAATGTATCTGGATTTGAAGAGGCTGCGTCATTCCTGCAAATGCCTTCATAATATGGTAAACTTACTCAACACATTTCTAGACCACATTTTGTGGAAGTCAGTTTCATGGTTTAATACACAGGTCTGGCTTCGAATGACTTCTCTTATGTCATTTTTGGCAAGTTTCTTAGGTTTTCTACTTACATATTTTAAATGGAAATAAAAATGATACACAACGTTTTCGGTGGTTATGAGGATTAAATGAAATCAAGCATGCAACTACTTGGTGCTGATTAAGTATTTGAAATGTTAGTTCTTATTATTATTACATCATTCCAGATCAGTTTATGTGCAAGAAAATGACCTCATTACTTCATAACCATATTTTATTTTGGTATTACAATGCTATGCCCCTGACTTATCAGCCACTTTATTTATGAGAGTTGTGCCTAAATGACTTTTGACTATGTTTGAAAAGCAAATTTGCTGCTAATGGCAACTATTTCCTTGCACTAAAAAACATAGAAAACAAATGTTGTGAAGTTTAATGGAAAACTCAACAGAGACGCTTTTAGGAACGAGTCAAACACACTCTTCAAGTCTAAGCATCTTTAAGAAAGAATTGATTGTGATAGTCAGGAGGCAGGAAGTAGATGTCCCCCTCAACTGATGCAATCCCATAGACATTCACTAAACACCTGTGTTTTGGCCAGGTAACCAGCCTAACAGCAATGTGTGAAAATCCTGGGAAGTGGGGTCCTAAACTTTTCCAGCACTTCATCCCCAACATTTAGGGACTATGCAAGAGAAAACTTAAGGACTTGATTTAAAGGTATTTTTCTATTCAGACAGAAAGAGAAAGCACTAGCAGTTACATAGAGATTTTGATGAGGTGCAAGAGAAAACTGTAAAAAAGGAGCAGTATCTCTGACCTACTGTCCACAGAGTACGCCTTCTAAACGTACACCCAACAGTGTGGCTGGATTTCAGAGATGTCTGTGATGATGGCCTTTAGCAATGAGACAGTTTTTCACCTTTATTATCTTCTCTATCAGGTGGTTGTCCTCTCTCCCCACTAACAGGGTTTTGACAGGTGCAGTGAGGAGATTTCAAGCTCACTCGCTGCAGCTGAAATGACTTTTCCCTGAACATTCCTGTCTCTCACTCAGATGTCCTTAAATTCCCAGTGTCACACCTGCAGAATGCCCCTGAAACTTCAGGGCAAAGCTCAGTGTGTGACTTTCACAGGGAACAACCGAACTAATAGGAAAGAGGAAACGTGGGAATTAATAGGAAAGAGGAAAAGTGAGAAAACACACCACACAAGACATGCTTCTATCTGCAGGTGTTTTATAATCCACCGCTCTCTGACTTTTAATATTGCATTTGTGCTTTACAATATGTTCTTATTTATTAACATAATTTTATAAATGTAAAATTAATAATTAAAGTTATTGAACATTCATATCCCAGGGATTGCTGAGTGCCTGGAGAAATGAGTTACCTTTACCATGCCCCATTACAGAATAGTAACAGCAATTGGGATACATTACAGGTAGTAGCTGTAAATGAAATATCACTGCTAATTTGTAGTACTTTTCAGTCCTCAAGGCAAAATAAACATGCCACAGGGAAAAATAAGGTCAATATCATAGCAAGAGAAATTAGAGTGGTTATTAGTGTATTAATTGAATACCAGATGGAAAAGCAAATCAATAGTCTGCCAGTCTCTACAAGAAATGTCTTCTGAATATTTTAAAAGAAATTATAAAACAACATGTGGTGATGAGGTATATGGGTATACTTTCACCTACCCTGAGCTTGCTAGTGACCAAAATAGCCCATGTATTATACCAGCAGGGGATGTGAAGTTGAAAATTGTAGGGAAGTCTGCCAGTAATTAAATGGGAGTGACCTTTACAGATGACGGAATAGATAGTAAGCTCTTGGTGTAATTGGTTTTTTTAATTATATGGTGTGTGTGTGTGTGTGTGTGTGCACGCTCATGCGTGTGCCCTTGTCAAATCCTGTTGTCTTTCATGCCGTGTGCAAAGCTCACACATTATGGCCCCAGTCACCCTGGGCGAAGATGAGAGCAGTTCTACTGGCCTAGACGCCTGTGAGTGGGTTTCCCCAGGTGGGAACGGCAGGGGCTGAGGGGTGGCTCCCGGGGGCTGTCTATACTGACCCCGCTCACAGCTGAAATCTGTGATTGGCAAAGTAGCCACAGCTCACTATTTAGCAACTGTCATAAATACTGCTTGAATCAGCCAGAAATGCCAGAAAATGTGTCCAAACATGTGAAGCATTTATTCCCTTGTTCATTTCCATATAGAATATTTCTTTTCTGATTCTCTCGTGTATTGTTTTCTAAAATGTAAAAAACAAACAAACAAACAAAAACTTTGTATAATCAAGAATACTCCTGACACATTGCATACACAGATTTCTTACCTAAAATGACTTTCAAATATCAAAGTTGACTTATATTGATTTTTGTTAAGTTCAAGTATTCATCAAACTCTCTAATACATAGTATGTGTTAGGTGGGCACAAAGATGGATAAAGGCATGTTCTCTGCCTGGATGGGGCTCCCAGGGGAGACAGAGACCAGTCACCTAACCATCTCTGTGCTGTTGCGATAGGGTGAGGGAGTAACGTGAGTAGGAGGATGTCTGTGACCCGTGGGTGAGAGGACAGGTAGCTCTGCCCGAAGGTCAGGGGAAGCCTCAGGGAGAAAGCCTTGAAGGCAAGTAAGAATTCTCCTGGGGGAAAAAAAGCCTCGTTCAAAAGAGAGAAATTAATGGCTAAATTCCTGGCTTAGGATATGTTCCTCCTCAGATCTCGCCTTTCCCAGTTATCTTCTGAAAAGCCATGCATACCTGAGGCTTCCAAGCCGGGTTAGGTGCACTCCTGGGCTATCTCTCAAACATCCCACATAGTTCTCATCACTCTGTTTTAATTATTTGTTTTCTCATACCCCTCCAGACGTTACTTTCCTAAGAATGTCAGATTACCTATGGTGGGATTCCTAGCCCAATGCCTGGCATGTGGCAACCACTCAGAGGATATAAAATAAAATAATGAACGTTTGGGATAATCTAACTTGACATGAATATAAGGGGTCCAATAGTCACATCTAGGGAGCAGTGGGCCTCAGATGTGCATCTGAGCGAGGCAGCAGATGTTACTATGTGCTGGGCAGCAGAGACTCAGTGAGTGCCTTGAGTGTGGAAGGAGGGAAGGAAGTGGTGTTTCTGGTGGCAGGTGGGGTGTGGATTGAAATGGGGAGTGACTGGCAGCTGGGAGACATGTTCCCCCTCATCCCCAGTGGAACAGACGTGGTGGACAGAGTGGAGTGCACCAACCTGCAGCCAGGCTATGGGCTAGAGAGGGCCTGGATGGCACAGACTCTGAATAGTAACTGTGGGGACAGACTCCCAGAGAGCAATTTCCAGGCTCTCAACCTCACATGGAAAGGTGCTGGCTCAGGTAGTAGATGGCTATCAGCTGTGACTAGTTGCCCATCGGCTGTAACCAGTTAGCCATTAGTCACTGATACAGCTGCAGTGGCTGCACTAGCAGGAGCAGATTGCGGATGGCAGGTTGGTTGTCCGAAGAAGTGGACAGCGGATTGTGGCTAGCAAGTGCGATTAGCAAGCATTGATGGTGGATTGAGGATCATGTGGATCCGACTTCCTGTGTCTCGCCCGGCCACCAGCGAGACTGGGGTGCAGGAAGATCCCTTGTTGGAGTACTGGCGGATGTTTGCTTTTGTCTCGACCAGCCACCATCGAGAATATAGTGGTGTGACTCCCCCATCTATGGCTCTGTTGTTGTTCCTTTTTGGCCTCACCATATCCTGCATCCTTGTGCAGGGAGAGGGACCAGAGTTCCCACATGACAGTAACCTCCTATGGGACTGTTAAATTAGGCACCATGCTGACGTCTTAATCTAGTTACTGAGTTCCAGAATGTGGAGTGGAGCAATAGGAAGGCCAAGGCCAAGAAATGAGGACTGGAAAGAATGTGTGCCGAGCAGTTTGCAGCCACATGAATGTTTATTGGATTTAGCTTCCAGTTAAGGGGAGTGAATGATTGGTGGGTAGAGAGAAAAGGGAGAAATACAAAACGACTTTGCTTTGGGTAAGCGGGTGAGGGATGAGGCGTAAACAGGTCACAGAGGGAAGGAGGAGCAGCAGCTTGAGTCACCTTCTGAATGTGCAGCGGGCGGAGCGAGGAACAGGTGCCCTAATAAACGGACTTGGTTGAGTTCCATTTGAGGAACTTAGAGGAAAATGAAGCTTTTGCATTGTGTTTTAAAGTTAATCTGTGCAGATCACTTTATTTTACTTGTAAAAGTAGCTTTTTATGAGCAGGAAAGCCTTTAGCTGTGTTCCTAATTCCGTAAGAGTTTGGTTAACCTTTTCATACCAGCTTAATTCATTAGAACCAGATCAGGGAGGTTTGAGTCAGTGGGTTAAGCATCTTAAGGTTTTAAGATCAGCCTCCTAGGGCAGATGGTTTAAACATTTAAGTAAACTGTTTTGTTTTGTTTTCCTATAATAAAAATTTTCTATGTAGCTTCCTATAACAAAAATTCATAGTCTCAAGATTATAAATGAGCAGAACTTGGAAACACCTGCACAAAATATTCAATATAAGAAGAAAGAAAATAGATCAAAATTCAATTTTATCATGTTACAAAGAAAGTATAAATTTAAAATACATTTTATGGTAATTGATATGTAAATATTCTTGAATCTTCTGTCTTATTTATCAAAAAAAAAAGATGAATTGTTAAGCCAATGTTTTGTGTTTTCAAAATTACTCGCATCAACAACTTTGTAAACTTTCTCTTAAATTTTTTGCCAACATAATTGTAGTCTATGGATTTAGATTGGATTTTTACTGTTTTGTTAATTATCTTAGTCAAAGGTATTTGGGGCTTACCATACTCATACTGAATGAAACATTATGTTATTCTGTTTCTTTTTTTCTTAAAGTGTTATTTTTTCTCAGCTTAAAATAGGAGCACTCATTCTAGTGCCAAGGAGTATGAAATGGCCCAGAAAGAATTTGGTGTTTTTTTCCTAGAGTATACATTTTTACTTGAGAAACTGTGGGTTGCAAAATGGAGGAAGCTAATTAATTTAACACATTAAAATAAATATGCTATATTATGCTAGAATGAAAATTCATGTGAATTTATACATATTAAAAATGAACAGCACACAAGACCTCAAATAGCTATTAAGAAGGCTGCCAGCATTTTCAGCTTCTCACCCCATCTCTGGGTGAGATATCATGCTTTCTAAAGATGGTCTTGCAGATGGGGCATTTATACCTATCACTCTGGGTGTTGTTCTAAACAGACTTCATGAAGATGTTAGAATAGAAGCGAGAGTCCAGGTATAAACCTATGCATATACGGTCAGCTAATATTTGACAAGGGAGCCAAGAATACTCAGTGGAGAAAAGACAGTCTCTTCAATAAATGGTACTGGGAAAATCAGATATTCACATGTAAAAGAATGATACTAGATCCCTATCTTATACCACTCACAAAAAGTAACTTGAAATGGATTGAACACTTAAATGTAATGCATTTATCAAATCATTATGTAACATACCTTAAGTTTATATAATGTTATACGTAATGTATATATCATTAAAACTCTGGGAAAAAAGATGTCAAACGGCCCCACATAGCACTTCTTTCCAGGTTCACAACCTCACCCTACCACATCCTCAACACCGAGTCTGAGCACCTATAAAACTACAGGGGTTATCTTACCACTTAATTATTTGCATGTGTCTCCAAAGTGGAGTGCTCTGAGAGCAGGCTTTATTTTCCCTAATCATTTCTATATCCACAGCACCTATCTCCTGTCACAGAGCAAGTATTAAATAAATGTATGTCAAAGGACTGGATGAATGAATGCATGAATGAATGCATGAATGAATGAGTCTCAGGAGCTATCCAGGACAGACCCCAACTCATACCTTTGTACATGTATCACTCTGATAATGGCCCTGGGTTACCATCACAGTTAGTCTGGGATGGAGCTCTGAGGTGATGCACTAGGCTGCAGAGTTACAAGAGAACAAATCTTATCACTGGGCAGGAACAAGCAGAGTCCCCTGGGGAACCAGATCTCCATGTAATAACTGAAGGAACTGGATTTGTTGCATTACAGAAGTCTGTGTACTCACTGGGAGGAGAGACCCTGTCAGAGCCCATCACCCACTCTTCAGCTAGCTAAGTCCAAAGGGCAGAAAGAATAATACCATGAAGATAATGTGCTTCAAAGGCTCTGTTTGCTGACCACAATTGAACTGGTCTCCTGCAGTCAACACATGTCACGACGCTAGTAACCCATATGCCCAAATAGATTGCATCATTAAGATCATAGAAATATTAGGTCATTTTATCAGGCATCCAGACATGGTCTCAGAATCAGTGGATTTTTTTAAACTGGTAAATAATGAATTGCCAACGAAAATAAAGTGAGTTTTGCACATGAAAGCTGAACCTAAACTATTATTTTTAAGCTTGAAAGATGAGAAGATTTCATCCATTCAACAGATAAAATAGCATTTTAATGCTATTTAATGCTAAGCACTTTTCCAAGCAAAATAAAGAGCAAATAAAATATGAGTAATAGACCAAATAAATATCAAAGTACTTGCTTTTTAATAACATGTCCATTTAAGAAATTTAAAGTTTGAACAAGTTTTACTTTGTCATTTGCACTTTTACCCTAGACCTTATATGGTAGGTATTCAATAAATGATGTGGGAGCCACATATCCCCATGAAGAGTAATGGGGAACATTTTCCCTACTGATTCTGCGCTTTTCTGTTGAGTGACCTGAGGCATCAGCACGGTAACAGGTGACTTTCACACTCCTGGAAACTGAAGTTGCAGGCAGCTTGAGGATGGACCATGGGCTTAGCTCGCCTGGGTTAGGATCCTGGTCTCACCACTAGCCAGCTATATGGCCTCTGGGCAGTGTACTCAAGCTCTCTGTGACTTCCTTTCCTCAGTAATAAGCACAAGTACTCTGTTTATTGTGCCACCTGCCTTCCTACCACTGTTATGATACAGTGAGACAACCTATGTAAAATGCTCAGAGCAGTTTCTGGCACCCAGCGTACACCCAGTTCTTTGCCTGTAACCGTCCTACAAATGTGTAATCATGGTGGCTGTAGACACCAGAAACATAAGACTAAATTGATTTTGAAAAATACATTTCTTGGAAGTAGATTTTAAAAAACAAGTAAATAGATAATATTTGGGAATGGGAAGTCAAGTCCAATGGTTGATCAAAGAGCTAAAATCCACAAATGTTACTGGGCATTCATTCTGCTCTCCTGAAAACTCATTTCTTCCCCACAGAAATTTACATTTTATGTACAACAAGGCAATACCGGGTGGAAATAATTAAATAGTAAAAGACTGAAACAGCCATTTAAGGCCACAATAAAAGAAGTGTCACAATATAGTATTACATTAGAAGAAATAATTAGAATATATTAGTATCTTATAGTTGTAACTTGGAAAAAACCTGTGGAATTTCAGTGTTGACTTAAATTATTTATGTTGTAACTTAAATATGTTCAAACATAGACCAGGTATACTCCATATGCTTACAGCTACTACATAGCTACAAAACCAGAGCAAATTTATAAATTAAATATGAAAAAATAAGGAAAGCCATATACTCCAATTAATAACCATCAATTTCATGTGGTAAGTAATAGTTTTACTGAAACCTAAGGGTGCCAATTCTTTTGCGTTTGACTGGTTTCTATGAGTGTGTGCTGAGTGATAACATAATTCTCGAAGCACTTTTTCCTTTTGAACTAAGGGTGACTTTTTTTCTGCATCTGGAATACCTTGCTTTCATTTAGCTTTCACTTAATGCAAAATAATCATTTGCATATTGTCTGCCCATGCCCTTGTCTTATTAGCTGGCTGTGATTAGAGTGGTACTACGTGGGGCCCAAATAGTCATAAACCCAAATGGGTACTGAAAAGATAAGGCAATTCTGTTATAAGGTATTCAACAGATGGTTCAGAGCGCACCTACATTTTTCAGATTATCGTTGAAATGAAACACACACACCAATATGTAGTCACATGAAAGTTCTCATAGAGAACTAGTGGTACCTGAGAATAAGTCCTAGAAAGACTACAGGAAACAGTGAATTGCCAAATGAATTTTACAAACAAAATATAAGTTGTGCAGAAACTCAGAGGAATCTAGTTATTACTGTGCTATAAGATACAGTTAGCAGTGTTCTGGGAGGCAGGTAAGTAGGTGAAGAAAGACGAAGTCTTACCTAAATAGAGATCTTAATTCTTTATCTATGCATTTCTTATATAGTGTGCAGAACTTCTGAGAGACTAAAGAGAGAGACTGAAGGACAATGTAATATTGGAGAAGAATTAGGTTTATTGGAAGGTATCTTAGTAAAATGCGTATAGGATTTAGGTTTTCTCACCTGTGGTACTTTCAGGCAATGGCTGTCGCTGATTCATAAGCAGCTTATTTTAGGGGAAACCATGTGTTAAAGGGAATATTCCTGTTGTGATTAGAAAGGTTTAGTGTTTATTAGACTCACAAGTCTTGAAATGCCCTTGTTACTGATCAAATGAGAGAATGTTTGCTTCTAGACTAGGTCCCAGGGGTTTTTCACGATACTGATTTCCCACTTCTCCAGCATATGTTGAAAGTTTTAAAACCAATAAAACACCCCCAATTCACATGTTGAACCACCAACATGACTGTAAGAGTCTTTAGGAGGTATTTAAAGTTAAATGAGGTGATAAGGTTAGGGCCCTAATCTGATAGGATTGGTGGCTTTATAAGAAGAGAAAGATCTCTTTCTCTCTCTCTCTCTGCCATGTGAAGATGAGAGAAAGTGGCCATCTGCAAGCCAGGAAGTACAAGATTAGACAATTAAATTTGTTAACTCATCCCAGAAAAAGTGCTACATACCTCACTGCTGCATATAACTACAGTCACCTTCGACGTACTCGCCTTGGGAAGCTATGCACCGATGCCAGTGCCAAGTCCACCCTTCAAAGCAATTTTGGAACTCTTTTTTCTCGAACGGCCATCAGGAGGTCGTCATATTACCCCTGATGTCCTGAATGTCATCAAATTGTCTTCCTTTCAATATTTCCTTTGTCTTTAGGTAAAGAAGTCATTGGAGGCCAGATCAGGTGAGTAGGGAGGTTGTTCCAATACAGTTATTTGTTCACTGGCTAAAAACTCCCTCACAGACAGTGCCGTGTGAGCTGGTGCATTGTCATGATGCAAGAGCCATGAATTGTTGGTGAAAAGTTCAGGTCGTCTAACTTTTTCATGCAGCCTTTTCAGCACGTCCAAATAGCAAACTTGTTTAACTGCTTGTCCAGTTGGTAAAAATTCAAAAAGAATATCCCTCTGATATCAAAAAAGGTTAGCAACATCGGAGCAACAAGTTCACGAACTTAATTGTCAGACCTGGTAAGCCTTCACTAGGACCTGACCAGGCTGGCACTCTGACCTTGGACTCCCAGCCTCCAGAACTGTGAGAAATAAATGTCTGTTATTTAAGCCACCCAGTCTATGGTATTTTGTATGGCAGCCCAAGGTGACTAATACAGTGTTAAAAAAAATTATTTTCATTTTCTTTGACATACACACACTTTCATTTAGTAACAAGGCCTCTCAGTTGAGAGCATGGATAATGGCATGATAATTTTGTCTGGTTTAGTTTTATTGCAATTGTTTTATGAAGGCAAGAAGCTACATTTCAGTTGACCTCCAGGATATTATTTGCAGTACAATTTCTAGGCTGCATAATTCTGTATTTGCTGGGGAAACCTGATTCTTGTTTCTGGCAAAATTTGCAAAACTGCCCCAGGTGACAGGAGAGTTCTTTCACACAGGGAGAAGGGAAATTTCACAGGTTCATTTTGCATGTGAAACTGAATTCATGCTTCTAAAAATTATAAAATATGGACTCTAAATATAGTCCTTCAATGATGGGAAATGTGAATGAACAGCGGTGGAAAACAACTTTATAAAAGAAAAGACAATGGGCTGTAGCAGAGCTGTACGCTCCCAGGCATCTGCCTGAACAACTGAATGAAATTCATGGTTGTGGAAGTGGGAAGGATGCAAGTGTGGGGCATGTTCTGTGCGCTTTCAGCCAGGAGTCGTCGCAGGTTTCACTGACCTTTTCTCCTGCTGTGAATTGTCACAGAGCTCTCAGAGGAGGTGACTTCAGGTGGGAAAGCATAAGACCCTCTTGTGAAGGAGACTCAGGGCTCCCCTGGAAGGAGACAGTCCTGCAGCTGCACAGGCTGATGCTATGCTTGCTCTCAACTTTGACACCTGTCCACTCACTTCATTCCACACAACACGGTTGATACCCAGTGATTTTTTTCAAGTTTGGATTCAGATTGTTTCTGAAATTTACAATAGGTCAGCAGTGTACTATTTCTATCCTCTTAAGCAAAGCAAAATGAGAGGCCTTTGGCTCCCACCTGGGAAGCTGTTCTGGATGGTGGGGTTTAGATTGGGCTCAATCAGGATGTAGCAAAAGGTGGGCGCTTCCACAGGTATGAAACAGCCTATCAGTGAAGCTTCCAGTGTACCCCGAGGTTCTAATCAAATTCTGGGGCCTTATTTAGTGCTAAAACATAATCTGGGTGGCTTGTATCTGATGCAGGTGGACTTCTATCCTTATTAGTGTTCACGTTTCTCTTTCCCATCTGATTTTCAGTAGGGTCCACTCAGGAACCCATTCGCGGGCTGCTTGGGGTCCAGGTTCCCCGAGCTCACTATCCTGATGCTCTCGGGATCCTGCTGCTATGTCTGTGAAGCTTGGGGCCATGCAAAGCTTGGTGGCCCTTTGCTGCCCTTCACCCCCTCCCTGCTATACATAGGCACACAGGGATTATTACCAGTCTCCTGGGTCAGGGAGGGGGCGCATGGGTCAGCTCATGTCTGTGGGCCAAGGCACACCATCCGGGTGTTTCTACCTGGAGGTCTTGCTGCTTCTCTGATTCTACACTGGAAGACGGGCATGGGACTCGCTCAATCCAGATCCCCAAAACCAACCTTATACGTCTTCTCTTTCTGCCCCGTCTCTGAACCTTCAGCTCATAATCCCACCCCTAACTCTCAACCCCAAGAACCCACCATGGACACTTATTGTTTGCTTCCTCTCTGACTATCCTCCTTCCCCTCAGTTCTGGAAAACAAGCAGTCTTGATAGTCACATGTTCTCTACTTTCAAGCTCGAGTCCCCTTTGTCAGTCAAAGGCTTTTTCTCTATATTTTGTAAGAGCAACCTTCTCTAAGGCATAAAACCTTCACAGTTTAGCTGATGAATTATTGTCTCACTTTATTCTCCTGCCTTATGTTCATTCTTTCAAATAGATAAGGTTAATACCACCTCCCAGAGTAACTCAAATCAATTTTCCAAATTTCTTCCCAAATGCACTCCATTTTCTGGGTAAAGGGCAGAACAAGGGCTGGGCCTCTGTACAATCGTGATATGGATCCCTTTCGTCTTCCTCCCTCTCCACTAAATTTCCCACATGCTCATTAAGACCTAGGTTTCTCTTCTGCAGTGGTCCTCTCCTCTTCTCCCCAGTGGGTTAGTGGACAGGCCAACACCCCCTTATGCAGAGCCCTCACACGGACACGAACTTTCCAGGCTATTGAGGTTTACTTGTTTAAATGAAAACTGGTAAAAGCCATAATAGCTTTGAATAGAAAGTTTCTCAACATTTTTTGCATTGTTTCCTACCTTTGCAAACATGAATTCAAATTCTTGTGTCTGTTTCTAGTAATGTGTTGAATCAATAACCATTCATTCAACAAGCATATACTGAGCACCCATATGTGAAATGCAGAGATACACAGATGAGTGCAGTAATGCCCTCGCCATTTAAGGAACTTAAAGTCGAATGAGCATGAGGATACTGACGACAAATTACTATGGTCCTGGGCAAGAGAGGCTACACTAGGGCTGTGAACAGGGCATGGATGGGGCGCCGATGGGACACAACTTTGCCAAATGGGTGGCGAGATGCTGGGATAGGCTGCTCGGAGGCTGGTCATCTGTTATTGCAGACTCTGCCCTCCTCAGGGAGTCCAGACTGGTCTGCATTTTGAGTTCTGTCTGGCTGTTAGGAGTTTCCAGTTCCCTTATGCTGGCCAGACTGTCAGCTGTCATGCCTTGCTCCAAGCAGACTGTCTCCCTTGTAATTTGCATCTCTAATCATCTGTGAGTTGGGAAGCCTTCTAACCAAGCTCCTGAGAACCAGGACTCCCTTGGAGTAAGTAGGCTCTTAGCAAGACTCCCGGGGCTCTGTTAGGATAATGGGCAAGACGGTTGTTTGATTGCTTATGTTGATTAGACTATTTTGATTGCTTTGTGCTTCTTTTTTTGGTCCTTAGTTGGTGGCTTGTGTGTTTGGTAGATAAACAACCTCTAAATAAAATGAGGAACCATTATGGGTTCATATCAGCAGGGTGTTAGGAGAAGGGATTTTAATCTAAAGGAATTATTAATACTATCTCTACTTAATAAACATCTGTTATGTGCCAGAGTCTTTATCTTTATTATTTCTTTAATCCTCACAAAAGCCTTGCAATGTAGGTTAAATGACCCCCATTTTATAGAAAAAGAAACTGATACTAGAACTATACACCTACTGCCTTTGTGACATTAGACAGATTCCCTGATCTCCTGTCCCTCATGCGCTTCACCTGTAAAATGGGGACAGTCCTACCGTGTGCCTCTCAGAGCTCTTGTGAGAATTAAACAGATGAATAAATGTGAACTGCTTACAACAAAAGTGCCTGGGATGCAGTGAGATTGGGTGGGAGTTGCTGTTATTGTTACCAACAGCATGTGGGTACGAAGAAAATAACCAGAATCTAAGATCCATCCCTCAGTACGTGCTCTTACACCAGGAAGGAGAGTTTCTTAGTAGCAGTGACTTTTCTCAGCACAGCTCATGTGATGTGACACGTGGTGGCAATAACCTGTCCTGCCTCTGAGCACGATGAGGACAGGGTTATACTTCCCCTGCTGTCCTTATCATCAAGTCCCCAAGGCTCCCAACAAGGCCACTGAATTGTGACATTTTAAGTGAAGGTTGTAAGCAATGGCTTCATGCTATTTTTGAAGTGTGTCTCAAGGTCAAGCTTTGTTTGGAAGAAGCACAAAGTCTATAACCTCCATAGACATAGCTTTTCCTCTCTTAGGGAGATACAGTCCAAGAGCCTTCGTACCCTACTTTGAAACTGGGTGATACATAATTCTAGGCAGTATGTTCTTCACGTTGGCCCATTTTATTAAAAAGTAACCCCTGCCATGATGTGCTAAATGTTCACAGTCGTGACTGAGACTGACAGATTAAGAACAAACTGAGCACATTTCCAACTGTTGCAAGTCTCTGTGTTTAGAGCCAACTGTTTACAGCACAGGTAGGACTTGGAATAATTATTTGCCTGGGTGTTACTTGGCCATTCCCTTTAATTTCTTGAAACTTTGCAAAGAAATGTTAGCAGGAAATGTGCCATTCCACAGGGAATGCTTTCTCCCATGATGTTTTTCCAAAAAGAAAAAAAGTTTACTTGAAACATGTCTGGAAGTTCTCTGAATTACAATAGTTTGAAATTTCAATAAAATCCTGATTTGTTATGGAAGAATAATGAGTACTTCTCTCTTTTCAAGAAAAATTCTGTAGCAAAAATTAATGTTCTCCTCAGCATATTCTCATTAAAAAGCACGTGCTGGCTATTCCTCTTGCATGATTCTATGCAAAGATGTTACCACACTTATAGCCCTTGACAAATATTTATTACATTCAATTAAATCTTGTTACCCTGCCCTATCCACCCATGCCTGCTAGAGACTTAACATAAAATAAGGAAATTCTGAATACAGATAACATGACATGAATGATATCAACAATTATGTTATGAATTTAACATAAGTGTGTTTCCACAGCCCTGAATTATAGAAATTCATGGAATTTGTCTTATTTAAGCATTCAGTAATATCACTTCCTTTTTCATAATCTGTGAGGGATTCTAAGATGAAAGGGGACTTGAAGCCATACTTTTATGAAGCAAGAAATACTCCTTGGCAAACAGGATGAAAGGGGAGTTGGGGGAGGTGGCGATGAAACGGAACGGAAGGATCAGACTGATGCGTTCTCAATTTCGTGATGTTTAGGCCATTTTCAACTTAAAGAAAGTTAAGCTGCCAATGCACATTTTTTAAAAAAAAAGCTTTTTGTCTTTTTCATTCTTCTCACTACAAATAATGATTTTATCTGGAGGAAAAAAAATCAATATATTGTTTGGAAGCAAACACCCAGGGTGATTCTCACAAGAATTCAGCCACCAATAGAAAACAACTGAATGATCCTAAAGGTTCTGGGAAGTGCACTCTGGCCTTCTGGATGGCCAGTTTGATGTGTGGCCACACACTTTTCTCTGAGTTGTGGGGCTGCTTGATGTTGGATGCTGGTAGAGTTGGGAAGTAAGAGAATACAAGGCTGAGCAAGCAAAGAGGCATTTTGCATCTGAGAATGCCTTATGCAAATCTTTCAGCCAGCACGTCCCTGCAGCATCTGCCACAGAAAGAAGGATCCTCTCGGTGGAGATAGAATGCCGGCTGAGGGTCTCTCCAGGCTGAGCCACTGCCAGTCACCACTTCCCCAGCAGCTTGCTGCGGGCATGCTAGGAACTCAGCGGTGGGGGAGGGGGCGGGAGGACAGAAACAGAGCATGTGAAGGATCAAAGCCAGCCAAGAGGAAGCCAAGTCAGAGCAGGGTGTGTTTTCCTGTTTCCTTGTCATCACCTGCTTTGTTGAAGGCAAGCCAGGTGGGGACCCCATTCTGAGGATTTGTGATTTAGTTTGTAGGGAAGTATTATTTGCATACTGAGCAAACATGCCTCTTGCAACTACCTGAGACATTAGCCAGCAAATGCCAAGAGCTTGGGAACCGGGGGCTAAGGAACATGAGATGAAAGCAAGGCACCTTTCACCTTGAACAGTACCTGGGCTGAGTAGGCAGACATGTGGTGTATTTTTGGACCAAAGGGACTATTGCTGGAGAGAGCAGAACTGACCAGGTAAAAAAGAGAAGAGCAGGTGACAGACCGCCAGGGTCCTGCGATCCAGGAGGCCCCCGTGTTGGTCACGGATCTTCTCACCTGACTAGCGGCGCAGGAACACAGCGCAGGCGCAGGAACGCAGCACTGCCCCAGTGGCGCCAGGGACCTTGTCTTTGTAATGAGCCCTCAGGCCCGGCGCACTCAGCCAAACTGTGTAGAGTGCAGGGATGGATCTACTTTTGTGCGGAGGACAAATCCCAAGGTATCGGAGCGCAAACAGGTCAGCACATCACAGGTTCATGCTTGGCACCGTTCCACCAAGTGGGGGCTGTTTTTACCCCGTTGTGCTTCTGTGCCCCGAGTAATCTTCCCAGCGCCGGCTAAAACTCTTTTCCAGGTCCTTCTCCAGTTCCCTAAGCTGGATGCTCACCTGGTCCTCATGCCTTCACCTGTAGATAGTTTCTTTTCTAGGAGCTAACCCTAGTTTAGCATTTTAATCTACTTACTTCCAGCTCCTGCTTTGATTAGCCCAGTCCCCTGCCTTCTGCGCTGGCCAGCCTCCTTTCATCATTCACTCTTTTTTCTGATCTGCTCCGTCTTTGGCCTCATAGTTTCAATTCTTTGTACCCGGTAGAAAAGAGGACACCCATAACACACGTGGTATTCAAGGGGTGGGGTGTTCATGCCAAAGGCGGCAGGGGGTAAGTGGAACAAACAAGTTCTCAGTACACAAGGGCAAAGTATGTGTGAAAGAGATATTGACTCAGAATCCAAGAACGGTTACTCTGAAAGGACTTACATTTCTTTCTGACCATGGCCTAATATTTGAATATTCATCATTGGACATCACCTCCCAAGTTACTTAGCCTATCATTAGACAACGTAAGTGTCTGAGACCTCATTACCTTTAAGCTAATGTGATATTTAGGAGCTCTGGCAGAACAGTCTTTTATAGAGAGAGCTGAACTGTGTCTCCCTGCAGCTTCTGTTTGTTCGTCTTTGAGAGTTGAGCGTGGTATCCTAGAGAGGAGACAGGATCCCTTTATTTCCTAAATAGGCATAAGAATTAGAGCCTTTTTTTAAGGAAAAAAGTAAATAGGTAAGAGCTAAGTTGTGAGGAAAGGAACTAAGAGGTTCTTTGGTAATCTAGTCCACCTAACACTGGATGGGACAGGCTACTTGCTACATAGGTACATGTTATTAAAATGGCTGCTGCTATGGGTGTCTGTGTCCCCACAAGTTCATATGTTGAAACTTTACTCCCCAATGTGATGGCATTTGGAAATCAATATTGGAGATGGATTTCTGTCATGCACCAAGAAGTCTGGAGTTAATACAGGTGTTTATTGCTGGAGGTGGTGCTGAGGCTCATGGACGTCAGGGCAGGATTTCTGCCACTCTCTTGGCCCTTCCACCCTGGTCTAAGATGGAGGCTGAAGCTCCAGCTTCACCTTGTGTGTTTCAGGCGGAAAAGAAACAGAAGGGGACCGGTGCTCATATTGGGAGCAAAGCTTACTCAGATACCATTGGCTAACATCCTTTTGGCTAGAATTATGTCTACAGACATACTTAACTGCAGGAGAAGCTAGGAAATGTCGGGTTTTTTTGTTTGTTTGTTTGTTTTTTGTTGTTGTTTTTTGTTTTGTTTTTTTAACTTGGACATTGCTACCTCCTACAAAATAGGATTCTATTAATAAGAAAGAGGGGGAGAGGCTATTATTAGGTAACTGGCAGTGTTTGCTAAAGTGTGTCAATAGATCTATGTCCTCCTTGGTTAAAACCCATGTATGTTAATTATAAATGTCAGGACTCTTAGAGGCAACAGAACAGCTCTGGCTAGCTTGAACAGAGAAGAGATTATTAAAGGGTGTTAGATAGCTCACAAACTTCTCTGGGAGGGCCAGAAAACCCAATTTGCATTTAATCAGCCATAGATACAACAAGTATGAAAAATGACCAGTTGCCTCACAGGATTTTTATGGCTGAAAGGACACTGTTGCCCTCACCATCCACTACTTGCCACCAAACCAGCTAGGACCAGACAGCAGAAACTCTTCCAGGGCTGCCGCAGAAGGACCAGGTATCCTCATACCTGCCTGCTCAAAGAGCCACTCTCTCCTCGAGATGCTTACTTCCCCAGCCAAGTCTCTACCCCCTGGGACTGCATGGAGATCGGTGTGGTTACATGACTGCCGCCTAGCTGCTGAGCAGCTAGGAAATGCAGGCTGACCGTCCCAGCCTCACTGGCAGAGGAGGGCAAACTAGCAGGGGATGGGGAGGGTGTGAGGTGAGGCAACCTGTGGTTTGTGAAATAGGGGAGACAAGGAGGCCCTTGGTCACTGATTGACCAATAGTTTCCCTTGACTTTGGAGGGAGATTTGAGAGAGAGAGAGAGAGTTGTCTGGTTCTAGAAAAGAATGGTGCACTGTGAAATAAAGAGAATAACACACACTTTTCAATTCTATTTTTTCGTCTGTATTACATGGTGCATTTTTGTTAAGATAACAGATGGGAATCCTATATTCATTAAGGAGAAAAAAAAGAACCCTTCATCTGCTACTGTTTTAAATAAGGGAAATACGTAGTATTTACTGCTACCCTTTGAAGACCCTTTGAAGATTTTAATTAGCACTGAATGTGTTATTCCATCTGCTTAAAAGACTAGGCCACATGGTCACAAGTTTTCTCATTTCAGGCTTGCAAACCAATCCATTGGGTCTACTTGGTGGGAATTAATGGAAAAACCTCAACTAAAAAGACCCCATACTTACCCCCAAATTATCTCCATTTTTAAAAGACTTATAAGAAAAGAGCATATATATGTGTACATATATAGACTCAAAAATTCAAAAAAGCAATTCAAACATTTCTCTGTTTGACTTTAACCCAGTCTCTCACAGTGTGATGATTCCTGATATAGCCGTCTTTTTAAAAAACAATATTTTTATGGCACTTTATATTTCATAGAATACTTTCACATATTGTTATATGACCCAGCCTGTGAGGTAATACAAGGTAGATAGTATTTTTTCTATTAAAGATAAGAAAATGAAGGCTCAGAGATCTCCAACGGTTTTCCCCAGCTCCCAAAGTTCCAAAGAGCCTTGCCTGACCTTATACAAGGTATGATTAAAAAATATGATGAATGTTTGAATTAAAAAAAAAAATTATTATAGTAAAAGACACATTGTCATTAATCCCTCTCAAAATACTCCCCTTTACTTTGAACACACTTATCCCATCATTCTTGTCACTTTCTGAAGCAGTTCTGAAAGTCCTCTTTTGTGAGTGTCTTTAGTTGCACTGTCATGGCTGCCTCCATGTCCTGAATCGATTCAAAATGTTTACCTTTCAT
Source organism: Rhinolophus sinicus (assembly GCF_057876585.1). Taxonomy (NCBI): domain Eukaryota; kingdom Metazoa; phylum Chordata; class Mammalia; order Chiroptera; family Rhinolophidae; genus Rhinolophus; species Rhinolophus sinicus. Next base: position 25,131,751 of record NC_142508.1, read on the forward strand.
GGTCGTTTTGACTTTGGGGACAAGCTGGAAGTCACATGGTGTCAGATATGGTCAATAAGGTGGATTAGGACACACCATAATGTTTTTATTGGACAGAAATTGCCATACCAGAAGCGATGTGTGACCTGGAGTCTTTCCGTTATGATCACAAAATACAGTGAATGCTGCTCCTAAGTGCCATCCAACAGAAAGGCAGGGATCTTCAATACAGGAAGTGGCACGTCAAACCTTAGTAACAGTATGTGACAAGTTTCAACTTGTTTGGTTCAGTCATTTGGGTGCGAACTATGGTTGAGAGAAGTTATGTTTGAAAGTGTGCCATAAATCATCCTCCATCATGACAATGCTCTGTGTCACACATCGCACTGGTACAGCAATTTCTCTCAAATAAAAACATTATGGTGTGTCCTCATCCACCTTATTCGCTGGATCTGGCACCTGTGACTTCTGGCTCTTCCCCAAAGTCAAAATGATTCAGGACATCAAGGAAGCCATGACAGCACAACTAAAGATACTTATGAAAGAGGACTTCCAGAACTGCTTCAGAAAGTGGCCAACACAGTGGGATAAGTGTGTCCAAAATGAGGGGGACTATTTTGAGGGGGATTAATGGCAACTATCTTTTACTGTGATTTTTTTTTCCCTTTAAACATTCACCATATTGTTTGTAACCTAAATCTTTTTTGTAACCTAAATATTTTTTATTTCCATCCTGGTCTTCCAGCCAGAAACAAAAGCTTAGTCATTAAGGGAAGAATCTTTCTATTTTTAAGAAGATTATTTTACATCAACTGGGCTTTAATTAGTTTAGATCTGAAATGTAATGCACATTAGAAAAGTGACTCAATAATATAGCAGCATGACATAATGCTTATCACCATTGGGAGGAGACAAATGTGGGGTTGAATCTCACACCAGTTGCCTTCTAGCTGAATGACTTTGAACAAGTACTTAATCTCTATGAGGCTCAATTTTCTCATCCATAAATAAAGGATATAAATAAAACTTACTCATGTAGAGATGCAGCACACATTCTATATTCCCTGGAAAATAAAATCATTGTATTGCTGGACTATTTTAATAAACTGAGGTCCATTCATTTATTTAAAAAAATATTGAACACCTACCATGTGTAACACTATGTCCAAAAAATGTACATGATTAAAAAATATTTTATTGCTATAAAAAATGCTAATATCCTCATCTGAGCCTTCAGCAAATTGTAATCTTTCTGCTGGTGGAGGGTCTTACCTCGAAGTTGATGGCTGTTGACTGATCAGTAAAATGGTTGCTGAAGGTTGGGGTGTCTGTGGCAATTTCTTAAAATAAGACAATGCAGTTCACTGCACCATTTGACTCTTCCTTTCATGGATGATTTCTCTGCAATTTCTTTCAAAATTAGAGTCAGTCTTCTCAAACCCTGCCACTGTTTTATCAACTAAGTTTATGTTATAGTTCAAATTCTATATTGTCCTTTCAATGTTCTTCACAGCATCTTCACCAGGAATAGACTCCATCTCAAGAAACTATTTTCTTTGCTCATCCATAAGAAGCAGCTCCTCATCCGTTCAAATTTTGTCGTAAGATTCCAGCAATTCAGTCACGTCTCTAGGCTCCATTTCAAATTCTAGTTCTCCTGCTATTTCCACCGTCTTCAGTTACTTCTTCCGCTGAGTCTTGGACCCCTCCAAGCCATCCATGAACTTCTTTCAAATGCCTGTTAATGTTGATATTTTCACCTCTTTCCATGAATCACAAATGTTCATAATGACATGTAGAATGGTGACATGTAGAAGGTTTTCAAGAGACTCACCATCTATGACAGCTACATAGCCTGATGAAATATATTTCTTAAATAATAATACTTGGAAGTCTAAATTACTACTTGGTCCATGGGCTGCTGGCATGAAAACAACATTAAATCTCCATCAGAGCTCTTGGGTGACAAGGTGCATTGTCAATGAGCAGTAATATTTTGAAAGGAATTTTTTTTGTATTTTTTTTCTGAGCACCAGGTCTCAACAGTGGGCTTAAAATATCCAATAAACCATGTTGTAAACAGATGTATTCTCATCCAGGCTTTGTTATTCCATTTACAGAGCACAGGCAGAGTACATTTTTGCATAATTCTTCAGTTCCCTAGGATTTGGGGGATGGTAAATATGCATCAGCTTCAACTTAAAGTCACCAGATGCAATAGCCCCTAACAAGAGAGTCAGCCTGTCCTTTGAAGATTTGAAGCCAGGCACTGACTTCTCCTTTCCATCTATGCAATTCCTAGATGGCACCTTCTTCCAGTTTAAGGCTGTTTCATCTACAACAAAAATCTGTTGCTTAGTGCAGCCACCTTCATGAATTACCTTAACTAGACCTTCTCGATAACTTGCTGCAGTTTGTATTATACATCAGCACTTGCTTCACCTTGTACTTTTATGTTATGGAAATGACTTCTTTCCTTAAAATTCACAAACCAATTTCTGCCAACTGCAAACTTTTCTTCTGCAGCTTCCTCACCTCTCAGTCTTCACAGAATTGAAGAGAATTAGGGCCTTGGTCTGGATTAGGTTTTGGCTTAAGGGAACGTTATGGCTGGTTTGATCTATTCAGACCACTGAAACTTTCTCCACATCAGCAATAGGTTGTTTTGCTTTCTTATGATTTATGAGTTCACTGCAGTAACACTTTTAATTTCCTTTAAGAACTTTTTCTTTGCATTCAAACTTGGCTGCTGGTGCAAGAGGCCTAGATTTCGGCCTCTCTCGGCTTTTGAAACACCTTTCTCATTAAACTTAATCATTTCTAGCTTTTGATTTAAAGTGAGAGATGTGACTCCTCTTTTTCACTTGAACACTTGGAGACCATTGTGGGGTTACTAATTAGCCTAATTTCAATGTTGGTTCTCAGGGAATAGAGAGGCCCAAGGAGAAGGAGAGAGATGAGAGCAACAGGTCAGTGGTGCAGTCAGAACTTACACATTTATGAAGTTCACCGTCTTATATGGGTATGGGTCATGGTGCCCCGAAACCATTCCAATAGAAACATCAAAGATTACTGATCACAGATCACCACAACAAACATAATAATAGTGGAAACGTTTGAAATATTGTGAGAATTACCAACATGTGACCCAGAGATGCAAAGTTAGCAAATGCTGTTGGGAAAATGGTGCTGAAAGACTTCTTTGAGGCAGAGTCACCACAAACCTTCAATTTGTAAAAAACACAGTATCTGCAAAGCGGAAAAAAGCAAAGTGCAATAGAACAAGCTAGTCTGTAATTTAGGGGACAGTTTAATTCATATATGTCAGTTATGTTTTTTAATGGCTACTTTTATTACATTTTCCCCAATTTTAATGTCAAATACATTGGAAGAAACAAAGTACATTTTATTTCTGATACCTTTAAGGTGTTTTCTTGAGAATACAAATTATTGGTTTGCATTTTTCACCTTTTTCTTAATCGAGGTATAATTTACCTACATAACATGCACATACCTCAAGTGTTCATTCAACACATTTTGATAAACATATATATTTGGGTTGAAATCACCCAAATCAAGATATAGAACAATTTCTTCACCCCACAACGTTTCCTCATGATCTTTTCCAATCAGTCCCCCACCCATACCCTTGTCCAGAGACAATCTGATTTCTAGCTTAGCATCATAAATTACTTTTTAAACTTTACTTAACTGGAACCATAGTGTGTGAATTCTTTCACTCAATTAGTATCTGTGAGATTCAACCATGTTATTTCTCATACCAGTAATTCCTTTTTTTTAATGCTGAGTCATGTTCTATTATATGAATATGTTCTTTATATCCCCTCTCCTGTTGGTGGGTGCTAGAGTTTCCAGTTTGGGGCTATTATGAATAAGGCCAATATGAACATTCTCATACATGGCTTTGTGTAGAAATATGTATCCATTTCTTAAGCATATGTACCCTAGGAATAAAATTGCTGGATCTAATATGGTTTAAGTAAAAGAAGTATTGCTAATAATTTTGACATACACCTAACTCTCAATTAGCTGCTCTAAAATGCTTATAGATACCAAAGAGTGGTATAGATAGTCCAACGTAGCCAAAAGTAATTCTAGATTGGACTTGGAATTTTCTCATCGTGTTTGTGTCCTTTAACCACACCCAAGCCTGGAGAGAATCAGGTGGATACCATCTTTCATTTTATTTAATATGAACAAAAGTTGGTCCAAGGTCAACATTTGTTAAAAGTGATATGTATGGATGCATGAGAGCTGACCACCATTCTCCTTATCCCAATAACAAATAACTATCCACTTCTTCACCTAAATTTTATAATGTTTGTGCACTAGAAAAGAGAAATTTTCAGATTTGAATCTAACTAACATGGAAACTTTTCTCCTTGTCAGACTTTTAACAAGATAGTAACTGTCTCCCCCCGCACCACCACCCCAAGGAGAGAAATACAGTATTTTTAGCTTGAAATATTGATCTGCTTGTTTATATCCCTTCCTACATTTTGTCCGTAGACACCATATCAAAATGAGTTCTTTCACCCTTCATTCAACAAATAATTTTTGAGCATCTACTATGAGCAAGGCTCTATAGAACGTGTAAATAAAACACTGATGCAGGATCAAATCTCTTCCATCAAGGAGATTGCAATTTAATGGAAATAGACATGAAGCAACTAATTACACAAACACTTATCCAAATCAAGTTGTGATGGCCTCTATCAAGTATAGGGTGTTACAAGCGCCTGTAACCAGACCGTGAAATGTGGACAGGACTTAGTGTGAGTGTGCCTGTCTTCATCCTCGTGTAATGAGGAGCCGCTGAAGTAATCAGAGCAATGCATGATTGGAGTTGGGCCATTAAAAGTATACTCTGACTGCAGAGCAAAAAAATTGGAAGTAGATGGTGACTTTTCCTTCCCTTTGTGGACATCGCATTTTCACTGCCACATTCCATCACGCCCAAAACCAGGTACCCTTTATCTTCATGCTGCCCAAGCCCACCTACCAGGCTTGTGCTCCCAGACATACCCTGATTCTTTTGTATCAGAGCCTGTCCAGGTGAAGTGACCTAAAGTAATAAACAGCTTTAAGCTAAGGCTCGAATGGCAGAGAGTAAATTAAAGTGTTACCACTACCCTCTCCCTCTTTTCTCTGCATCAAATATAATAGGAACTTTCTTGTCTCCATATGCAGGAATAAAGAAATGAGAATCTTTAGTTATATGCGTACAGGTCAACCCAAGAGGAGCGATATTTTGAATATGGTGGTCAGGATATTCATCGTGCCATCTATTCTACCAAAATAAGCAGATAAGTTATGTAATCTGCATACGATGGTCCTGGAATGTACTCCTTTGTTTCACATTTCAGGAAGGTCTATGATTTTATCTGCAGTTTTCTTTTCTGAGTCTTTTTCTTTTCCTTTTTGAAGATTTTGCAATGATTTATCTATGTTCATCCAATCCTCAGTAACCTTGGAAAGATGAAAATTAAGGAAGCAGAAAAGGAAATGGTCAGGAAGAAATCTACCCAAACCGTACCATATCCTGCCTTTTAAGGAGTAAGAAAGACTGAGAATTTCAGCCACGGAGGACCCAGTGGGAGAAGGGAGGGCATCTTTGTTGAGCAAGTCCTTGCAGTGCCCTTCAAAGCTGCTGCAGCTGCCCCTACAGGAAATGTGCACCAATTTGATCCCTGAGATCTAGAAGGAAAGCTCTCCAGGGCCCCCCGCAGGGGAGGAGACTGCAGGCATAGCCCTTTCAGCCCACACAGAGCGGTATGTAGCATCATTTCTCTCTGGGGTCTGAGAGATGGATGCATTATAGAGAATAATACCAGAAACAAGCCTGAGCTGCAGAATTAGCATCCGCCTTTGGGTTTGTTAGAGACACTGTCCAAGGGGAGGCATAATTCAGTTCTGAGCAGCTTGAATTAATCTTACTGTTTCTCTCTAGCTTCTATATCAACTTCACACTATAATTAGAGTAGGTAATCGTTTCTTTTCTTCTCTAGCAAGCCAATCATGGCAGTCCTCCCAGTACCGGCACTTTCTCGGCGTGATGAAAGGTCTAAGAATGGAGAGGATGCACCTTGCATTCTGAGAGTGGTGAGGTTTTCAGATGGTGCCAGGAGGAGGTACAGATAATAGCAACCCCCGGCCTCTGTCAGAAGACTGTTCTCATGCAGCACACGGACGCTCATCCAGGAAGAGGCAGACACTCCTAATTATGATAGGACAGGACATTAGTGACCCACTCACTGGGGAATTAAAGGAAAATAAGTGTGTGTACTAATCTATTACCAATGAGAGCTAATAAATAGCCTGTCCACTTTATCACCTTTGAATTAGAGGTGGCAGTCAGAGAAGTGAAAATAGCACACTTGTCAAACCCCCAGTGCTTAGTGTTTGGAGCAACAGAAATGAGGCTGAGAAAGGAAATTGCTGGGGCAGCAATTCAGAAAATCACACTGTTTGCTGCTCTTTTATCTGATATAACATATTTTCCTAGTAAGGGATAGTGGGATAAATTTAGCCTTAGGTCTTAGTAGAGAGAAATGTGGTATTTGATCACCTGTATTTAATTCTGCAGGAGGAAACCATTCATAGATTATATCATTTATTCTTTAATGTATTCATTTACTGATTGTGATTATCATTGATTATTTGTTTTTTGATTCAGGTATCTATTATGTCTACCAGGCCAAAGACACTACACAATATTTGGATATAAGAAATAACTGTATGGAATTTATTCTAGAATAGCAGTTCTTAAACTTGAGCATGTGTTAGAATCACCTGGAGAGAGTCTAGTTCAGTACGCCTGTGCCGGGCCCTGAGAATGTGTATTTCTAACCAGTTTGTAAATGCTGCTGATTGGAGACCATACTGGTCCAGAGCAGTGGTTCTCAAGCTTGGCTGCCATTAAAATTAGCCAGGGGCATATGAAAAATCTTGATACCCAGTCTGTACCCCAGACTCGACAAATCAAAATATCTTAAGTGGGTCCTAAGCATCCAATTTTAAATGTTCTACAAACTGATTGTCTCATGGGAAAGACAAACACACTAGGAAACCAACTAGAAGTTACAGAGGAATCAAAGAGAAGGCGGTGGCAGAGAACGAAAACAGGAGTCTAAGCTAACTAAGAAAAACCATTCTGATGACCTGAAGGAAAAGAAAGCAAAAACGCAGTGAACCATGGAATGAATATTGCAAACGGAAGAACCAGCGTGTGCGAAGGCCCTGAGACTGGAGAAAATTTGGGAGTATGTACTTTCAATCTTCTTTCCTACTTCTAAGCCCTGAAATCCCCCATGGAGTGCTTCTCCTACCTTCACCTTTAATGTCAGTCAGATTTCTGCCAAGTTCTGAAGGAAGCATTATTCCCCAACAAACTGCACTTTGTTTTGTGGGATTCTGAACCTCTCATGTTAGATTTATTGGGGAAGTCTCAGAGAACAGAAATGATAGTCATTAGGATGGGAGACTTACAATAAGAAAAACAAAGAAGTTCAGTGTCAACCCCCAAAGTCAAACACAAATCAATGGTGTAAAATGGGTCCAATCCATATTCCCTCTGGGACATCCATGCAAAACCAATGTATAAATATATTAAGTGAAACGGGCCAAATGAGTTATTCAATATCTGAGTACTTGCCTGTTCAGTTTCTTCATACAACATATTATTTTATGGATGCAGAAAGTAGGGAAGGAAAAAGGGAAACTTTCAAGAATTGCTGGCCCTTTGCTGGCAACGCAATACCTAGAATTTTCTACTGTAGTAAAATCTTCAATTTTTTTTTCCCATCTGACTTTTGTGCTACTCTACTCTACTGTTATGATAAATATCCCTTTCAGATTTGGAGTCAAGACCTAAATTTGATTCCAGCTGTTAGTGGTATCAATTGCTTGCCCTCCGAGGAGTAAAGCTCCACAAATGACTCCAGTGCTCACGTAGCTTTGTCCACATTCTCGCATAAACCCCATGTTCCAGCCAAACTGAAACACTGGCTACTTCTTAAACATGAAAATGAGAGGGACATGCAAGGGATTCCTCCCCATTTCCCCATCCTGTCCCCACTACCACCCTCCTTGACACGGTTCATGGCTCAGATTCTCCTGGAAGCCTTCACTTGCCCTCTTATACCCCTTCCAGTAAAGGGTTTACGTCTCAGATTCTCCCTTGTATTTCTATAATATCTTATATCCATGTCTATGATGGCATTTCTTTTTCTGTAATATAATTTTACTGCAATGATATTATTTTGCATATCTGCTACTAGACTATATACTGTTTGAAGGCAGGTACTATGGATTGTTCACTTTTATATACCTCCTCCCTATACTCTGTATGCAAATTATCACAATAAATAAAATGATTGATAGGTAAATAAGGAGAAGCATAAAATAACTAATATAATGAATAATGAAAGTTAATTTGTATATTATTAGAATATCCCACATAAATTTTTACAGTAAGTTTATCATTGGTGGCAAACTTTTTCAATATATTCTTAGTACAGAATTAAATGCTCAGATACTAGTTATTGGTATGGTTCTCCCTGGAAAATTCAGGGTGCAGTTGCTTTCATAACCGATGCCTAGCGTGTAAAGGTTACAATGTCCTCTACAAACCCTCATTGTCTTCCAAGCAAAGATTATCCACAGGGTAATAATGACACCTAAAATCTGTTTCTGACTTCTTTCTCTACTATTTTCTTATTCCTCTTTTGTTTCCTCTCCCTGGACAACTGTTCTTTTATTCTCCCACTAACTCCTACTTGCCTTCAAGACAGCTCAGGCATCACTGCTCCCAGGAAACCGTCCTGGTAGTCTGAGCTATGCAACCCTCCTCCGTGCTCTCTGTGCAGTGAGCACACCTCTCTACTACAGCACTTATCACTTGCTTAACAGTAATATTAAATCTACTGGTAATTGTCATAGCCAACTCTAGTAAATGTGCTGGAGAAAACATGGAAACTTGATTTTCTAAACAAAACAAAATATTAGCTATTTTTGTAAACCTTGTTACCATGGAAACAACTACCAACATGGTAGGATTTATTGTGACTGTATTTGATATAGTTCAATAAACTGGTATTTCTCTCTCATTTCTTTCTCTAAAAAGATGTAGGCTCGCTTAGAAATCTACTCCTTGCATAATAATTGATAGTATTTTTTTCTTTGAGCTTGATGGAACGAGAAATGATTGCTGCCCGTGAATACATCTGCTTCCATTTTCTGCCATTATTCCTTGACACAACTGCTATTTACTTTATAATGTAATTTAAGAAAAAATTAATTCTAATGTTAGTATTGAGGGCACTAATTAGATAGATATTACTTCAATTTCCTCTGCTTACAACAGGAGAATATCGAGATCAGAAAAGGGATGTTTTAGTTTTTGTTCCTATTTTCTCATATGAATTGATCTGCTGCATGTCAACAAATCCTTTTGACATTTTACAGTCGTGGCACTAAATCACTAAAGCACCCCCATCAAATGAAAAAGCTGCTACAAATAATGGTATTAAATGATGATTTTTAGGTCCTGTCACCATCTTTAAAATGTATTCTTGATAAGACATCAGATTGATATGTTAATAGCTTATTTCACCAATCCTGCTACAGTCTATAGCAAAAGTTATTAAATCTCCAAGGATGCTTTGACTGAGAGAAGTTTTGAAATAAATCAATGAAAATGAGCGCAGCCTATTTTCTGAGCATGGCACCTCATGGCTATTTGACAGAACAAGCACAGTGTTTGCTTGTTTTTAATCCAATAATATCCTTTAATTTTGGCAAGCTGTGGAATGCAGTTAGAGAGACCACAGGAAATATATTCAGTTATTTCATGCACAGAATGAGGCACAAAGTGCTGAAAGGGGATGACGAGGAGCATTTTCTAGAGTCAGTTGTCTTCCTTTTTCAAAAATGAGGCTTTCCTTTTTTCCTTTTATTTTAATATCAAATCTAGATCGCTTTAAAGATTTTTACGTAACACCACTGCCAATTAGTCTGATGTGACTATCCTTGTACATATTTGTTCTAGATGACTATTACTTAACTTGTAAACCAAATCATTTCAAATCCAAGGATGTGAATGAATAGGCAGCTATATTTCATGGTGAAATGTACTTCTAAAGACTGTAAGTAATTCTCTTTTCCATATTTTAAAAATTTTTTACTATGATTTATTATGTTTTTTCTTTTGTGAGAACATAAGTTATGCTTGACAAGGCTATTCAGTGCTGGCACCTAAGATGGCGCGAGAGACTCACTTCCAGTTACTTCCGGCGCCTGTCCTTCCCCTGTGCCCAAGCCTGGCTTTGCTCTAATCACCGCTCTTCACATCTTGCTCCATCCCTCTGCTTCAGGAGAAGACAGCTTGACCCAGGCTATGACACAGGAGCCTCAGCCTCTTGACAACTGTTTTGATGTTGAAATGTTTTGTAAAGTCAAAACGGAAAGGTTTTGTGATCTTTTTCTGTGGCATTTTCATCATAAAGTGTAAAAAAGGATCACCATGGGACTCTCTGTGTGATTCTTTGCCTGAGGAAGGAAGGGTCTAAGCACACATGCAGGTTTCTTTCTTTCGTTTTTTCTTTTTCTTTCTTTCTTTCTCTCTTTCTTTCTCTCTTTCTCTCTCTCTCTCTCTCTCTCTCTCTCTCTCTCTCTCTCTCTCTCTCCTTCCTTCCTTCCTTCCTTCCTTCCTTCCTTCCTTCCTTCCTTCCTTCCTTCCTTCCTTCCTTCTTTCTTTCTTTCTTTCTTTCTTTCTTTCTTTCTTTCTTTCTGTTTTTGCAATTTCCAACACCTCTAGTGGTATATTGGTTAAAACTTTGTAACATTTGCTTATTTATCCAAAGACATCCTGCTGGAAACACACTCTCATCATCATTTATAAATCATCTCAAACAGAATGAGCTCTTTCCCCGCTGAGGGGAGTATCTTTGATTCAAGGTCAGCATATTCTCATAAATAGGAAATGAATTCAACTGATTATTCTTATTCCTCATAACACGATAGAAAATATACTTAATTCTTGATTTAGAGTTTACGTGTCCAAGTTCAAAGAATTTCAGTGCCCCATGTAGATTTTCAGTTCAAAAGTAGTTTATCCAAGGGTCAAGTTTCCTGAAGTTAAAACAGAGACACTATTTAAAAGCAGAGGAAACCAGTTTAGCAAAAATATTAGCATCATTTGTGGTTTAATTTATGAAAGTAGCTTTGATGGAGCGCTGTCTGCTGTGGGTAGAAGCTGGACCTATAAACATGTGTCTGGAAGTTTCTATGGATGATCCACATGAATCAGGCAGGGATCACAGTGGGGACAGCCAGTCTGGAAAAGGAGCTGAGCTCTGTGAGGGAACCCAAGTCAAGGTTGTGCTCATGACGCTGTGAGGAGGTGATTTTAGGAGCAAGCGTGACTTGGTTATTTGGACACGCAGCGCCTCCTCAAACTGAAAGGATCGGCTCTGAAGCATCCACTGCTGTTCCCAACAGCATAGCTGCAACCTCCACCTCAGACCCTCTGCCCTGCTGGTGGGGCTGGGGGCTTCCAGGAGCAATGGCAGTTTGCCCCCACCTGGAGTTCCATCATCCTCAAAGTCTCGGTGTAAGTTCCCGAACACTTGTTCAGGCAGAAAGCAGAGGGTGAGTAAAAACCTGGTGTAAGGGAACACCTGGGGTCCTGGAGATGGCTGGAAGGTTGGGCACAGGGGACATGGTGCAAGGAGAGCCTAGAGAGGAAGACGGGGTGTTGTCCCATATGGAGGGTTGACAGACACCCAGTTAAATTTGATTTTTAGAGAAACAGTGAATAATTTAACTATAATTATATCCTAAATGTTGGGCAGAAAGTATTTATATTTTTAAAAAGTCCATTGCTTAAAATTCAAATTTAACTGGGAGTCCTTTATTTTTATTTGCTAAATCTAGCAAACCTCTCCATATGCCATGCTAAGTGGAGAAGCATTGGTGGATTTTCAGCATGGGGATATCATAATCAAACCTGTGTCACAAAGGCAGTCTTCTGTCCCCAGAGTGGAAGTGGACTAAAGGAGTATGAAACCAGTGCTCATGTGTGGGGTCTTAGGCTATGGAGAATGGGAGGGAAGGACTTTGTCACAAAGACAGAAACCAAAATGTAGGCCATTTTGAACCAGACCAGTCATCTGTTCAGTCCAATACTCTCTCTGCCAGTAGCAAGCACCAAACATTGCTTTGTAAAAAAGAATGACACGGTAAAAAGACATCGGTCTCAAGTCTGGAAACCTAGCTTTCAGCCTCTGAGGAGGCTATTTGAACTTGTACGAATCACTTAACCTCCAAGCATCTGAGCAGCCTCAGTATACACAGACCTCTCTGCACAGGTTTCTACTCTACCCTCAAATGTTAAGGATGTTTCCACAAAGCCCCTGACACAGGAAGGTTTCCTGGGCTAGATGTACAAATGAGGTTAGGCTAGAATAAAGTTGTTTATCTTCATACTCAGAACCCTCTTTCCTTCCAAAGGAAACCTCTCCTTGCCTTTGTTCAGGACTTTGCACAAGTGTCTGTTTCTCCCCTTCTTCCCCTTCAGCTTCAGAACCGATTCTCTCCTCATTGCTTGTGCTTAGGAAGTCCATTTGTTCTTTCCTTTCTGGAACTTTAAGACTCTACATGTGCTTTTCCCTGCCTGGAAATGCCATTTCCCCTCCCTCTTCACTAAAGCTACTTGGTCCCTTTCTTATGTTTAAAGCTCACTTTTTGCATGAAATGTTTCCTAACTGTTTTCACCAAGTTGTAATACTAATGTATTCACATACTCATCTCTGAATGCAATGTCCCCACAGCATATAAGTGTACATCCCTCTATGTGACTGCATTTTCTTCTGTAGTTATTACATCTTTCAGAAGGTTTGTCCCTTGAGGACCAAATGGTCCTCCCACCCCAGCCACCAGGGAGGGGCTGTCTGTGCTCCTTCATGTTTATCTTCCCCTAACACATGTGGCAGAGCTGTAGTCTATAGGCACCAACTAGTGTTGAACCCCTAAGAGCAATGGCTCATTTACTGAATCAAAAGTATGTCCTGGCTTGAATGATGCAAACATGCGTGGCTGACTTAGGAAAAGAGGACAAATTGGCAAATGAGGAAGGAAAGCTCGGGCCAAACCTGAGATGGCCATGAGTGAAAGCATGACAATAAATTGAAACATCGGGAAAATGCAACTTCAACTTTTGTACCTCCTGAAGCATAATGAAAAGGCTGGTATAAAATTTCCATGTTGTGGACATAGCGTTGAGAGACGGCAGGATCAGAAACATTAAATTATAGATGGAAATATGGAAATGTTTTGAGGTGATTTTGATTTCAAATTCAACAGATGAAACAAACGAGTGAGGTTGACTTTTTTTTTTTTTAGGGGGTATACTTAGATTTTTTTTTCCTCGGTCCATGAAAAATGTATCTGTAAGAAACAGAAGGAGTCATTGCATGATTTGGGTTTTCTGAATATCCAGGATGTGTCTGTGGTGATCCAACCAGGAAGACAGAAACCTCTTCGAGTATTTAGAACAGATGAAATTTAATACAGGAACTCAGTTACACAGAGGATAACATTAAAGGGGATCAGGGGGAATTAACGACCTCTCTCACCTCTAGACTGAAGGGACACGGGAAGCCAGTGTTATCAGAGCCCAGGGCTAGGGCCATCCTGAGGACGCTGGGACCATGGCGTCCTGTCAGTGGGAAGCGGGTCCATGAAATTAAAGTGACATCTGTTCAACCTATACTCTGAGCAGAGTGGGTAGGGCAGGGAGGTACTCTGATTTCTTCCTACCTCATGCCCTCCACCCCCTGCCAGGGCCTCCCATTGCCAAAGCCATCCATAAGCCAGCAGGCCCAGGAGCCCCATTAAGGGATCCATATCTGTGACATAGAGCTGGGTAGGAAACGGTGGGGCACTGATCTGAGCACAGACAGGCCTCGAATTAACATACAGGACTTCTCTAAATTCATAATGCTTATTTGATTATTTATTAATTTACTTGATTTCTTATTTCTCAGAGGATTAGAGGCAGAATCATCAACTAATATGCTTCACCTGTTTTCATAGGGTATCACAGAGACACACCTTAAAATTATAAGGGGAAAAAACAAACAGAAATGCAATCATTTGTAGGTAAAGCACAGAAAGTAATGCTTCTTTGCATAAAGGAAGCTTTTGCATGTGTTAGGTTTAGTATATGCAGTTACCGCCTTTTGAAAATATATCTTTTGATCTTTTATTTTCTGGTCATTTCTATATAGAATGTTTAGAATGCACGGAGTTTCTATAGAGAATGTTTCTCTGAGTTTGCGTGTGTCCATGTGTGTCAGGGGAGGGGTGTTGGGGATAGTGGTAATGCAACTGGCTTTCAAAAGCAAGGGGAATAGGAAATTCTAGGGAGAAATGAGCAATTTGATATAAGTGTGCCTTTGTTGATGATAAGGTTATTTTTTGTTCTGTTTTCATTAAGCATCAATAATGCATGGAGTCCTGAAAAGAAAACCTTCTGGCTAAGTACGTTTTCATTCTACACTGGAGAGAAGTGAGCCTCATGTATGTGAGACTTGAGACTTCACCTAAGATGGGGGCTTCTCCAATGTGGACGTACACCAGTCTATTCACACCTTTAACTGCTCTGCACAGATTATTAGGAAAAGTCACATTTCCAAATGAGGATATGAGGTTGAGCAGGACAGCCTCCCTAAATGCCACAGAAGTTGATTTCCAGTATGCAAAGTAAGTCGCATACAGCTGGGAGAAAAAAGAACAGAGTAGAGACTAAAGCCACATTTTAATGGCTTGTTGGACCCATTTCCATGAGGACTTCCACATTAATAATATTCATTTATCCCTAAGATAGTGAAAGTTGACACTATTGGGAAAAATATTCTGCAAATGTTCATTAAACTAGAACATTGTTTGGCTCTCAATAACAACTCAATAAATGGTGGCAATTAATATTGTAGAGAGATCCGGAATAATGAGAATTGATAATATACCACAAAATGTATTGAGTAGGACACCAAACACTTCAGCAATGCGGGTAGGGAAGAAGAATAGGCCACAATCTAAGAATGAAATGAGGGAATCAATGGTAAGTGATGGGTAGCTACTGTAGGCCATTTGCTCTGAACGTTTATTAGGATAAAGAGGGAGAAAACACAATAATTGTCAAGTGCTAGCAGCAGAATCAAGAGACACTTTTATTTCCTCTGAAGCTGGGGAAAACAGTGCATATTTGAAAGCAGAGCAGAAAGACATCACAAAGTAAGAAAGGAGAATGAATAATTGAGAGATCAGAACCCTGAATCAGCTAAACAATGTAGGATCGAAGAAGATTAAAAGCACAGGTTTCAAGGATTCTAAGAGTTGGCCTTGGAAAGATGTGAAACCACGTTTTCGTCTGATCCATGAAGAGAAGGAAAAAGAATGAGCTTGTAGCACATGATGCTTCAGAACAGAGCTCTGGTGAGCATTGGCCATAGCAAGAGATTGGGCCTGGACATCATGATCAAGGCATGGCAGGACTGTGGGTCAGAACCAGGCACAGGGAGCAAGAGACAGTCTCCGCAGGACAGAGAGCACGGCCCCCAACTTACAGTGACAAGGAAAAGGCAGTGGTCCAGCACATGGCCACTAGCAGGGAGGTAGCATGGGAGAGAAGATGGAATTCAGACATAAAGAGCACACTAGTGGAGAGTCTGGGGGCAGGTGCTAAGTGGAAACGCACTTGCCAGCATTGGGGCATCTGGAAGCAAATGACAAGGTTTCAATACTGGGATGGTGGTTTAGACAGAACCTCAGTAACTGATTTTAGTAGGGAGGAGAAGTGATCGCTGAGTAAGACAATGTCCACCGTGGAGCAAAAAAGCAAGCAGAAGTTCAGTTGGTAAAGCAGACGTAGAGTCCAAATGGGATCAGCAGCACATCTGCCTTCGGGCACTGTTGCTTGAGCGACAGCCTCTGACTTGATGCAGAATCTATTCCAAAGCCTCAGGTAAGGGTGAGCTGGGATCACGTGACCCTTCAGGAGCATAGAGGGGAAGACAGATGAAGTCAGAAGAAGCAGAAGTACAAAAGTTCAGAGCTGATGGCTTTCATCTGGTGGGAAAAGCAAAAGGAGATACCAGCCAAAATCTGGAGAAGTAGGTGGGATTCAGGTTTGAGACCAGAGAAGATCTGGGATAGCTCTTAAGCTGAGAAACAAGTGATCTCCAAGAGAGGCCTGGAAGGACTGACAAAGTGCAGAGACAGCCCATTTCACATAAGACGCATGAATCTGTAGTGGGTCAAATTCACCATCCTTTCACAAAACAAAAGAAATTATTTTATTTTATAAAGTCACCGCTCCTAATCTTTTTAAGGAATTTATCAGCTTCAGCTTAAATCCACCAGTTGCCTTTGTGTCTACTTGATTCACATTTTTAAAATATTTCAATCCTTAAATGGTTCTTCTAATATTCTCGGCGCAATGCTTCATATCACTGAAGTACAAAACCCAAAACGTTTAGATTTTCATTTTATAAACAAGTAGAAAGCATCTTTATCTTATTCCCTATATACAGGTACTCAACCTAAATGATGTTTTCTTTTTCTTTCAAAAACTAAATTTTATTTCAATAGTGTGATGCCTGAAAACAAAGGGTGAAGAATAATGCATTAACATGGAAATCGAGGGGGAAAAATCAGTTAAAAAGAAATCAGATGCTAAATACTAGACGAATGCTGAGGGTCCACAGCTTCACAATTTGAGAAACACTTGACCAGATCATGTCTTCTAATTGATTGATTTGAATGTCACAGGAATGGAGTTAAATGATTTGCAGACTCAATAGCTCATCACTCAGTTGTAGCAAGAAACAAATTGGTTGGGTATGAATTCTTCACAAAGTTGTGCCAATTATTATAGCAAATGATGGAATTGTGCCCAGCCAGCTTAGTCTTCATGGAAATAAAGCAATGTAATTTGATCTTATTATTTTAGCTAATTGATGACAAAGACTAGTGACTGCCATATCACTAATTGGCTAGTATTTATTAAAAACAAAACCAAAGGAGACAGGAAAATAGCTACCTCAGTCATGTCAAATGTTCTATACATCCAACCTACATCTTAATTTCCTTGTCATTAAAGAACTGAACTGACGCTTTGTCAAAACATCAGCAAAGTCCTTGAAAATCATTTTGTAGAAAGCCTATGTAAAAATAACAAAAATTGGTGTTACTGTGTTTCCCTGAAAATAAGACCTAGCAGGACAATCAGCTCTAATGTGTCTTTTGGAGCAAAAATTAATATAAGACCCAGTCTTATATTATATAAGACCCACTTTTACATTATAGTAAAATAAGACTGGGTCTTATATTATAGTAAATAATACCGGGTCTTATATTAATTTTTTCTCCAAAAGATGCATTAGAGCTGATTGTCTGGCTAGATCTTATTTTCAGGGAAACACAATAGGAGAAACTCACAATTTTGACTCTTTTTCAAACTTTTCAATAACAGCACTTTGTACTTAGGTCAAAATTTTCTTCTAGGGAATTGAGGAGCTAATGAATAACAATTTGCCCATTTCATAGAAAAGATTGTGCATAAAAATTACTCCTAATTTTTTGTGTCAACCCAGTGAACTGAATCTATTGTTTAAGAAATGACCCAAGGGAATATTAAGAATAAAGATGAGATTAAATTGAATTTAAACTCTCATTTTGTGGTAAATGTCAGGTATTCCCTCTTAAGGGACGTCAACAGACAGATAATGAAAGCCAGGGTGTCACCACAGGACTTTATACCCCACTCACTAAATGCTTTAAAAAATATATAGTCCAGACTGAAAGTCTTAGTGATTAATATGTTTACATTAAAACAGGCCTATTTTGATGCAGAAATTTTATATATATATATATATATATATATATATATATATATATATAATTAACATATAGAGATTGTGACTCTTTATATGCGAATATGAAACATTGACTTGAATATAATTCTAACAATTTCAAATAATTTTCTATATTGTTCCTATGTCTGGCTTCTTTGAAAAAGGTGGTTGTAGGTACTTAATTTTTTTCATATGAAATAAACATTCTGCTTTATTGCTTAAATATCTCCATCGCTTCCTTTTACCTATCAGACAAAGGGTAAAATATTTAACTTTAACTTCTTCGTAGTGTCCTCAACTTGCATATCTAGCATGACTTAGGCCATTACCCTCTATAGAAACTGTTAGTTGCTCTCATTATTCACTCTTCTTTTCCCATTAGTAAGAGAACCTTGAGTTCTAGCTAGCACATGGTTCTAGCTGGCACCTTCCAGCAACATTTCCAATCCTAACAACTAAACCTGTATTTTCACTAGCACAGATGTCACGTTTTTAAGACAGAGAAAGAAGATAGAGGAAAAAGCCCTGGGCTTTTAACCCAAAACTTACCTACAGCATCGTTACTGCGTTCCCATAGGATCAGATCATGGCCTAATTTCTTTCCCACCAAAAGGCAAGAAGCCATTAGAATTCTTTGGACTATACATGGAAACAATACATGGAAAGCATTTCAAATAAAGTGATACTAAAATGATTCATGAATGTGAGGAAGATGCATGTGAATACGTACACCTCAAGCCCATGCACAATATGGGAAGTAACAGAAACAACAGAAGAGCTAGAGGTTTGGCCTGCAATCAGTGGAGATGAAAATCGGGTCCATTACAGACATAAAGACTCCAAGTCCTCAGCAACTGAAATACCCACTTGTGTGGACCAGCATGATCAACAAGGAAAAATCAATGGACATTACAGACTCGTCATGACAACTAGAGAATTTACCAGCCAGTCCCTGGTGAGGGTTCAACTATGCCATAGCACTGTGGGATTACTCTCCGCTTTGTCTGCATTTTTTAATTGTTGCAAATTTGTTTATATTTAAGGTAAACATTTAGAAAACTCTTATCGTTCTTAACCAATCTTTTATATTTATGAAGTCCTGAGTTGAAAAACAATCCCCCCCCCTCCCCCATTTAGGTACCTTTAAGAAACAGTACCTGGGTGTCTATTTTCAATTTCAGGATAAACTAGAGATCTTGAAAACCTGCCAAGCACTGATATGCTGCCTAAGATGTTTTGTAAATATCCTTTAAAAGTCAGAGATGAATTTGCAAGCACGTAAGAAAAGTCTCCTGGGGCAGGGATGTGAAACAGGAGCTTAAGACAAAGGAGGTAAGACAGCCTTGAGGACAGGCACCCTGAGGAGAAGACGGGGTGGGGTGGGGGAGCTGGATCTCCAGGTTAATGGTCACGCATGAGTCCCAGAGGCCAGGCTTTGAACGAACACATGCTGGAGGTGTGTTGTTGGAGGCCCGCGACATAGAGCAGACACTCAAGATAGATGATACTATCCACAAAAGAGTGAGGCAGAAATAAAAAAATACAAACAAAACTTCCCCGTGGGGACTTGTCAGTCTGGGCTTTGGAAAAAGGGAAAATAAATCTCCCTTGAGAATACATTCATTGCCAAGGACCAGCATTTATGGGGTTTGGGGCCTCATATTAGACTATTCATTTGTTTTCTGCATCCTGAATTCAATAATTATAACAAAGTGTACCTAGTTTGTAGCTCTTCCATATGCCTGGTAGAAACAAAGGCAATCCTTTCTGGAAGAATGCCTCCTCGATCCAGACCTCCAAGTATTCCCATGTATAATATGCCAATCAATACAACTCCCTAGTAAAAAAAAACACTTCTAAAACATGACAGGTATAACACCATGACGAAGAAAGAGCAAAAAAAGAACATTAGAACTAGACTTTCTAGACTTCAAATATTGAAACTATTGGACAAAACACATAAAATAAGTATATTCAATATCCTCAAGATATCTAGTAGAGAATTGAAACCATGACTAAGAAGCAAAAGTTTATTAAAAAAAAAAAATCATATTTGGGGCCAGCTCAGTGGCTCAGGTGGTTCGAGCACCGTGCTCCTAACGCTGAGGTCGCTGGTTCGATTCCCACATGGGACAGTGAGCTGCGCCTTCTACAGCTAAAATTGTGAACAATGGCTTTCCCTGGAGCTGGACTGCTGTGAGCAGCTGGAGGGCTGCGAGAGCTGCTGTGAGCTGCCGTGGACTGCCGTGGGCTACCATGTGCTGCCATGAGGAGTCGGTGGCCAGCACCAGTGACCCACTGCCTCAGCCGGGGGAGCTCAAGGCTCCTAATACCAGCATGGGCCAGGGAGCTGTGTCCTACACAACTAGACTGAGAAACAACAGCTTGAACCGGAGGGTGGGGGCAGAAAAAGGGGGAAAAAAGAAATATATACAAATATAATTTAAAGCAAAAAGCATTACTAGAGATAAAGAAGTTTGATCATTATGTATAATGATCAAAATTTTAACTGATCAAACTTTCAACTCATAAGAAAGATATAACAGTGCAAAGATTTTAGGCACTAATAATATAATTTGAATTATGCCACTAATAAAATAATTATATCACTAATAAAATAAAATTGTAAAACAATTTGTTACTCAAAAAAAATCAGTGAATCAATATTCATAAGACTGACACCTAAATGCCTTTTCGTACGTTACCCTTATCTGCTTTGGTCATCAAAGTTATTTAGCCTCATAAAATGAATTATGGAATGTTCTCTCTTTTCTACACCAGGATTAGAATTATCTCCCTCAAATGTTTGCTAGAATTCATCTCTAAAACCATCTGTGTGTGGCATCTTTTTTTTTTCAGAAAAATTTAAAAAAATAACTTGTTTAATGACTTTGATAGTTACAGAGCTACTCACATTTTCTTTTTGTCTTAAGTCAATTTTGATGAATTGTATTATTCTATGAAATCCATTTTTTCGAAGTTTTGAAAATGTTTGGCATCAGAGCATGATTTTTTTCTTAATTGTTTCAGTATCTGTAATTTTTCATTCTTTATTTCTTTGAACCTTATTTCTTGTTTCCTTGATCAAACTTTCCAGAGTTGTCTTTTTTTTTTAGTCTCTTCAAAAACCAGTTTTCAGTTTTGATGATCTTCTCATGCCTTTGTTTTCTAGATTACTATTGTCTACCTTTATTCTTATTCTTTTCTTCTTCGACCTTTTTTGAGTTTATTCCATTGTTCTTTACCAGCTTTTTAAGATAGATGCCTAGTCCATTAAATTTCAGACTGTCTTCTTTTCTCATAAAGCATTTCAATCTAAAAATTTCTCACTATATACCACTTACTAACATTTCCATTTTTGAGTTACAGTATTTTATTTACTATGCAATTCTAAGTGCTTTTCAATTTCCAATTTATTTTTTCTTTAAACCATGAGTTATTAAAAATGTACTTTTAAGTTTCCAAAATCATTTTTGTTTTGCTCTGTATGTGTATGTAAAAGTGTGAAATTTAAGTTTAATTTTATATTTTTATTTCAGTTTAGTTTAATTGTGGTCAGAGATGGAATTCCACCTGAAATCAATTCTTTGGAACTTACTCTGCCTTGTTATATGACCAAAGCATTGTCAGGCTTAGTAAATGTTTCAAATTTTTGGTAAATATTCCTTGTAACTTGAACTGAGTCCAGGAGTTTCTGTGTATTCATTAGATCAGTGTTTACCAAACCTCCTGCGTGATCAGAACCATCTGAGTCAGTTTTTAAAAATTCAGCTTTCTGAATCTCTCTCCTGGAGATCCTCATTCAATAGGTCTGGTACTAAGGCATCAGGGAGGTTTGGGAAATGCTGCTGTAAACCAAGCAATTTCATTATTCCATTCAAATCTTCCTTGTTTGTACTAATTTGTGTCCATTTGATCTATCATTTATTGAGATAGTTGTGCTCAAATATTCCAGGATGATAGTGGGTTTTTCATTTTTTCTTTAATTTCGTCAATTTAAAATAAACATGAGGTGTGATAAAAAGAATACTGTGAATGTTTAAATTAAAAAAAATTATTACAGTAGGAGACACATTGCCATTAATCCCCCTCAAAATACTCCCCCTCATTTCGAACACACTTATCCCACCATTCTTGCCACTTTCTGAAGCAGTTCTGGAAGTCCTCTTTTGTGAGTGTCTTTAGTTGCACTGTCATGGCTGCCTCAATGTCCTGAATCATTTTGACTTTGGGGAAGACCCAGAAGTCACATGGTACCAGATGCAGTGAATCAGGTGGATGAGGACACACCATAATGTTTTCATTGGACAGAAATTGCCATACCAGAAGTAATGCGGGATGTGGAGTGATGTCATGATGAAGGATGATTTATGGCACACTTTAAAACACACCTTCTCTTAACCGTAGCTCACACCCGACTGACTGCACCAAACAAGTTGAAGCTTGTCACACACGGTTACTAAAGTTCCAAGCACTCCTTCCCATATTGAAGATCACTGCCTTTCTGTCAGATGGTACTTGGCAGCAGCATTCATGGAATTTTATGATCACACAGAAAGGCTCTCAACATCACTTCTGGTATGGCAATTTCTGTCAAATAAAAACATATGGTGTGTCTTCATTGACGTTATTCACTGCATGTGGCACCGTGCGACTTCTGGCTCTTGCCCAAAGTCCCTAAAATGACCATGAAAGTTAAATGTTTTGAATTAATTCAGGACATCGAGGCAGCCACGACAGTGCACTAAAGACACTCATGAAAGAGGACTTCCAGAACCATTTCAGAAAATGGCAAGAATAATAGGATAAATATTGGGATAAGTATTTTGAGGGGGATTAACGGCAATGTGTCATTTATTGTAATACATTTTTTTTATTTAAATATTGACCGTATTGTTTGATCACACCTCATAGATCATTATTTTGTCATTCTTAAAGCACAGAACTAAATTCATGGCTCAGCTTTAGCAACTAAATAGAAATGTGTAGCCTGTTCAGGCATAATATTCTCCCGAACAATTTCCCCTAGCCCATTTTCATTTCCTTTGCTAATTTAGATTTTCCCTGTCTTATTGTCTTTTAATTTTTTTCTTTGTAAATTTATTGCATGTATATACCATTAGCACCTAAGGCTTTCATGGAATCAGCAGGGATATAAGCACACACATAGATACATAAATGATAAAAATATATAATATGTAGAGAGATATGCTGTGTACATTTGTATGAATTTAACTTATAGACCAAATGGAGAAGATGGATAAACCTGAGGCCTCTATGCTAGTATCAAAGACCCTCTCTGCTGGAAAAGACAAGCCATTGAGATATTACATAAAATATTTATATTATTCAAAAGATAGAAAAGTGCCTCCCTTATTTAGTGATGTCCTAATACTAGAGTTTTTAGAGCAAGTTTAAAATTTTACAGGATTTATAGATTTTCTGCTTCTATGAGTATTACTTCTAGATTCATGAAAGGATTATGTCACCCTTTGTATTAAAGAATTACTTATAGCTCTTTGTTTAGTCAAAATGTCATTTTAAAAAGAAATGGTTTATTTTCAGGATGGTGTCTTGTTGGCATAAATTCATCTGCTGGGAAAAGGAGGAGAGTTCGTGTACTGTGTTAGAGTCGGCATTATTTGGGCAATTTCTCTAAGTTCATTCTGGGAGGACTATGCAGCCCGCTCCTCTTGTTCCAAGTGTAAGATGCTGTCCTCAGAAACATCCTGCTGGTGATTATGTAGGCCCACCTGTTTAGAGGGACTTACTGGAAATGTTTGTAAAACTTTCTTCATGCCCTAATCCCCTGTCTTCCTAACATTAAAACCACCCATTGTAATTTCCTTGATTTCCTCACATTGACGGGTGTGAAGGGAACATTTATTTATGCCATAGCAAACATGGCTTCACTGATATTTTGGCTGACAGAATAGATTTCTTTCTGTGCTTGTCTAACCTCCTCTTCTGACAGCAGAGCTTGGGGACTTAGCCTTCTTAGCAAGTGCCTATCCAATGCCAGGGGGAGACAGCAGTCCCGTTATTCCTAGAACACAGAATTGGTTGTGGGCGGCTTCATTTTTCATTTATTGACTTAACAAAAAAAATAATAACTCAACGTTAAAACCTAAGTATGACTTCAGAAATCAATAGAGATTGCACAGTAGTCAGATTTCCAAATAGAGGAGAGTTCTTTCATCTGATAGTGGTAGCTTCAGGGCACTATACATTTTCTTTCAGAATCTTCATAGGGTCCACAGAGATTGAGAAGGGTAATGATGCACGTCAATCCTGAGAGAGGCTAGATAAACATGGTTTCTATTAAATCGTTTTCTAGCAAAAGAAGAATCATTAGATCACCACTTGTAGAATCAACCATTTTTATAAATACATGTATGGAATAAATAAAGCACTGGGTATTTCTCCCCAATGGAAAGTGTAATTTCCAATTTCTTTTGAAAAGGGTCTTGATTTTAAAACAACCAAAAACTGAAAAATCTAATAACCAAATGAAAACTGTGAGGGCTCTTCTCCAGTGACATATTGTTGTTTCAGATACTTCTGGAGTATTTATCGAAAACGATACTGTGTTTTGAAAGTCCATTATTTGACTATTATTCATCTTATTTATAACTCCATCATGACATTGTTCAGATTACTGCTCCAAGAAAAAAGGAGAAGATACAATACCACTTTGAAAAGGACAGTTATCTCCCTAAATTCCTGTTATTCCCTTGACAATATGTATTGTGCTCTCTTTTTATATTTTGAGCAGAAAACTATTAAAAAGGAGTCAATGGTCTTTGTAGCTCCCAATGAATGCAAGTCTTAAGTGGCACTTGAAGCCAGTTAGAACCCGTTTGGTAGCTTCCCTTTTGGAAGCTGTACTGTCCTGGCAAAATATAGGGGGAGGGGGATGAGAAATGGCCTCCGGGTCCTTTAGAACGATATGTAAGTCAACCTTACAACCAGAGAACAAAGCTATGGGTTCACTTAGTCCCTCTATTTTCCCATAACTACACTGAAAACTTATTATCACATTTGTCCTGTGGTTGATGAGTGTCTGTCTTCATACCAGAGGCACTAAATAGGTTTCTATAGGAAGACAAATGATCTGGCAGAGGAGTTATATTAATCTAGGAGTCTGCACGCTTGGCCCTGTCCTGACCACCCCTGTGCAAACTTGAGCCTCAAGTTCTCCAAAGATAGGGAGACTAATTCTTACCAGCTGCTTACAAGAAGGGGAAGATCAAATTTATAAAGTAATTGAACTTCTTATTAACAAAAATCATCTATCAATGTATATTACATCATGAAAAAGAATTAGCCTGTCCACAATTTGCTTTCATTTTGCTTTTGATTAATTGGATCGAGCATTGTCAACCAGGACTCCACAAGGAAATGCAATTAGCATTATCGATGTTAATGATGACTGAGGGTTGACAGGGAGCCAGATGTCTAGAGAGTTAAAAAACATTCAGTAACTATAATAGTCTTGTGATCTAATTTAGAGAAAGTAACAATTGCTCAATTTCACTGAAATCTTTAACTTCAAAGAGCTAAATTATGAAGCAATCAAAAATGAGAAGAAAGATAATAAAGGAGTAAAAAAAGTACACATGAGAAAAAGTGAAAAATATGTATCTGACAGAAAAAGTAGAGAATTGAGACTGAACTAGCAATAATGGTTTGCAGGCTTGTAATGATTTCATGCTTTGGGGCAAAGTTAAGAACTTCTGGGTTAGTTTTCTCTTGGTTACTTTCATCCCATGCTCACTCTTTTGAATAGGCCCAAGGCACTGCTTTCCCTTATCCATTTACATACTCTTTTCATACATTTTTATCACCTACTGTATATAAAAAACTATACTAGGTGTGTGGGTGAGAGAAAAATATACATGATATAGTCATCTGTTCTCAAAGAATCCATGTCTCAGTAAGAAACATAAGACATAGACACAAATCATTCCTATTTAAGGAAGTATGATAAAGGCTAATACAAGACAGCAGGGAAAGGAAAAAGGTCTATTTCTAGCTAGTGTGATCAGAGAAGCCTTTTGAAAAGGGTTGTTTCCATCTGACTCATGCTATTTCCCATCACTACTGAAAAACTCATTACCTCTTATACAGATAAATTGAGTAATGGTAAAATTAAGATAAATTGGTATGACAACACCAACTCTCAGATAATCCCTACTTATTCCAAGCAGCAAAAACATTCTGTCCTCTTGGCTTTCGGTATTTTGTGAAGTCACTCTTCAGCCCGCTTAGACATGTCCTAGTAAACATGTGCCGCTTCTGGCACACTGGGTTGGGTTGCTACGCTTTTAGACCTGGATATTTTAATGACTTCTTGCTCCCCACTAGATCTTCTTTGGGAAATAACGTGAAAGGTTAATGTTACTTACCATCTGCATTTAACATTAGTCAGGGTTATGCTGGAAGCCTAAACGATCAAGTCAAATTTTGCCTGTAATTGTGTCAGGAACCAAGGAAATTATTTAGCCGATGAGCTTCTGGATAAGGGTAAGACTTGACAAAACAAAGACCCCCAAAGGGTGGTGACTCAGACTGCAAATCAAATGTCTAGTGATTACAAATTTTTTCCCTTTAACAAAAGGTCTTTCGTACTCCTTTATAACAGGAAAAAAACTGGCAAGAGAAATAATCCAGTACAATGATTTTTCCAGAAAACAATAAAATGGTTTCTTTGGACCTTGTTCTCAATGAGCGCTCATGTCAATAAACTGAGACAGTCTTCTCATAAAAAATATACAATGTGCCCCCAATTAAGCCACACATACACTGTCAACTAATCTTTGGCAAGGGTGCCTAGAGTATACAACAGGAAAAGGATAGTTTCTTCAATAACAATGTTGGGAAACCTGGATATCCACATACAAAAGAATGAAATTGGACCTTTATCTTACACAATACACAAAAATTAACTCAAAAAGGATGAAACTACAAGTGTAAGACCTGAAATGATAAAACTCCTAGAAGAGGGGCCGGCAGGGTGGCTCAGGCAGTTAGAGCTCCATGCTCCTAACGCCAAAGATTGCCGGTCCGATTCCCACATGGGCCAGTGTGCTCTCAACCACAAGGTTGTCGGTTCAATTCCTCAAGTCCCGCAAAGGATGGTGGGCAGCACCCCCTGCAACTAAAATTGAACACAGCACCTTGAGCTGAGATGCCGTTGAGCTCCCGGGTGGCTCAGTTGGTTGGAATGCGTCCTCTCAACCACAAGGTTGCCGGTTCAACTCCCGCAAGGGATGGTGGGCTCTGCCCCCTGCAACTAGAAAACGGCAACTGGACCTGAAGCTGAGCTGCGCCCTCCACAACTAAGACTGAAAGGACAACAACTTGACTTGGAAAAAAAAGGCCTGGAAGTACACAGTGTTCCCCAATAAAGTCCTGTTCCCCTTCCCCAACAAAATCTTAAAAAAAAAAAAAAAAAACTTCTAGAAGAAAACGGGAAATTTTTTTGACATTGATCTTAGCAATGTTTTTCTGTTTTTGTTTTTTGATATGACACCAAAAGCACAGGCAACAAAAAAGTGAAAATAAACAAGTAGAACTATATCAAACTAAAAAGCTTCTGCACGGCAAAGGAAACCATCAACAAAATGAAAAGACAACCCATGTAATGGGAGAAGATATTTGCAAATCATATATCTGATACGGGGTTAATATCTAAAATACATAAGAAACTCACACAATTCAGTAGCAAAAATACCCCAAATCATCCAATTTAAAAATAGGCAAAGTATATGAATAGACATTTTTTCCAAAAAAGATAAACAAATAGCCAACAGATATATGAAAAGGTGCTCAATATCACTAATCATCAGGGAAATGCAAATCTAAACTACAATGTAATATTACCTAACACCTATTAAGATGGCTATTAAATAAAACACAAGAGGTAAGTTTGGCAAGTATATAGAGAAAAGATAATCTTTGTACACTGTTGGTGAGAATGTAAATTGGTGTAGTCATTATGGAAAACATTATGGAGATTCCTGAAAACATTAAAAAATAGGACAACCATATTCTCCAGCAGTTCCACTCTGGGTATATATCAGAAGGAAATGAAATCACTATCTTGAAGAGATATCTGCACTTTTCATTGCCGCATTGTTCACAGTAGCCAAGACATGAAAATAACCTAAATGTCCACTGACAGATGAATGCATAAAGAAAATTAAATATGTACATATATAAATATAACATATATGTAAAATGGAATATAACTCAGCCATAAAAAGGAAGGAAACCCTGCCATTCATGACAACATGAATGAAGCTGCACAGCATCACGCTAAGTGAAATAAGCCAGACACAAAAAGATAAGAACTGTATGATCTCACTTACATGAGTATGTGGAATCTTAAAAGGTCAAACTCACAGAACCAGAGAGTGGAACAATGATTACCAATGGCTGGGGGTGGGGAAATAGGAAGACGTTAGTTAAAAGGTACAAACTTTCAGTTGTAAGATGAATAAGTTTTGAGGATCTAATGTACAGCATGGTGACTATAGTTAATAATACTGTATTGTATACTTGAAATTTTTTAAGAGACTGGAGTTTCAATGTTCTCATCACACACACACACACACAAAAGGTAACTATGTGAGGTGATGAATGTGTTAATTAACTTGATTGTGGTAATCATTTCACAATACATATGCATATTAAATCAATTTGTACATCTTTTAAAAAAACACGTTGTACAACCTAAATATATAACATTTTTATTTGTCAATCATACCTCAATAAAGCTGGAAAAGATATGTATTCAATGTGATCTGAAAGGTGCTGCAAAAATGCAGAAAGTCAGAGAAAATCATTAAACAAGGCCAATCACTATAAATATTCAAACAGGCATTTTTTTCCATGGAAGATTTATTTCTCTTCTTCTGAAGTTGGTATTCCTTCTCTTTGAGGAAAACGAGAAACATTTGATGTCTTGGGGATAAAGAGCTATTATGTATGGAACACATACTAAGCAGTTTATATATTTCATTTAGCCCTTCCCTCTACTGTGCAATATTACCCTCACTTACAGGGGTGGAAATAGAGGCTCAGACGACGAGTGTCTTTATTCAGGGTGTCAGACTAATAAGTGCTGGAGTCAGGATTCACATTCAAGACTGTCTCACTCGAAACTTGTACACATTCCTGCAGAACATAATGGCACAGGACAATGGCTAGACCTAAGTACTTAGGAGTAAGATGTGATCATAGAGGAACATAAATTAAAGACTCAAGGAAAATCATTCAGTTTACCAAAAGTGGAAATAAAACAAAGAGAATGACCTGCTAGAGTACAATTATAATTTGAGGCTCGTTTTTTCAATATATCATACAGCATCTTTCTAAATGCTGCAGAAAATGTTGCATGTAAAGTGCACATCTTCCTAGGTTTTCCTGTGGCCTTATGTATTTATTCTGGAGCCCTTCCAGGATCAGCCAAAATGCTCTGATGTTTCTGAGAAGTTGAGTGAGGCCAGAGGTCAGGAGCAAGCTGTGTTTCACTGCTCTGGCTGTGCTGACTTGATCTCACAGGCTTTCAGCTTTCCTGCCTGAAGTTCCGTTTTCTCCATGATGGATGCTTGATTTTACACAGATCGCTTAAACTTTTACAATTTTCTGTTTCTAAATTATAAAAGAGACAAGAAATCATCTTGAAAGTTTCTGCAGCTCTAACATTTGGTAAATTATAACTTAAAGTACTCTTTATATAACAGACATGTGTGTATTATTTTGGTTGAATAACCAGTTATTTTGAAAATTATTAGTGAAATTCCGGCAACCATGGAACAAAAATGAAGATTCTCAAATCCGTTATTCATCTCTTTTCAAGAAAAGTGATTACTATTCAATGCATTTAAACCCCATTTATTATTAAAAAACTAAGTGACAATAACTATTAAATACATAACATTGTGGTAAAATTAAGCTACTATTGGTAAGCTCATCGAGAGTCAACTGAACGCAAATCTACTTTGTAAGCATTAGGTTAGTGCAAAAGTAATTGCAGTTTAAAAGGTTAAAAATAATTGCAAAAACTGTAATTATTTTTGCACCAACCTAATATTAAAGACAACACACTCTAAACTGTAATAATATTTCATCTAAATATAAAACTGGGCCAGTTAAGAAAAATAATATGAGAAAATCTTTACGTAAGATGTTTATTTTCCTTTTCTTTTTTTTTTTTTCTTGTGTTTTGGTTGTCCTCAATGAAAACAAAAATATTAATAACATCTTATCCCTGCATGGTTTTTATGATTTGCCAGATACTTCCATAGGCAGTGGAGTTACATCTTATGTGGGAATTATGTTTTGAAGTCATTTCATAAGGTGAAAATCACATATGGATAAAATTACCCACGAAAATCCCTTAGCCCATAAGGAATCGCGCGCCGTGGTTTTATACACATGTATGAAGGTAGTATTTACAGTGTAAAGTATACAAGAAAGAATAGTATACAAAATTCATTCCAGAAAGTATTAATTGCATAAAAGGGGGCACATAGCTAAATATTTTAATGATTGTGGGAGAACGCACATCATTTGTGTAAACATAAATGCAAAGGTCATGCTGTCCCACTGTATGAATTCCACAGCATCCCTTGTGACCTACAGGTTATTATGTCCCTGTGTGGAGGAAAATAAGGCTTGTAGTGTTTCCAAAGTTGTCAAAAGTCTCAGAGCTAATAAGTGGCAGAGCTACAATTCAAAGCTTTGACACCTCAGGTCCAGTTCTCTTTCTACTACCTCATAATGGACTCTCTTTATTTTACTTTCCTGCTGAAGTAAGTTTTCTTTTATAGCTTCACTGAATTTTGCAGTTTCTTTTACTGCAGTTAACTTTCCTGGACAAAATTATCTTCTGCAAATCATTAATTTATTAATTTCATTGACAATTCAGAATGAGAAAAGGCAAAAAAAAAAAAAAAAGGTATGATTTTTGATATGAAAAGTCTGTTACTTAGATATAATCTGACTCACCACAAACTAGCACTCTAACTTTGCTATTAGGCTACTTTAGATGTGTGAGACTTTCCTGGGGAAAAAGTGTTATTTGTTACAGCTCCACTTCTGAAGAGAGAAGGGGTAAAGTAGACGCTGAACTGTGAATATGGAGGTCACTATTTCCCTACTTTGGCTCCAGCCCAAAAACAAATTTTAAAGTTTCCAGAGAATCTGGATCAGCTGATATGAGAAATGGTAATTAACATCCTGATTCTCATCTGTTGACACATAAAGCCTCATTTCAAGGGAAACAGTGTAAGCTCTTTAATGAATCCCATGTAATGCCATTTGCTTTCTTGGTCATTTGCTTTTTTCCGTTGTTATATCTCTTGGAAACAAGAGCAGTTGTATGCTTTTGGTGTGCGTACACATTGTACCTAAAGAGATGACCCACGAGGACCAGTTTGGGTCTGCTCAAAGGCCAACACACAGAGTTACAAACCTTGACTTCAATTCTTATCCAATTAATAGTCAGATGTGCAAGTAAATAATGTCACACCCTAACCTCCTTAGCCATGCCTCCCACATAGGAAATAGCACAGTGGCATATTTGGACATGTAGAATAAATAAATAATGCAGCTGAGAAAGTATTCATGTGGGAGTCATGAATACATATATTAATTAACTGTGTTGGAAACTGTGTTCATGGAATTTTTCCTGTTCCAGTTGTTTGCATGTTGCTTTTCCAAAGCAGAGAACACCTGCTGGAAGTAAGCCCTTACTATCATTTCAGCTGTTTCTCTTTTTAAATGTATCTTTCTAAACACTGAACCACACAGACATTTTTAGAGTTGATAATTATTATTTTTCAGAAGAGAAGCTGAGGCGTCTCAATGTTAAATGACTTCTCCAGGAACATTCAGAACTGGGGCTAGAATGAAATTTTTATTAATTCATTGTTTCTTGAAAAGGTGTTGAGAACCTACTGCCTGCAGGAATTTCTGCTCTTTCCACCACATTGCTCTTATAACAATTAGGTATGATTGTAGTTTTATTGGAAATGTGACATAATAGGCCAATGGTATAATTTGAGGCCAGTGTATGAAAGATTTCAGGTCTTGGTCGATGTGAGACTTGTTAATGGTGATAACTAGGACACGGATTTCCAGGAGCTGCCTTTCAAGCCACCTGGCTGAGATGAGGCAGGGGTAGATGAGGAGCCAGGAGACCCGGGGTGAGTAAACATTTCCTGTCTCACTGTATGTTTTCTTTGGGGAAAAGAAATATTTTTCTCAAAAAGTTGGCAATTAAAGGAAAAAAAAAATACATGCAGTGAGGCGCAGGAATTATAGAGTGTGTCCTCTTAGAGCTGGCTTCATGGATGTCTGCCCTGTGCAGTCACATAGGACCCAGCATTTAGAAGCACATGATTTAATGCTCTGCAGGGGCCATCTTGGAATTCTTAATAACCTTTCATCAGGAGGTCCCAGATTTCCATTTTTCACCGAGCCCAGCGTATTATATAGCTTCCCTGCTCCCACTTGTCTTTGAAGGGTTTGTTCTGCCTCACTCCTTCACAACTGTAACTCTCCTCACCTTCTCCTGCTCTTTCCACGTGAGCTCCACTGCCAGGGCCTGGTTTTTATGTCCAAACTAATCGTTAATGTAGATCAGGTTTGCATAATAAATTCTGCCTCTGATATTCAACTTCCAGTAGACTCATGTGGAAAACTGGAATACTGTTACACAGCTTGTTTTTTCTACTTAACAA
Source organism: Rhinolophus sinicus (assembly GCF_057876585.1). Classification (NCBI taxonomy): domain Eukaryota; kingdom Metazoa; phylum Chordata; class Mammalia; order Chiroptera; family Rhinolophidae; genus Rhinolophus; species Rhinolophus sinicus. The sequence continues at coordinate 25,164,419 of NC_142508.1, forward strand.
TATTTTGAAGATACGTTTTTATAGTAGTAAATACTGTCTGCCCTGTTCTTCTCTATCCCAGTAAAATTTACATGTAGTCCAGATGACATCCCCAGTGGGGACTCCCTAACCCCTAGAGGTCTAGTTAAACTCCGTCAAAACCCCAATTCCACAGTCCTGTGATAGAAACCTCATGGTTTCTGCTACTTCCTGTGTATACTTCTTTAGGAGCTTCACCTGCATATGATTCTTTGTTTGTGATGTCTGCATTCATTCAGGATGAGGGTCTGGCTTCCTCACCATTTTCACAAGATATCCAGTAATACTCATTTTGTAATTTGTGTGTGTGTTTTACTGAAGCTTTGAGGAAACTAGGAAGAAAAGTTCTTGACAGAGGATGGACAGTTGTCTGCAATCTAGTTGATCTCTGTTTTTTATCTCTCTCTTCCCTCTTCTTTCTCCAAAGTAATAAGGACATTTTTGCTCTTGTTTTACATAAAAAAATCTCATCAGTGTCAGTACCATGTTAAGGTCTTACTTTCTACCTTCCACTTTCCCAATCAAACATAGTTCCCATCATAAGGAAAATGTTGATTAAAAACATTTTATAACAACAGTTTAAATTGTTTAAATCATTAACAGTAGTTTTCCCAGAAAGGTGAAAATGCAGGGACTTTTTTCTTGTGATTTACATTTTATAATTTTTGGAATTTTTATACAAAAGATAAAGTGGTATCAAAATGACTTACATTTTTCAAACTGGACATGGATATGTATTCCAGATATTAGTACCTTATTCTAAAATCTTTCATTTTCTGTTTTTTTTCTCCTCTAAAAATATATGTTAGTTATGAAAGAAGCTTTTTTTTTCTGTGTCACAGAGAAACTCATTTTATTTTTTGCTTTACAAAACTGCCAATGAATTTGTGCATTTTTCAATACTAGAAGCTTGGTGGAAAAATATATTAAAGTTCAAAACAATATAGAAAACTTTCAGTCCATTACTTCCCAGCATACCATGTATATTTATTAAATATTTTTCATAAATATTATATTTTGAAGAGATGTTTTCATGAGCTGACCCTATATTTTCAATTTACTGATCACCTTTGCACTGATTTATTTAAAGCCCATTGATACACACATTTTACACACATCATTACAAACATGCATTGGGTAATGTATGGGTTTGATCTCATTATGCAAATAACATCCCCCTGCAGTAGTTTCCAAAAGTGTGGCAATCTAATGAGAGTCAGAAAGAATGATTTACATACTGTTCTTCATGCATGATCAGTCATTTCCTTCTTTTAACTGGAAACTAGCCAATTAGTCTATCTGTAATTGGTTTGCATATCAAGTAAATGAGCTACTGAATGAGAACACTACAATATCAACTAAGGGTCAATCTCCTCTGGTAAACAAGCTCATAACCAGCCCCGCTCAGCTCCAATATAAAGGAGAGATAAAATATTTTTAAAATATAGTTTAAAATACACAGTATCCTATACCACATCTAAAAATTAACTTAAAATGTATCATAGGCCTAAAATTACAAAACTTAAAAAAAAATAAGAGACAATCTTTGTGACTATGGGTTAGTGAAAGATTTCATAAAGAGAGACCCATTAAAACAAAGTTTAATGAGAAAAAAAAAAAAAAAAAGATTTCATAGATATACCACCAAAAGCACAAGCCACAAAAGAAAAAAATTAAATATTTAACTTTGTCAAAATTTTAGAATTCTGTACTATGAAAGACATTATTAAGAGAATGAAAAGCAAGCCATGGGTTAGGAGAAACTATTTATAGATCATATTGTTGATACTGGACTAGCATCTAGAAGGTATATCAAACTCTACAGTCCCAATAATAACAAAACAAACAAACCAATTTTTAAATTATGGCAAAAAATCTGAGCACTTTACCAAAAAATAAAAAAGGAGTTGTCATGCAGGGTCTCTAGTCCCGCTCCCCACATAAGAATGCAGGATATGGTGAGGCCAAAAAGGAACACCCACGGAGCCATCGGTAGGGGAGTCATAACACTATAGTCTCCCTGGCGCTTGGGTTGGAGACACAGGAAGCAGGAGCCACACTATCCACAACCTGTCGTCCACTTCTCTCAGCCAACCAACCTCACTTGCTGGCTGCAATCCGTAGTGCTAACTATAATTTGCTCTTCCTAGCTCAGCCACCATATTCTTGCTAGCCCCCCATTTTTCTGCTAGCATAGCCACAGCAGTTATATTAGTGGCCAATGGCTCACTGGTTACAGCTGATGGCCAATTAGCCACAGCTGATGGCCATCCAATCACAGTTGATAGCCATTTACTACCTGAGCCAGCACCTTTCCACGTGAGGGTGAGAGCCTGGAAACTGCACTCCTGGCTCTGTCCCCACAGGAGTACAGAATGCAAATGAGCACATGAAAAGATGCTCAACATCATTAGTCATTAGTAAATGCAAATTAAAAACACAATGAGCTACTACTACACACCAATAAGGATTCAATTAAAATTAAAATGTGTCATGTACATGTGGCCCAAGCAAAACCTTTCAAGATAATTGTCACTGGGGCTGTACTGCAAGATGGCCAAACATCTAGGATATTTCTACCCACATGAGACAAAAAACTCCAAACCTCTAACCCAGAGTTCTTAACCAGAGATCTAAATACCCCTACAGAATCAATGAGCGGGCTTTGAGGGGCCTATATACTTCTGGAAGTTATAAAGAAAATAATATGTGTATACCTGTTTACGTATTTCTTGGGAGAAGTAAACAGGAATATCGACAAGTTTTCAAAGAGGCCATTTAACAAAAACAGCAGCACAAACAAAAAAGGGTAAGAACCCACCCTAACTACTAACCTAATTGGGCCAAACAACACAGAGCTGAATGAGACAACCATGAAACCACTGGATCGGGAGATGTGTCAATAAAAATAAGGTCCCTCAGAAAATAAATTCACAGTTGAAAATTATAAAACACACAAAGAATTGCCTCTCCTTTGACACAATCAAAATAGTCATACATAGGACAAATTCACAAATGATAAAATATAAAGAAGGTAGCATTCTGCATTTAAAATATGTATGTTTAAATTTCTCAGAGATATAGAAGTGCATAACATTCTAGAAATGAAAACATAAAATTATCAAACAAGAGTACAAACATATATTTTAAAAGACCAGCTGTAAATGATAGAAAAAAAAGTCACTGAAAGTAAAATGGATGTTAGATGGCAAAAAAGAATAAACTAGACATAGAAAAATGAAAGTAGTAGAAAGTTAGAACAGAAGGAATCACTCAGAATACAACATAGTAAGAGAAGGAGATGAAAACTGTGAAAGAGACGTTAAGGAAATAGATTGACAAGTTCCAAAATATAAGTAAGATAAGAATACAAGAGTAGAAATAATGGAGTGAGAAAATATTAGCAAAAATAGTATCTGAGGGGCCTGTATGGTGGCTCAGGCAGTTGGAGCTCTGGCTCCTAACTCCAAAGGCTGCTGGTTTGATTCCCACATGGGCCAGTGGGCTCTCAACCACAAGGTTGCCAGTTCAACTCCTTGAGTCTTGCGAGGGATGGTGGGCAGTGCCCCCTGCAACTAAGATTGAACTGGGCACCTTGAGCTGAGCTGCCGCTGAGCTCCCAGATGGCTCAGTTGGTTGGAGTGCGTCCTCTCAATCACAAGGTTTCCGGTTCGACTCCCGCAAGGGATGGTGGGCTGTGCTCCCTGCAATTAGCAACGGCAACTGGACCTGGAGCTGAGCTGCACCCTCCACAACTAAAACTGAAAGGACAACAACTTGAAGCTGAATGGCACCCTCCACAACTAAGATTGAAAGGACAACAACTTCACTTGGAAAAAAGTCCTGGAAGTACACACTGTTCCCCAATAAAGTCCCATTCCCCTTCCCCAATAAAAATCTTAAAAAAAAAATAGTATATAAAATTTTTCAAGAATTAAAGATAGGCGTGAATCTTCAAATTTAAAAAAAATCTTACCAAATATTTAACAGAGTAAATATTTTTTTTTAAAAAATGCACTGCTAGATATACTACAGTGAAATTTTAGGCAATCAAGGATAAAATATAAACTTGAAAAGCTGCTGCAGAGAAATTATCGATAACCTACAATGCAATGACACTAGACCGAGCACAAGCTTCTTTTTAGCAGAAATAGATAAACTCAGAAAGCTAATGAAATAATACATAAAAAATGCTCAGGGAGGTGAATTCTTATTCAGGACAGAGAGAAAAATAAATACAATCTCAGGCACAGAAAGACTAAGACCTCTCAAGAAAGAATTAGCAACAAAAGTAACAACAAAATGAATTCAAAAAGAAGATGCAAGAAGCAGCTGCGGACCAAGAAATTGTTTAAAGATGTAAATTCAAATAAGTATTGCCTGGAAAAAATGTACCACCAGTAATCATTCTGAAGAGTGGAAAGGGACCCGAACTAGAATTCTAGGTTACCCCTCACAGAAGTTGTCAGAAGGCGGTTCTGAAGGGTGCTGGACGTAAGTCCTTGACGAAGGCTAGAAGTTGTTACTAACTTTAGGCTATTTCATAAGACAAGGTGGTATCGCACATAGCTTGTAAATACTTGATTGAAAGAAGGAATTTTTTGTTCACTCTTTTCTAAAAGTGCCTTTATTTTTTCCTTTAGAAAATAGTAATCTTTTTCCAAGTGAAAGAAACAGTTAATCTACAGAAAATGGGGCATCTGTTGAGGTATACACAGATGTCATTGTTCAATTATCTTTTGAATTTTCCAGGTTCACAGGATGGTGTTATGTTTTAAATGTTTGTTAAATGAGCTGTCTCCTAACATTAAACAGAAATTATCCAATCCATATGGATTATCCAATCCATATGGATTAATCACCAAACTGCTATTGAAAAGTATTTCTAAATGCAAAAATGAGTTCTAATGATCTATTTGCATAAATTAGAAACAATAAATATTCTGTATGAAAGTTCTGCACTGTAAATTATTGTAATGTTCAACATTGTGAAGTATGTAAAGAACGCTGTGACAGCAGACTCTGGTGAAGCTTCCTGGAGTTGGTGACATTTGAACCTGGTGTTGAACCATATAGAAAAGCAGAAGCCAGAGTTGGGGAGAGAAAGTTGTTCTAGGAAAAATAAAAAGCCTACGTGGACTTATGTGGAAATTCCCAGGACATCACGGAGGAGGCCGAGCAATTGTCTTCCATCATGTTACTCTTAACAAAAGAGAACTGACCCTTTCTGAAACTTTTGTGCCTCCCAAGGAACTATTACTATCCTTTTCCTTTTCACCTTACTTTGTTCCAAATGGCTTCCTGCTCACCCACACTCACCCTCACCTGAAGCAACTTAACAAACTTGTGATATATAACTGACATGCAGAGCACTGGACTAAATAACTGAGTAGGAGGAAGAAAGGAAAAAACTGAAAAGAAATACAACTGCGATCCTCTGGAGTGTGACTTGAGTGCCACTAACATCTAGGAGGGAAAATCCATTCTCTGTCTTGGATTGGCTAACAAAGAGAGCTATCTGACCAGAGGTTGGATGCCGCTTGAAATGCATTTTGGTCCCTGTGGGAAATAGAATGGCATCCAGGGAGAGATTGCTATCTATTTACAAGTTAGCACTCGATTACCTGAAGCCCTTGGAACCTGAGAGGTTTTGGAATTCAGAGTTTGTCAATATTAGACTGGCACAATGGGCAGAGAGCAGAAACCTTCTTTCAGATCTGGGGCATCACCCCCAAATTAAACACATTCCTACTTCTGCTAAAAAATGTATAAATAATTCACACTGAGTGGGATAAATAAAGCCTATAAACAGCTTTGGATCCTTTTGGATCTGGTTTTGCTGCTGAGTTCAGATCAAGTATTTCCATCAAAAAGTTATGGAAAACTTTCGGTTTTCGAAACTGTGAATAAGGAATTGTGAATCTGTATTATCTTCAGGGAAACAGGCAGCTGAATAGAGGTCACACGTTGTTCATTTTAAGCAAAATTAATCATTGAATTTCTGATCATAGAATATTAATATTCTTCTTTTCCTAATATAGGCTCTAAATGTATTCTGAGGAGTGGCTTTAGTAGAAGTCTAATAGTTAGTCAATAGTTTAATGATGCTATTTTTTGTCTACTTTATTATTGTTATTGTCTAGCCTTGAATCATGTTACTTCTACTTTTACTGATTTCTAATTAATAAATTACAACAACATTCAATTAAATATTGGAACCAGCCTGCGTCTTCCATGAGGCTACAGAGTCAGCTGTCCACGTGAGTTGATGTGTGCTCTTCTGGCCTGCCCCCTCCTCCACCGTGATGAGGGAAGAACACCAAGTAACCCGCCCCCCCCCCCCATCCTAGCCAGATTCTACTGGATCCCCATCAGGTGTTTCCCGGGCACTACAGAGTGACAGACAAACATGGCTGCAGCACATACACGCTCAGGTCATTGCGCCTGGGTTATCAGGTAGCGCAGGTGCCCCAGCCAGCCCACCCTCAGTTCGGTCCCACCAGCTCTCCCATAGCCCAGTCTTCCCTCTGCAAGGACAGCATGAGGTCCAGTGGGTCCTCCTCACTGGGCACAAGTTATGAGTAATGTGTCTGTGGCAGTCCCTCAGGTCCTAGGTAAATGCAAACTACCTGGTACGGTGAGCATCCTTAAATTTCAGACTCTTATAGCAGGAAAGGGGCATCGTGCTAACAGAGGGAATGGCCCTTAGGCACATGACACTTTGTGAAAAATCACATTGGGCTACACACAGCAGCATAAGTTTATTGTGCACTTTTTTCATTATATTACCTTTGTGTGTAATCTTGGCCTTGCTGGTTGAAGGTCTTAGCGGAAAAAGTAAGAGGATTATGAGCTCAGCTCAGGACAACTCTCCCCTAAAGAGAGATATTAAAATTCTAAATAGCAGATACATTTAATAGGGCTTTCCTCGCATTTGCGTGTTTCTTAGTAAAATATTTGTAAGTTAACTTAGTGTCTTTATTGTATTATTGTGATATCCCTCAGAGGAAGTTCAATACAGAGGGGACGAAGGACGCACAGGTAAGTCATGAAGAGGTTCCTACTTCAGGGCTAGAATAGGATGGTGGGGCTACGGGATGGAATGTGTCCCCGGGTAGAAAAGGGAAGGACCAGCATTAAGGGCAGCAGGAAGAGCACGGGCGGAGCCCTGAGGCAGGAAAGTGCAGCAGGATGTCGGGATGGCTGGAACGTGCAGTGTCGTGTCGGAAGCTGCACCTCACCTTGAGGCTGGAGATGAAGAACAAATGAGTCGATAAAATAGGAAACAAGTGTAACCCCAAGCAGTGCCAAGTAAAGTAGTGCAGTCGGGAACTGGCAATTTCACTGCACTTCAAACTTGTAAATGAGCAAGGAGCTAATGAAGGGGATTTGGGTTCAGCCAAGAATTTTCAGTGATGTTTGCAAACAAATATGCCCATGGTTAACTGCAACCGGAAGTAGGAAGCAGGTAACATTTGTGACTTCAGCTGACACCTGAGTAGCACTAGTGTTCTGGGCCTGGGCTCCTGAGCCAGGCTACTGGGCATAAGCCCTAGCCCCAAATGTACTTCCTGTGTAACCAAAGATATTTATTTAACTTCTTGTGAATTTGTCTGTTTATAAAATGAGGATAGCAAATACACCTTTCTCAGGGTTGTTATGAGGACTGAACAAGTTAATATATGTAAAGTACTTAGAACTGTGCCTGGTACATAGTAAGCATGAGGAGGAGGGTGTGGGAAAGTGGGAGGGAAACGCCAATAACTTAGTTAAGAGAGAAATTAAATATTCCCTGTGAGTGATCAGAAAGGGCTCACGTCATTCTTTTGTCAAGTAATACCTGAGTTATGACGATGCTAGAACGAGAGTATCCAGGCTCCCCATGGACTAATCAATGAGCCAGCGTAAACGAGTTAATCCACAGCACCCCAGGCAGACGTCAGGATGCTCACGGAGACTGGCTCTGTCTCCTGAAGCAGCTACACTTCCTGTTTCTGCCCTGGGTCAGTTTTTCAGTGAGTCTGTCACCTCCCCATTGGTTTTCCTGTGCTTGGAAGTTATAAAGATTTGCATTAAGACGAAACAAAAGAACTAAGCAGGCCTGTCGTAGTCGTGTTTTGTTTGTTGTAGAGCTAGAGAAGGCACCTGAAAGACCCAGGAGCAAAATGCCCTCCTTTTATACAAGTGGGAGGACTCTGGGTCTGCCTAAGATATTGCAGGCAGTGGTGAAGAGATTTGGAAATGTGTCTTTCCTGAATGTGTTTGCACATATTTATGCCAGTGTTTTATTGAATCAAACAAAGTTAAGCGTTTATTAACTTGGAGTAAGCCATTGTACTAAAGTCTTTGATGTCCTAACTCCAAATGAAGAGGAAGTAGAAAGCATATTAAAATGACAATATTGTATTATTGTTCTTGTCTTCAGTAATTTTTAACTACTTCACTTCTGAAGTCAGTGCGATGGTGTTTTGTGAACATACTTAGGGTCAAAAATCAGGGTTTGATTCCAGCAGCCATCAAAGTCAAATTTTAATCTAGCCTTCCATAGGCTACCAAATGTCTTAATTAATAGGTGTAATGATATCTACCTCCTAGGATTTTGTGGAGATTAATTAGTTAATTAGAGGAAGTTACAAAGGGGAAATCCATGGAAGATAATAGGGATTTAGGAAACGCAATCTCCGTCCATGCCTGCCCTTCCCTAAGAGACAGATTTTAATGAGGACACCATTTAATTTTAACATGAATACAATCACTTCTTTCCTAATCATTTCCTCCTGAGTCAAAAGCTGACACAGACTCATTTCCCCTCTCTAGATCTGCTTCCTTCTTTGCAAAGTGAGGTGGTTGGCTTATGTTTCACCTCCAATATCCTTCAATATCTGGGCTTCCAGGGCGTCTTCCCAGCCTTCCTTTGGCCTAGGGAAATCCAGTTTATCCCAGCCATCAAAGTCTCCCCTTTGCTGAAAAAGAAAGTAAGTTGAAATGCTTGTGGGTGACTAGAGAAAAATTGCCTCACAATTTCTCCTCTATGAAAGCATATTTTTCATTTTTTGTTAGCTATAAAGCACTACACCATCATGTAATGTATTATTAATATTACTATTATTTTTCCATTCTCACTATGCTGCTTCCTCCCTCTTCCACAATTGAATGAGAGAAGTAAATACTTCATAATAGGCTAAATCCATAGGTAGGTCCAGCAGGAAAGAAGACGTGTGCGTATACGTCCCTACCCCCAGTGCTAATCAGAGTTCCTTCCATCACACCTCTGCTCAGTCTTTTCTGCTTAGCTACTCACTCTCCCTTCTGACTGGACTGGCATGACTAATGGCTCAGGCCAAGCCTGTGGTCAGAGATTCTGGTTGTTTTTACAACCACGACAGATTGGGAGCCTCTATCAACTCTTGACTGACAAGGAGAACCTAGGCACTATACGGATTGGACAAGAGAAGGATCTGGCTTCCCTAATGGTTACCTGGACTGGCTGAGTGACCCAACTTGGAAGTATGGAGGTGTTGTCAGCCGATGGGGCAGACTTTCACCAATGGGAGAGAGGAGGGAGCCAGCAGAGAAAGTGTGCTGCCTTCCTCGCCTCTCTTCCTACCCCATGGTCAGTTCTGAGATATACTCTCCTCCTACAAAATTGATCAATCAGACATGTTTGGTGACCAATATGGTCACCTTTGTAATGCACCCCTTGTGTTTGCTCTCTGACACAGGTTGGGTTCCCTGGGAAGCAGACTCTAAAACCAAGTTTGATGTGTTGTGTCAGGGACTTCTCTTGGGATCCATGCCCGTAGAAGGTAAGGAAGGAGCAGTCTGAGCAGAGAAAGAAGTTGGGTTCCGAGGTAGTCCTAGTGGAGACAGCAGCTATATTTATAGACAACTTTGACTGTCTGATGGCCCTCCAGATTTATCCCAAATTGGTGCGGGCAGATTGAGCACTTGACTCCTACGTCAGCCGGTCACTGATGTGGGCTGGGAAGGCAGCATGGCCTTTAGAGGGGCAAATGCCAAAAGGGGTTGACAGCAGAGGGCTCTCTTCCGATAGTACCCCAGCAACTAAAGGAATAAGTCCACCTTTCCTTAGAGGTGTCCTGGGTATGCCTGACAGCACTACTGCAGTGTACCTCTGCACTACTTAGATCCAGTTCTTTGTATAAGTACAGAGAGCAGCTCCTGGAGGACTCTGTGGGCCTGTTTTTCTGGGACAGACTTATAAGAAGAAGGTCGATGGATTAACTATAGCCACACTACTGCAGCTGGTCTCAGGACCTCAGCTGATATTAATCATCTCTCTCCTCTACTGTCCATTCCAGGCTCCCCTTGCCCTCAGCTAGCACCTCTGCTGGTCGCAATGGCTAACTCAGTGACATCACGCTCATCCCTGAGGAGTCTGAGCCCCTTGAGCTCTGGACCCTTTGCAGACTATGGTTACTGTCCACAGAGATAGGCAAGTGGATCCCACACATATTGCTTCCTGTCCTCAGGTGTCACATGAGCCCGGCCTCAGTTTCAGTTAATTCTGATGGGATAGCAACTCTGAAGTACGCCAGCAGCAGTCATAGCTTAGAGTTCAAGGTGACTGCGGTGTGTCTTTTGATGGAAGTTTTTCTTCTTGGGAACCCGGAACTCTAGAAACACAGAGTTCAGAGTTGTGAGGATGGGAAACAAAATTCCCCCAAGGGGTCCTTGGGAGTGATGGTACAGGCCACACCTGCTCCACTCTGTGGGTCCTTGACCCATGTATTTACCTACTAGGGACACAACATCATAAATAACTGTTGATTTAGAGTGCATACTGTATCCTGGAGGGAGGTTTTCCATCCTGGCCGGTATCACCTCTGAGCTGGTATTTCCACTGTGTCTTCATCAGGCCGAGCCATTGCTCTGTCAGGTCAGCACCTTCTGAGTGGTGAAGTACATGACATGGTCATGTGCCCCTTTTTGTGCTCCTGTTGGTGTAAAGTAGGTCCCTTGGTCCGATGCAATATTTTGTGGGATCACATGCTAGTGGATCAAACAAACACTCTGTAGAGTGGGCAGGTCTTACGGGCGGAAAAGGGAAACCCATGCCAGGAATATGTGTCTATTCCTGTTGAATGAATTGCTGGGACATTCAGACTGAAGGAGACTAATGTAGTCGATTTGTCACCAAGTGGCTTGTTCAGCGATGATGCTGAATCAGGAACTCAGAGTTGGTCTCTGGTGAATGCTGATTGGACACTAGGCAATGGCAATCATCAGTCAGTCAAAGAAAGTGGAAGCAGATGATGTTGAGCTCTAATCATTGGGCCCTGGTGCTGTGGCTACTCTACTCCCATGCTCCTTATGTCAGCATTAAGTGTCCAGTGACAAAGGGTAGTTGATGGCAACTGTCTGAGTTGTTTCGTGTACATGGTTGTTTAGTTCCTCCTCTGTGACCAGTGCTCTCCAGTGGATACTGAATGTAGTACAGAAATATTCATACATTGCGCCCACTCCCTCATATTCATCCACATGCCTCCTGAAGGAGAAAGATTGTAAGAGGACAAGGGGTCTCAGACAGAGGGCAGGAGAGCTAACAGAGCCCTGGTGCAAAACATAGAGTGTCTTTTTGCAATGTGTGTTCACTGGAAAGCAGACCGAGACAGAGACTGACATGTAGGAAGTTTATTAGGAAGTGACCCTGGGAAAGGATGGGAACAGAGGTGGGCAAGGAAAAAGCTGGGCTATGATGAGGGAACTGGAACTGAGACAGCCCTTCGGAATTGTCTCAAGTTGAGGCATGAGGGCCGGGCCTTTATGCCACTGCATTGGCCAGTCGTTGGCTGTGGTCTTCTCCGGGAAGAGGATGTTGCTAGGATGAGTCACGCCTCGTGAGCCAAGGCAATGGCTGAAGAGGGCTGGCAGCTCAGGGCTGTCTCCCAGCAGCAGTTCCAGCAACTGGGGGAACAATCCCACTACTCCTGAAGTGACGTATGGGTGGTGTGTCACAGCTACCACCAAACTTTTCTTCCTCCCTTGCCTCATTTTCTTCTTTCTTTTACTCTTAATTTCCTGGGATGCACCCCTAATTAAATAGTAGCATATAAGCTTTGCTTTGGGCTCTCTTTTCTAGAGAATCTGGGCTAAAAGACCAAAAAGCTGTCATGTTTGTTTTAACTTCTGTTTCATAATCCTATGTTGACCTGTTCCAAAGTGACATTCTCTACTATAAAAGGAATTATAGAATTAATACCACAAAAAAAAAGAAAGAAAGAAAGAAAGAAAGAAAGAAAGAAAGAAAGAAAGAAAGAAAGAAAGAAAGAAAGAAAGAAAGAAGGAAAGAAAGGGAAAGAAAAAGGACTAGAACAAGGTGGATTAAGGGCAGGGCACTTGACTTCTAGAGGAGCTCAACTATTCACTTGTGAATATAAGGAATGTAACTTAATTTCTCAGATTTAGTTTCCAGTTTGATATAGTGGACATAATAATGTCTGATTTTCCAGCCTCTGATGATGCCAAGCGTCTTAAAGTATATAACGTGTGTCAGAGTCCTTTGCGGCTATCACAAAATCTCTAGTAACAAATTCTCACCCTCCACCGTCATATTCTCCAGAAAATGCAGTGGACAATGAAGCAGTGATATCGCCCTTCTAGACTCAATGTCAGGGCTATATGGTGCACAGTCCCTTACAAATACGATGATGCTGTGACACTAGGAAGCTACCCGCTCAGGTGTCTCTCTTGTCCCCTACCCAGGTTCCTGATGCCCCACCACTGAAGAGTAAGGTTTTTCTGCCTTTAATCCTTTCTGAGCTTTCAGTGAAAGCAACAGGGCCAAGATATTGCCCAACTCCAGGCACCATTGCCAGTTGAATCTCTAAGTGGGGCCTCCTGGGGTTATGCTATGTCATGGCTCATTGACAGGTACCTGCAAGCAAAACAGGCACCTTCTCTGTGGGGGAACAGGAGCATGGAAGGGGAAATGTTGGGAATCAGAGCAATGAAAAGAGAAACTGAAACGTGAAAACGGGGGGACAGCCTTGTCCTACGTCTGGATTGCAGTAAGGCCGAGCCTTGGTTAGGTTCCACCAAGAGCCACAGGGGTACACTACCTGCCACAGGAGAGCCAGCACCAGAGCTCCTTGCTATTCTACTGAACCTTCCATCTCCTTCCCTCTGAAACCCTCAGTGGCTTCCCTTAGTGGGATTTGTATGCATTTCTCTTTTGACCTATGTATGAGAGGGTGATGTTCATAATTATTAGAATAAAATTTTTAGTTCTTAGCTTAAGCCTTATAATGAAAATGACTTTCATTCTGACTAACAATGGGAAATTAGAACATGACCCACTATTACTTAATTAGCCCCCTCTTTTTCTGCCGAGATTTAATTCTGAAAGTCTTTTGAAAGGTACCAAGTTAGAAGTGAAATAATAACACAGAATCCTCAAGCACTCTCAAGGGAGGGATGGCTAAAAGTCATTTTTAAAAAAGAAAAAAGTATTGGGAAAATAATGAAAGGAAACATCTCTGACATACTAAAACTAAAACAAACCATATGCTGTGGCAGAAAATTATTTCCTGTCACCCTGGATGAAGGTTACCTGGGAAGTTCCTCCTTCCCCTTGTGAAGACTGTGCATGGCTCCTCTTGGAATCACAGGACCTCGTTCCCTCTAACTGCAGGGCTCTGAGTGGCTGTCGTGCCCCATAGTATCTGCCACTGAGCCCACCGCAGAGCCAGCAGCAATTATTGGAATGTCAGGCCATGATCTACTTTCCAGTTTTGTGAACCAGTAAAAGCACAGACTTCATTGATTTTTTAGCAGATCAATGCCAGCCACCCTAGACCAAGGTGGCACTGAAAAATCTGTAAGCAGTTCTGCCTACGGTGAACTGAGCTGCACAGACGACCAAATAGGAGCATCTACAGTGTATCTTTTATCGGATCTCTGCAGTCACTCTGAAATAAAATATCTATAGGTAAATCAACACAGTTACAGAGGGATATTTCCAATCCATAGACTGAAAGGAAATGGCAGGATGCCACGGAGCCACGCTTGGGGCTTGTCAGTGCTGGCATAGCAGGTGGCTGCAAATCTGAAGGAATCTCAAGAGCAGCCAAATGTTACTTCTGGACCAAACACAGAGTTATAAAATGTTATAGATGGAAGGGGTCATAGAAATGATCTAGCTCAGTGATCGTCAATTGGTGGGTAGGCTATGTGGGGGTGGGGGAAGCTGCTAATTAGAGTCACTGGGGAGCTTTTTCAAAATATAAATACAGGTTATGTAGAACTGCCTGACTCAGCGTGAGAGTATATTGGAGTTTGGGTGGGTTGTGAGGTGGTCTTACAAATATTTTAAAATTCTTATAATTGACTCCTCACCTCCCTAGAGAACACAGTGTTTTAAAGAAAAGAAAAGAAAAAATTCAGTCCCAGAGAGGTAGGCTTCAGCAAAAGCCACAGAGCTAATAAAATGTAGAACTGGGACTCCTATCCAGATGTTCCGATTCCAAACTCAGAACACTATAAATTTGCTTCATCCTTCATAGAATACGATCAGTCTGTTGTTAAATTTAGAGATCACATGCAAAAATCCTTTGCATCCCTTCACCTCAGGGCCTAGCTGAACTCCTTTCTGGTGACAATGAACTGACTAACTGTTAATTTGAAAACAGGATCATCAATGGCTTCACTCAATGGGATTTGTACAGGTATCGCTTTTGACCTATTATGAGAGGGTTACATATGTATGAGTGGGTTTCTTAAAAACAGCATATAGGTAGGTCTTCCTTTTAATGTAATCTGACTTTAAAATTGGAATGATTAGACTATTTAAAGTGCATGTGCTAATCAATCTGGTTGGGCTTAGATGTTTTATTTGCATGACTTATTAATTTTGTTCTTTTCTCTTCCTGCCTTTTGGGGGGACAAGGAGATTAATCAATTTATGTATAATTCTATTTTTTTCCATTATTATTTTATTACCTGTGTCTCTTTGATATTGTTGTCATTGCTTTCTAATAGTGACTCAAAGGTTCAATACACATTTTTATTATTTTTGCTTTAGACAGTCAATTATCTTTTAAAGAAAAACATTTGATTACAAAAACAATATTTCATATTTACCCATATATATTTAATTTCTAGTGTTTTTCGTTTCTTTATACAGATCCAAATTTCCATCTGGTATAATTTTTCTTTTACCTGAACAACTTTCTTTAATAATATTTCTCACAGTGCAGGCAATGGTGTGCTAGAGCCTAATCACACAGGCTTACAAGAGACAATCATGTGTATCTCTTCCCTACTCCTTTTCTCAGACGTGACTGGTTGATACTTTGAAATTGGCCATAGTAGGATTACTTACACCATGAAAATCAGAAAATATAACAAATCTAGGCTGGTTTTCCAGGAATATTGTTCCACATTTGCCATCACACAACTTAGTGCAAGCCTAGTTTTATATGTCTGAAAAAGTCTTTATTTCATCTTAATTTTTGAAAGACACTTATGACCCCCAAAAGGATAAAAATAAATGAAAGAACATCACTGTACTTGTACATCATATTCAGGTTACTAATAACTAGGGACAAAAGAAAATCTTAAGCGATCTCAAAGAAAAACATGATACATTATGTACAGAGGACCAAATATGAGAATGAGAGCAGACTTCTCACAGGAAATGTTGCAAGCCAGGAGAAAATAGGGTAACACCTTTAAATTACTAAATGCAAACTATCAATCTAAAATTCTATACCCTGCCAAATTTTCCTTCAAAAGATGAAGTAAGACAAAGAAAAGACTGAGAAAGCAAGCTAGTGTCTAAGCAGGATTCATAAATGCTCTGGTGAGTTTGGCAAACTTAGGGACAAGTTATCCAGAAGTCTCCTTGCAGGAGGGATTGGGGGAACTTTTGCTTTAAAAAAGGCATCTTTTTTAAAAAAAAAAGGGAAGCAGACTGACCTAGCAGTAAAGTTCAGTGTTAATGGGTGCAGGACCGGTAATGCTGTAAGTGCAACGTGCAGTCACTTGGATTTTACACAGGGCCCAGTGTCTATGGGATTCGTATCTAAGGCCAGTGACAAAGACATAGACTTGGCTGTAGTTAAAAACTGAAAGCTATGTTTTCCTGCAAGTTTTATGAAACTTCGGGGAGTAATCAAGACCATGTTGACACTCTTTTAACAGAACATAGAACCAGAAATGTTGAGCAACATTATGTTCAAATTTGCCCCAAGCTGGTAATGCCCAGTTTCTCTGAAAATAAGACCTAGCCAGACAATCAGCTCTAATGTATCTTTTGGAGCAAAAGTTAATATAAGACCCGGTATTACATTATATTATATTATATTATATTATATTATATTATATTATATTATATTAATTATATTATATTATATTACATTATAAAGACCCGGTCTTATATTATAGTAAAATAATACTGGGTCTTATATTAATTTTTGCTCCAAAAGATGCATTAGAGCTGATTGTTCAGCTAGGTCTTATTTCCAGGGAAACACGGTGGTTTATGAGCATGGATGAGACTCATTTGGAAGTCCCAGATAATATTAAAGGTGTCTTTGCTGCAGGATGAAATCCTGCTTTAGCTGAGGGAAAAAGAGCAAGTAAAAACACTTTATTTGTTATGGACCTTTGTCGTGGATATTACCAGTGTCGTTTTAATTCTTTTTCTATTATTTGGAGTATTTTCCTTATTGTGTCCCATGTCCCTAGGGTAGAAGCAGAAGCTCTTTCCCAGCCTTTCTTAAAGCTAGTGTAAAAGCAGTCAGATATACTACATGAGATTATCATTTAGAAGTCAACATGCAGAAACAGGTACCAAAGGGAATCCATTGATTAGAAAGAATAACCACAGAGACATCTGACTTGCAAAGAAGCAGTGAGGGAAGTTCTAGAATGTGGAAAGTTGTGTATCTGAGCTGAGGGTCAGCAGCAGGGTCCATGCTAAATTGACCTTAGTGTAAGGTTTGGGCACTGTTCTCATTCCATAGCTTCTAAGAGCCATTCTCTGACCTCCAGGGAGGTTGTGACCTGCTTAATATCCTTTAATACTCTTTTACTGTGTACACTAGCATGATAGGGGTCTGTTGTTTTCATCTAACAACCCCAGCTGATACGCTCCCTACTGTATCCTGATTTCTGCAGTCATAATCCCAAGTGTACCTCCCCAAACATTCTAACACTCTCTCATTTTCCATAGTCCTAAATTTTCAGAATTCTAACTTTGCATTCTCACATGCAGTCAACCTATGGATAAAATGCTTTTCAAGTGTATTCCTTGAAATTTCAAACAACTTTGTGAATCCCACAAGACCTCAACTTGGCAAAGATTGAATATTTTTCAAGGGTCACCAGAGGAATATTGAGTAAAAAGCATACCCTAAAGAATAAGGTAATTCTGTTTCCTCCCCTTAATGGAAAGAGGAACTCTGGCGGGAATTATACCATTCTCTTGTACACTCAGGATGCCTGGTCAAAACACCCATGCTCCAACATGAAGACTCCACCATGTTGGAAGACAGCAGCCACTGTCATTTCTGTACACCTAAGGAAAAGAGGAGAATCATTTATAAAGAAATCAACCTGGAGTCCTCACTGCATGAACAGGAAGGAATTTTGAAATTAGCTATTCAAGTGTGTGATACCACTTAAATCTTTCCTCTATTTTTAGAAACAGAACAAGATGTCTTGAACATGCAGGTTTCCCTCAGAATGTTTAAACTAAATTTGTAATTGACCACGAACTAGTATGTGTATGTGTATGTGTATGTGTATGTGTATGTGTATGTGTATGTGTATGTGTGTATATATATATGTATATATATATATGTATATATATATGTATGTATATATATATATATATATATATATATATATATATATATGTATATATATATATATATATATATATATGGTTGGCACAATAATTGTAATTAACATAATTTCAGCTTTTCACAGACTTTATCTCCTATTTGCATCTGTGATTGTCTTCCTGTGCTCCTTCTCCCCTCCAGGGGCTCCCTTGCTCTACTCAACCTTCTTACTTTTCCAGCCCTCAATGCACCTTCTGTCCCCAGTACATTAGTCCTACATCAGGAGAGGAATAGATGTATTCATGCATAAATGTGTAATTGATAACATTTAACTACTAACTCTCTGATGGGTGTATTTGCATTTCAACTTTAAGCCTAAGGATGGATTGATATGAGAGTCTGCCTCTGGCTTTCTTGTCATGTCTAGATTTATGACCATGGTGAAGCTGCTGACATGACTCCCAGACAGTATGTCAGGCAGGGACATAGGCTGGCCCTGCCTGTATTTACCTCAGCGCTGGGTGTACATTTGCAGGTATTCCGCACCAGCAAAGAGCTGAAAGTCAGTCTCTGGGGCCTTCTTGCTAAGCAATATGTGCAAGAAGTACCAAAGACTTAAAAAATAAAAGTATAAAAGCAAGTCTGAGAAGTCATTATTACACCCATGTGCCATGCCATTCTTGTACGCTGCCACTGTTGTGGTATCTGCCTCCTGTAGGAATGGAACCTGCTGCCAGGAGCATTTGCTTTCACGAGTGGTATGGTGTCACTGGTGAGGTCAGTGGGACACTCGGTGACCAAGTAGGCTCATCAAACAGCTTCAGGAGCACCGCCCATCACCCATCCCCACCCTAGGCTGGGAATGACAGCTATGTGCCTTTGTTGTATTGCCTGATCATTTGCAAACACTTTCATGTACAGCAGCATTAGGAGGACAGCAGAAGAGGAGCTATTCTTATTTGATAGATGGATCTCCGAGTAAAGGGTGACACACCTAGGAATGCTCAAGAAGGGACTCAAACTGCTTATAAATCTAGCACTCTTTCTACCACATCCCACTCTTCATCATGCATCGCCCATGGAGGACACACATGCATAGACGTACACACACAGAGGTTGATGGATACTGAACTGGCCCTTGTACAAATACATTTATAAGGAGCTACAGAAGCATCTTAATGGGTTGGTAAGGCAACAAGATTCTCAGTAGATAGGCAAGGATTCCACTTTTTATCCCACAAATATGTATTGAGCACCTACTGTGTGCTAGTCACTGGACTAGGGACTGGGGTATAATAATACACAGGGTCCTGGCCCTCCTGGAGCTAATCTAACCATTAAGAGAATAAGAATCGTTGATCATTTTAGCAGCTAAGGTTTAGGCTCATGGTTGCTATGATTGCCTGATGCTGTAATTTTCCTATTAAAATTCTCTTCCCTAGCTGGTTATAAACCTTAGAGGGCAAAGATCACATGTTTTTATAACCACCACATCACAATTCAAGGGAGGGGAAGGGAGGACAATGTGTGGAAAATTCCAGGGACAGCTCTCTATGAAGGGAGTTGACGGCCATTGGTTATACTGTTAGTTTTGACCTCCCTAAATCACTCCCCTAGGCTCCACTGGAATCGTATATTTTCTTTATGTAAAAAGGTCCATGCACAAAAATGTTGGGGAGTCCAGAATCCAAAATGTTTTCAGGTCCATCAAAATTGCTTGAACAAAACATTTGAGTTACTCATTCCATGTAGACAAAGACATAGATACCTGGCAACTATGACCTAAAGATCCCGTGTGTTGCACTATGGCCACACATGCTATCAGTCACCTGTGTGGGCAGTGCAGCCTTCACTTCTCTGCAAGCAGAGACAGCAAACTCCCCAGAGGCACAGGCACAAGGGAGGGCTCACTTGCCTTCTGCATCTTTTTCTCTGACCTGTTTCCAGCATCTTCCATATTCATGTCCTATACTGAAATAGGAAATAATCTGACAGGAGTATCTTATACTTTAGTATTTAAATTCAGCTGGTTTATAACCAGCTAAGGAAGAGAATTTTAATAAGAAAATTACATTTATGCACACCTGCTATGTGCCAGCAGCCATAATACCGACCACATTTCATAAAGAGCTTCTAATCTGTAAGACAGAAAGGAGACCTATACACAGAAGAGTAGAGCTTCTAAGTTACTAACAAAGTAGCACACAGGCACATAGGAAATGGATAAAAATGTTAGAGGCAAGTAAACTGTGTAAGTAACAGATAAATGATTAATTTCTGTGTTCAACTAATATGTATTTCTCCCATGTTTCTGAAACTTTGGTCGTTGCCAGAGATACAGAATAAAACAAGGTAAGTCCTTGCCCTGATGAAATTTAAATTCTAGTGGGAGAAATATATAAATCATAAATAAATAAGGAAGTGATCTACCTTGTTTCCTAACCACCCCTCACCCCTCAATGTCCGCCATGGCGCATTCCTCCTGAACTACCAGCTTTTCTACACATGAGTCATTTTCATTCATATCTCTCAGATGTTGTTTCCTTACTTACAGAAATTTCCTCCATTTTCTGGTCCCCTCCCATCCCTCAAGGCTCAGCTCCAAAGTCAGCTCTCCTTCCAAACCTTTCCTGCTAATCTCAGGTGTGGGGACAGAGCCAGGAGTGCAGTTTCCAGGCTCTCAGCCTCACGTGGAAAGGTGCTCACTCGGGTAGTAAATGGCCATCAACTGTGATTGAATGGCCATCAGCTGTGGCTAATTGGCTGTCAGCTGTAACCAGTGAGCCATTGGCCACTAATATAACTGCTGTGGCTACGCTAGCAGCAAATGGGGGCTAGAAAGAAGATGGTGGCTGAGCTAGCAAGAGCGGATTGCAGAGAGGCGGATGCCACCAGCAAGAGTGTAGTGGTATGACTCCCCTACCTATGGCTCCGTGGGTGTTCCTTTTTGGCCTCACCATATCCTGTGTTCTTATGCAGGGAGTGGGAGCTGAGACCCTGCATGCCACCCTGCATGACGTCAGGAAATGTTAACATTCTCTCCTCTGGATTGCCATATACTTGGCCTCAATTTCTGCAGGTGTAACACTGAAGTGCAATAAAATGTTTATATGCCTTTTCCCCCATTAGACAAGGAATTTCTCAAGAGAAGAGACCTTCCATGCCCTGTGCTAGGACATCAACCGTGCATGGAGCTGAAATATAATAACATCATCAGCCACGATGATAACAATGACACAAGCTAAAAGTGCCAACAGTGTGCCAGGTGAATGAATTCCAAACAAACCTTTGAAATATATGTTTAATTATGTCCATTTTATAAATGAGAAAACTGAGACCCATGATTTACCCAAAGTCAGAAAATTAGCAAGGGATAAATATCTGATGAATGATCCATAAATTGGTGTTTGTTTTGTTATAACAAAGAACTCTGTGCACATGCACTCATCCTTAAAAATTAGGTATTCAAAAGGTGTAAGTACCTGCTCAAAACTTTTTTAAAAACTTGAGGGATATTGAGCATCATCGTCACAGCAGCAAAATCCAGTCACACATCAAGTTTTGTGGACCTGAATGAGGTAAATTACGTTAAATTAAAGAATAAATGATCTACATGAAGAAACTCCAACGCATACAATTCCCAGAGGAACATTTGAAAGCCTTGGCCTTTATTTTCTCTTGGACACATATTTTCTCCAGTTTCAAAGGCAGCTGTAAAAGGAAATGAGGCCAGGAGTTTACGGGCAGTGGTGAGACTGAAAAAGGGAGAACTGTATTTTTTTCATCATGCAATGTCTCCCTTCCTTCCACCGTACAGAATACCACGTCTGTACCCACGTAGCCAACACTCATTGGAGCTCGGACAAACGGACACAGTGGCTCATTTTCCTAGTTAAGAGAAAAGTTGGATCAAAAATGTTGACATTTGGATGACTTATCCAACTTGTCTGTGTTATAAAATCTCAGGATTCACCAGTGTATTGGGCACTCTTTTGCTTGTGGAGCTTGAATGGGAAAGACAAAATCTGAACATGTTATTTCCTATTGGTCTGAAGTACTGTGATACTAAAATTGTCTGTAAAAGCTTGGAATCTCATTAACAAAGATATCATGAAAAGGTAGAACAGTGGCACATTTCTGTTCAACAAAGTCTTCCTGGTCTCCATTTCTTTGCAATAAAGTTATCTTTCTGATATAGAGACAGGAAATAAAGCTGATTTTGACAATTCTCTCTAGGGTTGTTTTAATCAGCCTACTGCGTTAGCGTTCATGACACCAACAGCATTCATTCTGAAAGCTCCATTCAATCACCCTAAATAAATCAGTCATCAGAAATCCAATCAGGGATGAAGGGCTTGGGTATTATAGAGTCATGCTTTGAATCCTGATAGTTTAAAAAAATATTCATATTATTGGACTAGAAAAATGTTGCTTATTAGCAGTATTAAACTGGTTATAATTTTAAACTTACATAATTTTGCCTGTCAGCTAAAGACACGAGAGAATTTATTTAATAGTCAGGAACTCTGCCATCTTTTTGTTTTTCTTTTTTTCTGTGTTTTCAATTCTTAGAACAGTATTTGGCTTTTAATAGAATATATATATAATTATTATTGAAAATAGAGAAAGGGTATAGTCAATTGTAAATCAGGGGAACCTAGGACATTCTACTGAGTGCTGCAATAGGGGAACTTAGAGTAGCCAGAGGTCATTAGGGGGCTGGTGAGATGAAGAAAGAGAAGTATTAGGGTATAGAAAGGGGTCTTGAGCATTGATTCCTTCTAGCACATTCTTCATTTCAGTTATTGTATTCTGCATTTCTGACTGGTTCTTTTTTATGGTTTCTGTGTCCTTTTTTAAAAAGATTTTATTGGGGACGGGGAACGGGACTTTATTGGGGAACAATGTGTACTTCCAGAACTTTTTTCCAAGTCAAGTTGTCCTTTCAATCTTAGTTGTGGAAGGTGCCATTCAGCTTCAAGTTGTTGCTGCAACCTGTGATTGAGAAGACGAGCTCCAACCAGCTGAGCCATCTGGGAGCTCAGTGGCAGCTCAGCTCAAGGTGCTGTGTTCAATCTTAGTTGCAGGGGGCAGAGCCCACCATCCCTTGCAGGACTCAAGGAGTTGAACTGTCAGCCTTGTGGTTGAGAGCCCACTGGCCCATGCGGGAATTGAACCGGCAGCCTTCGGAGTTAGGAGCATGGAGCTCCAACCGCCTGAGCCACCGGGCCATCCCCTCTATGTCCTTTTTTATGCTTGCTATCTCTTTGTTGAACTTCTAAGTTCCTTGAGCATCTTTATAACCAGTGTTTTGAACTCTCTGCTCTCCACCACGTGAGAAAACCATCATCTGCAAAGCAGGGAGAGTTATCTCACCAGATGCTGGATGCACCTGCACTTTGATCTTGGACTTCGCAGCCTCAAGAAGTGTGAGAAATAAGTGTTTGTATTTAAGCCGCCCAGGCTATGGTAATTTGCTATCACAGCCTGCACTAAGACGGTGCAGAAATAGGAACAAGCTCAGGGAACAGTCAGTAGACTGTGACTAGAACTGAAGTACACGCAGAGGAGTGAGAGAACAAAACTAGAAAGGGAATTTTCTGTGTGTCTTAAATGCCAAGTTGGAAGATCTGTGCTTAATTCAGTGGGAAGCTATTAGTGCAGTGCTTGAGAATGTTGAGAATCTGGTAAGCACTATGCACTCATTTCTCCAGAAAAGTACACATATGTACAAAATGTTGCACACTATCTCAGAAGTTTCAGACACCTGGAGCTCCTTCTGGACCTTCCTTCCCCAGAAACATCTGGAGTAAAGACATTTCAAAGAGCTTTACTAAAGGAAATTTTCATTTCGTGTTATTTTAGTTCATTCTTCCATACATGATCTAAATCAGGGGTGTCCAAACTTTTTTCAACATTTTTCACCAAGGGCCATATGCAGTAAAATACACAAACAGCAGAGCCACTCACTCGAGGTGAAGTACGTATTGCCTCACCTGGTTTATTTAAGTAAGCTAAATATATTTTTGGAATTTGCTGTGGGCCAATTAAAAATGGATTGTGGGCCACAGTTGGCCTGCGGGCTGCAGTTTGGACACCCCTGGTCTAAATGAAGAGACCGACTGATACAACTTACGAACTAAAAAGGTTTTCTTAAGTGTGATCTATATTAGAATCACCTTCCGGGCTTATAACACATCCATATTCCTAAGTCCCACCTAGATACACTCTGGTCTCTAGTGGGGACCAGGTGAGATACATTTTTAACTGGCACTGACTGATTGTGATGCCCACTTCACCTGGAGAACAGCTGCTCTAGTGATGAAGCAGGTAATGTGGTGACAGTGTTTGCTTTCAAGTTTCCAGCAGAGAATGGAAGAGACAGAACTCAAGAAAAAAATATATGGTATTGTTTTCAACTCCACTAATTCTCAAGACATTTTCTGCACTCGGTACCAATTTAAGCTAAGCATGGGAACATCTTCAACTGTAGAGTGTTAGACAGGACAGTGTTTACCCTGGATAAAGCTGGCTCCTTTACATTAGCCAGGACACTAGCATCTCAGGGCCATAGTGTTGGTAGCTACTGATGGATCCCAGGGGATTAAGATAAACAGTCATCATCCTTGACCTTAATGTGATCACCTGCCACAGCAACCAGAGTAGTTTCTGTCCTGTGTCTTTGATCTGAAAAGAGCCAAGGTTTCATTTATACATCAGTGTATCTTTTCAGGAAGCATTTTGCTAAATGACAGGAATTGACAGGGTTCTGGAATCAGTAGAGTCTGCTGCTTATCAGAGTTCTACGGGGTTCTGACGTCTTTTCCTTTTTGCAAAACAATCACCATGACTGTATTCTAAAAAATGCTATTGATTCCTGAAAATTTGGTTTTTGATTCAGGCATTCCACACATTCATTTCTAGTTAGGAACACAACATTTTATGATTTAATATTAAACTACCAAATCAATGTATTAAGCTTTCTGATTATGTTTAAACAAATGAACAAAAACAAGTGTGAATAATAGGTTGATTGAGGAGGTAGTTGTTAAATGAAGCTATCATTTTCATTTTCCTGATAATCCAAACCTGTTCTAGAATATTTCCCTAGCAAGCACATATACTACTATCTATACTCAAGTGTTCAGTTCATCCAAGAATAAAGACTCATGGTATTTGCATAAATAGCCATTTTTAGTCTTCCTTAGGCATGCTAGCATATATTTATTGTTTTTGGCTCCCCAGCACTGTTTTCTCTCTTCTTGTGGAGAGCTCTCCCTTCCCTACTCTAATCACAAGGTTTCATTGGGAGCTGTCAATCACAGAACTCCACCCCCATCCCAAGCTTGTCCAATCATTACCTCTCCTCAACAGGGGGTCACTTGATTGGCCTGGAAATGGGCACAGTCAGAGTTCTGCTCAAAGATTTTTTGAACTAGAGCTGGAGTAGTTAGGTGAACAGTGATAGGAAGATGAAGATAAATTTTCTGGTCTCTGATGGTGAAGCTGTGCGTGTCTGAGTCCAGAGAGTCTGGTCGCTCTGAAAGTTGATCAGAAGCGAACCAAAATGAAGCCATCGTACAAAAGGAGAGGTATTTTTAAGCAACTCCTTCGGTTCTAAGATCCACCCTACTGTGCTTCAATGCTACTACGCTGTCTAATGTGGAAGCTACTGGCCACATGTGGCTAGTGAGCAATTGAAACGTGGCTGGTTCAAACTGAATTGTTCCGATGTCTAACGTGACACTGGATTTCAAATATTTGGCATAAAAAAGGTAAAATACCTATTAATGATTTTTTATAATGAATAAATGTGAAATTATAAAGTGTTGCATATAAAAATGTTAAGTAAACCAGATTTTAAAATTAATTTCACCCAGTTTTTTATTTCATCTTTTTTATTTTTTAGTGTGGCTTTTAGAAATTTTTATGTTACAGATGACTCTCAAGTTATATTTTCATTGAAAGAGCATTGCTCTGTTGTGAATCTGCGTTTTTTCATTTCTCTGTTTGTTTAGCTACTTTGGGTAGGGTATGTGGGATTGGCAGCCTGTAGAGCCCTAATTGATGCTGAAACTGGTAGCTGGAAGAGAGGCATTTAGAGGGACTGATCCAAAATGTGGAAGTGGCTCTGCTCAGGTGCAGAGGGGGCAGGGAGGTTTTCTCCATCCTGAGTTAGGAAACAGTAGCAAAGCAGTTAGTTCATCTTTACAGGTTATTCATTGTTTTTCAGATCATGTACCTATCCTCACTGAGTTTAGGATTTTACAGGATTGAGTAGGGAAAAAAAATCAGGATTTTGGAGGTAATGGCTACTTCTTGCAACCTCCGATAAGGTTCTACAAGAGGGAAAACAAAATATGGTCCAAGCAGAGGCATCTGAAAGTGGAGCAGGATAGCAGCCCCACACAATTGTCTCAAGAGAGGCCATTCTGCCCCGGGCACGCTCTGGATTTCAAAAGGCACCAAAATTCAGCCAATGTGGAGCCAGAATGAAGAAGCCAGATCCCCTAAATGGCCACAAATCCTGCTACGTGACAAAGTCATTCTCTTCCCTAGGTTACAAAGGGTATTGGGAGGACCTGGAGACAGGGACATTGAGCTCTGCCTCATCACTGCAGCCCACCTTGCAGAGACACAGACCAAAGTGAGATGCACAAGATGAGGCCTAGGAGGTGGGTGGTGCCCCCTGAAGAGTCAGCAGGTCTCCATCCATGTTACGTGCCTAGTCAGTGCACAGACAGGCACGCACCTGTCTGTATCTGTATCTATGCCTACGTCTATGCATAGAAATAGAAATCGTCATAGATTGAAAATCTTACCACTATGGATTCTGGGATCCACATCTGAATGGGAATAATTGCATTGGAAAAAATAAAAACTGTGGTTTCTTTATGCACTGCAGCTTCTCGTTCTGATATTACTGTATGAGGAAGTTAATTCTTAGAGCATTATTCACATCAGAATTAGTTTATACACAGAACTGTTTCGATTGATGCTGTGGAAGTGTGACCTCATTATTCTCGGATGAAGGCGGATATGTGCAGACTGCAGCTTTTTAGAACATGGAATAAAAACGGCATTAGTAGAACTGGTGGGGAGATGGTGTGAAACAATGGAATATAGCTGAAGTAATCTAGACAGTTCGGGAATACAGAATATTATTCTGAACACTTTGCTCATACTAGGTCTCCTTCAAGTTACTCCTATCCGTCCAGGACAAAACAGAAAACAGAATTGACTTGCCAATAGTTCAAATGAGGAGACTTTAAGGAAGGGGCTCCTTACAGAGATGTGAGCAAGATTTTGGGAACAAATAGGACTAGTGAAGTACTCAAAGCCCCCTTCCCACCACTGGCTGAGGAGAATGGGGAGCTAAAAGTGTGGCCAGGAGCGGATAAACTGGGGTGGAGGACGGCTGCCTGCGGGGAGCTGCAGTCACAGAGGAACGCAGCTCCCGCCACCGTTTCAGGGCCAAAACAGGACTGGGTCGTAAATCCGCCCGTCTCCCCCTCCCTCCCCTCGGATCTTCTGCTAGTGCCTCGTGTAGGCTGAACCACACTGGAAACCAGACAGAAAGAGAAAGGCAGGGATTGGATCAGGGTGGGAGTGGCAAAGAGAATTACCAGCATACTTGCGATCACGTAACCCTATTTCCAGAACTGCCCTTCCACGACCTGTAATCGGCTTTTTAACTTAATCATCGATTTGTGTGTTATTCGTCTTTCCCCGGAACCTACGGAGTTTAGAGTTGGGATGTGAGAGTTTGGAACTTCCGCTGTCATTCCTAGGACAGACACAAAGTGAACGACATGGGCACAGGTTTCTGCTGTACGTGGATAATCCCCTCTCCTGAAATAGCAGTAAAGAGGGAAAATAAGAAGTTTCAGTGATTCTCCCCATCCCTGCACATTAGCCCCCCACCTCTGTCTCTTTTTCTCTTTCCCCCTCGGAACACACACATGCACACACACGCACGCACAAATATCCACACACATACACACACATACACGCATGCACACACACGTGCACACACATACATGCACACACACACACACTGAAGAGCAGCATCTTTCCTTTAAATGAAGCAGCAAATGCCTACAACTGGTGTACATACAAATTATTTTTTAATGATACCACAAGCCCTAAGAAGAGAATTTCATTTTCAATTCTATCATGGAAAGACTGAGGGAAAAGACTACCTGGTACCAAATAATTGTAAAGACAAGAAAGCTGTCTGTAGCCCGAGATCAATTATTGGAATAGCTACAAGCCTTTCACCTTAGTGCTCAAGCCAGTGTTAGAATTCAACATACCGATTCAGTTTTCCTTTTTATTTCTAGTAAAACAGAGATACACATCTTGAGGCAGAGGCAGTCAAGGAGAAGAGACACATCATCATTTGTGCCAGGCCTGTATTACGTACTTGATGTGCAAGCTTAGAGAGGACTGAGAACTTGTGCACACAGCTGGGAAGTGGCTGAGTGGAGCTCTCAACTCAAAACCTCCATTTCCATGGACTTCTCTACCAGTCTAATCCATTGGAAAATAACAATAACAATCATCCTAAAATAGGCTTGCCGTTTTAAAACAAAGCAGAACTTTGATAAAGAGCCATGAAATTGCAATTTGTGTGCAGGGCTCTCATTTTCCTTGTTTCTAATGTTTTAGAAGTCAATTGCAATTTCTTAGTTTGGACAAGGACACTTGAATCCCCAGCTACTCTTGTGGATCTCATTGCAAAGATTTATAGTACCTTTGTTTGCATTATCTGTATTTGAGCGTGAATCTAAATCCTCCCGGCTAAGATTGCAGTTCCAAATTGTCTAAACACAGTCCCACAGCCGTCAAAAGCTTTTATAAGCCTTCACAGTTTGATGCCACAAATTGCGAGACAGACTGTTTCTAGAGTTTAAATGGATCACCTCCCTTTGAACTCTTATAATATCCAATAAAACAGTGGGGCTATAGCTATGTAGCACAAAAATATCTGGGTTGATAACACAATATAAGAAATATATCTGGACACTTTAAAGCTGAGGTCAACAAACTATGGCCCATGGGCCAAATCTGGCCCACCACCTGTTTCTATAAATAAAGTTGTATTGGGACACAGCCACACTCATTCATTTACATATTACTTATGGCTGCTTTGTTACAAAAGCAGAGTTGAATGGTTGTGACAGAGACACAAAGCCTCTGCAACATCCAAAATATTTATCATCTCATCCTTTAAGAAAAGTTTGCCGGGACTGTTCCTATGTTTAGTTTTAGGTTTTCTGATAGATATGTCATGATATTTCACTATAATTTTAATTTTTTTCATCTGCTTATTTGCCATCCGTATATCCTCTTCAATAAAATGCCTGTTGTGTCTTTACAAGAGAAAAAAAAAAAAAAGTTTGCTAGTGCTGCTTTACCTGAAATGTCTCCATTTTTTGAGATTTTGTTTTGTTTTGTTATTTTTCAAGAATATGATCAGGAAGGAGAAAAGTTTTCTCCCACTCACTCTATTTTCTACGGTGCATTTAACCCCTTTGAACCAGTTACTACATGTCACAAACTAGAATCAGCACCACTAGTAGAGACTTACGTACTGCATGAAGTGCGCATGAAAGGTAATATAAAAATAATGTGATGTGTACAATGCTTGTTAAGCAGAGTGTGAGGTGGTTTAAAAAGAGCTGGAATAATTGTCCATCGCAAAAATTTTAACAATGCTTTGGATGAGGTTGTGCCACAAAGGCTTACAGGCAAAGCTTTGGAATCAGACCTGCGTTCGAGCTCAGGCTTTACCAATTAGGGGTTCCTCCCTTGTCATACGGAGATGATAATAATAGTACCCATCTCATGGGGTTGTTAAGAAGATTAAATTAGGTTAATATGACTGTGCTTAGCCTAATGCTGGCACATAGTAAGTCATCACATCCTTCCATTGGCGACTTGAGAAGGGAATTAAGAGACTTAAGAAGGGAATGAATGAAGGGAAGAAACAGCATTAGAACCATCAAAAAATTGGGACATTTTCCTAGTTTATTGCCTTATATTTCAATTTCTAGAGTTAAGAAATAATTCAGCATTTAGAGACAAGAGAAAATGCTTCAAATATGAAGTGACTTCATGACTCAAATTATTTAAAAAACATAAGGGTTTCCTTCTTAATTTGAACAAATGGAACTTGTGGAACCTACAGCTGTCTTGCTCACAGTCAGGGCTCATTTCAAACCTCACGGATCCTGAATGGGATGTGAGCGCATCCTCAGTGCATGTGTACACATAAGTAATAGCTGATTTCATAAGCTTGGGGAGCATATTTACTTTCAACAAAAAATGAGCTCTTGCTTAGAAAATTGGTCTGAAAACCCATTACTGCAGTGGATTCATTTGCATTTATTTCCCAACAGGTAATGGAGTTTATTGGGAGTATTGAGAGATAGTGTTTCTCTGAAACTGACTATTGTGTCATTTACATGCAAATATTTCTATCATCATCTTAGATAGAAATATAATAATGCTCTATAAGGTTTGCCATGCACCCAGCATTTAATTAATGATGTGTCTGCACAGAAGCAAGATAAAAAGCTGAAATGGAAAAACACTGGTATCACATAGCTTTGAAGTTCATAGGTGTTGTAGCAATTTCACTCATTTAGTCATTCAGTTATTCATTGCTTTAGCAAATATTCATTGGGTTTCTACTACGTGTTAGACACTTGTATGTGACACGAATGCATAAATGGAAACACATTGCTTTGCCTTCAAGAAGGTTCCATTCTAGTGGAGAGATAGAGGCCAACAGAAACAATCCTTCAGCTTAATTGCACTGGAAGCATGTGTGTCCAGAAGAAAGATAATCTTTGCTAAAGGTGGGCCTAGCTGAGCCTTGGCAAATGAGCAGACACACGTGGAAAGTGTGCCAGGCAAGATACAGCATGCCCCCAGTCTACAGTGTGCAGACCAAGGAGTCTTTGGGGTCAATACTCCCAGAATGCAAAGTATTAAGTGCAGAGAGGGACCACAGGTACAATGCAGGTAGGTCAGGGTCCTGATCACAGAAGACTTTGTCACGCCAAACACTCCAGACTCTATCTGAAGGCAACCAGAAGGCACTGCAGAATTTTAGCGGTGGAGGGAGGGATCCAATTTTCACACTGGAAATGTCACTTCAGCAGCACTGTGGAGGATAGTGAGGCAATCAGAAAGTGGTCTATGATGACAAATGGGCAAGTATGCCCAGGGTAACCATAAGGGTGACCATGGCAATAGAGATGAAGGACCAAAATGAGAATTATTTGGGAAGTAGGATCAATGGAACACAGAGATGGACAAGATGTGAGCTTTAAAGGAGAAATAGTATGCTAGGATGATACCGGCATCCCTGGTTTTGGGCATCTGGGTTAAGAAAGTGTCGTTTACAGGAGAGGATTCATGGGGGCAAGGGGTAGGATTGTTGCAGAAGGTGATGACTCAGGCTGGATGCCACCACTGCCTCTCTTGGCACTACAGCTTGCATAGGGCAGATGGGGCTTCTCAGTCTGCATAACCATGCGAGCCAAGTCCTATAATAAATCTCCTCACACTATCCATGGATATTCTATTGGTTTTGGTTCTAAGGAGGACCCTGGCTAATATAGGTGTTGTGGGTATGAATGAAAACATGCAAGGAAAATGTAGCATAAGGAGAGAAAAGAAACCCTGAAATGCTTCAGGAAAAAAGATAAGAAGACGGAAAATGATCTGAAGGATGGCGTCTGGGAGACCATTGCTGGCTTTGGTTTTAATGGGAGGTAAGTCAGAGAGTGGGAGGTGGGAATGGTTGCAGCATGGAGTGGGGAGAGCAAGAAGCTTGATTCTGAAGAGAAGATCTAGGAGGACAAAGAACGAGGAGAGAGTTATTCTGGATGGGAGACAAAAGGCCAATGAAAAGGGAGAGGGCACACCAAGGATTAGAAAAAGGTAATAGCTATTTATTAGGTCAAGTCCCATGCAGTTTATTTAACTTTCTAAAACAGATTAATTCAATTTTAAAATAAACAATTCCATGGAAAAAAAGGATGGGTGATTCTATCTGATGTTAATCCTATTGAGTATATTCTCATTTTTACATGGAATTCTCACCTTATGTAAGTAGCATTTTAGTTCATTTTGATATGATGAGAATGAAAGAGTGGTTTTGCCAAGTATGAGGAGCATATGGATGGTAGAGTCTCCCTGAACTGAGAAGGAAGCAGATGTGTTCTTTCTGGAGCTCAAAAACACTTTTTATGTAACACAAGACCCATCATAACCTTGTCAGAAAGAGTGTGAAGAGTTTCCTCTTGAGTCAGGGCTGCCCTTTAATGAAGTGTCTTGCTCCGTGTGTGGGGGATGCTCAGCCAGCACTGGAAGCAAGGTCTTCAATGAGCAGCTTTACAAGCCACAGAACTTCTAAAAGACTCTGGGAACCTGGTTTCTCAGATATGGTGCTCCGTCCTGGAGCAGAGGTGCCGAAGATTCAGAGCCAGGACAGCCAGGGCCAGGGCCTCCCCAGCCAGGCCTGGGGACTGTCACAACCCTGAGGCAAGTCTGAGCAAGCACTGAATGGGCTGTGGTTGGTGCTAAAGGAAGACAAAGAGAACAATAAAGAGTAACAAATCTAGGCTTCCTAGGAAGTGGGAGGGCAGAAGCTGTAGCTGAAATCAGGGAAAGACCAGTGATCAAAGCCCATTTCACCATTCAGCAGTTACCAGAAACCTAAAGCCTAAGACAGTTCCTACCCTGGAGGATATAACCCATCTAGACCAAGAAAATATATCTAAAATTTTAAGTACCTTTTATTTGCTCAATATATGACAAAACCACAGATTTTCATATTACGTAAAGTACTGTATATATTTTATTTTTATTTTTTAATGATCGATCCTTTTCAAATAATTTTTTTCATTTTTCAATTACAGTTTACATACAATATTATATTAGTTTCAGTTTCATAACATAGTGATTAGACATTATGAGGTAATCACACCAATAAATCTGGTACCCATCTGACACCATACCTAGCTATTACAATATTACTGACTATATTCCCTATGCTATAATTTACAACCTATGACTATTTTGTACCTACCAATTTGTAATTCTTAGTCCCTTCACATTTTCACCCATCCACCCATCCCCTCTCCCATCTGGCAACCTTCAAAAATGTTCTTGTATCTTTGAGTTTGTTTCTGTCTTGTTTGTTTATCTTGTTCTTCAGATTCTTGCTCTTTAGATTCACACAAAAGTGAAATCATATGGTATTTCTCTTTCACTGTCTGACTTACTCCACTCAGCACAATACCTTCTTGGTCCATCCATGTTGCTGCAGATAGTGAGATTTCATTCTTTTTTATGGCCGAGCAATATTCCATTGTATATATAAACCATCTCCTCTGTATCCGTTCATCCATCAGTGGACACCCAGGCTGCCTGCACTTCTTGGCCATTGTAAATAATGCTGCAATGAACATATTGATACACACGTTTCTTTGAAGTAATGTTTTGGGATTCTTCAGATAAATACCCAGAAGTGGGATTACTAGGTACTTCTTTGTCTCTTGTTATAGCCTTTGTTTTAAAGTCTATTTTGTCTAGTATAAGTATTGCTATCCCAGTTTTTCTTTTCTTTCTTTTTTTTTAATATTTTCATGAAATATCTTTTTCCACCCTTTTACTTTCAATCTGTGTGAGTCTTTCAATCTGAAGTGAGTCTCTTGTAGGCAGCTTATGGAAGGATTTTGTTTTCGTCTCCATTCAGCCACTCTATGCCTTTTGATTGGAGCATTTAATCTATTTACATTGAAGTAATTATTGATAAATATGTAGTTATTGTCATTTTATTATTCATTTTTTATTTTTTTATTTTTTTCTTCTTTTTCTTAAAGAAGTCCCTATAACATTTCCTGTAATGCTGGTTTGGTGGTGATGAACTCCTTTAGCTTTTTCTTGCCTCTGAGGGTCTTTATCTGTCCTTCAATTCTAAATTATAGCTTTGCTGGGAACAGAAATCTTGGTTGTAGGTCCTTGCTTATCATCACTTTGAATATTTGCTGCAAAGTTTCTGTTGAGAAATCAGCTGACAGTCTTATGGGAGCTCCCTTTTAGGTAACTAACAGCTTTTCACTTGCTGCTTTTAAGATTCTCTTTTTGTCTTTAACCTCTGGCATTTTCATTATGATGTGTCTTGGTGTTGGCCTGTTTGGGTTTATCTTCTTTGGGATGCTCTGTACTTCCTGAGCTTATATGTTTGTTTTGTTTACCAGGTTAGGGAAGTCTTCCATCATTATTTCTTCAAATGGGTTTTCAATTCCTTGCATTCTCTCTTCTCCTTCTGGTACCCCTATGTGATGTGAATATTGTTATGCTTGATGTTGTCCCATTAAACTGTCCTCATTTTCTTGGATTCTTGTTTCTTTTGGCTGTTCTTTTTGGGTGTTTTCTGTTACCTTACCTTCTAAATCACTGATTTGATTCTCTGCTTCATCTAATCTCCTGTTGGTTCCCTTTACTATTTCTTCACTTTCATGTTTTTTCCCTATTTTCTGTCTCTATTTTTATGTTTTCTGTATCTTGTTGAAATTCTGAGATCATTGAACATCCTTATAGCCAATGTTTTGAACTCTACATCTGGTAGATTGCTTATCTCCATTTTGTTTAGCTCTTTTACTGAGCATTGTTTTGTTTTTTCACTTGGGACATGTTTCTTTGTCTCCCCATTTTGGCTGCCTGCCTGTGTTTGTTTCTATATATGATGTAGAGCTGCTGTGTCTCCCAGTCTTGGTAAAATGGCCTTATATAGTAGGTGTCCTGTGAGGCCCAGTGGCACATTCTTCCTGGCCACCTGAGCCAGGTGCTCCAGCTGTGCCCCTTGCATGTGCCCTCCTGTTGTGGTTGAGCTTGGTTGCTGTTGACATGTCAATGGGAGGAATTGTCCCTTGGGCTGATTGGTAGTGAGGACTGGCCATGACTACAGTGGAGAAGCTGTTGTACAGGGGCTGACCCTATGGAGCAGGATTTGCTTCAGCAGGGCTCTGGTATCTACCCCATCTTCCTTTGGGTGTGTCATCTGCAGAGGTAGCCAAAAGGTGCTCCAGCTCAGTCTGAAGTTGGAGAGGCCCTGCAGCAGGCCAAGTTCAGCCACAGCCTGTGCGCTGCCCAGGGCCACCTGGAATAAGCCACAAACCAATCCAAAAATGGCCATCACTTGCACTGGGCACAGAGGTGCCTGGGAGAAGCTAAGCTCAAACTGAGGCCAGCTGTTGCTAGTGCCAGGCTTGGGGCTACATAGCATGAGGTATAGGACTTGCCAAAGCCAGATGCTTCTTGTCTGGGTTTTGTGAACCTTTGAGAGATTTTAGGAAAGTCCAAAGCATGCACCAAGATAGGCTATTTATATGGAAAAGCCACTGGAAGCAGTTTGGGTGGTCCTACAAGTGGGGAGGAGTGGGGTCTCAGGTAATCACTAGAGTGGGTTGATGTTAGCTAGATTGATGGAGACTTAGATATGGCACCCACCTGTGTCTGTATGCTGGGTTGAGTGCGGGCTCAACTAAAGAACAATGCCTTCTGTGAACACTTCTGTCTGGAAGAAATCTGCCCTTACATCACTCACCCTGAAGCCAGACAATTCACTTCTTCCCCATATGTTCCTGATGACTTTTGAGCTGCTGCCCCAGTGCTGGAGCTCAGAGCAACTGAGTCTGTCAGCAAGTAAGTCTGTGTGTGGTCCCTTTAAGAGGAGCACCTGGGATTCCAGCCACCCTCCGTCTCACTCAGCCACAATCTCTGCTGGTTTTCACAGCCAGAAGTTAGGGAGACTTCTCTTCCCAACACTGGAGCCTTGGGCTGGGGAGCCTGTTGTGCGGCTGGGACCCCTTGCTGCTCAGGGGGCACCTCCACAGCCAAGATATCCCTCCAGATTTTTAACTGCCACATGTGGATGTGGGACCAGCTCATTCTGTGTCTCTGTCCCTCTTACCAGTCTCGACATGGCTTCTTCTGTAGATTGTTAGTTGTAGGACTTTTGTTCAGCTAAACTTCAGGTGATTTTCAATGATGGTTGTTCTATAGTTTGGTTGTAATTCTGATGTGATTGTGAGAGAATGTAACCACATCAGATGTAACCATAGCATTTTCCTACTCCACCTACTTGACCAGCTAATGGTCAGACTGCATTTTAAAATATTCTTTCTGAGTTTAATATTTCTGTTAACACTTGTCTACATTAACTGATATATTCTATTAGTCATTTCAAAAACAATTCACTATAAATAATGGAATCTGCTTTTATTTTAAATCAAAGTGAATAAATATTTTCCATTAAAATCCTTTTATATGTATGTTATTTATGGGAAATTCAATAAAGATTAAGAAGGATTCCAAAATTGCAACCTACTTGGTATTATACTTCAAGGTAGGAGAAAAAGAGTAAAATATCAACCAAAGTGAAGATTCTACTATGGTTCTTTGTAAGGCTCATAAAATTCCATTTTTAAAAAAATTGAATTTAAGGATATGATGAGAATATGAAAAAACCCTTTGAAGTTAAAACTGGATCCCAAGCAATAAGAATCAAATTTATACACCAGTTCTGTATTTTGGAGTGCATATTTTGGAGGACATATGTTATTTTAGGAGCTAGAAATTGAGAAACAACTTAAATGGCAACTGAGGTTTCATAGTCCTAGGAAAAGTAATTTGAATTGTTCACATCTATTTTTCTGAAAGCATGGTCATGAAAACAGAAAAAAGTATAAAAGGTCTTTGCTATCTACTTCTGAACATTCTGTGCTGCTGCAATAAATCATATCATTAAGACATTTCTCTTATTCATACTCTGACAATTTGAGCATGTGGAGAAAATCACTCTAATTAATGGGAAAGCTCAAAAAGTCACAATAATATTAAGTGTAAAGATGTAGGTTACATACGCCTCTGTCTTCTCACAGATTTATCAGACTAAGAAGAATTAATCAGACAAAAATGAAAAGCATTGAATTAGAGCTATGTGTAGCATTTTAATTCTCATCAAAGGTCACTCGACAAATTTACAATAACAGTACATCTTGTTTGCTAGATCACCAGGGCACATTTCTCGTATGTCAAGTGGCCTTCCTGTCCTTTCTTGTTCAACTCAGAGTGTGTTGAATAGATAACTACACTTACCTCATTTTTTCTTATAACAGATGTTTGCTGTTTTCCTGAACATCCCTGCATACACCTCTCCCTCTACAGCTCATGGCCTAATAGTATATTCCAGGTCTATCATTAGAGAGTCTCCCTTATTGGACATCAGCATTTCAAGAGCAAGGGGTTCAACCAAAGTATATTGGTTTGATCTGATTTGCTGACTAAAGCCATCCATCTGACTAATTGTGACCAACTGTAAGCTTTTCTTGGCCTTAAAAAGACAAAAAAAAAGGAGAGGGCGGGGGAAGACTAGCAAGCAGACAAAAGGAGACAATGAGAATGAGAAAGAATGAAGAGGAAATCCATAGTCACAGAGCGGCAATGCCTAAAAATACTGAAATTGAATTTGTAGCCCACATACCTGAAGGTATCATCATTCACAGCAGGCATTTGGAGTTGACATACTCGTATCACTCATGTCATGTGCCATATTTTGTGCTGCATTTAAACCATACCTAGTGGAAAACTATACCGTTGTCATAGTCTAAGAGAAATCAGCTTCCATGTGAACAAACCAGCCCTTTTATAGACAGAAATGTCTAACTCTGGTTGTGATAGGAAGACCCCAGCTCAACCTCAACCAAACTTCCTCCTTGGTCAGCTGTTCAAAATAGCCCCAATGCTTTGAAATCATAGTTTGCAACTACTTCAAGTAGGTTCATTTTTTCCCATGATACCTAATGCAATTCTGCATTATTACGTTAATACCAGTCTGCTGAAAATAATATTAACAATAATGAGTTGGTTTCTAATGATACTAATTCTTGATAAAATATCTAAACTTCTTTTGAAGAAAAAGGTTACCACACTTAAATAGAAGAAATTGGGTGAGTATATGGCCAATGCATTAATTTTGTTTTTTCCCATTAATGATATTGATAAATTACATTTTTGCAGCATTTCACAGCTTACAAAGTAACCTGCCATGCATGATCTCATTTGTGCCTCACAGCAACCCAGTGAGAGAAACATTATGCCCACTTTTCTTATGTGGACATTGAGGTTCCGAAGGGTGTGCAAGATGCCCAAGTCCATAGAATTAGTAAGTGGAAAATGCACTAACTCCAATCTGTGGCTTCCCAGCTCCATCCCCAGTCCTCCCTCCCTCCTAGCAGAGCGAGCGCCTAATAACGAGATGAAGCTGGGCATGGATCACATCAGTCCTTTGAGTCACAGGAGCATGTTCTGCTCACATCATGGACCCTTGTACTTACTGAGACATTGTCCTTGTAAGAACCTTGTCATGCTTAAAGCTCAGGGCTACAACGTAGGTCCCTCTAGGATCCCTGACTCCTGACATGATGACAAAAGCACAAACAGCCACGGGGGCCCGTTTTGTAACAGTGCGTATCATTTCACTTTTGCAATATGACTACCGTAAGGAGATGCCATAAAGGAATTTCAAAGCTGTGAGTGGGAGCTGTGAATACTGGAGACTGAAGAATCAAATGACATGCTTAACAATTCTATTCTAAACAATCAAGAAGGTGTTTGGAAAGGAACACATAGCTCTGCTTTTAAATTGTCCAATTTTCTACAAACATACAATTTTATTAATTATCCACATAGCTAGACTGTTCTAGCAATGCCAACCAACCACACTGGGCCTGACTCTCCCCCCTGAATGTACTGTACTCAGGGGGCATGGAACTCAAAAAAGAGGAGAAAGACTTCTCTGTGACTAAGAAACCTCCAGAAGCCTCTTATCCTTCGCAGGAGCCCCTCAGGGACACAGCCTGCACAATCACCCAAGACTCCTCATCGCTTACCAGGGAGGATGGCAAAACCTCTGAGCCAGAGGAAAAGAACTAACATGTGCGAAGAAGGCTCTGTTGGTAATCAGTGCTTTTCTAAAACAACATTGTTAAATATCAGAAAAAGTACGTGAGTGAGTGTGTGTGTGCACAGGAACTTAGAGAGAAAGCTTTGGACATCTTTTGTTAATACAGTGTCTTCTGATGGCACAGAGGGTCATTTTTCTGTTTTGAAAGTTCAGATTAGTCTGAATCTCTCTTTGATTTCCTAATAGCAAGGTACATTTGCAGCTCTGCATTGTCACTTTACAGATAGTAAATCTGAAGGACAAAAAGGTGACCTGGCTTAATTGTAGTTACATACTAGCAACCTCAGCCCTGAATTTTGTTGTCACAGAGGAACTGGTAGGCGGCAGCTGTCTGGGCCTTGCTCCTGTGCTTTCTGTCCCACTGATGCGGCTCCAGAGTCACAGATGAAGTCATGACTCAGAAGGGCTTGGATATTCTCTCCGCACTGGTCAGTCCTCTCATTCTTCTAAACCAGTTCAATGCTGGCTCTTCAGGTTTCAGAATGCATGAGGCAGGTGGTAGAGGGGTCATGGGTGGAAGCTCTGGAGTCGCATAGTCCAGGAAGAACTGCCCGGAAGCTGTGTAACCTTGACCGGTTGTACTTAACGTTTCCAAGTTTTGGCTTCTTAGCCCTAAAGCAAAGCAAACAGTAGCTGTGACTAGGCTGAATGACGTTATCCCTGTGGCCATGACACAGCCCACCAGGCCCTGCGCACCTGACTTGTCCCGCCGTACCCCTCTGATCTATTCCCCCGGGATAATTCCCCTCTCTCACTCCGCTCCAGGCACCCTCGGCTCCTCACCGGTCCTTATGCCAAGTTCCCTTGCCTTACGGGGCCTTAGCATTTGTTCCAGCGCCTGGAGCCCTCATCCCCTGATGTGTACACGGCTCTCCTGGACCTCTTTCGAGGGTCCTTGTTCAAATGCCATGTTATCAGAGAATCCAACTGGGGCTGGGAGGATAGTACCCGCCCCCCAAAGATGGTGGCATCCTATTCCTTGGAACCTGTGAATATGTTAACTTACATGGCAAAATGGACTCTGTAGCTGTGATTAAGTTACGGATGTCATGATGGGCAGCTGTGATTAAGTTACAGATATCATGATCCAGAGATTATCCTGGACTATCCAGGTGGGACCAATATAATCACAGGGTCCTTATAAGAGGGAACAGTGAGAGGGAGACGTTACGCTGCTGGCTTTGAATATGGAGGATGGACCAGGGGTCAAGAATGCAGGCACCTCCAGAAACTGAAAACTGCAAGGAAAGGGATTCTCCCCTAAGCAGCTAGAAGGAATGCAGCTCTGCGGATCCATTTTACACTCTGACCTCCAGAACTAGAAGATAATAAATTTGTGTTATTGTACACCACTCAGTACTCGTTATCATTTGTGGTAACTTGTTCCAGCAGCAATAGGAAACACATAGACATTCTCTCACTCTCTGCATAAAACCACTCACATCTCTGTCCCCACTTCAATCACTTTCTTTTCTGCTTACCTTGCTGGGCTTACTGTCATAGCACTGGATCATCACCTGACCAGTTGACTTGTTTATTTTCTGTCTCACCTTACTAGAATGCAGCCTCCATCAGAGAGCAGTCTTTGTTTTATTATTGTTTTGTCTCTTATTATGAAAAGTGCCTGGCACATAGTATGTGCTCAACAAATATCTTTTGGATGAATAAAGAACCCAGCATGAAGTAATCCCTCCACAAGTGTTTGAAATTGACAACACGTTGGCCAATGCACACTGCTAAGCAGTAAGCTGCAGGCTAATTCTACCTCCCCCAGGAGTTCAGGGTGTGCCCGGCATGCTGTTCTTCTGGGCCTCGAACTGGCAAACAGAGCCACCATGTGCATCTGTCCAAGTGTGCCATGCAAGTGATATCACGTCCTATATGTGGCAGAATGGGTAAAGACTATGGAAGGCATGTTGGAGGGCATCGACAATGACTACCCTGCAAAATCAGAGCTGCGTTTTAGAGAGCCAAGAATTCCAGAACATAGTCGTATACAGAATATGAAGTAGGCGTTAGTTGGAAGGTGATGCCCACTATCAACGTGGATCCATCTTTAGGTTGTGAGTGACTGTCATGCAGGGACTCAGCTCCCGCTCCCCACATAAGAACGCAGGACACGGTGAGGCCAAAAAGGAACACCCACGGAGCCATAGGTAGGGGAGTCATACCACTATATTCTCGCTGACAGCGGGGTTGGAGACACAGGAAGCAGGAGCCACACGATCTGCAACCTGCCGTCCACTTCTCTCGGCCAACCAACCCACCCATTAGCGTAGCCACGGCAGATGGCCATCTGATTACAGTTGATGGCCATCTACTACCTGAGCCAGCACCTTTCCACGTGAGGCTGCGAGCCTGGAAACTGCACTCCTGGCTCTGTCCTCACAGTGAGTATGCTGTGGAGAAATGGAGCTCATGACATTAAAGCCATTTAATGCTGGCCTTCTCTTTTAATTCTCTTACTATCCATTGATCTTTTAATTCAATAAATCGTTATGGAGCAGCTACTACATGCTGGGTCCAAGGGATAAACAGAGAACAAAACAGACACTGTCCCTGCCATAATCAATGTCACGCAGGGCGGCCTGTGGGGTCTCAGCTTCTGCTCCCCACACAAGAACGCAGGACATGGTGAGGCCAAAATGGAACACCCACGGAGCCATAGGTAGGGGAGTCATATCACTATATAGTTGCTGGCGCCTGGGTTGGAGACACAGGAAGCAGGAGCCACACTATCCACAACCTGTCGTCCACTTCTCTCTGCCAACCAACCACACTTGCTAACTGCAATCCACTCTTGCTAGCTCAGCCATCTTCTTGCTAGCCCCCATTTTCTGCTAGCATAGCCATAGCAGTTATATTAGTGGCCAATGGCTCACTGGTTACAGCTGACGGCCAACTAGCCACAGCTGATGGCCATCCAATCACAGTTGATGGCCATTTACTACCTGAGCCAGCACCTTTCCACGTGAGGCCAAGAGCCTGGAAACTGCACTCCTGGCTCTGTCCCCACAATGAATTTTGACAGCCCACAGAATGAGTTAGACTGACAACAAATGACAAGCATGTTGAGTCTACAAAGGAGAAAGTGAGGATTCTGGATGAACATAAGCCAATTCAGTATTCAACAGTTGTTTAATGAATGGCTGCTATGCATGAAGGATATTGTTTAGGTGCTGGGGATTCTACAGTGAGTGAGACTAGCAAAGTTCCTGGCCTGGTGAGATTTGCAATCTAATACGGAAAAGAGAAACAATAAATAAACAGATGAATAATACAATGTCAGAGAATGATAAATGCTATGAAGTAAGAGAGAAGGATGAAACAGTGAGTTGGCAGTTGCCGAAAGCCATTCTGAGGCGATGACATCTGAGTTGGCCTCTTATCTTATGGAACCAGACTCTTCTTATCTATCAGTCTTCATGGAAAGCAGCCTTCAGAATAGGAGGAACATTCAGAGATGTCCCCAAAGGGTCAGGTTGACCTACAATGTAAGTGCCATCATCAGTTTAAGACAGGTCTTCTGCACAACCCGGAAATACTGTTCATGTTCCCATTAGTACTCTCTGGGAACTTGTTGAGTCCTTTTATGCTCAAAGAGTAATCACACAGTAATTTACTACAAAGAGCCATGGGATATGTTTTTTTAAAATCACAGCTGTCAGGAAGTTAATTCAGAGGGAAAAATAAGAACTAAATCTGGGTATGGGAGGGGCTTGAATGAGATACAAAATATTCATGTACTGGCCAGTTTCTAGCCAAGCAAATTTTTCTCATGCGTGTGGGGACAGAGCCAGGAGTGCAGTTTCCAGGCTCTCAGCCTCACGTGGAAAGGTGCAGGCTCAGGTAGTAAATGGCCATCAGCTGTGTCCAGTTGGCCGTCAGCTCTAACCAGTGAGCCATTGGCCACTAATATAACTGCCGTGGCTATGCTAGCAGAAAATGGGGGCTAGCAAGAAGATGGTGGCTGAGCCTGCAAGCGGTACAGTGAGGGTTGCGAACAGTGTGGCTCCTGTTTCCTGTGTCTCCAACCCAGCAGCCAGCGAGAGCATAGTGGTATGATTCCCCTATCCATGGCTCCGTGGGTGGTCCTTTTTGGCCTCACTATGTCCTGCGTTCTAATGTGGGGAGCGGGAGCTGAGACCCCACATGACACCCCGCATGACAAGGCCCATTTGAGAATAATACTGAGGGTGTGTAATCATCGGCGAGAGAGTGCTGTGGTGAACAAGCAGTGGGTTTAAGGTTGACCAGAGAATAGATATTTATTGAGCATATACTATGTGCATAGCTATAGGTTAGTGTGGGGCAGAGCCCCAGAAAGTAGTTTCCAGGCTCTCAGCCTCACATAGACAGGTGCCTGGCTCAGGTAGTAAATGGCCATCAACTGTGATTGCATGGCCATCAGCTGTGGCTAGTTGGCCGTCAGCTGTAACCAGTGAGCCATTGGCCACAATATAACTGCTGTGGCTACGCTAGGAGAGAGAGAGAAGAGAGAAAGAATGGGGGCTAGTAAGAAGATGGTGGCTGGGCTGGCAAGCGTGGATGGCGGTTTGCGGACAGTGTGGATCCAGCCTCCAGTGAGAGTATAGTGCCGCCAGAGATAATATAGTGGTATGACTCCCCTACCTATGG
This sequence comes from Rhinolophus sinicus, assembly GCF_057876585.1. Taxonomy (NCBI): domain Eukaryota; kingdom Metazoa; phylum Chordata; class Mammalia; order Chiroptera; family Rhinolophidae; genus Rhinolophus; species Rhinolophus sinicus. Next base: position 25,207,934 of record NC_142508.1, read on the forward strand.
CTCCGTGGGTGTTCCTTTTTGGCCTTACCATATCCTGCGTTCTTGTATGGGGAGCGGGAGCAGAGACCCCGCAGGCCTCCCTGCATGACGAATGGCACAGCGAGCAGGGTCTCCCGCACGACAAATGGCGCTGTGAGCAGGATCTCCTGCATGACACATGGCGCAGCGAGCAGGGTATGGTGCCGGCCAAAGCTCTCCAAAGGACGGTGGAGCAATTTGTGTGTATGAACACTCAGTCTCGGGAAGACCAGGAGGAGCAGCTGCCGGAGAGCTGGACCCCCGTGGAGGGGTGGGAGGACGTGGACGGTTCTCCCACCAGCACAGGAAAAGCCATGCAGCTGCTGGAGAGATGGAGCCCCGTGGAGAGGTGGAAAGATGTGGACGGTTCCCCAACCAGCACAGGCCGGAGAAAGCGAAGGTTGTTGCAGCCCTGTGGGCCGGGAGGTTCCTGCTCGGGCAGCCCAGATGCAGGACTTGTAGTCCCAGGAGGTAACGCTTGCTGAGTCCTCCGTGGGAGATGAGGGTGAGGTCAAGGTCGTCCCTCACCCCCAGGACAGCCCTGGTGAATGACTATGTACTATGGGGAATTGCCTTCCATCCCTAATTTAATGGACAACTTGACTGTTTGTTTGGGAACTGTTGTTAGTGGAACTGGGGGATGTTTGCTTTTGTCTCTTGACTGGCCGCCATTGAGAATATGTAAGCACCTTGGTTGTGAGTCGCTGTTGTTCCAGCAGGGTACCCTGAGAGGCCCAGAGAGAGTGGCAGTGCCCTGAGAGCCCTGGCTGAGTCCAGGAAGTCTGGCTGTGCCCACAGAGAGTGGCAGTGCCCTGAGAGCCCTGGCTGAGTCCAGGAAGTCTGGCTGAGCCCTGAAGATACCCTGGCTGTTCCCAGGAAGTCGGGCTGTTCCCAGAGAGAGTGGCAGTGCCCTGAGAGCCCTGGCTGAGTCCAGGAAGTCTGGCTGAGCCCTGAAGCTACCCTGGCTGTGCCCAGGAAGTCGGGCTGTTCCCAGAGAGAGTGGCAGTGCCCTGAAAGCCCTGGCTGAGTCCAGGAAGTGTGGCTGTGCCCACAGAGAGTGGCAGTGCCCTGAGAAACCCTGGCTGTGTCCGGGAAGACAGGTGGTACCCTAAGAAGTCCAGGAAGTCTGGCCGTGCCCAGAAGCACTGGTGGTGCCCTGAGAAACCCTGGCTGTGTCTGGGAAGACAGGTGGTACCCTAAGAAGTCCAGGAAGTCTGGCTGTGCCTAGAAGTATTGGTGGTGCCCTGAGAAACCCTAGCTGTGCCCAGAGAGCCTGGCTGTGTCCAGGATGTTGCATTCACCCCCAGGCTCCTCGCACAGGGACCCTCACGGAAGACGCTTGTCGCGTAGATTGTGAGGCGAGAGCCTGTAGGGGTGGAGTGTGGGGCAGAGCCCCAGAAAGTAGTTTCCAGGCTCTCAGCCTCACATAGACAGGTGCCTGGCTCAGGTAGTAAATGGCCATCAACTGTGATTGCATGGCCATCAGCTGTGGCTAGTTGGCCGTCAGCTGTAACCAGTGAGCCATTGGCCACAATATAACTGCTGTGGCTACGCTAGGAGAGAGAGAGAAGAGAGAAAGAATGGGGCTAGCAAGAAGATGGCGGCTGGGCTGGCAAGCGTGGATGGCGGTTTGCGGACAGTGTGGATCCAGCCTCCAGTGAGAGTATAGTGCCGCCAGAGATAATATATGGTATGACTCCCCTACCTATGGCTCCGTGGGTGTTCCTTTTTGGCCTTACCATATCCTGCGTTCTTGTATGGGGAGCGGGAGCAGAGACCCCGCAGGCCTCCCTGCATGACGAATGGCGCAGCGAGCAGGGTCTCCCGCACGACAGTTAGTCAACTGGAACCTGGAACCTGGAGGCTTTTTCTCTGTTGTTTTTCTCCACTTGAAAGGTCCTTTTATACCTTGTACCCCTGGCTAGCTCTATTTATACTTCAAACTCTGAGACAGACATCACTTCTTATATATGCCCTTATCTGAGCAATGCCCCCCAACCCAAATCAGATTCATAACTCCCTCCTATGTAGCACATTCTGAGCTTCTACATACCTGCATTTTTGCTCTTACCAGCATGGATTGTAACTGTCTGATTTTAAGTCTTCTTCTGGGAGGGGCTGTGTCTTATTCATCTCTATAGCCCCTTGCCTTACCCAGGTTTTCCCAAAGTTCCCTGATGATAAGAATTACCTGGGGGGTACTTGTTAAATTATCTGGATTATGTGACCCCTCCCTGGAAATTCTGATTCAGGAGTTCTGGGTTAAGACCTACAAATCTATTGTCCCAGCAAGCATGCCAGGTGATTCTTATCATTAGGCAAGATTGGGAAATACTTAACCAGCACGTAGTAACACTAACAAAATGTAATTGAGTGAATTAAAAACTACAGATGAACAGAACTTTCTCTGCTTCTTTAGATCAGAGAGCTCTAAAGGATACTTAAATACAGTATTCCAAAAAATATTTGTTAGTGTTGGCTCCTAATTTTGATGTAATTGGGGAAAAACAAATCTGATGAATTGTTCCACCTCCACGGACATGAATAAATTAAGATTGAACAAATACACTGACAATTGCTACTGATAATGTAGCTATTTATCAGTCATTCATTCACACTTTGTGCATTAAACAGCGCTTCTTAACTATGTGATTTTTGCCCCCAGGGAATATTTGTCTGGAGATATTTTGTTCTCACAGCTAGAGAGGCGCTACCAACAACTGGAGAGTAGACTCCAGGGAGCTGCTAAACATCTTATAATGACAGGACTGCCCCTGTCAACACTGAATTGTCTGTCCCTAAATGTCAATAGTGTTGAGGTTGAGAGACTCTGCATTAGACTTACCTGGAAGCTTTAAAAAATCCAGATCCTCAGGCCCCGCCCCAGACCATTACCTCTGCAATTTCCGAAGGTGGTATCCAGGCATCAGCACTTTTTCCAGCTCTTCCAGGACACGCAATATGCAACCAAGGCTGAAAAACATTTCAGAATGTATTGTAGGATGAATAGAAAGAGAAGTAGACTTAGGAACCTGGTTTTAAGTCTGAGGTATGTCACCTATTATCTGGGAAATTAAGCACAGAGCCTCTCAGTTTCTGTTTCTTCACTTGTAAAATAATAATAACACCTACATCACAGGGTTATTATAGGGATTAAAGAGATAATGCAAAAGTCAGTGCCCTGTAACTAAATATACAAAAGGTATCATTACTGTTCTCTGTGAGGGCATCGGTCCAATGACAGAACTGGGTAAGTCACTTGCTTAAACCACAAATACATTCTTCAATCAAAATTCATTCTTGTAGTGTTGCCTAAAATATGTTCTACATATGCCAAAGAAGTCAGAAAACTCATGTACTTCGGTGAATTTTTTTTTTTTTTGGTTTTTGTAATGACCAATCTTCTCCCACCTTCTGTGTTTGTTCTATTTCATGTATGCGTTTATATAAGTTTTTAATAAAGCTAGCCATCCCTATGATGTTTGAAAATAATGCAGTTGGACCTGCAGTCCATCAGCTACCTACCCACATCTAGTGACAGACCACAGCGTGGAGGTCTACCAGTAATCGTGGACAGCCAAGGTTGGGGCTCAGAGCAGGACAGGCTGTGGGAGTACAAAGACCTCATTTTGGGGGAGATTGAAGTTTCTATCGCTGCTTCGGAGCATAGGGTAAGATCGATGAGTTAAGTCTAAGAGTCCTCTAGTAACACATTACCTCCTCGGGGGGTCCATAGACCAATGGCAATGACAACTGGGAGGTTAGAAATGCAGAGTCTCAGGGCCCACCCAGACGTACCGAATCAATATCTTTATTTTCACAAGCTCCCCGGGTGATTTGGAGGTGCATCATGGTTATAGAAGCATTACTCTGGAAAATCCTACATGGGAAGTTAGACAGCTCAGTTCTCCCAAACCTCAAGCACGCAATCGTCCTTCTGTGAATCCGTATCTATTTCGGTCCCTTGCACTTCTCAGAAGGATTCGAAATACTGCCAACTGCAGGCATAGGAACGCTCTCAGTTTGTTAGTTCTTATATCCTTGGCCACGTCTGGTTTTTAGCCACCGCTCTAGGTTGTTAGGTAATGATCTTAGAGTTTCCAGCCTAAGTTAACCAGAAGATAGCCACTATTTATTTTTGCTATCCAATCATTTGGAACACGTTATTTCTTTGTTTTCATTATCTTGAAAAATTGTTTACCTGGCAAGAGAAGGGTTAACTCCTGAGCTGCAAAACTGGTTTCTTTTTTGCTGAGAAAGCTGGCTGGCTCATCCTTCTTGCTGAGAGAGGCAGTTAATCAGTGTATAAAGACCTGTGATTGATGTGGCATAACTTCAAAAGGCACATGGTTTATTTCTCAATGTATGAGCCTACTCCCTGAGAAGCAGGCCAAGAGTGGGGCTCAGTCAGGGCCACACTCTCTCATCTCTCCTATGGCCCACCTGCTTCTTTTAATGCCGAACCATCTGTAACTTAGAGTCCGACAGCTTCTCTCGCTTCAAATTCTCAGTGTCCTCCTTAGAGTATGCTTGTGTTGGTGGGCAGCTTGTTCTAAGACGAAGTTGGTACCCACCACACGCGTACCTCGGAGACTCAGAGACACTGTGGGTTCCATTCCAGACTCCACAATAAAGCGAGAATTGCAATAAAGCGAGTCATCATCTTTTTGCTGGTGGAGGGTCTGGCCTCAATTTGTAAAAAACAAAACAAAACAAAACAAAACAAAAAAGCATCACAACATCTGTGAAGTGCAATAAACTGGAGCACAAAAAAGCAAGGTATGCCTGTACTCAGACTCACTTTAATACAGCTAGGAATTCCTTCCTTTAATTCCTATTGTACCTTTTTTCAACGGTGTCCCTACATTTGCAATCATGTGAGTTATTATACATTATATGTACTCATTCAAACCTCTACCCAAGAAATTAAAACAATTTCTAGGTAATTTGATAGTTCATTTGGAGAACAAGTTATTTTAATGTGAGGGAAAGGCATGTATTTCACATGAAAAGCAAATCTGAAAATACTTAGGTCAGAAAGGAAAACACAAAGCCCTAAAAGAAGATTGTGGAGAAAAATGAGATTTACCTTGTGAGGAATTAGGTGCTAAAAAGCAGAGTAGAGCTTTTTAAAAGTTGGTTAGGGAACTAGAAAAGTTTTGGGGGTTACTTAAGAATCCAAACCCCTGCTTAAATTCCTGGCTAATCCACCGTTTTAGAAAATATCAGTAAGGTGACCTTCTATGTAATACATGTGAAGCAGAGTTCGTATTCACAGTCCAATAAACAAAGTAATCAGCCTCCAAATAGCCAAAAAATAATTTTTATGATGTAAAAATACACTGCATTTTCAAGTAGGTATCTTTATCTTATTAACAATGTTAAATTTATCAATATGTATAACATGTATCCTCAAAGTTACACTTATGTTTAAGGGCTCAGTCTTATTGTAAAGTCATAATTCATGTAATAGTTTCTAAAAAAACAACCATTAATAAACTCTATGAGGCCCTTTGAAACATAACTACTAAGTAGTTACACAGAAAGAGTGTATCTTTTGTAGGCTATCCACTTTTACCTAAAAGAGACTGTCTTTTGTAGAAGATACTGAGGACCACCTTGCCATCAAGAACTTAAGTATCCTATTGGGAGGACACAAGGAATGCATTTGACATAAATAGAGCATAATTTGCTTTGTTAAAAACAGATTTTTTATGTGTTTTTGTGTGTGAAAAACGTGTTCAGAGAAAGGAGACATCTTAGTGGTTGGAAGTCTCAGGGTATGCCTAATGATGGAGGTAGAATGTAAAGTTGGACACAGGGGGGAAAAAGGAGAGAGAGAGCTGGGTTTGGAATAAGCAGAGATGGAAGGAGCCTTCTTCACAGGGGAAGAACGTGTATAAGGTCATGGAAGCAGAAACAAGCTTAACGTGTATATGGCAGACCCCGCTGGGCTGCTTTCCAGACACACTTTCTAGCCCCCTTGACCTTGTCTGCCTCTATTTACAATCCAGAAAAGCTACATGCTCTCCCAGCCTTTGCAGCGAGGGGTGGTCATGAGACCATGAGACTTAATTCTGGATGATGTCACATGAATAAAATTCTGCTTGGGGTGTCTGGAAAAAGTGTTTGCTTCCTTGATAAAAGGGGCAGCTATGGTTTACGTTACCTCTCCCCCTTTCTCTTTTTTTCTGTCTTGAATATGAATGTGATGGCTGATGCTGCAGTCACCATCTTGAAGGCATAAGGGGAAAGCCTAAAGAATTCAAGAAAGGCAAGCCCCAAACTGTTGAATTGCTAAGTCAACATCAGTAGATGTTCGCTTTCTAATGTTTTATTGTAATGAAGGAAAATATTAACCCTTACTTGCTTAAGCCATTGTAGTCAAGTTTTCTGTCACTTATAGGCAAATGCAACTGTCCCTGATATAGTATATGAGGGAAGGAGTAAAAATTGTATCTGAATGACACAAAAAGAATGCTAAGAAGTGGTAGAAAATAACAGTCTTGAAGAGGCTGGTTAGGTTATGGAGAGCAGAAGAGTCTGTTTGATGCCATGGGCTTAGGAAGCCAGTGACTACTACAAAAGGGGAGAGAGAAAATAGAAGAGCTGCTTAGTAGAAATCTTACCAACAAATAGAAATATTATTCTGACAATGATATGTAAGGTGATTTAGAAGAGGAATGAAAAGTAACACAGCCATATATTGAATATGAACCATACATGTGGTAAAATTTAAACTACTTTTTACTCCTCTCCTTCAGAATTTGAGATAAGCAGACCAAGTATTGTGATTTCACATCCTATGTGTGTGTCTTAGTTTGGGCTGCTAGGACAAAGTACCAAAGATTGGGTGACTTATATACTATAGAAATTTATTTCTCACAGGTCTAGAGGCTGAAAGCCTGAGATCAGGGAGCCAGCATGGTCGGGTTCTTGGTGAGTAGCCTTCTTTCTAGTTTATAGATGGCTGTCTTCTCTCTGCATCCTTGTATGGCAGAAAGAGAGTCAGGTGTCTCCCTGGCCTCTTCTAATGAATGGTGTTAATACCATTCATGAGGGCTTCACCCTCATGACCTAATTCCCTCCCAAAGTCCCCACATCCTGAGACCAACACATTGGGATAAAGGTCTCAACATATGAATTTGAGCGTGGGGGACATAAACATTCAATCCATGGTATAAGTTCTAAAGTCAGTGTATTAAGATAAAAAATGCAAGTATTTGAAACCACCATGGACAAGCCCCTAAGATTCAATGGACAAATATTTTTGTGTTTGTTTTTATAATTTTGCTGTGGTCTTCCTTTCTCCAGTTTGCTCAGCAATTTTTTTCTATAAAGGGCTAGAAAGTAAAGATTTTAAGTTTTGCAGACTGTCCAGCCTCCATTGCAACTACTCGATTCAGTGATTGCAAAGCGAAAGCAGCCACAGACAATATATAAAGTAATGGTTGTGGCTGTGTTCCAGGAAAAGTTCATTTGCAAAAAGTGGCAGCAGGCTGGATGTAGGCTGCAAGTCATGGTTTGACAACACCTAACCTAGAGCATTGGGAACTAGCCCTTAAAGTGGAGAATGGCCATGAAGTAAATGAAGGGTGGAGGCTATGCAGTTTAATTTACATGGTACAAATGTACACGGAAATCAACTCCACTTTTTACAAGGTAGGAAATAATTCTATGTACTTTCTGTAATTTTTAGGCTCTTACTGACGAATAAAATAAATTCTACCTAGGGTCAATAACATTTAAACCCCAAACGCATTAAATCTTAAAGATTCACTAAATCTTCTTTCAACTTCTAAAAATGTATTGTTTGTATAATTTTTTATACAATATAAAGTTGTGATTTTTCGTTCACATAGTTCATTATCTCCAGGTAATGAATATCATAGAATGTCACAACATTGTATTGCTTTTAATTTATTTTCTAATTCAAACTTTTAATTGTATTTTATTTTTACAATTTTCCCCAGTAATTTAAAGATCAAATTAGTTATTTTCTTTACTTTTTTTTTTTTCAATTTCCTTATTTGTCAAGATAGGCTAAGTGATGCTGTGGTAATAGTTACTGTCCACATTTCAGTGGTGTAACACAGTGAGCATTGTTTCTCCCACCCAGCAGGTCTCTGAGGTGCCTCTCATCCAGGCAGTGACTCAGGATAGTACTACTGTACAGCTATGCCACGTGCAATTGTTGATTTCTCGATCCCTGAGCAAGGGAAAAGAGATCAGCTGTTGTCTATGCTTTGGCCTGGAAGTTATATATATGTCACTTTTGTTTACAGCCAAGTTTAACCGGAACTAAGTTACTGGACCCCAATCAAGCTACCTGTCAGGCTAAGAAATGCGATTATATCTTCCTCTGTGACTAATTGAGATGTAGCGAACACAGAGCATTTCCTCTGCCACACTTTCATTCTATTGTATAAAAGGCCATAAAAGAACCAATTTATTGTGATTTGGTTGAGGTTTAAAACTTAGGCTAAATATCCAGTGTACCATATAGCACGTGGAGACTTAATAGAAACCCTGTGAAAGGTTGAAGATGATTACCCAGCTTTGGTCTCCAGTTTAGATGTGTTATAATACCCTGATGAATCATCAAAAGAATCACTTGAGAATTAGGGAAACTGTACTGTAGAATGACAGTTCTATTCAGATGTCATGTTACTTGGCAACCACAAATGACATGTGGTGGGGTACCGATATTTATTCCAGTTCATTCCCTGTGCGGATTTAATGAGCATCCTTAGCCAGGCGTAGTTAAGAGAATGCCCTTTGTTTTGGACCATTTTTTGTTTTTGCTCTTCAATTCCGTTAATCCAGCGGGGCATCTCGCACCACTATTGTTGTCACTGATCTGCCCTGTGGGCCTGTTGCTTTCTGTGAGAGCCCATACCGCTGTTTGCTGGATGTCTTCGGTCTTTGATGATGCATATACTCTGAGGTCACTTTAAGCAGCAAATCTTTGTCAGTAGGGGAGCTAAGGATGCTTTACTTCTCACTAATGAACTATGTAAAATTGGCTGGCTGCTTTGTGTATGACTCCCGAAGTTGCAGAATGTTACCATAATCTGTTTGTTCTCTGATCTGAGCCTTGTTGCTCTGTAAATGTACCCTGGGTTTTCTGCCAGGGCTGGGGCTATATTCAGTTCCTTCAGGCACAGTGATTCTCACCAGGAAGGCGTGGATTTCTGGGTTTCGGGGTGGGAATTAGAATCTCTGGAGATATGGGAAGTGTGTATAGTAAGAAAAAGCCTATTTAGCATAACAATGCAATTTTGTATTGTGAAAAATAATTGTTTTATGATTCGAACTCCTGAAAGTAAAATTTAACCATCTTCTTGGCTGCTGGAAATACTCAGAAGTTGGTGACTTTCAGCAAGTTTGGAAGGATGTATTACATTTCTGAATCAGTAGGGAATTGGAGTTTTACATTTATTTAAAGGTACACCGGGTTTAAAATGTGGAGAAATTGTGTGTGTGTGTGTGTGTGTGTGTGTGTGTGTGTGTGTGTGTGTTTAATCGTGGAGAAAAGCTAAGAATAGATCCTCTGCTGTGTAGAAAAATAACTACAGCATGATTGAGAGATCTGAGGGCAAGTGGATTAAAAGGTCAGCGTTCAGAGCAGCAGGGAAGGGACTAACATCAGGGGACTGAAAATACCTCTAAGGAATCCTTAGAAATAAAAAGGAGGGCACTGGACATACATGTGTGGGATGACGGCCCCATTATTTCATTTGGAGGTTACAAGCAGGCTGATAAAGTTGTGATCACTAGAATTGCATTTATGTTTGAAGGATGACATGTGACCTCCTGTATGGCCCAAATCACAAGCCCAGCTGGGCCTTGGTTTCATTTATAAAGTTAGAAGATGGATCACCGCATGTTCTCTTCCATTCAAAAATTCTGTCATTTTCTGAGACATCTCCCCGCAATCCAACACACAAAATCAATTAGCCAACAGTCAATAATAATGATCAAAACATTGTAGGCCTATAGGTGTTGCAAATAGAATATAGATTTTCCTGTCTGCAAGGAACTTACAATCTCTTTGGGAAGACAAGTTTTAATTGTGAATAATACAGAAAGTACATGATTTTCTATTGGAACAGGAGTAAGCAAACTATGGCTGTGGGGCAAATCCGACCCAATGCCTCTAGCTGCTCTCACATGGCATGCGGCCGAGCTGAGTCCCTGTCGAGATGGCCCACAAGCCTAAAATACTTACTACCTGTCACTTTATAGAAAAAAATGGGCAATACTTATAGTAGGTAATCGAGACAATGTCACAAGGCGAAATAGGATTAGTTCCAAGTGTCTAACAGAGGACAGAGCTATTGGAGCAGGGACAGGAGGCCCAGCCTATAAAAGCTTCAGGGAGTCCTGGCAGCAGGATCCTTGAGACAGAGAGGACGACAGCGCGGAGACTCCAGTTAGTTTCTACAGAAAAAAGAAGGTGGAGATGGGGGTTCCTTATAATTAGTAAGAAAATACTGATGTAACTGCATATCATTTTTATCATATCCTTTTCTTATCATTTTTTATTATGCTAGCCCCCAAATAATTAATTTGGAAAAATCTAATCCTTTCAAATATTTGTTTCAAAATCAACGTTGATTAAAAATTCACCACCCCTCTCCTGAGAAGCAGGAAATATTGCTGCCTAGGTACTTTTAATAATTGAAAATTTGTGATTCACTTTAAAGATAATTAGAGGAATATACAAATGAGTTTCAAGGGAAATTAAGATAGGAAAATCTGGAGTTTCAAATAAAATACCAATATTTATTGTATTTTGATTGAGAGACTTTTATTACTATGTGTCCCTAATTCATAGAGATCTATTTTATTAACTACCATAATTTTGACTAATAAAAATTCCTGAAGATAAATGGTAATTTCTGCAGATTTAGGGCCTAATTTTCTACTGTGTCAAACTTTGCTTTTATGGAAAAACAGTTAAGTTTATTTTGATGCCTTTAAACCCTTCTCAGAACCTCCAAGCCATTTAGTTGCTGTGGAGTAACACGCTGAAGGCTGCTCTCCCAGGCCTGTCCTCCCCAAACAAAGCCCCATTCCAGAATTTTCTTAGCTGTTCTTTTCTGCCTCAATCCAATTTTCCTGTATTTGCTGAGTACCTCATATCTCGGAGGCCTTGCTACCTACTTGAAGACAAGTAGATGAAAATGAGCTGATACAACCTTTAGTAAACATCTATCAGTTTGATACCCCACTAGGATATGGAAGAATTTATTCACCCCTCAGCTTCTTGCACTTGATCATGTGCTGGGTTCGGGGGACACAAAGATAGCTGTGACCTTGTGAGGAGTCTGTGTGTCCCAAAAGGTGGTTCTTTGGTGACCTCAAGACGCATCTCCTGGGCTGCTTATTAAAGTACGCCACTGTTTAGGCAAAGGGGGCTTACAGTAGGGACACTTGGGGAGGCCACTTGGAATTCACATTTTTAGCATGCTGCCATTTTGCTGTACTTTAGGACCAGGGGAAGATAATTCATGGATTAGGTCATCCATTGATCAGAACTCTGCCAGTCTTGACTTGCAGATAGGTTTTAAAAATAGGAAAATATCATATAAACATTTGATTTCTTCCTTTTCTTGAAAAATTAGAAGTTCTGACATCGCTCAATTTGTATCTCTTGACTCAATTCAAGGAATTCTTTCCCCTTTAGTTGGACAGAGCCTGTGCATTCCTGGAGGCTCAATCCCTGTCATGCTCTTTGTCTTACACACCTGGCCACCCTTATTCAGATAGCCTACATAGCTGGCCCTTGTAATCATTTGATTTGATTCAAATGGATAATTACAGTTTTAAAAAAAACACTCTGTTAATGTTATCCTAGTTTACCTGTGTCCCAGGTGACATTAAGCTGGGACTTAATTCTAGGCACAACCTCTGAAAGGCATTAGGAGGTGGGAGTTTTCAGTTCCAGAGCAGAGAGTGGTCAAGGTATTTTGGGCAGGTAGTCACTTTGGATTATCCGACTGACACAGGTTTGGTTTAGGCTGTTGAACATGGGTAACAGGAAACAACTGAAATCACCTCCTTTCTTTCTAAATCTAGCATTTCTATAGCAATTGTCACCATGGTATCTTGATGTGTTCTGACAGCGGAAACTTCACTTATAAAAAAATGTGGTAATGAGGGAAAGAGAAACTCCTTCCATGCTTTAGCCCCAAAGGCATTTCTTTAATGAAGAGCTCAGAATATGTGTATATTTAGGACAAAAGTTCCACCAGGGTCTGACCCAAACCAGGGCTGGCAGTGTTTCTTAATGATAAGGCTGCAGTTGTCCAGTTGAAAGAATCCTTGATCTGAGGGCTGGAAGGTCACTCAAGGTCATTAATACTCCTTGTGCAGCTGTTTTCAGCATTTGCGGCACTTGTGCATGTAAATCTTATTTAATCCCCACAACAACCTTGTGATTTAAGTATTGAAATGATCATTCCCATTTTATACCAATGAAAAGAGGTTCACTGAAGATCAGTCACTTGCTTCAGGTCAAACAGTTCTCATAGCGAATCCCCTGTACTATAAAGTACAACCAGTGTTTTTAAATCTTATTTGGCCTCCACAGGCTTCTGAGGAGCATGGGTCTGCCGTTTACATAGATCACCAGATGAGTGGTGCCCCTGGAGTTGTGCGGTGTGGGTGATTCTTATTCTTGACACACTGATGGGAAAGGTTTGCACGTACACCGCAGGCACATGCAAATAAGACACATGACAAGCTTTATGCAGTTCATAGTGGGCTGCCTCTAAGTCCTCTTTCTCAGGTTCATTAAAGCATATTCAAAATCAAATGAATGAGATGATATAGAAGTGACCTTGAATTTGATCTCATTTTCAGTAACACACACACACACACACACACACACACACACACACACACTCACAGAGCAAACTTCACTATGCCTATTACTAGGGCCAGATTGCTTGTGACAAACTGGACGGCACCTAATAAGCCCGTATGTAGGAACGCTTGCACCAAGAAGTGATCAGGCACTCCACACTGCCTCAAATCTGTCCGTAACTTCCTCTTACCTTAGAGATGAGCTGGTTGATGTAAAAGTCACTTGTGGGAGAGCAGAGGAAGAATGAGTTCATTCAGAACAGATGCTATATTAGTTTGCTAAGGTTGCCATAACAAAGTACCACAGACTGGGTAGTCAAACAACAGAAATTCATTTTTTCACAGTTTTGGAGGCTAGAAAGAAGTGCAAGATCAAGGTGTCGGCAGGTTGGTTTCTTTTGATGTTTCTCTGCTTTGTAATTGGCCACCTTCTCCTCTTGCAGACGGTCCTCACTCGGTGTGTCTGTGTCCTATTCTTTTTCTATAAGGACACCAGTCATATTAGAGTAGGGCCCACCCCGATGACCTCATTTCACCCCAATTACCTCTGTGAAGACTCTGTCTCCTATTCCAGTCACATTCTGTGGCTCTGGAGGTTAGGACTTCAACATATGAATTTTGAGGGGATGGACTTCAGTCCATAACACATGCACATGTCAACCTTTTACAGAGGACTTATGAGTTGTTAGCATGCATTTTAATGGTGAATGGCAAGATACTTGCATTACCAGGACTTAAACACACTTTTAAGTGTACGTTTCTTGTACCTTTTCTTATTGAAATGAAAAAGATACATTAAATCTTATTGGAATCACATAAACTACCATGTTTGTATTAGGGATTATGAATTAAAACCCTGTGGAAGACTAGCAAGCAATGTATTATGGAAAACATGGAAGTGAAGTAAAATAAAAAAGGGCAGACGGAAACTCCAGCCAGCTTGAGAGGATGCCTCAGTCTCCAAGGGATCCAGTGTGAGGTCAGCAGCGTATCATCCTCTGAGTTTTTCAGAGGTTGAAAAGCTGAATTTTTATATGAAATTCCTCAATTTTTAAAAGTTGGAAATAGTATTCCTTTAAAAGAAAAAGAGAAAGAAAAACATCGTGTGAGTCCCATCGTGTCTGCATACTGGACTTAGCCCATTGGCTTGAATTAGGCTAGACTCGTATCTAATGACATGGGCTAGGTGAGAGTTCATGACGCCCACTCCACATAACCCCTAGTGACATTTTTGAACCAATACTATGTACTATTTAATTAAAATTTCTGCATTTGATAAAAACAGGCATGCCCTAAACATAGCAACAATCATTTTGACTGGAATAACTTCTATGACCCATTCCACATTTCTCTATCATTTTTGCAGGCACCATGGAGAGTTTTTACTATACTCTCAAATCTTGGAATACTTGGTTGAAATTGAAAAATGTATACAACTAGTCTTGTTAAGACTGTTGTGTAATTGTAGAATCATTTTATTAAATTCAATAAATTATTTCTGAAATTCCATGTATACTAGGGTGACTATTCATTTTTTAATAGATGTGTGCAGAGCATGAAAATAGTAATGAGTCAAAACTTACGAGGCATTTACTGGGGGCCAGACACTGTTCTAAAAGCTTTACATGAAATAATCGATTTAATCCTCAACGACCCTGTGGAGGCAATAGCTCTTCTGATGGCCATTTAACTGATGAGATAGCTGAGCGAAGCACCTGCCCAAGGTCACACAGCTAGAGGGAGGATCTTAACCCTGCCCTCTGCACTTGACTATTACTCTACATCGTGTGACCTGCATTGTTTTGTTTGGGGGTGCAGGGGAGGGTGGCATTTGAGAATCTTTAATCTCTCTTTTTCTTGTCATATCCTACTTGGCCTAACACATCTAAATTTCAATCCCCCACCTCCAAAAATAAAAATATATTTACACATACACACATTTTATATAAATATATAAATATATAACAAATATATATTGTATATTACGCTTAATGCTATATGTAATTATATATATATATATATATATATAACTAAATATTTTAAATTTTCATTTTAACAAGTATGAACTCTCCCTAACATCTATAGAATAAAGTTTTTAAACAATGGGGTTCATGGATAGAATTCCATAGGAAGCCCATGAAAATAAAAATAAGTAAATTATATTTTCACATTAACTAACCCCCGATACCGATAATTAGAATTTATTTCAAATATGAATTTAGGCAACAGAGCACAACAGATCTGTCACAATAGAAATCACAGATATTTTAAAATCTCAATACAATAGAAAATCTCAAACAAGTAGATATCTCAAAATATTTACACTCATGGAAACCTGAAAATTATGTTAATTATGGGGCCTGCCATTATATCATGTTACTTATTGTGCTAATAAAGAAGCACATCTAAAAAAAGAAAGAAAGAAAAGCACATCTATTGCTACATTACAAATTTGTTTTTTATATGCAGAATTTTGATCAATTGATTTGGATACAACTGTTTTGCTTTATGATCCTGTGTTTTAGGCACTTAAAAATTTTTTCTGAGAAGTTTCACTACGATGCTAAAGGGGCCAATGACACACAAAAAAGTAAGTAATAATGTTTACTTCATCTATTTGTTCATCTCTTTCCCTCTATCCACCCATCAGTTCCATTGAATTAATTTGATTAAACATTTATTGACTGCTTTGCCATGTGCTGGGCTCAGTGTTAGGTACTACAGACTTGGTTGGAGTTAATGTTCTTAACAGACCCACCAACCTTCATTTGACCTTGAAGTCCAGAAAATCTGCCAAGGGTTCCCAGAATGTACTAGAATCTTCACATTTGAGTTGCCTTTGTTCTTTGAAAGACATCCATGTAACCATCAGTCTCTTAACTGAGGGCGACCCAAGGCCACCCTCTATTCTTCCTCCCCTGTTCTTTTCAATCTCTAACTTTTCTCACATTTTCTGAAACCTTTGCAGGCATGTCACTCCCTAGAAATAAGGGGAACCTGACTACATTTTTAATACTCCTAACAGGGCTTATATATCATGGTGTTATAGTCTATAGCTGAGTGTCATCCTTTATTGCCAACGTGGTTTTCCACATCTGACTATGGATGAGTTAGCAGATCAGTGCCTGGATTTTATCAATGACAACTGCAGAGTCTAAGCTGGGTTGGCCCCCACCCCCAGAATGAGAAAACAAATAATATGGTCCCGAACATAATCCAGTTCAGCAAGGGAACACTAGGAAACTTTGTCAGTTATAAACATTCTCTCTAAAAGTAAGCACATGTGGTTTTCAGTTCTAGTCATGACAGAGTAGCTAGTGTTGGGCCAATCCTCCTACTGAAAGGAACAAAATAAGTGAAACAACATATATGAAACGATGGTTAGGAATAAGCAAGCCGTGAGCGCAGGCAGGACTTGGGGAGTGATGATTCTGGCGAGAAGGGCGAGGATGGGGAGGGGAACAGTTGGGGAATAAAGATGAGTTTCCTGGGCTAAGGAGGTAGCAGTGAGGACCTGGGGGTTGCCGACGCATCTGGCATTGAAGGACCGAGTGCCACAGAGAAACAGAAGAGAAAGAGTCTGAAAATTCGGTACACAAATTTTAGGCTGAACTCTAGACACACACAGAATGAGACTTCAAGAAAGCCATGATAAAACAGCATCTAGGAGGGTTAGGAGCTGAGCAAAGATTTCATAAACAGGACACAAAACACTAACCATACAAGGAAAAGATTGGTAAAGGAGATTAGGTTATAAGTAAAAAGTGAGGCCCTAATTTACAAGTTCATGAAAATATTTTTCTTTTAGAAGTTTTATTGCTTTATCACCCATGTTTGAACTATGATTCCCTTTCTGTTTCTATAGCTCCAAAAATGATTCCTTCCAGGAAACAGAACCACACAATGTGGTATTTGTAAATGAGGTGCCTTTCCCCACTGCTCAGCTCAGGAGGTCTTGAGCAGACTCAGTTCAACACCTCCCTGGCTGCCACCTCATATTTTAAATTCGGGGAACAGGATTCCCACCATCTTTCCAGTGGGTATCTATGGCCACACTGGGTGGGCCAAGCAGACAATGTCAGGGAAAGGTGCCCTACAATTCAGATGGCAGCATGCCCTTTACATGGCCAGCAGCCAGGAATGGAGGCGGAAAGCTGACAAAGTGACATCCTTTCACAGATATCGGAGGGAAGAAAGAGTGATGCTAAAATACACCCAAATTGAATTGATTCTTAACACAGAAGATGTTAATGTTGAAAGTGATAAATCATGAGCATTACATGACGATGGAATGATAAAGGGATGTTGACTCTGATAGTAACGCCAGTGTGTGGCCATTTCTGTTTTTCTATAAGGACAAAATATTACATTGCTAGCATAAAACTACTTAAGTGGTTACATGTTTCTTTAATTGCCAGAATGAAACATTCCATTCCATTAAACCTTAATGTTGATTTGTCAGAATTTTTTTTTTTTTTATTATTCTACAAGTGACTTTGCCTTCCCTAGAATGAAAGTAACAACACCCAAGCTTCCTTTCCCCTTTCAGTTCTTGAATCAGAAATATAATTAAGCTTTCAAGTCTAGCCATGACATTGTTTTATAAATATGAATTAAATTTTATTTTTTATTTGTTGGTCAATTGAATAACTTCTGCTATATGTATATATTATATTATTTCTTTTCAAATAATAACATCACATTTCCAGGTGTTTTTAAATGAGCCCAACTGATTTGAACCCATCAAAAAATGTCATGATGGACAAAAAAACTATTATCATCAAGTGAGATTTGGGGTAGTGTAAGGCGGAATTTTTGTCTCAAAAATGCCAAAGATATTTGAAACTGCATGAACTGGGTGTGTGGCCATGATTATGATGGTCTGGAAAATGTTGATATACTGGTTTATTTCACAGTTTTACATGGAAAAGGTATACATTTATGGCTTTTCTCCTGCTTTTTGTATCATAAGTAAATCATCACTGAGACCATCATAAATGACATCCTCATATTTATTAAAATTGAAGGGCATCATCTTTAGTTTCCTTATTAATTCTTCAAACACTACGTTTCCTTTGGTACCAAACAGTACATACCCATAGATAAAAGAAAATCTCAGCTTTGGTTTTATAGCTACCTCTACACTCTTAACCAGAGGAGAAAAGGGTCTGATCTCACAACCTATTTCTATAGTTTTAAAACTTTCTAAGAAAAATAAAGCTTGCTATAATTAATGCCTAATGGTATAAACACCCCTACATTAGTGGTTGCCTAGTAACTACATACCCTAGGCTTGTGGGGTTGCTAAATATGTTGAATACACGAAAACATTCAGGTCTATTTCCAATTCAGGTGGATGAGAGGCAGCAGAGGGCCAGATTCCTTTGTTAAAATTGGTTTTCCATGAGTGTTTTACACTAAACCATCGTTCTGCACTAAAACCTCCTATTGTAAATGATTTCTGCAGATAAGAGTCCAAATCAACAAGCAGTGGTTTAGGATTTTCAAAACATTTAATAGAACAGAACCAACTCTGCTTTATTGTTCTGTATTAGCCCAGTTTCTGTTCTTAGAGGGACTGGTCAGGAGAATAATGTCCTTACTGTACCTTTAACTTGTCAATAACTTCTTATATTTGGACATCACTTTAGCATTGAATGACCACATGCAGTTCCCAACTAGAGGTGGAGTCAAAAGGGCTGGGAGTGAGTATAATGACATATATAAGTTTAGCTTTGGCTTGCTTCCTACCTAGCAGACTTAATTTCCTAATTATATTTTGCTTTAGCTTAGGTAAAATTAGCTTGCATTCCCTTGGCACAAACCAACTGCAGTGGAGAAGGCCTTCCCAAACCATAGATTGTTGACAAGAGTGGCTAACTAAACTAGGATTCAGTTTCCTGAGTAAAATGTACAAAGAGCCTAAGTACACGTAGATAATGACAAGCTGACCATGAGGGAATGTAGTTAGGTCATATGAAGATTCATTTCTGGCAATGTCTTAGTTTCAAAAAAAAAAAAAAAAAAAAATAGAAACAGGGCCCTGAAGCTCATCTGCGCTCTGTTAGAGTTCCTGACGTCGAGCTTTGGGGCTAGCTAAATTGGCAGCTGCGGTGTAGACAGGGATAAGCGTGGTCTGCAATATTTATATTGTATAACTACAGCCTTGTGGATACAGTCTCGAAAGGATTTGCTGCTCAGTAATTTTGTCATTTGGCAATACTAAGACATGATAAGGCATGGTTTGCTCTTTGGAGTTTACGTAATGTCATTTGACTGAAATAAAGAATTCTCTTCTAATCCGAGGGAAACTGTTCTAGGATATCCTTTGTCTTTTCACAAGGGAGGAAGCATCCCGTTGCATCATTATGTGTAACTCTCTGGGTTTTTGGTTTAGTGGGTTGGAAGATGTGGCTGGTGTGGCCAAGGCCATGGTTTAATCAGAAAACCACTTGGCTCCTCCACCACAATCTGCATTTCTAGCTGCAGCAACCCATTTCATTGGTCTTCAAAGAGAATCTTGGACACTGCGCTGTAGCTGAGCACAAACACTTCCATTCCCCAGGTCAGGAAATAATTTGTCTCAATTCATTTGTCAGGTCATTCACTTCATTATGTTAAAGAGAAGACAATGTAACTAATAGTTTTCTCTGCTTGCAATGGATTCAGTATCTCTTCTTTCATTTTAATGCTGAAAGCAATTTACTGATTAAAAATCATTTTTCATTTTTGTTACAGGGATTTCTTTTCCTTCCTGCTTTTACTTTCAACTTTCTTCTTTTCCCCTGTCTTTCAGAAATTTTTACTCTAGCCCTGGGATGTGTTTTCTGCCTTCCTTCCTTCCTTCCTTCCTTCCTTCCTTCCTTCCTTCCTTCCTTCCTTCCTTCCTTCCTTCCCTTTCTTTCTTTTTCTATTTAATGAAGCTTCAAAAGATTTAATTTCTGGAGACATCAAGTCACTACCCTTTCAGATCTATTTGTTTTGACTCTAATACCTTAGAGCCTGTCTTTGTACAAAGAAAGTCTTTCAGAAAGAGTTAATTTGCAGTCTCAATCTCAAGAGAGGTTAATTCTCAGGAGAGAATTTAAACCAGCGAGTATCTCCTGTTAGAGAAGCAGCCAGGTGGGGCCAGCCCAGTGGTGAGAGAGTGGACTCCTAGTATGCTACTTCTGTGCAGTAGGATGGGACATTCCTTCAATCCTGGGCAGTGGTCAGTGGCAGCTTTAAGGTAGAGACAAAACACTGTTTATTTTCCTTCCCACATCCTGGATTTTAGCAGTTAAAAAAAAAAAATGTACTGTCCTGTGAGTTTTTTCACCTGTTTTTCATTTTGCCAAAAAAAAAAAAAAAAAAAAAAAGAGGTGAGAGGGAAGAAACTGCTCAGGGATTGATTAATTGGTTCCTTTTCCTTTGTGACATGCTTCTGCTTTAATTGTATTTAGATTAATAGAAGCTATTTCTTCCCAATGATGTTTTTTTAATTGAGCAGCATGTACAAAGTAATTGGCATTTGCTTTCCAGAAATATTGTCATGTCATATTCTTAATTCTTATCCCCCAAGTGAAGTTTATTTATTCTTCCCGCCCCCCCCAACCAGAAGTGAGTGAATTTCTTGGGTAGCAATTCAACCACAACATCAAGTATCAGTATCAAGAAAATTCATTGCCTTGTGATGTGTGAAAGTGCATTTTGAAAAGAACAAGGAATGCTTTTGGCTCCAACTTTAAATATTTTACTATCAGTCCAGCATCTAAGTTTTACTGTCAAATGCTTTTCTTTCATCTTATAAGGAATCTAGTTATTATCATATCGAGCAATTTCAGAAAGAATGTTAAAAGAAAGTGGTATAATGAACAGGGATGAAAAGCATAGGGCTCAGAGAAGGAGGGAGGAGCTATCACAGTAAGGTCAAAGAAAATAAATCAGTGAGCACCTTGCTTATAGAATACCCAGGAGGTACTTTCTAAACCTGCGACCCTTGACCCCTGGGGTTCCAGGTGAAAGTTCTTTCTTGATGTAGACCCATTGTGGAAGGGAACACTTGACAATTTATTGATCAGCCCTTTCAGAGCCTTTGCAGAAAATATTTTTTTCTGCGCTCGTTTGTGTCATATTTAGATCCAATTTGGAAAGTGAAGCAATTAAAGTGTCAAAACCTTTCATTAGGAGTCTGCAATTTAAAAAAACAAAAGAGCTTTTCATTTGTGACCCTTGGACTGAACATTCCAGTCATTCATCTTCCAGAATTTCGAGTCCAGGATTTGGTTGCTGTTTGATTTTATTTCTTTGAGACACAGTTTGAATGCTTCCATTTGATTTTGTGCTTTCAACACATTTTTGGGATCTGGTGATTTGGGAAGGCCTGTACCATATGGTCTTGATAAGGTGATAGATTTTCATATCCTGGAAATTGGCAGGAAAGGGTAAGATCTGAATCAGATGTGAGAAGGGAAAATTAAGAATTTGGGCCTAACTTACTCATCTCACGAAATATCTTCTAAGACCTGTACTTCCCATAAAATCAATTTTAAAGAAAAATTTTTTTTGAGGGCGGGAGGGGGCTGTGTGTGCATGTCCTCACCACATGGGGGTAATTCTTTCCATTTCTCTTAAAAGTAGAGAGCCTCTTTCTACAAGTAATGGCACTTAACATTTCTTGGTTAGCCCTTAAGAAAATATCTCAGACTCGAAGGGCTAAAGGGGGACCCTGCTTCACCTTTCTTGAAAAAGAGATTGTATAGAAAGGTATGGGCCGAGGCAGCAGATGCAACGTAAAAAGGGTAGCAGGACACATTTTCACTGGGGAGTTGATGGTTTTGGGAGAAACATGAGAGGCAACGACACAATAAAACAAAACAAAACACCAAGAGGTGAAACGCCCTGGCTGCAGTCTTGCAACAAACAAACAAACTTAAGCAAAAAGAACAGGGTGCCTCCCGTGATTCCTAGCGGTGGGCTAGAGGGGGCCGAAGTGAAGGATGTTCTTTATCCTACAGAGAGTTCTGATTCAGGAGGCCTGACGTTTCATCCGGTCGGCGTGTGCACCGCTGGCTTGCTGGGGAAGGTGCCGGGCGAATCACGTTTTGGGCTCTTTCTTCCCTTCACCGCAGCGGGGGGCAGTGATTCCCCATCTGCGCGCAGGGCCAGAACCGGGCCTGGCGTCTGCCCATTTCTCGTACCTGCAGGGGTCAGCCCGGGGACTGCGCGGCGCCAGGCGGGACCCTGCGGCGCCGGTGGCGCCCCAGCGCGCAGCGGGTTAAGGCGGCGGGAGCGGCGGCGAGGGGCGGAGGGAGCGCGTCCGCGTCTCTGGCCCGCAGCGGGTTAAGCGCCGCCCGCGCGGAGAGGGCTGAACCCGGAGCCGCCGCTCCGAGCTCGCATTCGGATCCGCTAGAGCAGGAAGATGGCGACGGACGGCGCGAGCTGCGAGCCCGACTTCTCCCGCGCCCCCGAAGACGCGGCGGGGGCCACGGCGGAGGCGGCGGTAACCGAGGTCCAGGGATGGGCGCGGGGCCAGAGTAGACGCGGGCCGGGATCACGTCTGGCGTCCCGGGCGCTCCACAGGCCCGGGATGCCCCCTCCCCGGGTGCCCCCTCCTCAGGGTGCCTTCCTAGCCAGAGGCCAGTCCCTGTGGGGTGGGGCGGCCCCCCGGGCTGGGGATCGCTCCTGTCCTTTCCGCGCCCCCAGGGCAGCGGCCCGGCGGGAAGCGGTCCGGTCTGCGGGGTTCTCAGGGCTCCCTGCGTGCGCCCGGTGCGACCCCCAGGCCCACTCCTCCCTCGCTGCAGTCGGCTTTGGCCAGGGGCGAAAGCTGGGGTGTGTTTCCTGGCGAACTTGAACCCCCATTGTTCGCCTCTCGCGCGCGTGGTTGTGGGCGCGTGTCTCGGGGGTGCCTGGTACCTCTCAGCGGACCCAGGAGAGCAGCGAGGGGAAGGCGGGTCATCGCCGAGCAGGTGTGGGGATGCCCATTGTGTGTGTGTCCCTGTGCCTGAGGCCCCCCGGGAGAGGCGCCGTGCCCAGCTGTGGGCAGTGCTGCCGCTGAGCGCCGGGTCTTTGGGTTCTAGCTGTCGGCGCTGCCCCATCACTTGGTGTGTGGGGAAAGAGGGGCGGGGGAAGGTGCCCTCGTTCTTCCTAAGTAGGTGCCCGGGCGAGGTGGAGGACCAGCACCTGGTGTCAGCACATTGTTCTCCTTCGCTGGGGTCTAGAAATCGTATGAGCTTCCACCATCGCTGGTCCCTACTTTCACCTCCAGAATATCCCCTTGCACAGTCTCAGTGGTGGTTTCGGGCTGGACCCACATTTCCTGGGTAAAAACGTTCTCCGGGTTTGGGAAGCGGCTTTGCAGGAGCTGCAAGGATCTGCAAAGAAAGGCAGCTCTGGGAGCGCCTCCCACCTATGGCGCGATCCCACCCGCCAGATTCCGGGTGGGATGGAGTGAGAGGAGTATGGACGCTGCTCAGTTCTTTCTGTGACCTGAGCAGAATTGGTGCTGGAGCAGCAGAGGGCAGGGCCAGGTGTAAACAGCCAGGGCTGCTTTAACTTCCTACCTCTCGGTTTGGAGGAAGGGCATACTGGAGCCTGAGAGGAGAGATGTGGACGAAGCTGCTTGGGCGGGAGAGCAGCCGAGCCTGAGAAGGCAAAGAGAAACAGGGAGAGGAGAGGAGGAGGAGGAGGAGGAGTGCGGCTGGTTTCCCGCTTGTGAAACTGGCAAGTTTTGATGTGAAACTGGCAAGTTTTGATGTGAAACTTTTAGTAAAATTGATTTTTCATTCTTTACTTGGAAAATGTGAACTTACCTTAAGATTTCCAATGAAACCTGCCTGCTTGTGATGCAGTGAGTCAGTTCCCCTCTGTGAAGCACTGGAAGGCAGGTTGCTATTAATACAGCCTCTCTGGGAAGTTGAAATGACTGGGTGCCTTCATCCCCAAGAGACAGTAACAGGAGGGGAAGAAGGGTGCGGGGGTGTATGTGTTGTTTCCCAGGAAGGTTGGATTCATTTAATCTGCTTAGAACTGGCTTCTTTCTATACCCGCAGTATTTTAATCACCTGACAATTAAACCAAACAAAAACATCTGATTTATGGTCTGTAGCTGATCTATAGTTTTATTTGGTTAGATCGTAAACAGAATCTTGGACGCCAGGCAGATTTGTGTGTTAACAAGCCCAGTGTTCCCTTTCGGCTGCTGAAAATTTCCAGGAGTCCAATTTTCAGACTGCATGGAGGTGGGGATTTGATCATTTCACCCTGGTTAGTGGGAATAGCCATGGGAAATCTGTGAAAGCGAACTCGTTTGTTATTTCCGTAGAATTCTTTAGGGTTCCGAGGAGATGCAATGAGGATTCTTAATCTAATAGTGTTTTTTTTTTTTTTTAATTTTTAAATAACTTTTGACATTTTAGTAAAATTTTGATGATGGTCTCTATGCGGAGAACTCAACGTTTAATTTTCATTAAGGTATAGTCCTCCCATCTCAGCCACTTGTCCTATAGACTCATTTTTAAGTTGAAGAAAAGCTAGGTTGAGGACTGATATTTTTCATAACTGCTCCTTATCTAATGATTAAAATTCAAAGGCATTTTTACGCATTTTGGGTTAGTGGCAACTGAGGACTTAAATCCTTCTTTGTTTTTAGTGAATTTTTGTTTCCATTTTAGAGATTTATTTCACTTCAAATTGGTTTACATACTATGGATTTTTATGTGTACATTTGGCAATAATGAGCCAATGGAAATGCCAAAGCAGTAGGCTATTTTTGAAAGTGAGTGTTTTCACTAAGTTTTGACTATTTAGATTGTTGCTTAGAGACAAGTTTAATTTATAGTTATCAGCTTAATCTGATTTTCAGTGGAGGGTTTTAAATTTAGTTTGTGATTCTGTTCTTAGCTGTTTAAATTCTGAAAGCATCCCAAGTGTAAAGCTGGGTAACAGCTACGTTATTGGACAGCATCATATTAATAGTTTTTGCTGTGAACCATGCCGAGAGACCTGGGTTATTTTCAGCGCCTTGGCCAAATGTGATGACTTTTATAGGCTATGTTGCTATTTGTAGTGTGAAAATAGCTCCTAGTGGATAAGCAGTATGGAAAACAGAAATCTTTCTGTTTTTTATTTCACCAAGGAATTTAAGAGTGAAAGGAAAATGGAGCTCTTTTTAGAGCTTTGTTTCAGAAGCTGACCAACATTCCTGTCAGTCTGAGCTTTTACTGGAGCAGCTACTATGCAAAAAGGAGATAAAAATTTTGTCGTAGTGATAGTGATAAGGAAAAAACGTCAACAATTATTTTGTTAAGAATGTGCAACAGTAATGTCAAATTAACAGCTAGCACTTTGAAATTTTTGTTTCCAGTGACAGTATTGAATATAAATGCAATGAAAAGAACCTTCTTAGCCAATTTGCTAATCTTTCTTAAAAGCAAACAAACAAGAAAAAACAACTAAATTATAGTTATATGGCAGTTACAGAGTATTGGAAGTTTCATAGCATAATTCTGAAGTCAAAAATCTAGATTTAACACACATTACCGAACACTTATTGGGATGGAGTCATCATGTCACATTTTTGCTGTCCTCAATAACACATTTCAGTGTAGAAACTGACATATGAGGTCTGACAATTAAGTTCACAAACTCATTCTAGAAAAACTGCTATACACATCTGTTGAATATCACTATAGTCACCTTCAAAGTACCCCCCTTGGGAAGCTATGCACCAATGCCAGTCCCTAGTCCACCCTTCAAAGCAATTTGGAACTCTTTCTGAAATGGACATCAGAAGTGTTGTCATATTACCTTTTATGTCCTGAATGCCATCAAAATGTCTTCCTTTCAATATTTCCTTGATCTTCCGGTAAAGAAAGACGTCATTGGGGGCCAGATCAGGTGAGTAGGATAGGTATTCCAATACAGTTATTTGTTTACTGGCTAAAAACTCCCTCACAGACAGTACTGTGGGAGCTGGTGCACTGTTGTGATGCAAGAGCCATGAATTGTTGGCGAAAAGTTCAGGTCGTCCGACTTTTTCACGCAGCCTTTTCAACACTTCCAAATAGTAAACTTGGTTAACTGTTTGTCCAGTTGGTACAAATTCCTAATGAATAATCCCTCTGATATCAAAACAGGTTAGCAACATTGTTGCAACAAGTTTGTGAATTTAATTGTCAGACCTCGTATACTGAGGAATTAAATCAGAGATGATGTTGTCATGAGAGGCACAAGTAATTTGCATTAGAAGTTTGGGGAGGAAGAGTCATGGAGAGGATGGCTAATGGAAGGCTCTGAAAACATTCCACAGAAGGATGGCATTTGAGCGGGGTCTTGATATATACGAAGGGCTTGGACAGAGAGACCAGACGCAGGAGGCTGGTTCCAAGTGTGGCTGGTTTCTAGGAAGCCTTGAGAGGTTACCTGGGGCATCTGTGAGGGGCTTTCAAAGTTGAGCCTTTTTATTTCAGTCTCATTTCTGTGCTTTAGAAAAATTGCCTAGAAATTGAGGTAATAGACTAAAATATTTCCCCAAGATTAGAATATAACTGCTTTCAACATGATGCTTTTCATTCTGCTTTTTTTCCTTCTTAAATAATAGATTGTATGTTTCTGTTTGCGCCTTTCCTTTTTTGTTTTTTTTGGACTTTATTGTTATTGTTGGTATCATTATTAGTATATTTCTCAGAGGAGCAATTTTGATTAGAAAAAAGCATTTGTCCTCTCGGTGATTGAATCCATCCCTAGGCTAGATGCCAGCTGGTTCTATCCTGTTGCGTCTCAGGTAACTTTGTATGTGAGAGAATGTTTCACAGACTTAGTACTCAGTCAGCCATTTACAAATATCAGCTGTTTATCACGGGGACAGCAAGGCTGTGGGCCCGTAGGAAGCAGCCTCCATGGTCAAGAAGAGCTGTGTGGGTTTGTTTGTAAAGAAAGCAAAGGTAGCTGAGCCCCATGCCAGGCACATGGGAGGTGTTGTCAATATTTATTGAATGAAAGAAATGAACACCCACCAAGAAGCTGTGTCACAGTACTTAATCTTGATTGGCTGATTGACTGTGTGTGTTACCAGATTGTAATGAAACTACTGGCCTGTGCGTTGTAATAATTAACGTAGCTACTACAGGTCTTTTCTTCTTTCTGAAAGATGACCGTGGCGCTTTTTTGATTTTCATTTGTATATTGTCCCTGTCTTTCTGAATGACGTTTCAAATACTTTACAGATTTTAAACAATGAGTTTAATATCCAACATTATTAGTTTTCCCTTTAGATTGTTTTGCTCTTTAAAATGCTGATTGAGGCTGGGAATGGTGGTGGTGGGATAATAACTACACCGCTCCCATCTGGAATTCTTCCATTAATAGAGTCAAGGCCAAACCACCCACTGAGGTGTGGAGGTGCTGGTGATCCAGAAGGGGTCACAACAGAAATGCAGGGGCATTTGGAAACAGGAAAAGGGAATGACAGCAAAGATGAGGCAGGAAGACGGAGGTCAGGCAAGGCTTTGGAGTCGTCTGCAAACACCCAGAAGTGTGGGTATTGGATGTGCCTAGGAAGGATGGAACACTTTGTCTCCTCTCTGCCCCCACGTCCTTTGCCACTGAAGAACGTCTGAATGCTGCTTTAGAAGACGTGAGTTGAATGTACTTGATTGCGTTCTCTATTGGAGCTCCTTGGTAAGACAATATATATATATATATTATAGAAAAGGAAACTTTGACAGTTGGGTACAGAAATGGGACATGGTTATAAGAGAGATGACGATAATGATGGTGACATTGATAACAAAGGATTTTCTGAATTTTAGTTTAATCTGTTATAAATAACTTATACAGAAGTAATGAGGTCATCGTAGTAATGCTGTGCACAATATGATGTCATCCATGTAGAAATCCTGATTTTAGGGGGGAAATGCTGTTTTAGAATAAATTGTTTGCAAATAACCAAACAGGTTGAGGACGAATTTAAAAGGTTATTACAGTAAGTGCAGTATAGCCAAGGTGACATTGCTAGGTGGAATGGATACTTGTTTGCAAATGATTTGGCTTTGACCTTTTGATATTTCATTGAAAAGGCCTGAGCTCTCCCACAGAAGGGCTCTGTAATTGCAGGAACATCCCTTAGCTGTCCCCATTTCACAGCCAGCATGCTGTCATTGGCCACCTACAGATAGTGGAGGTGATACTCTCCAGGCCGTGAGAAGCTTCTGAGAGGACAGCTACAGGATCCGGATGCCAGCTTGCATGTGGAGGCAACCCATGTCCCACACAGGCCTGACGTAGAAAAGCTGAGATAGGATGGAAATGGATATTCGTTTCATCTGAGTTGCAGCCCTCTTTTTCCAAAGAGGAAATGGAGACTGAGAGGAGATCTGAAAGGAGGAAAAGAGGTTGCTGTACTTAATTACCAGAGGCTGCCATCCCGGCTGAGCCACTTTTCTGCTTTTTACACACACACGCACGCACGCACACACGCAGGCACGCACACACACACATGCACACGCACACACACGTGTGTTTTCTCAACTTAAAATTAGTTCCATCCATTACCAGCTTCCTTCCTGACATTCTGTTCACTTGTCACCTTTACCTTCTCCCAGTCTGCTGAGTTGCTAGTCTTGCCTGAAAAACCCAGGCGGTGTATTTGATTTAAGGTGTGTGGCCGTGGGGAGCTGAGCCCATGTTTTCCATGCTGCTGTTAGAGACACACACCAAGTTGCCCTGTTAGAGTCCTCTACATGGTTTTTGAAACAATGTATGAAAATGTCAGATTGTCAGTTACTTAGTTGCCCTGAGAGTGAGCCATAGCATTGTATCTTAGTAACATTGATATGTCATTTACATGCTTTGTGCTTTTATCCTGAGTGAAATAGTAGGTATTTTATACCAAAAGATGGGGGCATACATGTTAGGTAAAATCATGTAAAGATGTACTACTCTTGCTGTCCTGACACACCTAGTAGAGGTGAGAAAATAGGAAATTAATACAGATAAGTAAGTTTAATGTAATGAGAAAATACACAAGGCCGGAAGGACATGATTAATTGACAAATGAAGGATTAGAACAGACTCTAGACTGAATTGAGAGAATGAGAGATTTCTGGGGTCTGGAAAGACATGAAAGTGGGGTTTGAGCTGTGTCCTAAAGATGACTTAGAGGAGAAAGAAGGATTGGGAAGAATGAAATCAGAGGCATGCAAACCCAGTCAGGAACACGCTTTCCTCTGTGCAGAGAGAAATTGGGAGGAAGAGTCTCAAAGTTAAGACATAGCTGCAGAGGTTTGAAATAGTTTTCAAGCGTGAAAACGTGCTTTTCTTCATGAAAATCCTTATAATTGTCTAAATTCACATTTTCTTAATATTGTAAAGTGCAATATTGTAATTTTAATATTGTAAATCCTGACCAGTTGGATTTAATTTTTTCATGTTTATGATAGTCTTCAAATTTTGATTTTCGTCTTGAAATCTCGAGATGAGTTTCACTGCTTTGCCCTTCTTTACAGCCTTTCTTATTCATCCCCAGAGCATAAATCTTGTGTGCACAGAAAGTCCTAAAAGCATTATTATTTATTAGCATGTACTATTAAACTTGGAAGAAAATACATTTCTGTAACTTCTGAGCAAAGAAACAAAATTAGTTTTCCTCAAATATTTTTCAAAGATTTGAGGGAATGACTTAAATTTCCTCAGTCCAGTAAACCAGTTACCCTGATTGTATGTGAAATCAGGACATTTGGGGGTTGGACAAGATTTAGAAATCGCTTAGTACATTCTCCTTTTATCACTGACAGACCTGAGATCCAAAGAGATGACATCACGTCCCTCCAGTCCTTCTGCCTTCTCAGGGACACCCCTTCCCTCCCACTGGTACATTCATGGATAAAAAGTAGGTACAACACACTGGATTTGCAACTGGAGATGTTCTTGGTGTCTGTGGAAAGAGCCAGAGGCCATGTCTTGCTTTGCGTCTGGTCACTAGATTTTCACTTTAACTGATGTTTGGTCAAAGAGCTGAGGGACACTTCTGCCACCGTGGCTCATAGTATTTCCCAAAGGCTTTTCGGCAGCTATCAATGTGTTGACTCCATTAATTCTTAAAGATTTTGGGGAGGGTCTTCTAGCCCTGTTTGGCTCTGCCTGCTGAATTGCACACATAAACCTAATATTGTGTGTGGAGGGGGCAGGGAGAGTGGTTGTGGATCATACTTGGTATTAACCTATGTTCAATTCTGGCAATTTAAGGTGACAGTTCAGCCAGGTCCCTTTTCCCTCTTTTCTCTCTCAGCCTATTTGAAAAAATAGAGAAGCATGCCCTCCACATGCCCACCCCAAGTAATTCAGAGCTATTGAAAACTGCTGTTTGGGATCGTGTTTCCTCCTCAGTTTATATATATATATATATATATATATATATGTATGTATGTATATGTATATATATATGTATGTATGTATGTATATATATATATATATATATATATATATATATATATATATTATATGTAATGTATGTTGTATATTTTTATATATATAATATATACATGTTATATACCAGGAGTGCCAAAAATGTATACACATGACTTCTAGTCATCTTTTGTTATTGGTATATGTTGAGTATTACAATTTTAATACAGTTTTTTCTTTCTTAAAATGTGTATACATTTTTTTGGATATATATATATGTTTCTGTTTCAGAGAAGGCTTTCTCTCTATTTGATGCCTAGACTGTGGATTAGTTTAAGCTGCCCGTGCCTGATTTTTTTTTTTTTTAATAAGTTGGTTTTCTGAAAAGTTTTATTGGGGAATATTGGGGAACAGTGTGTTTCTCCAGGGCCCATCAGCTCCAAGTCGTTGTCCTTCAATCCAGCTGTGGAGGGTACAGCTCACTGGCCCACGTGGGAATCGAACCGGCAACTCTGTTGTTCAGAGCTCGCTCTCTAACTATCTGAGCCATCTGGCCGCCCCCTGCCTATGCCTGATTTTTAAAATTTGGTATTGAGAAGCTCTTTACCTGGCAAAACATCAAATGTGACAGGCAGAAGTTGAAATCTAGCAGGGTTTTGTTTGTTTGTTTGTTTGCTGTTTATTTGTTTGTTTTTGAGTGCCTTGCCATTACTAATAGATGAAATCTGGATTATCTGTTGTTAATTAGGACAAGCAAGTGAAGTCTAATGATAAATCTTAGTCTGTGAACTTGTCTGCTATAATTTTTTTTTAGGGGAAGGGGGAGGTTGTGTCATGTTTTCACAGGTGCCCTGTGTAGACCCTACTTTTTATGTGAGCATGGCATTTAGATCTATCCTGATTGTATCTTTCTTTTGTAAATTAGGTTATCAAGTTAGTGTTTTTAAATATTAAATTTATTTAAAAAATACAAAGGATGCGAGAAAACTGTTGGAGGTTATGGATTTATTTATGGCATAGATTATGGTGATGGTTTCATGGATGTATGCTTATCTCCAAACTCATCAAGTTGTATACATTCAATATGACAACACTTCGTATGTCATTCATACTGTAATAAAGTGGTGTAAAATATTATAAGATTTAGAACAATTATTTTGCTCTTAAACCAAGAAACCTTAATATCTAAGTACTTTTGTACAAGATGTGCTGTCAGATCAGGTAAACGCCACTTCTTACAGTTTTACAATAATACAGTATTTAATTGGGATTTTTGCTCTTGGTCATCTTCATTTTTCTAAAAATTCCAAAATGCTTTGTATTTATTTGTAAAATACCTGGAGTCTTACGACTGATGACATGTTTTCGTATACTTTCTTCTATGCTGTTTTGACAGAATAGGGGATGGAAACATCAAGCATTGGAGAATGACAATTTGAAAATATCATTATAATATTTTTATTACTGAAGACCAGAAAGTGGTAATGGTATTGGTGAGGAAACAGGTGAGAGGCACAGGGGACAGAGCTGCAGGCAGGCAGACACACTATATACTGAAAGTTAACACATTTTTTAAGTAACACATCACTTAATGCATTGTGATGGGTGACAGACTTTTTTTTAAAAATATTTCTGTATAACATGATCTATGGTTTAGCAAGAGCCCTTGAGATGATATTTTTTATTTTAATGAATTTACCCTTTTTACTGAAGGTGGTATATTAAAAAACAGAAGTGTTGGTTGCAGGTCACATGCTGTGATGTTCATGATGGTAGAACCAGGGTAAGCTCTTCTGACTCTAATATGAATAAGAAGTTGGCAATGTGTTTCATAATTTAATAGTTTTTAAAATGGAGTACTTTGCTTATGAAGCTTCAGGGAAACAAGAACAATAAAATATACAATTAATTAAAATCTTTACCACCAGCAGCAGCATTAATAAAACATTACCCTCTAAAGCACTTAAGAATTGCAGCTTACTCTCCCATCTCAATGGGAAAAACCAGGATAAAAGAGTCTGTCTTTCATCATGGTTAATAAAGGGAGTTATTGGACTTGGGCTGGTAGGTTTTCAAAGAAATAGGCTTATAGCCAATATCCCACTCCTCCCTACATAAAACATCCAGATGCTCTTAGCTTTAATAACAATCACCCACCTTTATTTATCACTATTTCATTTATATGTTTTTGTTTAATCCTCACAAGAACTTTGCGGGGTAGATGTTAGGTTTTCTAATATGTAGATGCAAAAACAGACACTCTTAAGTTACAGAAATGCTTCTCCAGGTTTAGTCCAGTAGCAGGAGTAGGAACTTGTCAGAAGGGCAAATTCAAGGCCACACATCAGATACCTGAACTAGAAACTCCAGGGCTAGAGTTTAAGCAGTCTGTTAATGAGGCCTCCAGGGGATTCATACCTGTGTCTGAATTTGAGAACTGTGGGTTAGGAGACCCATGGGACACCACTATGAGTATGTCCTGGGAGCCGAATTTGAGTCCTGCTGTGGATTTTACTCTTCATAAAGCACATCTCCAAGTTAACCCTCTAAGCAAGGGCTTCCCAGAATACCCATACTTCAGGCTTGCTATAGCATTTTCTTTTCTCTTTCTTCATCCTTAGCTCTTGCCTTTCCAAATAACTGCTCTGTCTCATGTATGTGCAAAAAGAAACAAATTTAAGTTGAAGATCCTTTTAAAATCTTCGTTTGGAGAATGAGCTAGCTTTGGTCTCTTTCTCCCTGACACCATTACTATAATCTTCCAAAAGGATCCTTTGAAACTGAGAAGTTTCCGATCATGCCTGTCTGAAAGGCCCTGGAACCTTTTACAGGCTTGCCATGTCTACTTCCTGTCATCACAGGGCTAAGGTGGGGTCAGGTACATAGGTGCTATCCTGCTTCTTTGCAGCTGATTGATATAGGCTGACACTATTTTCCATCCCTAGGATGCTGGCACGGTGTTGGCAAAGTGTGTGGAGGGGTCAGGCGCTTCGTTGTGGTCCTGTCATTTCCTGGTTGCGTGATCTGGGCACATTATCCAACCTCTCTGAGTTTGGTTTTCTTACCTGAAACAGAGAGAGGATGGTACCTTACAGATTAGGTTTGGTTTTTTGAGAATACTTTAGAAACCACTGGGCGCTATGCAAGTGTGAACTGATGTTCTGGAATGTTCTGAAGAAAGGCTCCTGAGATTGGGTCCCCAGATATCTTTGGGGGTGAACGTGTGCTCCCCGCCCTTTGATGGTGACAGGGTTTATCAATCGAGTCTCTCCACAGAAGGTGCCGCAGAGCGAGTGCTAGGGAGGGAGCTTAGTCTGTGGAAGACTCAGCCAGGCCGAGCCTTGGACGTGCTACCTGATTGTGCTCAGCTTCATCTGGGACATGGCTGATGAAGACCTGCTTGTAAAATGTGCTGTGCGAATAGCAGGCATAGGAGACAGAAGACTTGGGAATAGGTAGATCAGTGAGATTTAACGTGGTGAGACTGGATGCAGTCACCAGGGGAGGAATGTAGAGAAGACAGCCGGGCTGGAAGGGTGATGGGTGAGGATTATGACCCCCAGCGCCCCGGTGCCCATGCCTCGTGGTGTAGCTGGGTCCCTGGAAGGCTCATTGACTGCAGCCCCAGCCTGCCTTTGCAATAGCAGGAAGCTGCAAGGAGAGGCATTGCATGCAGAAGCATTTGCTAGCCATATAAAGGGGTTCCAGACTCACTGGACAGTATGCCCAGATAACGAATGTAGGTGGTGGGCCAGGCCTCTTAAAAGTACATATGCCTGCCGTGTGTGTGTGTGTGTGTGTGTGTGTGTGTGTGTGTGTGTGTGAGTGTGAGAGAGAGAGAGAGAGAGAGAGAGAGAGAGAGAGAGAGAGAGAGAGAGAGCATTTTCCTTCTAAACGGGCTGCTGCTACTTGGCTCTGTGGATTATTACCTTGTGGAAGTCTCGGGTTACCCAGTCATCTGAATTTTAAAGAGAAGCCAGAAATCTGGATTTTTTTGGTGACATCTTTAGGTGTTTGTTGTTGTGGTTTTTTTTTCTAATGCTGGCTGACTAAAAGAACCAAAACACTTTGTGGCCCAAGTAACACACATCTGTGGGCCACATTGGCTGTAGGCTGCCAACTGGTGGGCTCTGCTGCAGTGTTCTGTAAACATGACCTGTGGTTATTGGGTGTCCTGGAATTTATAGTAACTTCCCAGGAGCCTTTACATTGGGGCCCTTCTAGGAATGCATTCTTGGACTTTCTTGGCTACCCTCGCAAATTCTCCCCAGCATTCACCAGGACCGTTTGATACCCACTCCTGGGACTTAAAATTTGTGTCGCAATTTGAGGAGACTGAATCTAGGTGTGCAGGCAGGCTGGGAAAATAGGTCTCCCTTAAGGAGAGATTTATGGTATTGGTGTTCAGGTTTTTACCCCTCCTCCCTGAAGGTCAGGGTGTAGATTATCTGCTGCTGAACAGGGAGGGCCCCAGGGCTTGTTGGATTCAGTGAGCCACTGGGATAAAAAGGATCCATTGCACACCTGCCCCGTGTGTGTCTGTGTGTGGTGGTGGGGGGGAAGGAGTGGGGGTAGTGAAGTAAAGAGCATGTTGCTTCTAACGGGGTGGTGGTGTTCCTAGGCACAGTTTTTTCACTGCTTTTTAAAAATCTTTTTAAAAATCTTACAGAAACAAGACTTTGATGTGGACGCACTCAGTAAATCAGAACTTCGCATGCTCCTCAGTGTGATGGAAGGGGAGCTGGAGGCCAGAGACCTGGTCATCGAGGCCCTACGGGTAAGCAGGCACCTTCCAGCCCCACTCCTCTTGCTGTCATTGTCCCTTTTCACAGGGCCAGGGGTGAAGCTTTCTTAATTTTTGAATCACATAGATTTAAAATGTTACGTCAGGTTCAAACTTGCCCCTCCCCCCAAACATCAACTCATAATCTTTATGAACTCTAACACTGAAGTTATAGGAAACTTGAGGTTTAACTCTTTTGCTGCATTAATTGATGTCAAGGTTTGTTTTTCAAAATGTGCCAGAAATCCACAAAAAACAAAAAGTTGATAGTTTTACTATTTTATGCATTTAATAATAACAATTTGAGCTGCTTTGTATATAAATGACATTTTATGTATAAAAATTTCAGATATATTCATTCAGATATATCCGACTGTTGCTGAAAAGGGGTTTTAAGCTGCATTGGTTCCCAGATCCTTTTACGGTTCGCATTTATTTAAAGACATAAGTTTTCAGAAAATTGGTAATTTGGTGTCTTACATGTATGTGAGATTAGTGAGGAAAAACTAAGAGAATCATTTATAAAAGATGTTACTGATAATAGAGCTTTTTCCTTCCTATATAAATTATAAATGATTTCCTATTTTCAGAAACTCAGAAGAGTTAAAAGCTAAATGTGTATATATATATATATATATATATATATATATATATATATATACACACATATATATATACATATGTATCTTCAAATAGTTTTATTACTTTTCATCTGATCTCATAGTAATTTTGAAATTTTCATAATAACTTGTGGATAATTATCTTCGAATATATTACTTAAATACCTCAATAAAGTTTGTTGTTTTTTTTAAAATAAGGTTTTAAATTTTCTCAATGCAGAATTTTCTAATTGGTTATTCCAAACCTTGCACTTGTTTTAGTATGTGAGCCAAACTTAAGGTTTTGTTTTTTTTTCTCTTTTATACTTAATGCTTTGTTTGTAATCACGTATTGGTCATTTGACCAAGACAGATATATTCATTATAAATGAAATATGGATATCTTTTTTCACCGGGGAGAGTGAAAACACTTTGTGTTAGAGAGTTTATTTTAACATATAAAAGTCTGTGGAGTGAGCACCAGTATGGCGGGGGAAGGGGAAGTAATGGTGAGCAGTCAGAAGGGATGGGGGGGGGAGTCCTGAGAACCCCGAGAACCCCGATGTGTGGGGAAGGGGCGATGCAGTTCCTGAAAGAAGGACTTCAGTACGTTTTCACAAACTGGAAATTAATGCAGTGAGGATTCTGATTATTCCTCAGTCTGATGACAGAGAGTGATTGCCTCAGAAAAATGGGAGTATTGTCATACCACCTGCAAGCCAACATTGAGTCAAAGGTGTTGCTTTTTGAATGACAAGCTTTGCTAAGTAGATATGTGCACAGTTTGATTGTGAGAGGTTTTCATCCTGTTTCACATTTGGAACATTTGCATTGCTTGCAAATGTGTGTTTCTTAAGCAAACTCTGTGAGAGAAATGCTAAGGCAGTTTGTCACTAAAATGTGTGACCCTCAGCCTGAAGAGAAACAAGGGCACAGTCACCTGAGAGGCCAACAGTGTCGCCTCTTGAAATCAAAGGGATGTGAAGGCTCCAATTCTGCCTGAGGTATTTTTCTGTCCTCTATTAACCTGTAAAAGGCATCAGCACCGGCATTTCCCACTGCTCACATGACCGTTTAAGAGTTCAGCAGAGTCAGTTTTTATGTTTCACCTCAGCAGCCACGTGTATTTCTCTTTTTAAATTAATCGCAGTACTTTCAAATGTAAGAGTACAGGTAAAGGCTTGCTAATGATCAGGGCTTGCCAAACAGTTTTTTCCAGAGTCAAGGATAGTTGGAGATGCAGGGAGCCAGCCGCCCATGATACTCTGGGTCTGTAGTTTGCATCCCATCAGATCTAGTGCTTGATTTCCATAAAATACTTTGTATCACTCCTTTGCTGCCCTGCAATGATATTTATGGGTAATTGCATGTGTAAGTAGGTTATGTTAAAAATAACCAATACCTTGCCCTAGTTGAGAGATAAAGTAACAGGAAGATAATTGTTAACAAAACATTGTGCATTTCAATACACAAACGCTCAGGCGTGACTCTACTGGAAGACATGGGAAAGTAGGTGGCTGTTTGCCCCTGTTCACAGCATGGCCAGGAGTGCAGCCTTTTCAAAAGAACCCCGACCCAGGTATGCTATATTGTTGACCAGGACACAGTCAGCGGGTTTGTTATGGGTGCGGTGCTTTCTTTGAGATGGTGATGCTCTTGGTCAAGTTCTAAACAAAAGTACACATTTACTTGAGAGTTGAATCCCTGGAAAATGCAGCGTTTGTTAAAACTGATATATGTGAAAAGGAGTTATCCTGCAGGTTCAGATAGCCATACTGAAGGTTCAAGTGAAAGGAATCAACAGAAAAACATTTAAAAGTTGTGGGGAACTTGGGACCTTTCCTGGATTTGTGTCAGGTCCTAGCCCTGTCCCCGAAGTGCCAATTACTGGGAACTGAAAATGCTCTCACTTTTTCCAAAGTGCCTCCTGGGGTACTGCCCCCTGGAGAGCCAGGGGCTGAAAACAACCTCCTTTGTTTATAGATTAGAATCAAAGAACAACAAAAAGAAGCCCCAAGAGATTACCTCAGGTCAGAAATGTGTCACAAACTGGGTGTGTTTGGAGAATGTTAAAGCTCACTGCCATTTTTTCAACTGAGAATTGTGATTGATTTATTTAGATGATTGTACTTTTAAGAGTAGAGAATAGTGTCATTTTCATAGACCTGTCCTTGCTGTCATAGTCTAACTGTCGTGATTCACTAATTGTTCCCTTGGGAGCATTCCCTGGAGCTAGTGTAACTAACGGGATATTTACTTGGGTCCTGATGTGTCATTTAGTTGTCTTTTCCCTTAGCTGTCTTTTCATACAACATTATTTAGTAACTGGCTAACGTCCTAGAAAGAAAGTGGCCAGGAGATAGAATGGGAAACTTATTTCATATTATGAGATAAACTTATTCCTTAATTAAAGGTCAGAATCTACTCAGTCAGGAATGAGTATGCTGCTATTCAGTTGGGAGAGAAGTGCATTTTGTTTTCTTAAAAGAAGCCCAAAGTAGTATTTTTCTGAATATAGTGAATATTTTTTAACTTAATATGTAAATTGTGATTTTTTTTAGATATAAAAATACCTGATTTATACCCTGAACTTTATTAGAATTTAGAAATGATTCTGTTCGAGGCATTCAAATCTTTAGAATTTTAGCAACTTTAAAAAGATATTTCATGCTGAGCTATTTTACTTTTTAAATCATGCTATCTTGATGCTTTTGATTTTCAAATTATCATTAAAAATTGCATAAATCATTGAATTAATGACAGCAAAATTTTCAGTATAATCCATAGATACAATTTTGGGAGGAGGGTGTTATGAAATTACAATATATATCTTGATACTTTTACTATTTTTATGTTTAAAGTAAAACTATATTTCAGTAAAAAAAAGTCCATGGCTTTATAACAGAGGTAATATTCAAGACATTAATTTTCATGGGGAAATTATATTTTAAAAGGAGCACTATTGATGGAAAATATGAATTGCATAAGGCTGCTTAACTGAAATATATTTTAATTTGATTACATAAGAAATATTTTGTTTCTTAATGATTCCCCTTTGTTGGCACAAAATAGGAGTAACTCTTTGAATAATACACAGGGTGCCAGAAAAATGTATACATGTTTTAAGAAAGGAAAACTGTATGAAAATTGTAATACTCAATATGTACCGATAACAAAAGAAGAATACAAGTCATGTTTGACTTCAGCAATTACAAGAGGTGCTCAAAGTCATTACCATCAGAGTCCAGACACTTCTGATTAAGGCGAACTACTGCTTGAGCAGCGTTGACCAAAGTG
This sequence comes from Rhinolophus sinicus, assembly GCF_057876585.1. Taxonomy (NCBI): domain Eukaryota; kingdom Metazoa; phylum Chordata; class Mammalia; order Chiroptera; family Rhinolophidae; genus Rhinolophus; species Rhinolophus sinicus. Next base: position 25,246,886 of record NC_142508.1, read on the forward strand.
TCCGTTTATATACATTTTTTTGGCACCCTGGTATATGTTCAAATGAAGTCTAGAGGAAAGTACTTGGGAATTTAATAGAGAATATGCTCCTGGAGAAGCAGCTGCTTCTGAAATCCAAGATAGATTTAGAGCCTTCTGAATTAAATTTAATGAAATATTCAAAATTTAAATATACAACTTATCCAAAAACTCATTTATTCATTGCTAATTGTTTAGTCTGTGGACTCTTCTGACCTTCACTTCTTTTTTTCCTCTTGCTACTAGTATTATCTTCAGGGAGACAAGGGCAAGGAAATGGAAATCTATAATTACAAAATTTTCAGTCAAAATGGTGTTTTAGCCTACATTTTACAGGGTCCAGCCTGCTATTATTAGCATGAGTTTATGTAAATATTGTATCATTGAAACAGTGAATTCCTTGGGCAGTTAGCTCTGGATTTCTTATCCTTTTTCCTCTTAGATCGGATAACTGAGAATTAACAGTATCATAGACAGGGCAGTCCTTCCTCCCGTATGGTCACTATACAGAGACTATATAATCCAGATTTTCAAGTACTGTTTGCATTGAAACTTTTAAAAATTAGTTTAACATTTCTTTGGACAGAAGGCACTTGTAGCACTTATATTATAGGGGATTTCAGATTACAGAATTGCCTTGTATAAGTGGCTGCAACAAAGAGACCCACAGTATGAAAGATTGAATAAGGAGTTGACGTCTCACAGACCTTTCTGGAGGTGAGTGATCTTTGCTGGAGAAGCAGCACCACTCCAAGGGGTCATTCAACAACCCAGGGTTTTCCTTTCTTACACTTCTTACAGAATTAGCCTCATCTTCATGGTGGAAGCTGGGTCAATGCCACCTCCACATCCCAACGTCTGCTAAACGGGGCAAGAGAGAAAATGAAGGACAAGCATCTTCTGAGCAGTGCGCACATGTGCCTTGGAGAAAACTTTTGTGGACACACTAGCTGCACAGGAGGCTGAGAAAGGGCTCTGGCTGGTGCTGTGGGGGAGGGGAAGACCCTGGAGGACATAACACCCTAGCGCAGGCCAGCGTCCTCGTTCAAGTTCTCTCCTAAAATGTTCCGGAGTGTGGTTCAAGAGGATAGGTCCTTCCCTTCCTCCTTCCCTCAGATGTTTGTTGAGTACCTACTCTGTGCCCGGCACAAGAATAAAAATTTGAAGTGAATGTTAGTAGAGGTTTCTTATTATGCCAAAATTGTGTCCATTTAGAAAATTGTGTATTTTGACTTTATATTTACTTTTCTCAGGCTGTGACTCAGTAGGTTCAGATTTTGCCTAAAATGATTTTCCTTGTTGAAAACTTGACCTGCTCATTGGTTTCAAAAGTCAATTTTTTAGAAAGGTGTTCTTAACAGTTTTGTTTTAAAGCAGGTTTTCTCAGCCTCCTCACTGCTGGCATTTGGGATGGGTGTTTGATGCTGTGGGAGAGGCGCTACTCGCACATTGTGGGGTATCAGCAGGAGCCGTGGTCTCTGTACTCACTGGGTGCCACTAGCACCTCCCAGCTGTGACAGCCAGAAAGTTCTCCCCATGGGGTTCACAAGAGCACCCCCCTTGGGAAACACTGATGTAAAGTAATAATTGTCAAGGGAATACCACTTTTAAAACTATATTTGCTAAAATAAATGTAAGAACTCTAATGATTCAAATACGTTTCATTATAGTACTTTTTGTGAGCTATTTTTTCCTCAAAGTTACCTTACTCTGAAAATGCTCATTTTAACAAATTTCATGACTCTTTCAAAACACACCACATATTATTTAAAATTACATTACAGTTTTTTAATGCAGAGCTTCAATGCTTCATTTCTTAAATTAGAAAACCTTTATGGTTGTATGGCTCAGTGTTGGAATTATTACATAGAACAAAGGAAATCTCTTTCAATAAAATAAAACCACAAAATAGAATAGTGTTACCACTTTAGCTTTGAAAGCAGCTACAGGCATCCTACAGAGGATTGCCGGGGTATTCCTCAGACGACACGTCTGCTAAATGATGACAAAAGAAGAATATTCTGGCTTCAGCTAAGTAAAACGCAGAGCCTTTTGTATTGTAAAATTCTCCTGTGATTGCAGGCAATTGATTGATCCAAACATACCTGTTTTGTCTTCATTTTAACGAATGAATGAATGAATTGGCTGAGCAGAGCTGAATTCGTGAAACTGTATATTGTTTCTGTCCCTGTCTGTTAAGATGACGCCTTTGTTCCACATCTGGAGAAAGGGAGAGGAGAGTTGAGCAGACGTTGTGTTGTTTCTGCAAGCAAATTAGTTTTCATAAAATACAAATAGCTGATGATTTTTAAACAGCATTGTATCTTGTCATGTAGAACAAACTCAGGAAATACCAATTTTGACTCTTCTGAGAAATTTTCTTTTCCCTGATGAATACTTACTATTCGTGAAGGAAAAAAAAAACAGAAAATACCAGGCTAAATAACGCTTTTTCATATATTGAGAAGCGAAGATGATGCTATGAAAGTAAAATGTTTATCATTCACATTTAATAAGCAACTGAAGTCACTAGAGGAGCATTTTTTAATGTTTTTGTGCTAATTTTTATTAATAAATCATCAGGATATCTGTGAGAACAAACTAAAGATAAGGTTTTCCTAGCTCAATGATGTACCATTCAATCCACACTGGGTGCAGGATAGATTCAGGGTTACAAATGGGATGGAACCAGGAATATATTTTTGTCCACTTTGGAGATTATCATAATTTGGGGGACTGGCAGTTTAATTAGCAGTTCCTATTTAGAATTAGTTCCTTGTGATCTGAAAACTCAGGGTGTTCCTTTGAGGCATTCTGATAACATTTTAACCACCTCGTCTTAAGACTCCATGGCTAAGCTACAAGTCATGGGTTCCTGTAAGAATTACCTTTGCCATGTTGCTGACTAATTGTGTGTCTTGATTAAAAGAGGAAAGAAGGGTCTGAAGCAGCACTCTCAAATGTCTACCTTTCTTCTGTTTGGTTGTGATTATTTTGGAAAGAAAAATTGAGAACTTTCAGCTTCTGCCTTTTCAATTTTCTGAGTCAAAATGTAAATAATTGTTGAACAAATGGAATAAGAAAGAAAAGGCTATATCCCACATTTCAAATAGTATTTGAATAGGGTGGGGAAGAAGGTGAGGGATCCATGCATGCATTTATTTCGCTGATACTTACTATCTTTAGTTGTGCCCCAGACTTCAAGTATGGTGAATGAAGGACGTTTCTTTCTTACTGTGGATCTTAAAGTCTAGTGGGAGATTGACATTAAACCAATACACAAAACCTCTAAATACAAATTATAATTATGGAAGTAAAGGAAAAAAGATGCTATGAGAGAGATTGGGGGAGGGATGTTACTCTAGATTGGGTCAGGAAAGGCTTCTCTGAGGAACTGACACCCCCTGAGACTTGAAGGAGGGGTATTGTGAACCCAGCTGGAAAAAGAGTGTCAAGCAAAGGGAACAGCATATGCAGAGAGGAAGGAGTTGGCAATTTGTAGGAACTGGGAAAAGTCAGAGCAAGAGAGAATGGCATGAGATTAGGTGCAGAGCTCGGCTAAGGCCAGACTGTGCTGGAGGGTGAAGGCCAAGGTCAGGCTAGATTTCATCCTACAAGGGGTGGTGATGGTGGGGTAGCTTGAGAATACCAGCCATGGGGTATGCATTTTCTATGTTTGCATTAAAAGCTTTAATTTACCAAACGCAAATATTTAAAATTGATCACTGTTTTCAAGGGAAAAAGTTACCAAGATCACTGTAGCTGTTAGGCAGACAAAAGTTTGCAGGAGAGCCAGAGCGAAGGCAGAATGTCATAGTGGTTTTCTAAGAAATGTGACTATCTCAGATGCTTATAGTTATTGCCCTTTAAGAAGGCATGGAAAACTTGCTTCCTCTTCACGTTGTCACTTAGCTGTGAACCCTTTTTTTCTTAAAACTGTTAAGATGAGCTGATTATGCTCTAGTAGTTAAGGTCTTGTGCACCTAAAATAAGATTGACGAGGTAAGTTCTCCACATGAAATTTTTTAAAAGGCAGAATTCTATCTTCCGTTTTATTTTTTCAATCCACTTCACCTCAGTTCAGTTCAGCTTTGTAAGTTAAATGAATGTTGCCGTTAAATGCTCTTTTTCAGACCTTAAGATGACTATATATTTCCCAAGGCATATCTATTATAAAATCAATTTTTAAAAACCTTTTTCACATAGGGTTGGGTAAAGCAGTGGAACATTACTTCACCTAGTGCTAAAAGTGAGCTGGCAAGAAAGTGAAATATATTTCCACAGTGTCTGACTGTTCTGCTCTAACACAGCCTCGTTGGTCTATTTTAAGCAGACAATTGCAGGGCTTATGTTCACATAATTACCCCGTACAACAATAAAAATGCTAGAGCTGACAAGCTCCTCAACAGCCCTGAACCTTCTCATGAGATTCTCCTGTGGGAAACACCATGGACAGAGTCCTGTCTGCGAGTCAGGCACTAGCGATCCCAGGCGCCTTTCCTGTATCCAAGTGGAGTTGCAGCTCCGATGGGCACTGGGTTTCAATGTTTAAACTCCGCAGATGGTAAACCCTTGGGAAGCTCTGAACTTACCCAGACTTGCATTTGTGTGTTCAAACAGCGAGTTTTATGCCCAGTGGAGGTTGTGACTCACCAAGTTAGGGGGAAATGACCCATCCAGGTGCAGATGTTGGGGCATTCCAGGCATTCTGCATTTACTAGCCTTTAAATCCCAGGGTAAACAGGGTTCGGTGGATACTTTAGTGTCTCACCTCTCTAACCTTAATACACAGTCATCATTTTGTTTGAGTTATAAGAACTAAACAAGGTAACAGGCTGCAGCACCTCGCCCAGGGTCTGGTACATAGCAGATGCTTGAGAAGATATGTGCAGTTGGATCTCAGTGTCTTAGCGGAAGGATTTCCCCTTGATCTTTCTCCTTCTCCTCACATGTTGAAAATTATAGAACAGATCTTGGTCACTTGCTTCCTGTCTCATAGAGTGGGCGTTGCCTCTTATTCTCTAAGGAGGAACTCACACCCCAAGTCGGAGTGCCAGATGGAAGCTAAGTCTCATCCCTATTAATTATCCTCACAGCAAGCCTAAAGTGAGCAGGGAAATAAGCAGAAACATGAAATCAGGTTGATGTTTTGGAAGATCAGACTGTAGGGTGGAAAGAGCTGGGGTCAGCATTGTTTCCATGGGCTCACATGGCCACTTTGGGTCCTGAGTGGTTGGTTGTGAGAGCACCTTGAAGAGAGAAAAGTGACTTGTCAGGTGTCCTGACAACAACCTGTAAAGCAAAACTACCCTCCTCCACCAAGGAATTTTGGAAACTTCTAATGTGTATTGGGAATAGGATAATATGTATTAAGTATTTTTAAAAAGTGACTTTTTCAGTATGTAGAAATGGCATGATAAAAATTAGACCTATGAATTATTATAGACACCAGTTCTCAGCTTGCCTGCCTAGTCCCCCGTCTCCATATTTAGGCAGCATATTCTTTATTATTTTAAATAAATCTTTGGTTTTTGGTTGCGTTATTTTAAACTTTGCATGAATAATTCTGTTTACAACCACCTCTGGAGCCATCTGAAAGTGAAGAGGAGGGAGATGCTTCAGTGCTTTAAAACAATTTCTTTTCTACAACTCCCTCCTCCTCCCTGCGATTGAGGGTTCCGCAGCAGACAAACTGAAATCAAGAAAAGGGGCGATGCCACTTGGTTCATGCTGCTCAGGGCTCCTGAGGTTTGCTGCAGCTTCCGGGGGGCTGACATTGGAGCAGGACCTGGAGATGGGATGGGACTTAATGGTGGGTTTTTATTACTTGCCAGGCTCTTCACATGCACCGTCTTCTGGCATCTCTATGAAACCCCTCAAGATCAATGATGGAGCCCCTAGTACCCCACTTAGGAATGGAGAAACAGACTCAGAGAATAAAGAAGCCATTTTCTGTCTGACTCCTAACCTTGGCTCTCACCAGGCCTCTGCTTCAAAGGCAATCTTAATGAATTGAAGCATTTTCCTAGAGCTGGAGCTTGTCATTCATAGATTTGTTTTATTTTCCTTTAAATGCTGTGAATTCCCAGAACGTTTCCCACACACCTGTGGTCAATTGTAAATATAAAAGCTGCACAGAAATTGAAGCTACGCAGAAAATGGTTAGGCAGTCTTCTCTGTCTAATCATTCACTTGCTGTTTCCTCTCATTGACTGCAGGTAATTATAAACAGAAGTAAATTCGGAAAGACGTCTAAGATCTTATTGAAAGGCAATTATGATAATGTAAAAGAGCTTCATTGATTTTCCAATGTTTTCTTCTCACTAATTAGCATACAAAGCACAGAAAAGTTTGTACTTCTGTGTAATTAGCATATTGTCCTCTGCTGGCTAAGAACATGTAGAGAGGCCTGTGTCAGTGCTGCACGCTTACTCCAAGAATGACCCAAGTTCACGCAAGGCAACGATGGAGACTTGAAACAGACAGGACGAAGGGCTGAGGGACTGCTGTTTGCCCTGATCATCTCCCCACGTTTCAGTCGTTATTAAGTCTGTCTCCTATTTTGATTTTTCATATTTTTTCGTTTCATATTTTTATTTTTTGGCATTTGATCAACTTGTTTTTCTGTTTTTGCTTGCATCTGGAAAAATGGCAGGTGGTAAATTGAGTCATTAAATAGGAGTTTAATTTATTTTCTATGAAAGGCTATTGTACTGATTTCCTCGAGTTATATAATCCTTTGATCCCCCCCCCCCCCCCCAATCACTAGAAGTTGCACAAAATTTGTGAGAGCAGATTATGTAGCCAGGGAAATGATGGATTCACTGACAATGAAGAGTTTAATATTTCTAATAATTGATATAGTGAAATGCAGATATATCATTGGCTGTGTTAAAAGTTTAGGTTTCCTTCCACCAAGGCTAAGTCAACAGAAGAGGCTTAAATTAGATTTTTTATATAAATCTGTAAATAATCTTTAAATCTTGACAGTGATTTTCTGTGGATGGTCCTCTTTCCATGAGTGACTGGGGATAAAGCTTTCAGATACTCTGGAAAGTGCAGTGGGCTTTTTTTCTGGAGTGTCTTGACAAAATAATGAGACCTCACTGGTGTAATTGAGGAGATTCCTTCCATCATTTCTGCTTGGCTATAATCAGAAGTTCTGTGCATTTTTGTGCCTATTTGTGGGATGGAAATAAGATGAATTTTGTTTGGAGGGGTGGTAGGTAGGACAATTAACGAAAGAACTTTAGAAACTCTTAATGGGAATTGTTAAAATGTCAAACTCTTAATGAATTTAAATTTCAAACAGTTGACAATTGAGATTCACTGTAGGCTCTGAGGTGGGAAAGGATATGATAAAAACAGTGTTTAAGGGAGATTATGCTAACCACTTTTGGAAGTAGATTGACAGAGAAAGGGAGAGAAGGGATCTGAGAAAGCTATTACAATTGACATTAAAGTATGGGTTCCATAGAATTCTGAATTCTGGGTGATCTAAATGTAGGTGATATGCTGTTGGGGAGTATTACAGGGATTGGAATAGATGGAGAGGAGATTGTTAATAAAAATACCTCCTCCAGCATCATTTTCTAACTTATGACAGCACCCAGTTATTTCTAAAGCAGTTTTAGTTGGAGTAGAAACCTTTTTTTTTTTTTTAAAGAGACTATTGTGTTTCTGCCCCAGGTGAATTCATACTTAAGTAATCCAGGAATCATCAACTCCTGTTCTTTCAGAGTCTTTTTAGTGTTAGACATACAACACTGACCGAACAAATGCTTACTGCGTGTACTCTGTGATGCCAGGCGCTGGGCCTGAGAAGAGCGTGTAAGCCAGTCAGTCCCTGTACTGGGGTCCCATTGTCTCAGGGAAGGACACTAACCAGGACTAACAAGTCCCTGCTGAGAAGTGCAGCAAAGGAGGCAGACTGGCCTTTACGATCATGCACCTTAACTGATATGTTTCTAAGACCCACTGTGGAGGGCTGTGTAAAAGTAGGTCAGTGACAATACTAGTAACTTACCAAAACCTTAACATTTTAAATATATTTAATAAAAGGAAAATACTCATGTTCCTCTGGTTTGGTCCCTACCTACCATATGTCTACAGATTTTGTGCAACTGCCCCAAAAGTTGCTTCTTTCTGTGTATCAGCTGCTGCGCTCTGTCTCCTGCTCTTTCTTTAGGTGCAGATAGTGGCGTCATGATTCTTTGCTTTTCTAAATGGGTGTTAGTCTCACCTATTTAGCATTCCTCAGGTTACTTGAGATTACAAAGCTCTACTGCTATTTTTACCACTGACTTTATGTTTAAACCTGCATTATTTTAGTGAAACCTCAATTTTTTGGGGTTCTGCCTCAACTCTGGTGGGGGTCAGGTGAGGTGAGGATTAAGGTCGTATTTGTCTGAGGAGGTTATAATAATTTTTTTCCAGGGAGTTCTGTGGTTACTCACAGAAAGAGATCCCCTGGGATAATTTTCCCTCTAGAAATGTCTGACTCTTACTGTGAACACCCTTTAAGATCGTAACCTGTGATCCCCTCTGGTAGAGAGAAGAAAGAATGCCAAGGTAATAATAACACGTGCCTGCTTTGTCATCTATTGCTGTGCTGCAAACCACCCCATGACTTAATGGTTTTAAACAACAACCATCACGTGTTTTGCTCTCCCATCTGCAGCTTAGGCTGGGCTTGGTGGGGACAGCTCATGACCTGCACGTTGTGTGTCGACGGCAGTAGTGAGGGTGTCGGAGGCTCTCCTTCCAAGATACTTCCCTCATTGCTGCCTGTTTGCTGGGAGGCCATCGCAGCCTGGGGGCTAGGCACTGCAGTGTCTGTCTGTGGACCCCTTGGGCTTCTCTGTCACAGAATGGCTGGGATCCATCAGAGACAGGAAACAGGATCTGTAGGTTCTTGAAAGTCTCAGTCACAAAGTCACTTTCCATTATATTCTATCCATCAAGTAGTCTAGGGCTCAGCTTCAAGGAGAAGAGACACAGACCTGACCACATGGCAGGAGTGTCAAAGAATTGGGGGACAAAGTGTTTCAAAACTGGAGAGAACTGCTGCTGCTGTTTCCCGAGCGCCATCTGCCCGGAGTGCTGTTTAGCGCTTCACGTGACTCGCCTCATCTAACCCTCCCCAGTCTCCCTCCTTTAAGGAGATGCCGCTGCTGTCTCACTTTGCGGCTCATGGGTTAGTACTGGGTTCTGTGTCACACACCTCACAAGTGTGGAGCCCCAGCTTGGACCCAGGCCTTTCTGCCTCCAAGTGCCTCATCTCAACCACTTTCCTATATAATCTAGTGGAAGAAGCCCTGCCAGTCACTTCTTTGAGGGAGGTAAACTCCTCCTGGTCCTGAGCTCTAAAATTTCTTTCGTGCCTCTTCAAATCAGAGGCGCTTGGTAATGTGCAGTATCCTTATGAAGTGGGGCAGCTGGGGGTAAACAGATGCTTTTGCATACCACCTATGGACGTAAATGAAATGCAGATGCTTAGCTGAAGTAGCTGGGGTGTAAGCGGAGGGGGTGGGTGGGGTGTTGAGGGCCAGACAAGACAGTGGGGGCTTTAAACGCACAGTTTTCTGGTGTTCTGCTGTGAATGAGGTGTTTAGTAGGTCTTCTAAACAAACAGATGGGCCGCGTGGCCTTCAAACCATTTCCCAGTATAGTCTCATATCATTTGCTAATGTTCCTTGTTTAATCACTTTATGTACATGTTTTTCAGACTGAACAGTATATCATTTATATTCAAATATGGTTAGACAAAGAAGTAGCAATAACAATTTGAACATGGGACAAAAGCATGGAAACAGTCCTATCAGTGTCTCCAAAAGAAAATGAGAGTTGAGGTCAAATAATTTTGGCTTGTCACACTTTTTCTAACTGTATGATGACTCCCTGTAACATAAATACTTTTGTTACAAATTTACTAATATACTTCACAGTTTAAGTGCTGTTAGTTGACATTAAACAACATTTTTCTACAGCGCTGTTAACAATTTCCCTAAATATTTCCTCTCATGAATTCAGTTAAATTTAGAAGTTCATCAGTTTGAAAGCTTACCCGTTTTCCACATGCTTGGTTTTAGACTTTTCAACTCCTTTTATTATTCTACTTTCATGCTTTGAAAACCAGTTTGTGCCACATTTTTTTTCTGGCACACACCCCAAATGGTTTAAACTGTTACAAGCACCTTGGTAACCCTGTAACCTAAAATTTTGTTATTCAGTTGTTTCTTCCTGCCAGTGAATTAATTGTATGTTTATTTTTATAGGGCCTAGTTGCTACTTTCTGTGGTGTCTCTAAGTAGATAGGTTGTCTTGAAATTGTAACTAACCAAATATAACTTTTTGGTAAACATTCACTACCATTTTTTCTTTGAAGCAAGTTAGACTGCACTTTCCAATGGCAGTATTTGTAGTTAGGAGACAATATTTACATTTCATCAATACCTGTTTAAGAAAAAAAGTTACTGTGTTCAAGAAGCTAGCTTTTGAATCTTAATACATCTAACAAAGGAGTGACTATTACCAGATAGCAATAATTACAAAGCAGCTTTTTAACATTTTTATTAGTAAGGATAATTATTTATGAGAATTGAAAGTTTATATCAGCTTGATAAAATGTAACAATTTGCTCTACAGGCTATTTAAATGTCTCTTCATTAATTTTTGGTCTTAACTATATAGACTACAGCATTGAGTGATATTTTAAAGTCATAGCTCACTTTTTAAAAATTTTGTACATTATCTACAGAACACACGTGGGATTAACCTTTTCCGTAGCTCTGTTTTCCTGACTAATAACTGAGTTTTAATCCTTCATGGACCAGAAAGTTATACTACTTTTTTGTAATGGAAACATGTATCATTTGATTTTTACAGTACCGACTTGAAAATTCCCCCACAATCTTACCATGGTATAACATTACTGTAACCAGGTTATTCAACACTGGTTTATATTCTCCAGTTTTTATCAAGCGTTGTTAGTATTTTCTGTGTTTCTCGTGCTCATAAAGTAAAGCCTCTTGACTCCCCTGTATGTCATATGGTTGAAGAACTGAAACCTAATTATTCCTCTGTCTTCTCTCAGCTGCTGTTTTTCTGTTAGCTATGGGCAGGGATGGTGTTCCAAATATTTAACAGCAGAAACCACACAGACACCAGTGAATCAAAAAGGATGCCTGACTCATCAGGACAGGTGACATCCATTACACTATCTTGATGCAAAAAAGAGCTGGCTGAAAAAGAGCCTTTGCATGGGTGTATTTTAGAAATGCTTTAGCTTGGAAAGCCTTCCAAAGAGATGCACAGTCCAGTCAGATGCATTTCCGTGTAAACCTCTGTCATCTTAATACATCTGTTCCTGACTTGAGGCTGACCTACACATACAGATTACACCTGTCATTTAGGTGGGTAGTTTTAAGTGACATAGTTTACAAGGAATTTTAATAGCAATGCTGTTGAATTTTAACAGCATCGTTGTTAAAAATAACATATAATATTTTCCTAATTATTAAAATAATAAACGTTCTTTGCACATTATCTCAAAAAGGCACACAAAAAAATTTTCCCATCATTCAGAAGTAACCCTTTTTCTCTGCCTTAATGAATATACATAATACCATGTATCTCTCTCGAAATGGGATCATGCTCTACATTGTCATTTGAGCAAACTTTTTGTTGTCTTACTATATTGTAAACATGTCACTAGATAGTCTTGCACATTGAATTATCCTCACTGCATATTTTTGTTTAATGAAACCTCAGTTGTCAGTAATCTCCTTACCCGTCTTAGATGCCGTGAGCCAGTTCTACACTTCCTCTTTCCAGGTGCTCCCAGTTTGTCCTGTTCACCTAGAAAAACCTCATTGCTTGTTAAATTCAACTGTCTGCCCACCTCGTGCCCACACCAGTAAGGTGGTACAGGCTGGAGAAAACCATCCACCCTTAAATTCATGACCATGTCCTCTTGTGGGTCCTTTGTGCTGGTTGGCAATTGTATCACATTTCTAATGCTTACCTCACCTGTTCCCCCTGGATTTTTGTACACTTTCTTCTCCTTTGGGACCTTCCTTCAGCACCCCCTTCACTTGTTTCCCTCATGGCTGTTCTCAGTTTCACTGAGAGCATGGACACAATCCGAGAGAATATCCATACTTTCTCACCATCACATTAGCCAACTCTGGCATCTGTACCCACATACTCACCTTTCCTTCTCTCACTGCGGGGAGACTGTCCACACTCCTTACTCAGGTACAGCTGGCCTTCTCATAAATTCAGGGGTATCTCTTCAGCAATTATTCCCACCTTCTTTGTCATGAATTTTTTTCTCAAATTGGCTCTGCCTACCTCTGTTACTGCATTTCCTTTTGCCCTGTTAGAGCAAAACTTCTTGAAATAGTTGTCTACTAGCTGATGCCATTCCTTTTCTTCCATTTTTCCCTTGGACTTACTCTAATCAGCCTTTTTGTAACACTATCCTAACCAAAAGTCAATCCATTTTTGGGGTTGCCAGGGGAAAGCAAAAAACAAAAAGCAAAAACTTTGGAGTAAGATTTGGTTCCTCTTTTCTGCCATATCCCACATCCAGTCTCTGTAAATCATGTTGGCTCAAACTGTAAGATAAACGCACAATCTGACGCCTCACCATGTCCTCTGGCACGTCTCTATAGTAGTTTTCTGTTGCTGTCTCAGCACATCTGGGATGCTATAACAAACATGCCATAGCCTGGGTGACTTTATTTCTCATAGTCCTATAGGCTGGGACGTCCAAGATCAAGAGCAACCTGTGTTTGGTGAGAGCCCACTTCCTGGTTCATATCATCCCATGGTGGGGGGGGGGGGGCAAGGGAACCTCTGGGATCTCTTTCTAGGGGCACGAATCCCATTCATGAAGGTTCCACCCTCATGATCTAATCGCCTCCCAAAGGCCCCACCTCCAAATGCTATCACATTAGGGATTAGGTTTCAACACACGAATTTTAGGAGAACAAAAGCATTCCATCTATAGCACTGCTATAACAAAGTAGCCCAAATTTAGTGGCTTAAAAACAATGCAGATTTATAACCATACAGTTCTGGAGCTCAGAAGTCTAGAATGGGAGGTCCTTCTGGGGAGTCTATCAGAGAATGTTTCCTTGTCTAACTTCTAGAGGTTACGTGCGTTCCTTAGCTTGTGGTTCCTTCCTTCACCTTCAAAGCCACATGTGTAGCAGGCACCCTTCCCCACCCACACACCTCTTCTCTCCTTCCCTTAGTCACATTCTTTCTCTGATGGTTCTGTGTCTCTCTCACAAGGACCGATGTGATTATATTCAGTCTGGGATCATCCTTCCATCTCAAGATCCTTGACTCACATCTGCAAAATCCCTTTTGCTCGGTAAGGTAATGCAGTCATAGGTTACTGAGATTAGGGCGTGGGCGTCTTTGGGGGAAATTATTCTGCCTATGGAAACTCTCTTGCCCAGACTGTTTTAATAGCCTCCTAACTGGTCCCCCCATTTCTGCAGTTACCCAACTATAGAGCAGACACAGTGCTCTTGTTGAAACAAGAGCCAGATCATGTCATCCTTAGTTCACAAACTTTCCGTAGCCATCTCTCTGAGTAAAACAGAGGCCTTTGGCCTCCAGGCTACATGATCTCCCCCTCCCACCTGCCCCCTTCTGGTGTCACCTCTTAGCCCCTTACCCAGCCTTGGGGCTTTTGCTTTTGTTTTCTCTGCCTGGAAAGCCCTTCTGAACAGGCCTGTGGCTCCTTTTCTCACACTTGTAGGTCTTTGCTAAAGTATCATCTGAGTGATGATTTCCCTGACTGTCCTATTTTAAACTGTCACCCCAACTACTGTCACCCCTGCAGTCCCCTTCTTGTTGTATTTAGCTCCATTACACTTATTGGCTCTGCTATACATACCGTATTTCCCCCAAAATAAGACTGGGTCTTATATTAATTTTTGCTCCAAAAGACTCATTAGGGCATATTTTCAGGGGATGTTGTATTTTTTCATGTACAACAATCTACATTTATTCAAATACAGTCATGTCATCTTCTTCTGGAACATTGTCATAACACTAAATGCGTCCGTCTGGGTGACAATCTTAACTAGGGCTTATTTTCGAGGTAGGTCGTATTTTCGAGCAAACACGGTATTTACATGTTTGTTTCCATTTTCCCACTAAGATGTAAGTTCCATGTTTTCACTGTCCTATTGCACCTGGCTCAATAAATATTTGCTGAGTGAGTGGATTTTGATTGACTCCAAATTTTTCCTGTTAAACACAGATGCATCTTTAGATCAAGGAGGTTAGATTAATGAATGTTGTATGGACATAAACATATTGTATCCTGTTTTTACCTTTTTCATGTTATACAGAAACACCCATTTTGTTTTTAGGTTATTGCATTTTTTTCTATATCTATTTACTTTGTCCATAGATAATAATAGAGCTATTGGGGGTGCGGGGGGTGGGGGGATGGTTTTTATGTACTGCTTTGTTCTGTTTTGTTACATTTCTGGGGAGCCTGGAGTCCTCTTCCATACCTTATTGTGACATTTTTGTTTCTTCACTCTGTGGTTTATGGCGATGAGTGGTCAGCTGCGCCATGAAGCCTGGAGAGCGCTTGAGAACTTGAGGTCCAGCAGGGTGTGCCTTCCCCCTCCGCTGTCCCCCGAGACAGGGCAACGATTGTTTATTTCATTTCTTCTCCACTGGTAGCATTCCTGCCATTCGCTGTCCTGGTTGTGGATTCTACTGGGTGCTGCTTTCAGTTGTTACTGTTCTGTTTTTTATGCTTTGACTTTATGTTCTCTTTAGTACCCCATCATTTTTCAACCATCATGGGGAAAAAAAAAGTGAACTTTTATCTGACCACACCAGTGTGTGTTTCTAACTTTCTGCACGTGGTATGTGATCACATGTTCATCAAACCCGTCCCCTTTTGCATTCTTATGCTTGTGATTTCTGGTGGGAAGAAGGGGTTGCACCAAAAGGCCATAGCTTTGTATTGGAGGCTTTATCCTCAGAGAGTGTGGAGCAGACTCTTAGAGGGTCCTGAGGATACCACCACCTTGACATTCGATGTTTGGGGGTTGTTGTTCTCTCAGGAACTTCCTGGCATAGTGTGTACTGAGGGCTCCTTGTTCTCTGTAGCAAAACCGACACATCTGAAATGTTCCAGAAGACTTACTGAAAGTGGGGGGAATGAAAGGAAAATAAAGACAGAGCAGTAGTAGGGACTAGACCAGCAGCTCTCAAGGGATCCAGCATGCCCAGAATCCCAAAGACCCTTCTGAGTAGTCCAGGAGATCAAAACGGTTTTCCTAATAGTAGACGTGATTTTCTTTTTTCAGTCTCTTTCTGTCATGAGTGTCCATTGGAGTTTTCCAGAGGCTACACGATGCGTGATTTTGCAACAGATCAAATGAGGAAGCAGATATGAAAATCTGGCTGTTTTCTATGGAGCTAGACATAAAGAAATTTGCAGAAATAAAAAACAATGGCATTCTTTTCTCTTTGTTGGGTTTGGGAAACATAGTGATTTAAAAAACATGTTTATGTTAATGTGCAGTGGGTTTATTATCATTTTAAAATGATGAGTCGATTTAATTTTTTTGTTTTAATTTCTAATAAGATAAATAGCAATAGCTATAACCCACATAAACGAAAGCTCGTTGGGTCTTTAATAATTTTTAAGAATGTAAAGGAGACCAAAAAGTTGGAGAACCACTGGTCAGAGACTTTGGCTTTGAGATACAGCTTCCTCACTTTCAGCCATGTCCTCTTCCTCCAGCGTCCTCGCTAAACAGTCTCAGTTGATGACTGGGGGTTTGCCCTCACAATTTAGGTTTCCAGCTGGAAAGCACAGCTTTTCCCAACACTATAGAAGCACTGGCCTGCAGGAGAAGCTTGGCTCTGTTCCCAAGAGATGGAGCCATCGGAAGCTAACAGTGTAGGTGAGGACACGGCGTCTGTGGCATGTGCTCATAAGTGATGCGCCTGGGTAATGCCAGTTGGACGTGTGGAGAGGGTGCTGGGGGGACAGAAAATGTACTTTTGATCTTGTTTTGTATCTGACCCTAATTTGATGCTGGGGATGCTGACAAGGATGAGAAATATCCTGTCCCCGCCTCTGACAGGGATTGTGTGAGGGTCCTGCTTTGTGCAAAAAGATGCTGTTCCCTCTTCCAGATTATTTCTGGAACTAGAAATGTTTCAATGGGGTCAATCAAACTATGATATTTAATTATGGTTTTATACTTTTCAGCCTTTGAAAACCTTTAAAATATGCTCTAACTATTTATAGAATGTATGAACAGGTGTTTGTGTATATATTTTGTGTGTGTACACACATATACACGTATAAACATGTATATGTGTTTATTCATTAATTTCTATACCCCACATAAATTAGTGAATCTTTCAGTCAGGAAAATAATTTAAGTCATAACCTTAGAACTTTAGGTTAATCACATTTGATTATTTAGTGATTTCTTTTATTGTTTTTTATTGAGAGTAGTTAATGGTCATAAAAAACACTTACTGGATAAAGCCTATTTTGAAAACCATTTTAGGGAAATATTATAGAAGTGAAATATGTTACAGCACCAGACGCTGAGCCCGAGCCCCATAGCTGGTTGGGCTGGGGCAGCGCAGATTGCGACGTACCTCGAGGTTTCTGCCATTCTGCCAGGTGGCACCTAAAGTCACAGATTTGGCCTTGTTTCTTCTGTAGATAAAAGTAGCATTTTCATTCAGTTAACCGAAATGCTCATGAGAACACATGAACAAAGACAAGTGCTTGGAAACTACTATATTAAATATAGTGATTTGTCCCAAGATATGTGTGTTGAAGTTCTTCACTTATTGTGATCCCTTCAGGTATTGCTAGAGGATTTTACCAAACTACTAGAAGAATTATCAAGGCAGGTCTTTGGGACTAAGTCCAGACTTGGCCTGCCTGAGCTGTGTGACTTCAGAAAATTTACCCCATACCTTAAATCTCAGTGTACTGCTTTGGCAAATGGGGTATAAATAGCTAAGTTAATGTGGCCATCAGGATTTCACGGGGCTGCATATGCAAACTCTAACAGTAATGGCTAACAGTTTCCTGGCCCCTGTGGAAACCAGGGGCCAGGAAACTGTGTGCCGGCTGATGGGAACAAACGGGGAAAATAATTACTAATTGTGGCAAGAGTTTGTGCTAAGAGAATAATTGGTAGGTTCCTACTTTAGACAGGATGGGTAGGGAGGCCTTAAAGTGAAGTTAAGATGTTTCTCTGGGAAATGACCATGAACCTGTGGAAACTGCATTTTGAAGTATGTTTTAAAAAGCTCTCACTTGGAACATTCTTATATATTATTAAACAAAAATGTGGAAAACACTTTAAAGAAACGAAGACATTCTAAATAATAAAATGGTACAGTGGTACCCAGATGCTGCATAAATGCTTATTATTAAACAGATTGACAGGAAGAGGCCTAGAGAAACTAAAGAAAGTCCTGAAATCTTTATTCTAGTGCAAGTTTCTTTCCGAGTTCTGTATGTAGTGTTTTCATGAACATTTTTGGAAAGGCACAATCTATGGTGAGATGTAAGAGCTGAATCCCGTAAAGGAAATAGATTTGGACAACTTCTGCCCCAAGTCTCCCAAGTTGGATCACGTGTGAGACAGCTGGTCATTTGTAAAAAGGACTGAGTCTGGATCTATAAATCCTTTTAATAGGTAGGATAATTTTCAAAGACTGGGCCTGTAATTATTGCAGAATTAATACAAGTTAGTGATTTTAAAAATTCCTTTTGTTCTTTGCATAATGATTACATAGTATCTGAAGGGAGGAATTGCCTGTAGTTTTTCTAAGTTACGCCCCCAAACGAGGCATCAAATACGTTCTTAGGCTCTTTAATAACATTTGCACTAGAGACCAGGCCCATGTTTTGTGCCGCCCATCCTTCATGACGTGCTCCGTTCTTCCAGTGGAAAACTGCAGCTCAGCAGGTTAAGTCTCCACTGGCTCTGGGGCAGAACTCTGCCTGACCTTTGGCCTCAGAGCCTAGTTTCCCTTCATTTCTCCATGGTTGTTGCTAACACCAAGAGTGGGCTCTGATGCTTGGGAAGGTTTGTAGAAAGCATTAAACTGTTCAGTATCCTGAGCATCTTGTTCCACGGTACTTACCTCTAGGTGGAGTCTGTGTATCTCCCCTCAGGAGATCGTCTCCCTTAGGCCAACATTTCAGTTACCTATTGCCACATAAACTGTACCAGAAATGTTTGCTTCAAAGCAATGAATTGTTCCTGTCATGGTCTTTGTGAGTTGGCGGGACTCAAATGGGCTGGTGTGTAGGGTAGGGAAGACGGAGGTGAGGCTTTGAGGGCAGACGAAGGTCAGGTGATGAAGGGCCTGTGGGCTCCAGGTAGATGCCACCTTTCTGGGGCCTCTAGGTCTTTGTTTATATGTAGGTAGTTGGTATTTACTTAACTGGGAGACATTGGTTAGGTCAAATGACAGCAAGAATATAAGAGCAAAGAAGAGAGCCAGGGTGTACTAAGAGAGGAGAATCTGGAAAGGATACTGTCAGTGAGCACGAGTGGTTAAAGTTTATTAGGCTGGTGGATGTTAACAAGTGAACATTTGTTATTATTGGTGGTGGTGTTGTTAGTGTGGAATTCAGTGTCATGTTATTGAGAAGGTTTTTGGTTGCTAGTGATAGAAACCAAATATCTCCCATGGAATATATTATTAGCTCATGTAACTGAAAAATTACAGAATTTTTAAGTGTGACGAGGCCCAAGGACTCAAAAGATGTCAGTCAGAACTCAGTGTCACTCACCAAGACTGGCCCTGGTTTCTCTGAAAAGAACGTTGATAGAACTGGAAGATTAGGGTATCTACAAGAGTCACAGTTATTAACCCCCTCAGTCAGTGTTCTTAAACACCACTTGCTTCAGTTTTATAAAGACAGACATGAGAGGACAAAAATATGAAATGAAAAAACATGAGCAGCAGTACACATAGAATGGCCAAAATCCAAAGACCGACAATACTGAATGTTGGTGAGGATGTGGAGCAACAGGAACTCTCATTCACTGCTGACAAGAATGCAACATGGTGCAGCCACTTTGGAAGACAGTTTGATAGTTCTTTACAAAATGAAACATTCTCACCATATAATCCAGCTGTCATGCTCCTTGGTATTTACCCAAAGGAGCTGAAAACTTATATCCACACAAAAACCCACACACAGATGTTTATAGCAGCTTTTTTCATAATTGCCCAAACTTGGATGAAACCAACATGTTCTTTATAGGTGAATGGATAAATATACTGTGGTCCATCCAGACAATGGGGTATTATTGAGTGCTAAAAAGAAATGAGCTGTCAAGCCATGAAAAGACATGGAGGAACCGTAAATGCATATTGCTAAGTGAAAGAAGCCAATCTGAAAAGGCTATATACTGTACGATATGCATATATGGCATTCTGGAAAAGGGAAAACAGAGACAGTCAAAGATCAGTGGTTGTGGCAGGAGTGAGGATGGGGAGAAGGATGAAGGGGTGGAGCACAAAGTATTTTTAGGACAGCAAATCTCCATATAATACTATCAAAATGGGTGTGCCATACATTTGTCCAAACCCATAGAATGTACAAGACTAAGAGTGACCCCTAAGATCAACTATGGACTTCGGGTGATTGTGATGTGTCAATGTAGGTTCATCATTTGTAACAAACGTACCCTCTGGTGGGGAATGTGGATAATGGGGGAGGCTATGTACGTGTCAGGACAGGAGGTGTCTGGGAAATCTCTGTACCTGCCCCTCAATTTTAGTGTGAGTCTAAAAATTCTCTGAAAAATAGTCTTTAAAATATTTAGCAGCAGTTCTTAGCTTGCTAATCTAAGGACATGGTTTGTGTTTAAAACTTGAAGTAGGAGGAGGTAGGAACATCAATCATTCCTGGTAATGAAGCACCCTGTACCCTGCCCTGCTGCCCCGACAGCCTGGGTAGTTTATAAGTGGCGTGTAAATTATCTTATCCTCTCTTACTGAGAGCAACAAAACTACACACTTGTCATTGCGTCGGGCAACATGCTACGCACTGTACGTTAATTATCTCTTTAAGCCTTAAAATAGTCCCATGACCTAAGTTTTATTATCTCTTACGCATAAGAAACTGAGGCTTAGAGTTTAGCAACTTGGCAAAGGTCACAGAGCTGAGAAAATCTGAGCCAACATTCAAATCCAAGCAGTTGGAAACCAGAGCCTCATTCTGGACTGACTCATGTGGTTTTGCATCTCCAGAACCTCGAGTCTCTTTCCAAATGCTAAACCGGACGCTGTAGCTGTAAACAGGATGAACCATGTGAGTTAGTGTGACTATGTTTCATGTGCACAAGACACACGGATAACTTATCATGCTGTCAGGGGGGCTCAGCGAGGATCGCGCCTGCAGACACTTCACAAAGGCACCTTCAGCCGTACCCTGTGGGAAGCTTGGTTAGAGCATCCATCCACGCAGGGCTGCTTGCCTACTTGGGTTCAGAATTCCATCAAAGGACGTAAGCATGGTAAGCTGTTTTTCCTTTTATTTATACTTGCGGTTATCTGAAGAGAGTAGGAAAATTGGAACACTGTTGCATAACCGTGAGGCATTTCCAGGAGCCACCTTTAAAAGACAAGTAAAACCTGAACCTTTTGGCTTGTGTAGCTTTTGAAGGGTCAGAATTATTTTGTTTTGAGAACATGAGTAAACACAACCTAGCACCTTCCCTGTGGACCAAAGAATTAGTCTGTGTATTCCAGTGTTCAAAACAAAATGGAACAAACTATCAAAGCTCATCACTTCTCGAAAGCAGTAGACTGAATGCCCTAAATGAGATTTTCCAAATGTTAAGATGGAGAAATTTATGATCAACACTTTAAAAAGTAATGTTTGTTCATTTCTAAATGTTAATTTTATTACAGTTCTTTAATAAATTGATATAGGTAAATATTCTTTTTCTCAAGCTATGTACTTACTTTGAATTCTAACAACTTAACATTTATCTTTTAAATTGCCTTTCTTGAGGAAGAAAAGAGACCAGTTTGGTTAGATGTCTCTTTACATTATTCCCTAAATGGAGTGAATTGTAAAGAATCTCAAGTAGGGAGATAAAAAGGAAATTAGCATAAGTTCCCAGTTACTTCAGAATCTTCTCTGCTTTTTGAAGATACTCTATTGTGGATTCCAAGGTTGTATCATAGCCATGCATAGCCAAATACATGCATGAAAATACGTTCTGACTGGTTGGACCACCATGAAGAAGATATTATATCTATCTATTCAGCTTCTATCTGTGTATATTTTGGGTATTTTAATAACTGAAAGTAAGCTGTGTCTAAAGTTATTACTGATCAACGTTTCTCCCCACCCCCAGCTGGAAATTCTTAACTGGAAAACTCTATTTCAAAGCAGCAAAGCTGGTCATTAGCACTGTTCAATACTAACACTGTTGATGTACAGTTTATTTATAAAGAATTCATTGAGTTTTATTGTGTACTAGGCTTAGTGCTCGTGTTAAACACGAGTGTGGCCCAGTCTCTTTCTTGTTGTGTACAGCCTCGTTTTGGGGGAGAGTGGAGAGGTGGACTTTCAAGCAAATACATTTGTTTGTGGGGGAATAGCAAATATCCGGCCTGCTTTACGATGTAGCCAGGATTTGTTTTAATCAGATATGGTAAGACATGCAAACCCAGAAATGACTGTTATGAAGAAAGAGAGTTTTATCCTCAGATCCCTGGAAACACGAGGCACAGCTGCAGCGCCTCACGAGGAAGCAGCAAGGGGAAGGCATGCATGGGCAAGGCCTTTCCTGTGGCTTCCCTGTGAAGGAATAGGTAAGGCAAGGAGGCAGGCTGAGGACTGGCGAGTTGGGATAATTTCAGAAGGCTCCAGGATATAGGGACCACCCCTCGTTGTCTGATACCCAGCACTGGGGTGATTGGAGCAGTGCATGGTGGCTTGATGTGTGAGAGTTTGATAAAGGGGCATGGGCTCTAGAGTGGATGGTTTGCATATGAAAGTCACATTCCCTGTACAGTCATTTGCTATCGCTAATCATCAGCTAGCCCTGGGAGGGACTGGTTCTCCCTAGTCAGTGAGGCCTCGTATGCCATGACATCAAGAATACAGCAAATGAGAAAATAGAGTTATAAAGCTTGGGAGGTGAGGAGGAGGAGTGTGGGCCGCAGTAGGTAAAAATGAGAGTGGAGGGAGAATAAGGGGTCAGGTCATGGACGGCCTCGATGAGCGTTTGGGCTTTATTGTTAAGGAATAAAGAGCTCTTGACAGACTTTGAGCAATGCAGTAATACGTTAGACCTGCATTTCAGGGTAACCCTTCTTATCAGTCAAGAGGAAGATTGATTAGACGGGCATCTGGTCTGGAGCTGTGAAGACCATGCAGGAGACTGTTGCGAGCCTTAGCGTGAAAGATGACCAGGGGCTAGAGTAAGATAGCGATGGCTGGAATAGAGAAAGGGGGTGCATATGAGCAACATTTAGGATGCAGCAGTGATAAGCCATGACTGATGAGCTATGGGTATAGAGAGGTGAAGGGTGTCTCTGCGGACACTCAAGTTTAAGGTGAGTTGTGGGGTGGTGGTGCCACAGCCAAAGGAGGAATATGTGAGGTGAAAGGTGTGTGGTGGAGAAGCTGAAGAGCTCAGTGTGGTACTTGCTGAGTTTTCTGGGCTTGTTGAAACACTCAGGGAAAGTTATTTAGCAGGCAGTTGTATTAAGGGGCTAGAAGAAGTCGTTTTGGTCACAGAGGACTGTTTCTGGCAGCGTAGAGAAGGAATACAAGGCATAGATAGAATTAATTAACCTTAGAGAGAGGCAAAGGAACAGTTTCCTTTGGAAAAGGTAACAAAGGAGGGAACAGAGTTTTGAGAGTTCTGGGGGAAAAATGATTACTGGCATGAGGAGGAAAGCAAGGTTAAATGTCACGGGGAGAATAAGGATGCATTAAGAGCAGAGAGAGGGTCTGTAACGTCCCCCATGGAACCGGGTCACGTAGGAGGGCAGGACGCCTTCCAGCCTGTGTGAGTCACGGGTCCTGTGGCCGTCTTGGCTCCTTGAGCTCAGGTGCGTTCGGAGATGTTTAATGTGTGTGGGCTTTGAAGTACGCTCAGCCTCCTGAGAGCGCAGATGGCACTTTCTGGGTGGACCCAAGCTTACACTTTGGACAGGTAGTGGTTTGAAGAGATAGAAACATCTGTAGAAATGTGAGCTGTGCCCTGAATGGAGAGAAGTGGCTGGTGGGAGGTGTGCTGGGGAAAGGAAGGCACCGAGACTTTTGTGTGGTCCTGATGACGTCGAAACACGTGAGGATGTTGAAGGAGAGTTCTAGTGGAGGCCGCTGGAGCAGAGGATAGTCAGGACGTGTGAGCTCTGATCCTTTCACTTACTGACGTGGTCTAGGGCCTCCTGGATGGTTCTTGGGGAATGGGCGGGGGGACGGCTAAAATCTTAGATAGCCATTTTTATGTTTTATCTTTCTCCAAGTGTTTGAATGTAAAATGAAAGTCCAATAACCAGTAAATATATCATCCTCAGTTAGAATTTACCTTATCTTACCTTAAGGTTCATTACTTAAAAAAAAGCTTACATGTGGAAACATCATTAGCCTTTTTTCTAGCCAGTAGGATTCTTGGACCATTTGGTAATCTAGGCTATGCATCCCCAAAGGGTAGTTCAAATATAAACTCCAGTTATGACCTTGTGAAACACAAACAATAATTACTTTTTCAATTAATTCAGACCGAGAGGTGTTTATTTCCTGTGAGGAGCTGGTAGCCTCCAGGGCCGTATAGCTGGAAGAGTGGTGTTCATTCCACAGACGAAGTCTTTGTAATGAAGAACAGTTAGACGCTGCTGCAAAAACCATCAGCCGTTTAGTGGCGCTAATGCCTCCCGGGGTCTCTTCTGCCTCCAAACAATGTACCAGCTCTGAGGACAACATTCCTCCCAGTGCCTGTATGTTTGGATGTCTGATTCTTTCCTCTGATTTCCAAATCTTACTCCCAAGTTCTTCACACTGGAAGAGTGAGAGGAAAGAATAGGGATACCATGCCTTGTGTGTTCCGATGCGTCTCTGGTCCTTTCACTCAGACGTGGGCTCACGGGTTTATTATCTTAGTATAGAGTGGTGCTGGTGACCTCCTTGACCTTAGGAGGTCTCCGTGGGCCCTTTGGTGTTGGCCTCCAGTCTGACTTTGTGGCAGACACTGTAGCATAGATCACTTCTGCATGTGCATTTATTCCATTATTATCCTTTATGACAGAAAGAGAATGTGATGACTTCTTGTACACTTCATGTGTGTTGTGTGTGTGTTTAAAAAAAAATGTTGTTTGTTAGGGTCATGTTAACATTGGGAAATACTAATAGAATCCAGACTGTTACTAATACTACATCAGCTTCAAAAAGAATTATTTTGGGAATGGGCTAGTAAGATTTTTCTTTCCATAAACTGATTCTTTGCCATGTTGGTGGGTCTTCTGTTAATACTGTTATTTATATGTAATGGAGTAGGAAATGTTTCTGTGGATGTCAGGCTTAATCACAAGTACATGTTACCCTTTACTTCTCCAACACAGCTGCAAGTATCCATGTGCCTGGTACCAATATTTAAAAATAGACTATCCAGGCAAAACAGTGTGTGTTTACTGCCAAGCATATGATTTGAGAGGCATCTTCTAAATGCAATGGCTGTACCGACTCAGCTCAGACAACTCTCACGAGGCCTCATCGGTGCTCCAGAGAGCTCCTCTTTTATAAACTCTGATGTGCAGTTAGGTCAGTCAGTTTGAATGCGGGGCTCCTCTGACTAGGGCTGTGGATGTGATTCCCATTGGGGCATTTACTGTAATAGTGCAGAGGCAGCTAAGTGAGAGCCCTTTCCCACTGGCTAGCCCCATGGGGAGACAGTCGCTCTCAGGAATGGGTGAGCGAGCATGTGTGGATGCCCCGTTCCTAGTCCTAGCTCCTGGGGATGTATGTGCTCTGGGAAGTCGCATAGCATCATTGGATCTTGTGTACAAAGCAAAGGCATTCCGGTGAAGAGGAAATGATTACCTATAATATGAATGGTAGCATTATCTGCTCGGGCTGAAGGACTGTGACCACAGGCTTTAGTTATGTGACACTTCCAGGTAATGAAATAGAGCTTTAAGAGCTGTCATGGTTTTGGCAAAGGGTGACGGCTTCAGTCCATCCTAACTAACTCTACTTTCACTATCCTTGCGTTCTCCAGGAACATTAGCAAGACTAAGGATATTAAAGCACTGAAACAGATGCCTTCAGTAGCTGTTCCAAGACAGAGGGTGTGGGAATGGCAGGGGCCTGGTCTCCTTCCTGCAGCAAATTCCAGTGAGCAGTGTAATGTGCCACCTACACAGAAGACTGGTGTCATCTGGTGTGAGGCGACGGACGCTCTCAGTGAGAAAGTGGGTGGCGTATCTCGGAGAAGAGAAAACAGATTCTTACAAGAATAGACTTTAAAAATATAGTTCAGTGTTACTCTTCAGAAATTGATCACAGCCAGTCGTAAATCATGTTGGAGACTCAGGAAATGATTACCATTTGTCTTGGCCTGAACTCCCTTGGAGGAGACGCCACATTTCACTGTTTCATAATGTGCAGCACATGTTTACAGTATTCTATAATTTATTCTCTATTACAGACTCGTTAAGATACACTCCCCTTCCCATTTTGCCCGCAAATGCCCAGCCCAGTAAGAAGATAGGGACAGCCGGTTGCTGGAGATAAACGGCCCGTGTGTAGACCTTGCTGGATGAATTCTCATTGAACACATGATGTCATGTAAAAAGGAAAGTCTAGCAGAAGCACAGATAGTTGCGCGTTTTTACCAATGTGAACCAACACAAACCGGCCTGTGATGAATGATGGAGTTTGTATTATTAATAATACCCACCAACCTATGCATCACAGTTGATGGTTTATGAAGCATTTTTCACAGCTACTCGGCTGTTCTTGCATCACATACAATGAAGGAAGACAAAATGGCATGATCTGAAATGGATTCTTACCCTGTTCCGTCAAATGGCACTTGTCCTGCTGAGATCTGCCTGTCCCTTGGTCAAGGTCAGCTCTTCCCCTCACCTTTTGCCCAGTGGGTCCCTGTGCCTCTGACTTAAGAGGAGCGAGGAGTGTCCGACCCATGGTTTGCACACCTGCAGCATATCCAAGGGGCTCATGCCTTCTCTACTGCAGACATTTGGTGCAATTGCCCTCCATGGTCTCTGCTTCCTCCCAGAGCTGCCCTGTGCTCTGTGCAGCATCCTTTTCTGGCAGCTGCAGCAGTTTTCTGGTTTGCTGCAGGACCTATACATTCTTTCAAGGACTGGGGAACACTTAATGCTGGTAAAATTACTGGCAGGGTTTGAATAAAGACTGCTTTCAAACCGTTGACATTCCTTTCCCCTTGATTGTTGTTGATAGCTAGTGAGTCATTTCAGCTGGTAGGAGGTGAGAATGTTAAGATCTTTCTGTGTATGTTTGCCAGATGCCCGGCAGTTCTTTGGGTGGGTTAGTTACTCCTCAGTGACCAAGGTGGTGCCCTAGGGAGTTGGGAGGGTGCGGCACCAAGAACAGAATTCCATATCCATCAGTCTCTCTCCTGGTGTCCTGGGGACTTTTGTTTTTAACCAAGCCAACTTCCATTTCCTGCAGTTATAAAAGGGAGTGCATTTTAAGTTTTTAATCACCATCTCTGCCCAAAGAAATGATCTGTTGTATTATCCCCAGTAGACAAGACCCTGCCTTTATTTCTTTGTTTTTCACTTTTTAAACTTATGCGTGGGGATGCTTATGTTAACACTGTTCCCACACCCACTACTGTTTCCGTGTTTCTTTTCTTGAGTCATGAATAAGTAGGTATTTCTGGAATTATCACACTGGCGAACTATATTATTCCTGAAACATTGAAACATTGCAAGGACGTTACCTTGCATTCTGTTGAGGTTTGTTTGTTTGGATAACTGCTTATATGTTCATTTTAGGCAAGATGTTTAATGATTTTTTTGTTTTGTTTGTTTTTCTTGTTGTGAGTCAAAAGTCCTAGACGATTAAAGCCAAATGAGAAAATGCTTCTGTGCAGTCATAATGTTGTGACTAAAATGTAAGTGGGGGAAGAAACCTCTTTGGGGATTTTTGGAACAGGAATTTGGTCCAGCACACATGAAGGGGGGTGGGGGGTGCCTGCAGAATCCCTGCCAGCATGCTCGGTGCAGGAATGAATAGTCAGTCCCCACAAGTGTCACTGCTTCTCTGGACACTATCGGACCACTCAACAAAAGTCTTAGTTTTCAAGCTCTTATTTTAAAATTAATGGTCAAATAACTTTTTACTCTCTGTTTAATCTTTAGAAACCTATTTTCTGACAGATGTTCTACGTAGTCTCTTAACCAGGAGCTATTCATTTGCTGGTTCAATGTAATGTCACAAACTGATGATTTTTGACGGGGTTATTTAGTTTATTGGAAAATTCTATCAGTTTACTCAGTGTTTAGAAGCCTTATGAAACTTAACATAAAGAATCTGATTTTGAACTTCAGCAAATGAGTGACTTGTGTACATTTGTTATTTTAGGGCTATAAATGGAATATTGACATGTTTATATCTAAATTCACCCTGAAAACTGAAAATCACATCCATGAATAAGGGCAAAGCTTGTAAAGTTAATGGCATAACAGTGTCTCCTTTCTCTGAATGTGGTACTTCAGGACATGTCATTTGATTTACATTAGAACTGATTTCATGATTGGAGTGTAGTATTGAAATAGGATTCTGTTGTATTTTGGTCTAAGTCTTTGCTTTTTGCTCCGTAATCCTTTTTAGAAAACTCTCAAAAGAATTTATGATTTATATTTTCTCTGTCCATGGAGTTCATATTCAGGTGTGTTTCTGTAACTGTTGGAGGGTGATGTGTTGCTCTCCATCGTGGGCGTGTTGATTCTCTTTACTTCACGTGTAGCATGTCATGAGTGCCCCCTCAGTGTTTGGCCTTCCACATACACTGAGGGGGCTCTGGAATAACGGACCTGAGATGCACAGGGCTTTTACCTTACAGCACGTGATGCAACAGAGGAGACAGAATTGTTGTCAACGTGCGGACGCACACGTGAAACGTCACCCTGCACACTGTGCGCTTGATAAACTTCTCATCCTGGGAGCCCTGAGTAACATGGAGACGTGGACACTGGCATCTGACTCCCAGCTTCCCATTTCTCTAACGAGATAACATAAGGGATATAAAAATAGGCAAAAACGTACATGCTAGAAAGAGTCTCATCATTGTTAAAATGACAGCTGTCACTTCCTATATGTTCACAGCTGTGCAGGCACCCAGCTTAGTACTTTACATACACTATTTCATTAATCCTTCACAACAACAACAAAACACTGAGTTAGTTACTTTGTTATCCTCATGGAACTGGTGAATACCTAGGGAGTGAGGTAATCAGCCCAAGTGGGGTGGCAGAGTCTGTATTCAGATCCATTTTGTCTGATCGCAAAGCCCGCTCGCTCAGCTGTTTTACTACCTATGTCCTGAAAAACAAAGTGATATCTGCTAGATGTAATGTCCATATGAGTATGACCAGACTGAGAGAGAAATGAGAATTGAATCACTTCCTGGGACTCTGGGGCTCTCCAAGGACACAGAACTGTAACTTGAAAAGAGACAGCCAACTCCTACCTTCTTGGATTTGGAGAGGTAAGAGCAGACTGTGGGAGAGATAGGGAATTGCAGCTTGAAATCCCTCTGAGGACTGCGAAGGAGAATCACCAGAAAGCTGTCTGGGCATCAGGGCCGCTCCCTGATATTCGCCAGGACAGGATGGCACACATATGTCCTCTTACCTCGTGGGCAGACACAGCCCAAAAGACTCCATGTCCTTTACACACAAGGTGGAAGAAGGGGCTTGGGGAGGGGCCGGGGGAGCCTAACAGAGGGGCCCACTTGCTTCAAAGGGGCTGTGGCTCTACTTCCTCTTCTACTTCCTCTTATTCCTCTCAGCTGAAAGCAGTACATTTGCATCCATCTACCCACTGACTCCCCATATTAGAGAAGCGTTTTAATGGCAACCAGTTGGAGAGTAATGATATTCAGGGAGATTCTACCTGCTCTGCTTATGGATAAACACCAGCTATGGCTTGACTCCTACTGGTGCAAATATGGAATAAACAGGAAAAAAGAAGAAGAAAAGGCCTGTGAAAGATTTTACAGCATAGAACAAGGAAGGTAACAAAACACTTAAAATGTAAAGGAACAACCTACATCTGACAAAACTACGAGAAACAAATTTTAGAAAGTAATTTTTAGATAGCATCTGCTTTGTGTCTTAAAATTCAAGGAAACAGGCTTTGAAGTCAGACAGTGGTGGGTAAGCCAGCTTGATGAGGAGAGAGCTGTCTGCAAAGCTGGGGCAAAAAAAGCAGAGAATGGAGTATAGCTCTTGGAGGCCGAGTGTGGAGTGTGGCCAAGTACACTTCTAGCCCTACAAACTTGGGGAAGCTCCTGGCCCTCCCAGTGCTCAGTTTGTTATCTATATTATGAGGCTAATGATACCTAATGTGGTTGTTATGAGAATTTAAAATACCATACGAGAATCGAAGCATATATTAGGTCCCTGTAATAGTGAAAAATCAACACTATAAAATATTGAATCCATGACAAATTCAAGATCTCCCAGGACCCAGAGGAAGAGATTAAAGTGATAAAGTAGAAAAGAAGGTACATGTATATGGATGATAGAGGATGGAGATCCGTGAGGAGAGCAATTGATGTGTTTGAAGAAGACCAGAACAAATGGAATGGATGCTGCAACCAAAATGTAGCAGAATCTTTAGATTAAAAAGGCTACATGCTAGGACAATACCCGTGAACACTAGGAATAATCTTAACTGGTATTTATTAATTTTAAGATTAGAATATGAATTGATTTAATCAGGCAGAAAAGCAGACAGCATCCCTGAAAGGGAGAAAACTCAGCCTGGCCTCAGACTGACTTAGTCCTGTGTGCTATTGAATGTCAAAGGTGATCAAACAAGATTTAGTGTTGAAGGATGCCACCTAAAAATGTTTTCAGCCAGATGAGGTGGCGATCGTGTAGGAAGAAGGAAATAAAAATCATCCTCAGATTGGCAAAGATGTAAAATATTCCTAACCAAAAGTTGCTCAATGAAAATAAATGACCTAAAGATTTACTTACTAGTTAGAAATAAGCACAAAGATAAATAATGTTATAAAATTGCAAAGAGGAGCAAGAAATTGGTTATTTGTTCTTAACCTTGCTGGGGCATCTTAGGACTTGGGGGGATAGACTTACCAATGGAGTGTTGGGCCAAAGCTGGGTTTGCAGTTACACAGATGATTCTGATAAACAGCCAGGACTGAGAACTGCTTCAGCATTTTTAATCAAGATGAAATACGTACTATACACAGATAATTAGGAAAGTGGGGATATTGCCAAAGATCTATAAAAAGGATTCCTTTATTCTTACATTTATGCTAATTGATTTGAAACTGTAAACCTTTTATAAGACATAAAAGCAAATATTAATAAGTGAAAAGATCATTTTCCAAGGGTAATACTTAATTTTATGAAAATGTCTTCTTTCCTCAAATGTGTCGAATTTATACATAATTCCAATGAAACTTATAATTGCTTTTTTTAGAAGTTAATAAAATAAATTTAAATGTCATCAAGAACAATGAGCTCGTAGCAAAGAACTTTGTAGAAACTGATATTGTGAAGGAAGTTTGTCTTATTGGTTGGTAGCATGTAATAATACAAATTAAAACATTTGTCCTGGCGAATTATGAATAGAAAGATAAAAGGAAACAGAATAGAAGATTAAAAAAATACCCAGTATTATAGAGATAACACAATTAATAATGATAAACAGGACAATTTATCACAAAGACATAATTATAAATGTTATTTGACTAGTAACAGCCTCAAAATGTATGAAACAATAATTGACAGAATTGAAGGGAGAAATAGACAATTTCATAATCATAGTAGATTTTCATACCTCTCTCAGTAGTTGACAAACTAGTAGTTGATAGACATAAAACAGTAAAAACAGAAAATATGAGTAACACTATCAACCACCTTAATTAATTGACATTTGTAGAATGTATTCAGTGACCTCAAAAGAATTAAATGAGAAATCAATAACAATAAGCCATTTAGGAAATCTCCAAATAACTGGAAATTTTGGAAAAAAAGTTATAATTCATATGTCAGACAAAATCACAAGGAACTTAGAACTGAATCGCAGCAAATGAAGAGTCACTACTTCTACCCTTGAAAGAACCGAATGTATGTATCTTGTCCTTCATTATAAAGGTTAACTGGCAGTTCATATTTGTAAAGCAAATCAATTGGAAATTTTTTGTTTATGATCCTGTACACATATAATTATACATTTTCAGCAGAAAAAAATTCGCCCACATTCAATAATGTCACAGTGAGACTATCAAAGCTAGTAATTTTAAAATAAAACCAAACCAAACAACAAAAATACACACACACACACACACACAAACAACTGTTTCACCCTAGTAAAAAATAGTATTAAATATTTTCTGACCATCAAATCTACATGAAGTGAAAATGATATATGTATTTACCTCCTATATTAAAACGAACATTAACCCATTTATAAAAAAAATCACTCTGATTTAAGAATAACTTGTGTGGTTAAGAAATGGCTTGAGTGTGTTACAAGTATTGTATGTCATAAAGTACGCTGCATAAACATCAGGCAGTTATAATTGGTTTCTAAACTGTAAGTTGTACCAGGCGACCCATAATGATAAATATTGGATACTAAAGTTAGGACAAAGATACAAAATTTTCAGAAGAAATTTTGAAATCTAGTTTTGACTTTTAAACTCCTTCACCACATTGAGGGTATAAAAGAATTTAGCTGTTGGAGGTTAAACGAAAGGTTTGTATCAAAGAGCATTTCTCGGGAAAGAACTGTGCTGTGAGCCCTGTCCATCCAGTTGTTTCTCCCTTCATCCCAAGTCAAGAGAAAAGGGCTTGAAGGAGACAATTTCACGCCTTTTAGGTTTCTCCTGAAGGTCTTGGTGGAGAGGCTCAGTGGAGGAAAAGCTGGCTGGCACCCTGTGGAAATGGCAGAATGGTGGTTGCAGCAGTCGTCTTGCACTCCAAGAGTTTGTGTAGATGAAGATGAGTGTTTCCTATAGATTGGGCCATGGGCATCGGAGAGTGGGAATAAGATTGATGCAGGTCCTGTTCAGTGGAGAAGTCTGGACAACATGGAACCTCAGCCCACAAAAACTGGATTCTAGATGATGTATAAGGAGTGTATGCAAGGCTAGCTTCATGGGCGTGCAATGTATGCGTTTGCGAAGTGCCATGCACTTAGAAGGGCTCTGTGCTTGGTTAAATGGTGTGCTGTCACTGGTTTGAAATTCTGAATACATTTTTTAACAAAGAGCCTTATGTTTTCATGTTTTACTGGACTCCACAGATTATGTAGTCTGTCCTAAATTTATGACCTACATTGAGCAAACTATAGATGAAGGGGCCTCAGCTCTGTAAAGTCACCAAGCACTTGATGGGAAAAGAGTAGGCTTCACATGTTGGCCACACTCGGTGAGGTGAGGTTAGTGTAGCCACTGACCCAGTCGGGTGGAATGTTCCTGCTCCCCTCGTCTTCATCCGTCTACTTCCAGTCCATTCCAACCCAGAGAGGACTGAAACAGCTTAGAAAGGGGGGAAATATTTAGATACAAAGAGAGAGGTTTTCACAAACACTTCATAAGCTGCAGCAGATCCCAGCTGGGGAAGGAACCTATCATACCACTGAAGGTGGGTGTTCTAATAACCAAAGGAGGGCTATTTTCCGTCTTACAGCCAAATAAATGGACTTGTATTAGATAAAAGTAATTAGAAAAACCATGGGGCTTTTCCAGGTTTGCATATGGGGTGGGTGATGAACTACTACACTGAATAAAAAGTAGTAGAAAGGTGAGGGACAAAATGAAATTGCTTTTGAAATTACATCCAAAGTGATACTTACTCAGTGTATTGATTACATAATTGAACTTGAAGACTCTAGAAATGTCGAAAGATTTTTGACTCAAACCATGCTGACTTTTAAGTTTCAAGTGATGGCCTGAAAGCTAGCTTAAATTTAATGGTGAAATTGGAGTTTTTGTAAATTGCATTTCTTAATTGAATTTGGTATTAGGAAAAGAAATGTTAGATTTTCCCATCTGTCATTTGCTCTTGTGTTTATCTAGTTGTTGGCTTGCTGACAGTGGTCTAAAAATGGAAAAGTTTAGTTGTTCGATGTAGTTACTTTTAAAGTGAGGAAATGTGTGTAATATATCTTTAGGAATCGCGCTTAACATTTAGGACAATTAAGCTTGATTTATTATGAAGCAATTTCGTTTTTCCACTGGCAGTGACATAGAATAATTTTTTTTCTAGTGGCTCTTCCAAATGACCTGAGTTAGGAAAATGTTGCTAATTTTCAATATATTTCTACTGCTGTTTTCCATTTTATGCAAAGACTGTTGCAGGCTAATTATAGAAAATCTCTTTTAGCGCCATGTTGGATGTGCAATTAACTTTGACGCTGATGGACTGACATTTAGAGTAAAATGAGGTTACGTTCTTCCCTGGGATTCTGTGAACTATATTTTAATGCCCTTTAATGATGAGATATTTTCTGGAGGTTTTTTTTTTTTTTTTTTTTTTTTTTTGGTAGTTGGTCAAACTTCACAAACTGTGAATGTTGTAAATTTTTGACTAAAAATTGTCATGAAGTATCTTCTTTATAAATTCTTTCTGGCTATACAAAACTTTTAGGAGATTTATATTTTGTGACTTACCTTGATAAGTATTATGTGAAATGTAAGTTCTATTAACAGATATAATTTTATTTTTGAACTTTTGCTAAAACTTAATTGCTAATCTGCCCTGTCTGATTTTACTTTAAATTAGAAAACACTGCACCTAAAATTCAGATCCTTGAAGGAGTGAGCATCATGGGAAAAAATATTTGTGTCATTTGTAATTTAAAAGACAATGTTTTTAAAAGAAGAAAATTTGAAAGTAGACCAAATGGCAAGCCAAGCTAGTCAGGGATGGGGGTCAAATTGCCCTGACCTCTGGCTCACCACCTGACATCATTTGTAAGCCATTACTCACAACAGTTGTGAATCCATTTGGAAAAGCAATCACAAAACCTTCTCATAAATTTCTTTCTATTTTCATTTCTTTTTTAAGTGCATTCCTCTGATTTTGTTCTAGGCTCGCAGAAAGGAGGTATTTATTCAGGAACGGTATGGAAGATTTAATTTAAATGACCCATTCTTGGCACTGCAGAGAGACTATGAAGCAGGTGCCGGCGATAAAGAGAAGAAGCCAGTTTGCGCCAACCCCCTCTCCATCCTCGAAGCAGTCATGGCACACTGCAGAAAAATGCAAGAAAGGATGTCCACACAGCTGGCTGCTGCTGAGAGCAGACAAAAGAAGGTATTGAGACTTCCCAACAGTCATTTTCCCCATAACACAGGGTAGAATGCAGAGACCATCTCTGAGGTTATCCTTTGTTTTGTTTTGTTTTGTTTTAAAATTAACATTTATTGTGGGTGACAATGGTTAGTAAAGTTACACAGATTTCAGGTGTACAATTCTGTAATACATCATCTATATATCACATTGTGTGCTCACCACCCAGAGTCAGTTCTCTTTCCATTACTATATATTTGATCCTGTTTACCCTTTGTTTTTAAATACTGGATTTTCAAGAAGCATTGGGGTAAGTACTTAGAAATGCAAAATGCTGAGAGATTCCAGTGACCCTTTTCAAATGTAACTCAAAATTAAAAAAACTCTAAACCATAAAAGAAGTATGACAAAGAAATTGTTTCCCATAATGGTGACTTTGAGGCTTTCTTTAAAAATACAGATTTTTTTTTTCCTTTTGGACTTCTCTTTTCTAGTGCCATAAGGCTGCTACGTGGGTGATCCAGTAATGCAACCAGGCTCTGACGTATGGTGGCATCCCCAACTTACTTTATCCAGCTTCTGTCTCAAATAGTTCTTTGAAATGAAAAAATGTTTACATTATATCTTTGGAAAATGAAAATAGCGTAAGGAGAATAGAATGAAAGTTGGCCGGGTATATGCAATCTCACTACATGTCATTTCGAAGTCCTGGTTAGTCTCCAGCTTGCCTCTGTTTTCTGATAGCTGTGTCTGCAGCAGACCTCCAGGCTCCTGCTCACATGTGTTTCATTTAAACCAGCCTCCACCCCACTCCTTACCTCCCCACCCCCACACACGTATTTGTTGCATGTGAGTACATGCTTCAAAGAGTCCTGAGTGATAAAAGCTTACTAATATCAGCCACGTGGAAATAGAAGTTAAATTTAAATATTTTCCTTCCAAAAGTCTGCCAAGACTACTGATTCCCTTTATTAGAAAAGAGAGTGAGAAAATCAGAGAAGCAAATAATGTCTAGTGTAATTAGAATTAAAAACAATATGTTCTCCCGACCATTATCAAAGCATAAATTAAAATGTTTCTATTTGTCCTTTTCAGAGGATTCATTATAGCTTACATGTAACACCTGCTTGACAATTAACCTGAATGTACTGCACTCTAAATATTTGTGATACTGTCATTTAATGTGTGTCTTTTCCCTGTAATTATATCTTTGCATTAACATACGTATGTCAGCGTTCTGCTATGAATGGTGAATAAAAGCAGACTTTTTCATCAATATGACACATGATAGAAAACTAAGCACTGGGTAAACTAGTAAACAAGAAAGGTTAGCGGGCTTTCCATGGATGGGAGGCAGAATCAAACAGTTTTACTCTGGACAGTGTAAACCATCTACGAATCCCTGTAAATAACCACTGAGGTCTCCGGAGATTGTCAAAAGTCCCCATGAACCACTTAAGCAAGAGCCAGTGTATTTCAGCTGATGTCACTGAGATCATTTGTATTTCTTGGATGAGACACATTTCAATTATGTTTTTAACATGTCAAGTGAGCTATTTTATAATAAAGTATTCTGCTGGGTTTTGTGCTGCATTATCAAAAAAATTGAGAAAATATTTTGTTTTCATTGTCGTTTTCACTTAATATATAAAAATGCATGCGTTCCTAAATTTTACTTCAGTTTTGCCTTTCGTCTATCATTTGTCTTGTAGCAGAAAAGGAAGAAACTCATTTCGAGTGGAATCAAAGAGTTTATTATCTGGCTTATTTATTTTTTTTTTTTTCTAATCAACTTACATCCTGTTTGTTCTAAATGACTGGGTCATTTCCAACCTGGCTGGGACTGAAAGGAAGTTGTTTCTGTCCTATGGGTCCTGAGAGGCTAATATGAAATGAGCCATTGATCTGTCTCTTATGCATAACGGGGATACAGGAGTCCTTTACGGCCAAATTCATCGGCTGTGTGGTCTCAGTGAAGGATGACTCTGATTGGCCCTGCTACCTTGTGTCCCTAAAGGATATTTTGTTCCTGTAGATTGTAGCAAGTGACAAGAGCCTCAGTTTGTACTCTTATCCTGAATCTTACAAGGAAAATGTCACATCAGCTGATAAGACCAGAAACACCAAAGTCATCTTTTTAGCAACAAAATTACCTGTCACCTTTAATCCGGAAAGTAAATATTTAAACCACACATCTTCAATTCCTTTATACATAGAATAACTTGCAGCTTTAGAAATCTAAAACCAGTAAGACAAAAACAAAAACCAAAAAAACGTTATTTACAATGAGTCCAGTTTTTTAAATCACTGCCAGAGCAGAAGTCGGGAAAAGCAAATGCCCCATTATCTACACAGTTCTTGGGTGATTCTAATGTCTTAACTTGAATGCTGCTTTGGTTGGCCTCTCTAGGTGGGAAAAGAAGCTCTGTGCTCATTCATTCATTGGTTCCTGCTGAGACTACTAATAGGAGGGTTAACTGTTTGGTAGTTTGTGTGCCAGGAAAATTTGGGCAAGAGTCAATTTGGCAAATGGACTGAGCCCTCAAAGCCACTTTGAATAAGCTAATGAGTAATCATCTTGGGCAACTTTGCCTCCAGTCAATGATTCCCAGTTTAGAGCCAGTAACCTAGGGTGGAGTACTATTTGGGTTTTTATTACTTATCTTGTATATCATCTGTTAATAGAGTTTCTAGCCTAATTTATTTTCAATCATTTTATTCATACTTTGAAAGTATAATCTCTAACTCTGAAATAGGAAACATCTTTTAATTTGAGCAGAGTCTTTAAAAGTAAGAAGCCAAGGTGAAAATTAGGAAATTCAGAAGGGAGCAGTTTTACGTTTTTTTATTTTTTCCACACATGAAAAAACCGAAAGCTCTGTGTCTTGGCTGTAGCTTCTTCTAGGGGGCAGCTTAGCATAATGATGTCAGTTGCATGGCAATAGATGCATCCGGCAGGATTGTTAGTTGTGAGCAAGTGAAGCCAGTATTCGTTGAGTTCAGCAGAAAAGGTTGACCTGCAGCATGGCAGAGCATGGCTGGGACAGCGAGGGGACCGGCCCTTAGCAGGCAGCATCACACAAATGCTCCCTGTAGATCTTGCTTGCAGCAAGTGCTGCTTCTGCTCATGTGAGCTGGGTCTGGGGCAGCCTGCTGACCCACACTGCACACTGGGTTGCCATCTCCGCTCTGGGTCTGGAGAGGTGCCTACCCGCCCCGCTTCTTTGCACCCCCCATTTTCCTGGTTGAGGCCTGAGAGCAGGTGCATGTGACTGACCTAGCTTCACCCCCCCCCCCCCCCCGACACAGCAAGACCTGGGGAGCCCCTGTCGGACATATTTCACTGTTATAGGGGAGAATCATAGAGTGGAGAATTCTCCTAACATACGAAGGAGTTTCAGGTGTTAGACAACCAAAGAAATGACAAATATGCCAGAAAAGAACAATCAAATTGCTTGTTTTGTTTATTTCATATGCCTTTTTGTTCCTATTACAGCAAATTGTACTGTTCTGCCATTTGAATTCAGTGTTCTCTACTTCATACTATAATGGTTACTTTATAACATGTAAGTATAACTTAATTTTAAGTTGCTTTCCAGACTTTCATTCCAGGATAACATGGTAGAAAACCATCTGAAAAAGCATTTTTAGGAGGAATATTTAGGATCTTTTGTACATGAGTGACTGTTTTCAGCTCATTCTTGCGTCTTTTTGTATAATTCATCATTACATTTCAGCGTGCATTCTGACTGCCCGGGAGGATGGCCAAGTGCGAAGGGAAAGCCGGAGAGTGAGGTCGGGGGGCACTGAACAGAGAGCGAGAGCAGAGCAGCCTGTGCCTCATCCACGCTCTTGCCTTCACT
This sequence comes from Rhinolophus sinicus, assembly GCF_057876585.1. NCBI lineage: Eukaryota > Metazoa > Chordata > Mammalia > Chiroptera > Rhinolophidae > Rhinolophus > Rhinolophus sinicus. Next base: position 25,285,327 of record NC_142508.1, read on the forward strand.
TTCTTAAAACTCTAGATCAAGAGGAAGGGACAGATGAGAACTGCAGAGCCCAAACTGCTGACTGGTAGTTCTAGCCCAATGAAGAAAAATAAAGATCTTTTAATATGTCTTATTGTTAGGTATTTGTTTACCAGGATTGAGCAGGTGGGTGGGGGGACCAGCTGGGAAAGAGGACATGAATTTGGTGAGTGTTAAAGGATATGGGGAAGCAATGATGAACATAGTTAAATGTCCAAAGAGTCTTCTGTGGTTGTGACAGTCGTGCACTCTGCTTTCCCATTTGACAAGTGACCATAATTGCTTCCCTCATTAAATTAGAACTAATTGCCTTTACATTGCTGCTCTGCTCCCACTTATCCAGTTTCCGGTTCATTCTGTTAAAACAGTTGTTTGGTGCCTCTTCGTTCATGGCTTCTAGTCTGGGTGCTATTCTTGGAGCAGCCACCCACTTTCCCCAGGGAAGCTGTTCTTCTAAGTTCTTCCACACAATCCACTGCTTGTTGCAAAATGGGTTGGTGATGCTGCTCCATGCAAAATTCCCCCTCAGCCACTACTTGAAAGTGGTTTTGAGTAGGTACAATTTGGATAACAATACAACAAAGTCAGCTGGAACTCAGTGGTCTGTGTACACAGCAGACTGTGATTCCTGTGTAATTGTAGGACTGTGTGGCTGAGCTGGGAGTCTCCAAACTTAACCCTACCCATTAGGTCCACAGATTTTGGTATGTTGTGTTTTTATCTTCATTTATCCCAAAATGTACTCTAATTTCCTTTGTGATTTCTTCTTAATCCTTTGTACTATTTAGAAGTATATTGTTTGAATTTGGGGGTGTTCTTAACATCTTACTGTGATTTATATATAATTTAATTCTGTGGTCAGAGGACAGATTCTGTAAGATTTTAGTCCTTTGTAATTTTCGGTGGTTTTTAATAGCTCAGGAAGTACATCTGAAGACTGAATCTTCTGTAGACTTAGAGTATCCTGTTCCATAATATCAGTCAGGCCATGGGGTTTGCATAATGTTATTAAGATCTACTATATTCATGCTGATTTTTTCAATCTAGATTTTTGCCTGAGAGAAGACTGTTATCATAGATTTGTCTATTTCTCCCTTTATTTCTGTCAGTTTTGCTTCACATATTTTAGAGATATTGTTTCAGCTATTATTTATATTACAGTTTCTCTGTATATTATGTATTTTTTCCCCATCTGGCTGTTTTCAAGATTTTTTTCTTATCTTTATTTTTAGCAGTTTTACTATGATGTGCCCAGGTATGGTTTTCTTTGTATTTATCCTGCTTTGGGATTGCTGAGCTTCCTGAATTTAAGTTTGTTTACCAAATTTGTAAATTTTTTGGCTATTTATTCTTTTAATATATTTTTCTTCCCCATTTTCTCTCTCTTCTCTTTTTGGCACTTCACTTACATGGAATTTAGACCACTTAATATTGTCCTACAGGTTGGGGTGCTGTTCACTTTTGTAAATCTTCTTTTTTTTTTTTCCTGTTTCTCAAATTGGATACTTCCTTTTGCTCTATTTTCAAATTCATTGTCCTTTTTATTCTCTCATCTGCTATGAAGCTCATTCAGAGAACTCGGTTTTCATTTTACATATTATGCTTTCTAGTTCTAAATTATCCATTTGATTCTTTTTTTCTAATTTCCATTTCTATGCCAAGATTTCTTTTTTGTTCAACCATTGTGACCATATCTCTTTTGAAAATGGCTGCTCTAAGGTCCTCGCCTGCTACTTCCAACATGGATCATCTTGGATCCAGTTTATATTTGGGCACATTTCTCTTGACAATGGGTCACTTTTCAAAATAAATTTATTTGCCTGTCTAGTAATTTTTTATTGTATACTAGACATGGATGTTATGGAGACTCTAGATTCTGTAGCTTCTGGAGATTGTATTTTGTTCTATTATAGTAAGCAGTTTACTTGTTAGATTCATACTCCACACTCTAGTATTCATACTCCATACTTTAGCTGGCAAAGTGTTCATACTCCATACTTCAGCTGGCAAAGTATTCATACTCCATACTTTAGCTGGCAAAGTGTTCATACTCCATACTTCAGCTGGCAAAGTATTCATACTCCATACTTTAGCTGGCAAAGCTAAAAGTATTTGATCAGTTCTTTCATCCACTGAGCTCTACCTCTGTCATTTGGTGTGGAGTCTCCCCATGAATGTGTAATTCAAAAGACAACCAAAGATCCTAGTGGGGTTGATCGAGCAGCCGCGGTTCCATCCTCTGACTCCTCAGGCCAGTATATGCTGTGCTTGAGCTCCTGCGGCTAGTGCTCTCAAGACAGAGAGTTGCCCTCAGCTGAAAAGCTATAGAAGGGCAAATCTCATCCAGTACTGTTGGCTCTCCTCTGATGGAAGGGGATACTTCTCATTTCTCCTACTTTTATTGCTCTCCAGAGCCTTCAAATTTTTTTTTTCTTTCAAGGGTTTATAATTATTATCTGCAGGAGAGGTAGTCTAATAAAAGTTATTTCACCATTACTGGTAGTGGAACTTCCTCTGATGTACTTTGTAATTTTTCAATTATAGCTGCTATCTAACTTATGAAAACATCTATCAATATGTTTAATATGGTCAATTCTCCAGATCCTAGTTTCCCTGTAAATATATGTCTTTAGAGGATAACCATTGTGCAAAAGTGACACATTTTTAAATAACACCAATAGTTACATTATAAATTGGAAACATGTTTTAGGGCCAGGCACGATGGTGCATGTTTACATGTGTTGCCTCATTTAATCCTATAGAGTAATCATTAGTATTGCTGTATTGTGTGGAAAAGGTAACCAAACAGAACTGATCTTTAGACAGATAACTTACCAAAGTCACATGACTAAGAAGTTTGGGATCAGAACTTAGTACTACATCTGTTACTCTTTCCAGCACAAAAACTTTGTCTCTGGGCCAGAATGGTCACAGATTTTTTTGTTTTTAATATAAAAAATTATTTTGTAAGTATGGGAGTATGTTTCTATATGGATTGGATGGAGCTTGTAGAGAGGGGAATATTTAACATTTATAAAGAGCAATGTGATAAGTAATGAAGCAAGTAGCAGAGGCGATGGGAGAAAATAAAGTTAATTGCTAAAGAAAATCTGACCTTCAACAGATGGAAACCTTTCTTCCTTAGAGTGAAGGGAAGGACATATGGATTGGTGTGGCTATAAAAGAGTTTAATGCAGGAGACAGGATGTAGAAGGAGTGAGTTGGTCTGAATTTTCTTGTTAAAAGAGTCTGTCAGGGTAGACTGACAGTCAGTCAAGTGGCCATTGGATGAAGTTTTGGGGAGAGTGGCAGAGGTTTAAATATGCCCTGAAGTCAATTGTGGAAGAAGCTAAACAGAGTTGGGGAGAGTAATTGATGATTGGGGCTCAGAGTTCAATTGAATTTGAAGCCATGTTTTGTAGGTTGCATCAATTATGTGGTTTCCTCTGTGCTCTGCTATCTGTGGTGAGATTGAAAAAGACTCATGTTAGTCTGAAATAGGAGCCATAAGGCACGAGTGAAGGAAGGACAAAGATGCAAAAAATTATGGCTGCTTTTATAGTATTATGTTGGTGCAAAAGTAATTGCTGTTTTTGCAATTTTTTTAACCTTTTAAACCACAATTACTTTTGCACCAACCAAATAGTATAGTTTTCTATATCAATATCTGAGATTAGTTATTCTTGTGTTAGAAGTTATTCTCCTTCAACTTGATTCTGAAGTGTAAGGTGAAAGTTACCATTTAAAAAGTAAAGTGTTATGACTCATAGTGAAGAAATACTGTGGACAAAATGTGTAATGTGGTGAGAAAAGCTTGAGACAAGTAGAGCCCTGAATGATTGTCATGTTTCTGACACTGATTAAGTGATAACATCAGGAAAATCACTGGCTTGGCTTCTAGTTAGTTGTTTTGCAAAATGAAGGTAGCCCTTAAAGTTCCACAAGACATCTTTTTTCCACCTTCAGAGGTAAATTATGAAACTCATATTTTTTAAATAAGCTGAAAATTGACCCAGTTTCTGCTTTTTCCTACATTGCTATGAGAATTGGGGGGGGGGGGGGGGCGCTAGTACAAAATACATTTAAAATTTTCTTACTCTTTGTGTAGGCCTTCCTTATCAATCTAGTGTTTGATGCATTTAGAAGAGTTAAATTGCTCTAACTGTTAATAAGTTAAATTTTCCATGAGTTACCAGATGAAATATATATATAGTAAATGACAGCACTATTGATCCTCAAATCTCACCTAATCTACTTATGAAGCCACTCCCCAAATTTTTATGTAGTAGCAGAGAGTGTTGATGTGTCGACAGTTGTTTTTAATGATTCTTGGAGAATTGTCTATACTCCTGATCACCTATTTATAGGACCTACTACAGTGCAATTCAACAACTTCTTCAAAGCCGGAAGCACCCACAGTAAATGAATATGTCTGACTCCTATCTGGGCAGTGAGCTACTACGCTCTCCTTTTGGTCACTGCTTAGCACAGGAGCCCTGAGCCCACACGTGAAAGTGTGGGGTGGAATTCTAGGCAGAGAGAACAGCAAGGTCAAGGACCCCAAGGCAGAACCATGTTCAAGAATGTTCAGGAAACTCCAGGGAAGCCAATGTTGTGGGAGCGAAGTGAGCAACTGAGACTGAAGGAGGACGTGAGGCCAGACTTTGGGTTCGCTGACATTGATTATAACATATTTCTTTAGCTCTTTATAGTTTTCAAAGGACTTTCATATATGATTTTATGTGATTTCTATAGCAACACATCATAAGCTTGAAGTTTAAAAATACTAAGTAATACAATTAGCGAATATAGGAGCTTAGAATTTGACTTAAGTCTGCTGTTCATTGGCACTTTTCATTGTACTGAACCTCAAAGATTAACTAGTAATTTTAGAGCATTAAACCTTAAAAAAATCAGTTCCCTGACAGAGCTCTACTTTTACAAAAATAGAACTTTCTGAACTCTGTGCTGTGATTTGAAGCATGAGCTTACTGTCCTCCTTTTCTGTAGTTAACTTTAATAGATTTTTAAAAATTCTCTGTTGATTTAACTTAGATACTTTTTGTAAGAAACCATTTGCATCTACGTTCTCATTTTAATGAGTCTAAAATGTCGTCTTTCCTATCACAACACATTTTGGAAATGTGTCATTTTCACTAACCCAAACCATGTAATTGTTAGAAGATTAATAAAAACCCCCCAAGAAGCACACACTCCTTTGGCTTTGAGATTCTCTGCATATTAACAGGGCTGTCCTGTGCATTTCTTTCAGCTGGAGATGGAAAAGCTGCAGCTGCAAGCCCTGGAGTTAGAGCACAAGAAGCTGGCCGCCCGCTTGGAGGAAGAGCGCGGCAAGAACAAGCACGTGGTCCTGATGCTCGTCAAGGAGTGCAAACAGCTCTCGGGCAGGGTCATCGAGGAGGCCCAGAAGCTGGAAGACGTCATGGCCAAACTGGATGAGGAGAAGAAGAAGACGAGTGCGTTAGAAGAGGAGCTCTCCACTGAGAAACGAAGAAGCATCGACATGGAAGCTCAGATGGAAAAACAGCTCTCTGAGTTTGACACCGAACGGGAGCAGCTTCGTGCTAAGCTGCACCGAGAAGAAGCACACACCACGGACCTCAAAGAGGAGATAGACAAGATGAAGAAGATGATTGAGCAGCTGAAAAGGGGAAGTGACAGTAAACCAAGCCTCTCTCTCCCCCGGAAGACAAAAGATAGGCGTTTGGTCTCCATATCTGTGGGAACAGAAGGACCTATGACGAGGTCTGTTGCTTGCCAGACAGACCCAGTGATCGAAAGCGCTGATCATGTGAAGAAGGTGCCTTTGACTGTGCCTGTGAAGTCTTCCACCGGGAGCCCCCTAGTTTCTGCAAATGCAAAAGGGAATGCATGCACCAATGCTGCCTTGGTCAGGCCAGGTATTGACAGGCAGGCTTCCCACGGTGACTTGATTGGCTCCTCTCTGCCCACTGTCCCATCTCCAAGTGCAACCAGAATTGAGGAAAATGGACCGAGCACTGGCTCAGCACCAGATTTAACCAATAGCACACCCCCGCTTCCCAATAACACTGCCCCTCCCGCCGTGCAAACGCCGGGCGCAGCTCCCCAGAGCCACTCACAAGCTCCACCTCTGCACAGTTTACATTCACCGAGTGCCAATGCGTCTCTGCATCCAGGTTTAAACCCGCGAATCCAAGCAGCTAGATTTAGATTCCAGGGCAATGCTAATGACCCAGATCAAAACGGAAATACTACCCAAAGCCCTCCATCCAGAGATGTCTCTCCTACAAGTCGTGACAACCTAGTGGCCAAACAGCTAGCTCGGAATACTGTGACCCAAGCACTGTCAAGATTTACAGGCCCTCCAGCAGGAGCGCCCCCAAGGCATGGAGTGCCCCCCTCGGGGGATGTTGGCACCTACCCTCCTGTTGGTCGGACCAGCGTCAAGACTCCCGGTGTGGCACGAGTTGACCGAGGAAACCCTCCTCCTATCCCACCAAAAAAGCCAGGGCTGTCCCAAGCTCCTTCTCCACCCCACCCCCAACTCAAGGTCGTTATGGATAGCAGCAGGGCCCCCAGTGCAGGGGCCAAAGTGGATAACAAAACTGTGGCTTCGCCTCCTTCCAGTTTGCCCCCAGGGAACAGGGTCATAAATGAGGAGAACCTCCCCAAACCAACCACCCCTCAGCTGCCACCAAAACCATCCATAGATTTAACTGTGGCACCGGCAGGCTGTGCTGTGTCAGCCCTGGCCACGTCTCAGGTGGGTGCCTGGCCTGCTGAAACCCCGGGACTGAACCAACCTGCATGTTCAGAACGTTCCCTTGTCATTCCCACCACCATTGCCTTTTGCTCTTCCATAAACCCTGTTAGTGCCTCATCCTGTAGAGCAGGTGCCTCAGACAGCCTCCTGGTAACAGCATCAGGTAAAGGGATCGTCATGTTATACCCTTTTGTTAAGAATGTGGCCTGTTCTCTCACTTGCCTTCATTTCCTTCACATTGCTTTGAAACCGTTTTTTTTTTTATTTGATAGTTTTTTTCCTACTTCTTTCCTCTCTTTTTTTTTTTTTTTTTTGTATTTTTCTTTAAAGTCTCCAGGGTATGGTGATTCATCTTGCGGTTTTGTTATGCTAAGTGCTTTCTTCTTTTAAAATAACCTGAAAGTAGGGGTTTGGAGCACATGGAGACCATTAATGTTGAGGGACGAAAGTGTTGCCCTGGGAGGAAAACTGCTTCTTATTAAATATTTACCTCCCGAGACTTCAGTGCCAGTGGATCATCACCCGGCAGTGTATGTCAGTTCTGTCCTTTCTGAGACGACATGAAAACAATCCCTTCAAGCCATTACTAATGCGGCAGTCTGCCTCGGATTATCAGATTGATTAGATTTGTTCTGTAGTTGGTATGTTCTAAGTTTTAGTATCCGTTTGGGATTAACTTGTTACCTCACAAATAGTGTGTATATTTGTAAACCTCTGGTTTAAGTGCGGTTTATTTCAAAAGCAGTTTCCTCAGAGTTGTCTGTCGGCTTCCAACACCTGAGCATGGATGGGTGGCGGGGAGCTGCGTTAGAGGTGCGTTGCAGAAGTGGTTGTGAAGCCCCCGGATCTGGGCCTCTGAACAAGGTCACTAAGACCTGCATTGTCCGCTTTGTTGCCCAGCCCTAGAGGAAGCAGTATTTTCCTATTGACCTGACTGGATTATTTCTTCACTGAGTATGTGAGGCTCCAAGATACTGTAATGTTGTAATAGTTCTGTTGGAACTTTGGATCTTAGTGGTTAGCAGAGACTCTCTGTTCTAATGAGAGGAAACTTTAAGAATTAAAGGAAAGTTTGAGTGATGTTTTATTGAAAATTTAGGGAGAAGAGTGAGAATAAGAAACACAGGTGGCACTGTACTTGATAATTATCAGGTGAAGAGAGCAGTACACCAGGACCTACTTATCCAGGAGTAAACTGTCTCTTTGGACGTGAGCTCCACGAGGGGCTAGCTTCATGTTTGGAGGGGCAGAATGGGGAAATGGAAACAGCCTGGCCACTGATGTCAGTCAGATCTGTGTTGGAATCTAGGCTCTGCCATTTACAGCTGTGTGTTTTGGATGAGTTTTCTTGAGCAAGTTTTTTCATCCTTAATATGGAATTTATGCTACTGATATGGGGGAGGGTGATTATTAGGAGGCTTTATTATCACACGTGCAAAGAGCAGAGTGCTGAGCTTAGAGCAGCATGAGTGATGAATAAAGACAGGTGACATTACTGCTTCCATTACATTGTTGCCTAAAACATTTTTGAAAATTTGCTTTATAATTGACTTCAATCTTACTGTGTGATGTCTTTACAGACATTCAGCATTCCGTATTTTTAATCCCAAATGGTATTCCTGAGCTGGACAGCTCTTCTCCTGGCCTAAAGTGTTGCGTGTTTCCCACAAGTTAAATCCACCTTCAAAGGGTGAAATTTTACAACCGTTCAGAATACGAGAACGTGCTGTACGGTCATGAGGTAGTTGCAGAGCAGAAGTTCCAGCAACGTGGAGTGGTGGGGTGTTGTTGACATAAATGCACGGCCCATGAGACAGAAAACGCTTCCCGGGTTATATAAATTTTGTCAGTGTTTTAAAAACACAGTCGTCTTTGCTTTGGACCTTGATGCTTTACCCGTGTGGCCTCACTCTTTGCCGTTCTGCAGGGTTCAGCTGCAAGTGGCCTTCAGAAAAGCTTTAAAACCAGGACCTATGACTGAGGAACGTGTTGTCAGCAGTGTTTTAAGTTAACGTTTAAAGACAGAGAATTCCTAGCCCATTGTACTGGGGGTGCCAAAAAAAAATGTGTATACATGACTTGTATTCATCTTTTGTTATCGGTGTATATTGAGTATTGCAATTTTAATAGCTTTTTCCTTTCTTAAAATATGTAGACATCTTTTTGGCACCTTCTATGTATTCACGAGAATGACTTGCTTAGGATGCGGTGAAATTGTGGATAGAGGAGCCATCTGAAAAATGCCCTTGACCTGTGTCTAGAGAGCAGAGAATAAATAGTGGCACCAAAGACGTACCGTGATTCCCCCAAAATAAGACCTAACTGGAAAATAAGCCCTAGCATGATTTTTCAGGATGACATCCCTGAACATAAGCCCTAATGCGTATTTTGGAGCAAAACTTAATGTGAAACCCAGTCTTATTTTCGGGAAAACACGGTAGCAGCCACAAAACATACCTGAAACTGTTTCCTCATTTCTGTTCTCTGATTTTGTCATTGGCCCAGAACATTCTCAGAACTGCAGGATTATCTTTGGTGGGATAACAGGTTTCTGTGTCATTTGATTAGAAGATGTGGCTTATTAGGAGGAAATGGAGGCTGTGGAGGTTGTCATTCAGCAAGCGTTTACCGAACATCTAGTTGAGTCAGGGAACGGAAACGTTACCACAGTTACATAACGGGGTGCATAACTCCACCAGGGCTGGAGGTCAACTTAAATTTCCAGAACAAGATACAGGATTTCAGCTGTTTTCCACTTAGATTGTCCCTGTTTCTGCCGCCACACGCATCACAACTAGGAAGCACCGGGTCTCCCTACATCCTGCCTCCTAACCTGTTCGTGTAGGTGAGCTCGTGCCTCTCCAGGTCGTAAGCTCATTGAAAGGTATTGATCTAAACAGCCACTAATGCACTGTGGTTGGTAGTTCAGGGCATGGGGGTAGAGCACGTCTGCCAAATACCTGGGGGGTATCTGTTCCAGTTTCAGTGATGAAAGGAGCAGGAGGCCAAGTGTGGGAAGATAGGGTTAGCCTGTTTCTGCCCCTTTCTAGGCATCACCCTAGAGAGCAAATTCTCTCTGAGCCATTAGCTTCTCCATCTGAAAATGAAAGCATTGAACCAAAAAACGTAATAATAGTTCCAAACCAAAAGGATTAATCTAGCTCATTGAAGTTTTCAAACAGTTCACTACCTCTCCTTCCTTGGAGAACCACTAGATCCCATGATCTTTCAAACTCTAAAATTCTGTTTCAATGTCAGCGTATCCCTGTGATAAACAGTTAGTACTAAAGCACTGACAAGGTCACAGTGACAAAAGATACTATTTAAATAAATTGTGTTGTAAATTAATCTGACTCTAACTCAATACCAATTTTTGGTAAATGGCCAAATGCTAAATTTTTAAATAACATTTTAAGTTCTAAATAAATTAGATTTTCTTGTTCCTCATGAACTTGTCAAATGAACACATTTAATCGTTAGATGAATAGAATCCTAAACCGGAAAACACCCCAGACAACCGAGTTTCCATACCCTTGGAATTTTTTTCTTTTTCTTTTTTTTTTTTTAATTTCATACATTTTACTTAATTTGGTTCAGGCTTTTTTCCTTATTTAAACAAACATTTAAAGAATTCCTCTCCATGTCTGATTGGCTTAAAGGCTAAATCAGAAAACCAGATTGATCTGAGCTATGACGCTAACCTTCTCCACACTCTGAAGCTGATGCCAGAAGCTGTTCTCATTTCTTCCTTCTGCCGCTGCATGTTCTGTCTGTTCCCTTCATCACTGCGTGTGCTGTGAGATGCTCACCTTTACTGATGTTTGCATGTGACACTGGAGAGCTGAGTGACCTTTTTCTAACATCATAATGTAGCTGTATGACTGCAGGTCTGTTCTATCATAACCAGTCAACTAAATATTGTCATTTTATCATTGTTGGCAATTTTAAATGAATAATAAATTCTCATGGTAAAGTTTTCTTTTTCCTGTTCTTATAGGAGGATTTATTAAAATAACTTAAGCTTATCTGTCTGTGCTAGAAAAAATTGGAAATGATAGTGGAGACAAAAAATTTATTTAAATTTTAAGAATACTTGGCATTTGTAAAGCATTTGTCTTTGTGAAAGATTTTTTAAATATATTGCAAGCCTCTAAGAAAATAAGACAATTGATATATATTCCTCTAGTTTTGTGTAACAGAGAATTATAAGACTTTTGAGTGGTCTAAAGATTGAGAAAATTTTTGAATAAAATATTTTATCTTTCAGATAGCTTTGCATTAGAAATAAGGTTTCCTGGCAAATTATATCCGTAATTGAACAATTCCATATAAAGCAGTTAAAAATATATTTAAACTGTCCCCCAAGGCCCAGAATTGTATTGAAAAAAGAAAAATGAAAACAAACCCCAGAAGAATAGCAAGCCATTTAATATATACCTGTTGATGTTCTTGAAAGGATATTAAGAACCAAGAGCCCTTGGATGAAATAGAGGGAAAGAGAGAGAGATAGAGGGAGATGGGGTGGGAAGGGAGCGAGGGAGAGAGAAAGAAAGGGAATGGAAGAAGGAAGGAAGGAAAGAAAGAAAAAAAGAAAAAAGGAAGGGAAGGGGAAAGGGAAAAGGAGAGGAGAAGGAAGATAAGGAAGTTGACTGAGCATGAGCCACACTCCCTCCCACCCGAGACCACAGTGCGATGCCTTCATATAACACGTTTGTGTTTGCTCTGCAGTCAGGGTTCCATACCTTAATGTCTAGAATTTCTCTTTGTATCATCCAATTCTGATAAGTACTGATTTAATTGTTGTGGGCTTGTTTTTTGTTTGTTTTTAAGACAATACAAAAGGTAAAATGTACCAGAGAGGAGCCTTCTTGTAAGTATGAAGTAAAGATACTACTTTTGTAAGTAGTAAGAAGAGCTAACGAATATCAATGGGAAAAATATCATGAAGTTTACATAAATATTTAATTTTATGACCCTTTGAATTTTGTATGCCATTGCAGTCTACTAGAGTAAAAGCAATAAATTATTCCTAGACCCAAATACATAGGTTATTAAGATACAATACCCAGCTTTTAATAAGCAGTTGTCGTTTCATTTGTATGAACTGCTTTGTTCTCTCTTTTTACAAAGAATTTTAAAAATACTAAGAAATCCTTAGATATGTACCTTTTATTATTTATTAAAATAATTTAAGGCCAATCATTTAAGATTCACTTATAAGAATTGAATATTACATACATATTAATGTAATACCCATATACCTAGAATATTATCCTGGTGCCAATATTCAGAGAATATAAAAGGTTTGTCTATTATATGTTACTACAGGATGTTCCCAGATGTCTGTAGAAAGTGACCGTGAGGAGTGACACATATGTCCCCATATGTCCCAGTATGCATACCAGCATTGCTCAGAGGGATTTGGGGCTCCATGAGGAAGAAAATACAATGCAGTATTTTGAAAGTTAATTGTATTTAAGCTTAAAATACACAATACCTCTATGTCACATTAAATAAACATTTTTACTTTACTGTTTTTACAGCTTTTTGATCAAGGAAGAATTCAGAAAATTTCCCATGCTATATGCAGCCGACTTCACACACTTAATTCTCTTCTAAAGCTGCTAAATACTGATGAGAAATATCTAACTATGATAACTCTTATGATTTTTTTTAAAACTATATGTGGAGTATCTGTTTTGTTGTCTGATTAAAAGTTTTGGGAACACATGTTGTAAAGATGGCCAGATGATAGAAAATTGTGTATTGATTAATTTTGCTGGTGTATTTTAGATCCAATTTTATATGTTGTGCTTCTGTTAGCTCTTGACACTGAATAGTAGTTTGTCCCCCCATTATTTTTATTCCCAAAAAGGGAATTCAAGGAATATGAGCAGGTTCCTTGACAATATTTGGTCCATCTTAATGGTTTATGTAAATTTATAATTGAGTACCTTGGACACATTGTCAAAACAGGAAAATCTCTATTTCTTACAAATATTTCTATCTTATACCTCAAGATACCAGCTCACTTTTTCAGATTGATGTTGAAATTGAGGAAATCTGTGCATAATTTTAAAATTCAAATTGCTTTGAAATCCTGAAGAGGAATTTTAACTTTTAAAATGAGACAACTATCTTAATTTCAGAAAACCTTACCCGTGCAAGACTGATGATTAAAAATAATTTGTCACCATGTATGTTGATTAGCAGATATAAGATTGAAATAACAGTACAGATTTGTGCTAAGTAAATATTAACAGATTGATAATGTTAGAAACCACATGATCTTCTAGGAATACGTGTTCATGTGTCTGTGTGTAATTCAGAAAGGAGTGGGTAATATCTGTCACTTGTCTTTGCTTCTACTCTCTAACTAGGGTCACTTTAACCCACAGGCTGGTCACCCTCCCTAACCCTTTTGCTAATGAGTGGTGGTCCTGCCCCCCTGGCTGGCAGGCCAACCCTTCTTCAGCAAGCTGCTGCCCAGGGAAATGTCACTTTATTATCAATGCTGCTTAATGAAGAAGGACTGGACATTAATTACTCCTGTGAAGATGGCCATTCTGCCTTGTATTCTGCTGCTAAGAATGGACATACAGGTAAACGTGATAATCTTAGCTCATTCTACTACCCGCTTGCAAAAGGATAGAGTCAAAAGCACTTCTAACCATTGTCATGAGCAAAAGGCTCATTTTGCTTTCAATTTTCACTTACAGGTAGTATGAGATACTTTTTAAATATGATTTAAAGATTTTATGAACATTTTCAAAAGGCCAAATTGTATAGTTCTGTAATAATGTAAAAGTTTATGGCAGCTAGCAAAAAGTAATCTTTGTTTTCTGCACAATGAAATGTATTGTGTATGTAGAAAAGTAACTGTAAAGCACGTTTTAGAATAAAGCACTCCATCTGTGATCACTTTGGTCAGAACAAAATCGCCCTAATTTGTCTGTTAGAAATACCTGATGTGTGTGAAAGTCAAAGCATCTGGACTTGAGCACATGCTGCAAAGGGAAGGTTTTAGTACTTAGGAAAGGTCCTGGGTCTGAAATTGTTCTGCAGTTGGAACAATTTATAGTTATTCTGATTTTTTAAAAGAACTAAGAAGCTGTACAACTATAAATGACATATTGATGAAGTCTGGGAATTATTTTTGTTCCTTAAAATGCAAATCCTATAGTCAAATATACTAAAACATAAGGCAGTGAAGAAAAAGAGATGATTTGACTTAAAATGTAAAGTCAGATAGCATTGCATATGGAAGCCATATGACTGTCGATTAATTCAGATAATATGGCTTCCTTGAAAGTCTTCAGAGCTTTACTGTGTTCAGGTGGGCTAAATGGAAGATGCTCGTGTACTAAGATAGCTCATTATTTTAAAAGTACTTTGGAATTCTTTTTGTTTTTTAATCTCAAAAGCACTATGGAAATTTTCTTTAATATAGAAAAATTAAATAACATGAGTAACAAGTCTAGGTGATAAGTCTAGTTGCCTGAGTCAGGTGGCTTTTTTTTGTTTGTTTGTTTGTTTGTTTTTTTGTTTCAGGTGTACAAAACAATGTAATAGACATTTCACCCCTCACAAAGGAATAACCCCCCTCCCTCACTCTGTTGCCCCTCTGACATCGTATATAGCTGTTACAACTCCATTGACTCTGTTCTCTATGCTGTATTCCACATCCTGTGACTATATCGTGTTTTCCCAAAAATAAGACCGGGTCTTATATTGATTTTTGCTCCAAAAGACGCATTAGGGCTTATGTTCAGGGGATGTCATCCTGAAAAATCATGCTAGGGCTTATTTTCCAGGTAAGTCTTATTTTCGGGGAAACACAATATATATAGTATTAAACTATAGTCTGGTGACTTTTTGTGAGTTCTCCTTTACCCTCATTCATGGAGTTAAGTGTAGGGTGACCACTACATGAAAGCACTTTAAAGATTAAATAAAACAAAGTAAAATTTTAACTATTTAAATATAAAGAATGGTATTTCAGTTTGGTAAATGGATTTGGTTGTCCATCCCACAACATTATTTTCTGGGATTGTCTGGAAGAAAAATCTGGTAAAGCATTTTCTAACACCTGACGATTCTGTCATTCAGCAACTCTTCCCAAAACACCCAAAAACTCACGTCTTAATTGGTGAGTCTGGGGTATTGCAGTCTTCAGGAAAGGAGGCTGCTTTCCCCATAAAATAGTCTTGGAGTCTCACATTCACCATGATAAAATTGTCCAGTGAATTCCTTTCGGGAGAGGTCCTTTGGATTTAGGGTCTGTCCACAGCTTGCATAGCATTTGGCTCATCACAACTCTAAATGGAGACTTAAAATGACCTTCTTCTAAAATCCATAGACTGTGTGAGATTGCTGCTGAATGCAGACGCCCAAGTCGATGCTGCTGATAGAAATGGCTTCACACCCTTGTGTGCTGCAGCTGCTCAGGGACATTACAAGTAAGTGATGCTCTTAATTCGTTGTTTTTTGTTGTGTGTTTCTTTCTATATGAAAAGGGCCTCTTTGTATTTTGCACACATATTTCAGTTCTAGCTGAATGTATAAACTACTGCTTAAAATCCATTGGCAATAAATTCACTAAATATTTTTGACGGTTTAAACACAAAGTAGGATCTTAATTTTGCCCTTAATTGTTGGTAAAGAGTTGTATGTGATGGATGAGAAGAAGGGAAATATGACGTGTCCATACTTCACATGAATGAACTTGATTCTGAACTATAATCTATTAATAGTACATCAACATATATGTGGTGATATAATAGACTGTTATACTTTGATGTTCACTGTTTTCCACCCCCCCACACAAAGAAGCTTTGTTTTACTTAAGATGGCATTAAAAGTAAAGCATCAAATTATATTATTTGTACCAATCTTAACTTCCTGATGGCAATTTATTCAGTATTATATCCCAATTTACCTTGTTTTATCATTTAAAAAAATTAGAGCAGAAACTTTACATATTGAAATTAGAGCACAAAATCAAAAGAACCTATCAATTATAATAGATATAACTTTAGCAATGATTTCTTCAGTAGCTTACTAAAGCAATTGAACATGTGTTTCCCCCAAAATAAGACCTAGCCAGACCATCAGCTCTAATGTGACTTTTGGAGCAAAAATTAGTATAAGACCCGGTCTTATATTACATATAAAATTATTATAAGACCGGGTCTTATATATGATATAAGACCCGGTCTTATTTTACTATAAGACCGAGTCTTATATTAATTTTTGCTCCAAAAGACGCATTAGAGCTGATTGTCCGGCTAGGTCTTATTTTTGGGGAAACACTGTAGTAAATGACTTTGTAAAATTGAGTCACATTTTAGTAAGATAGAATGTAGCTAAGTCGCTTCTCTGCCTGTGCTGAAACTTCAGGTTGCAGGCGTTGAGAGCTGTTTTCAAGTGTTTATCTAAATATCCTAATAGAAATGTTCTTTAGCAAATTTCAGACTTCTTGAAATATGAGTTTTAAGGTTCATACTAATGCTATTAATTGTAAATGGAAGTTTTTAAAAATTCTAAGTGCATCCTTCTAATATAGCATTATTTATTGATTTCTCATGTCAACACCCTATTATTGAGGGCTGTAGATAACTGGTTTTGCTATTACATTTTGCATGTGTCCTGACTCCTCCAAGGGAGATCTTTTTCTTCTGGGCTATCACCTTTTACCTTACTGTCACCCGGCAATCTGTAGGGCCATTTGCTTGGATAGTATAACAGTCATGGGAATGGAGACATGAGTAGCTTTACAAAAAGGAAAAACACTGGGGGCTGATTAATTTAAATGTATATGAGGTACACGCACATATCAATATGTAGTTTATTTTTAAGATACATATAAACAAACCAGATGTTGCCAAGGAAAGCCAAACGGAGACATACATCCCATGTAAAAAAAAAATGAAGATTATGTGAATTGCTTCTGAATTTTATTATAGTTTAATTCTCTGTTCTACGTTTATTCTCACCTAAGTTCACAAACTCAAGCTCCTGCTGTTCAGCTAGTTACTGAATGCCACTGCATCTTGAATTTACCTCATTTCTTTCCATCTTGATTCTCAGGGCTATGAGTTTCTGCTTAGCTGTGTCTTCTTCCTGGGAAACAAGCACCTGTCAGGACATAGGACAGTCTCTGCTGTCTCTTCTCCCCACGTGCTCCCCTGTTCTCTGTCTCCCACTGCCTTATAGCAGGGTCACATGGTGCCCTGCTGTCTGCACTATTTATAATTATTTTCCCAAGTGAAAAATCCCAGAATTACTCAGCAGCCTGATTTTTTTCAAGGTTCAAACTATTTGTACCACAAATAACATACGTCAAGCACCGTTAAATCAGTCATCCCAATAACCTAAACATGTTGCGAGATCTCTACTTTTACAACTTGGTTACAGAAAAGTGTCATAAACCAAATTTTAGCCCTTGGTCAAGGTTGCTGTTTTAAATTTTTCATGGGAATAATTAAATTTGTGATTAAAATATATCTTCTAGCTTTGTTAAAAAACAGTACCCACATAATACCCCCAGTGATTTTATATATATATTTGGCTCCAAAAAAATGTATACAAGTGGACACTTTGGTCAACGTTGCTCAAGCAGTAGTTTGCTATAATCAGAAGTGTCTGGACGCTGACGGTAACCACTTTGAGCACCTCTTGTAATTGCAGAAGTCAAATGTGATTTGTATTCATCTTTTGTTATTGGTATATATTGAGTATTACAATTTTAACACAGTTTTCCTTTCTTAAAAAGTGTATACATTTTTTGGCACCGTGTGTGTGTGTGTGTGTGTGTGTGTGTGTGATGTATATAAAGATGCAGAATTGCTTTAGCATTGTTTTCTATATCTTGGTCAGGTGGCACTTCAGACATCAAACTCAGCTTTTGTATAATTAATCATAATCTTGTGTTCAGGTGTGTAGAATTATTAACTGCATACGATGCTGACATTAATCATACTGCTGATGGAGGACAGACACCTCTATACCTGGCCTGTAAAAATGGAAATAAAGAATGTATTAAACTCTTGTTGGAAGCTGGAAGTGACCGAAGCATAAAAACTAGTGTGAGTACCAGATTTGGGGGTTTTGTCCTATTACTTGCAATGTGTCTACAAACCCTACAGCTAGGAAAAAAGCAAAACAAAACTTTAAAAGTAGAGGTTGCTTTTTTCTTGTTTTGCTTCTTGAGCTATTGGTTACGGACAGTGTCTGTTGTCTGTTTGAGTCTCTGCTAACTAAAAGCGCTGTCTGTTAGCGTAACCAGTCCTTTATCCTTCTAACATCAGATTATTCATCTGTAAACCAGGAAAATGTTTTCAGAATTAGGGGAGATCATGGAGGTAAAAGTTTTTATTCATTCACCAAATATTTCCTGAGCACCAGCCGTCCCAGGGGCCAGAGAGATGGCAGCAAATGGAACGGTTCACACCCTCGTGGATCTTATGTCCCGTTATTGGGGACGGAGGCCAATAAACAAGCAAGTGAAGAGATAAGAGCTGGATGTTTAGGAGATGGGAGTACCTGGGGCGGGGGTTACTTTATGAGAGTTGGTCAGAAAAGTCTTCAGTGCAATTGTGACAGTTGAGCCGACACCTGCAGGAAGCGAGGGCGCGGGCTCTGAAGAGGCGAGGAGAGCAGTGTGCAGGCTGCCGAGCCGAAGTGCAGAGGCCTCAGGGAGGACAGAGGTGGCACCCTCTGCCCCTCGAGGCCAGTGAAGCCAAGTATGAGGTCGTGGGGCCACGGTCAGGGCCACAGGGTGACACAGGATGCCTTTGGATGGTTTTGAACAGGACAGGAATATGAACTAACTCGTTTTTACAAGAATCACTCTGGCTGCAGGGTAAGAACAAACGTAGGTGGGGGCCAGACAGGTGCAAGGAAGCCTGTCAGGAATCATATTTTAATCCAGGGAAGAAGTCATAGTTCGGATCAAGGTTGAGAGGTGGAGTGAGGAATGGTCCAATTCTGGACGTATTTTCAAGGTGCATTACATAATTTGTAAAGTACTGTGGACTATAGAAGTATAAGCTGGCAGCAGTGGCAGTGATGTAGAAAGAAAAAAGTATTGCATAAAGGCTCAGAACTCAGGCTCTGAAATCAGACCTATGGTTTGAACCTTGCCTCCACAATGCTGTGTGACCTTGGGAAACTTTTCTTACTTCTCTGTGCCTTGGTTGACCCCTGTACAAAACGAGGCTAGTAATACTTGTAATAGCCATTATTCGGGGTATTGAGAAATGAGTCTGTCTATGAAAGGCAGTTGGTACCGTGCCTGGGATTTGTAGCAGCCCACAGATGTTAACTGTCATAGTCCTGAGCTGTAATGTGTGAACAAACAGGAATTTTGGGGTGCAGTGGTGCCCCTGGCTAGCACTCGGAGGGGAGTTATTTGTGTTCACTGTTCCACGTAGGACTAATGTTTGTTATTGATCAGATTGTGCAGCGCCTCCCAGAGTTCAGGGTCACTGTCTAATTTGCCTCAGAACTTGAAGCACTGTATGTGGAAATCCACGGTGGTGGAAGCTGACACACTGATGTGAGGGCTGACATCTCCCTCCCACCCCCCACCCCCCAGCCCTGCACAACTCTGATGTTTCCCATACGAGCTGCGCAGGTGAGGTCAGGGACTGAGAAACTGGCGAATCCCTGTGGAATGCATGTCCCTCAGCCACATGGAAATGCACTGGCCATAAAACTTCCCAAGGAACCTTCCCAAAGTTGTTTGTCTTCAATCTATTTTAATGCATTTGAAGACAAGAAATCACCCGTCTGTACACTGACTCAGGCCTATCTAAGGCTGGAGGAGTTCAGGAGCTTCTACCACGCACTGCTCCTCACTGGGCTCCCGTGTTGTTTCAGTTTTGTTGTAACGATCACCACCCTGCAGGAGACTCCTGATGAAAGACAAGTGAACGTTTTAATTTCTGAAGGTTATCTCTACCTTGGATCTCTTCTCTTAATTGAGAATTGACTAGACTGTGCATCCACTTCACAGGAAACACGCTTAAAATGTCCTTGGATATAAACGTGCATTATCTGTTTTACAGGTCACTCTTGGATCCTGGGTTTTCTTACGTAATTTCTCAAAGGAGAACTAATAATTAAGGGTATAACCGAGGGTATAATATAAACGAGGCATTTTCCATTGAGTCCTATTGCTAGAGCTTTAAAAAAAATCATCTTTTTATTTCTTGGAATATCTGTGAAAAATAATCCAGTGTTATATTATTCATGTTATTTCATATTTTGTATTCATGTTATATTTTATCTAAGAAATCTGTGGTTGTCACACAGATTTCATTATGAAGTTATGAAATTCGACCTTACATGTGAAAAATGAATTTTAATCACCAAGCTAAGTGACAAGTAGTGCAGCATAAAAATTTGCCACGTCCTGTAAATTGGAGAACAGAACGCTGTGATCTCCAGCTAGTTGTTGATAAGCCGAACCAAATAATTAGAAATACAGAGGTAAACAGTATAATTGACAGAAGATTTTAAGGGAATGTAATTTCTTGTGACTTTTAATAAGAAGTCAAAGGAGAATGGAAGATTGAACGTTTTTTTCAGGAAGGGCTGCTTGACATTTGTAATAGAAATTAGGGAAGGTTAAGAGGGCTTATACTCTGAGGCCAGGGAAGGCTAATACACAACGAACAAGCCATGAAAAGCTTTCCCTGGCTGGAGCCCACCCACACTACATGGCATTTCGGTTACTGCCCAGCCGTGGTCTTGCCTCAGTCTAGTTGCCTTCTTCAGTGAGAAGTCCAGAACCAGAGAGAAAGCCACATCATCAAGGGACAGGTTAAGCGAGTGATCAGACGACTCAGTGTAAATGTACGTTGTTACCATTTATTGTCTAGTTTTTGCCCAATGTTTTATCTCATTATTAAAAAAAAAAAAAAAGATGTGTTGAAGCTCACTGAAATGTATTTAGAATAGCAATATGAAATAACCACATGAAAAAAAAAATGCCAAAGGGAAAATAAAGCTAGGAAAGTAATATAAAGCCAAAACACAAATCATCAAAATAATGCTTAGTTCTTTTATGAAAGTCTTAAAAGTCTAATGAGGAAAAGTAGCTGCGTAGCAGGCAGACCCATCCTGTGTAACAAATGTGAGACTCTAGAAGGGACCAAGATTTTCCCTAGAATAGTGCGTGACAAACTTCAGTGCATCACTGTGACCTGGAGGGCTTGTGAGAATAGATCTCTGGCCACCACTGGGCAGTTTCCGGTTCTGCAGGTCTGGAGTGAGGCCCAAGATTTGCAAGTGTAACATGTTCCTGGTGAAGCTGCTGTTGCTGATCTGGTGACCACACCTGAGAACCACTGTTCTAGAAAAGAGTTGAGTCGGCTCTGGCAACCGGCTAAGTCTGAGTCGGCTAAGTGGATGACAGGCTTCAAAGTAGCGTATTCTAGAGAATGGTCCCAGGCGTTTTAGTTGGAGCATTTTCTAAGCCTGTGCGTACCAGTACCCCACTGCAATCACACAACAAGCACTTCATAGAGCCCCCATGGGCATGAAGTAATTTGGCTTTGTTTTTCTTGTATGTCTACCCTTTCCCTATAATCTAGAATCCTTCCTTCTGGAATCATTAGCATAAAATTTTAAGATCACTAGAAGTAAAACTCGCTTATAATGGAATTCATTTACTACATTCCTAATAACACATTTTTTAAAAAAAAAAAATCTCTTTATGCTGAAGTTCGTTCTCTTTTGTAGCATTAAATTGAGATTTTGGTTTTCCATATATAATGCTTAGTTACTGACCTAGCCAGTCCCTGCTCACTCCAAATGGATAACTATTAGGTGGAAATTTTACAAACTAGCAAACATGAGTCATAGCAATGGGAAATCCAGCAATTGATGGAGGTCAGGGACTCAGCTCTTCAGTGATACTCAGGGGTGGCATGCCTGTTTTGCCCAGCTCAGTGGTCCATGCCCAAGCACGTGTAGGGGTGAACTTTTAGTAGTTCAATATTAATGTTGCCATCAACCATTCCCCCGGTTGTTTTATTTTCAGGATGGCTGGACACCAGTGCACGCAGCTGTGGACGCTGGTCATGCGGACAGCCTCAAGCTTCTCATGTACCATAGCGTACCAGTGCGTGGCCACTCTCTGCATGAAGAAGAGCCTGAGTCGGGCGTCTGTGGCTTGGATGGAGGAGAAGGGCGTCCTGAAGGCACAGCCAAGCCTGTGGTTCCTGCAGACCTCATTAACCAGGCCGACAGAGAAGGCTGGACCGCTGCCCATATTGCTGCTTCAAAGGGTTTTAAGGTGGGTCTGGGGGCATCCGACCTCATTAATCAGTTGTGATCTGATGAATGGCAAAGTTGTCTGCTGTCGAGTGAGTGTACTGCATTTAATAATAGGAGTGTGTTATACCCTCGTAGGAGATGATCGGCTACCAACATGCACTGCCTTTTTTCTGTCCACAAGATAGTTATGATCAAGAATATATGAGACTTACGTGGAATCTAAAGAACAAAATAAAAGAACAAACAAAACAGAAACAGACTCATAGATACAGGGAAAAACAACTGATGGTTGCCAGATAGGAGTGGGGCTTGGGAGCTGGGTGAAAAAGGTGAAGGGATAAAGTACAAATTAGTAGTTACAGTGGTCACAGGGATGTAAAGCACAGCATAGGGAATATAGTCTATAACATTGTAATGACTATGTAAAGTTATTCTACACTACCTGGGGATCACTTCGCAAATTATATAAACCACTGTGCAGTACACCTGAAACTAACAGAATATTATTGAACATTAGCTATAATTGGGTAAAAAAAAAAGTGAGACTTTTTATTTAAAAAAATTATATTTGGAGATTGTTAACAAGAAATGGGGGAGTAAATTCGGGCATTTTATCTCAAATTAGAAAACAAGTTTGTTATTGATTTATTCCCCTGGATTGTTAGTTCAGTACCAAGGCCGTGCTGCTAGGTGGAGGGGGACAGAGTTCAAGTGCATGCCCTCTGCAGTGGACTGCCTCCTTACGCCCTGCCTGTGCTGTCCTACTGGGAGGTGGAGAGCTGGATTTCACTCATCAGTTAAGAGTAGAAAAAGTTTCTGATTATTAAGGAAGTGACATAATATAGAAGCACATTCACTTGTGCTTCTTTTTCTATTTAGGTCACTTTGGAAACAATATACTTTAGCAATAATGAGCTTAGGAAGCTCCTGGGTGCAGGGCACTGTGTGCTAACATTTGCAGGGGTCATTTATGCCACTGGGTAACTCCTAGTCCAGTGGCAAGGGTGTGGGGTACAAGACAGCTGTAGGGCAAGAGAAGCACAAAACATTAAGACAAGGGGAGTAGAATAGCAACCATAGTTGGAAAATATGTTTTCTGAAAAAGCAAGGATAATTGACATGTGGTTAGAACAGTATACAATGCACTTTTTTATTTTTGTGGAAAAAACGAAGCCAGCACACATGTTTCAGAGAGCAGAGCTACGGGGACGTTGAGCTCAGGAATGACTCATTGTAGAGGAGATAGAAATAATTGGGAGCCTTGCAGAGGGGCTTCAATTAGCCATCATCACTGAGAGAGAGCAGATGAGATGGAACAAGAGGAACAGAATGGAAGGCGGTGAGGGCAACAGCTCCAATGGAGCTAACGAAAGTAGTGATAAGTGAGACTGGACGGGTGTCTCGCAGTGTGGCACGGGCCTTCAGTGAGTTACGGAGTTTGGGTGTTATGTACTAATCAGAGTAAAACCATTGAAAGGTTTTGCCCAAAGGAGCAAAATCATCAGCTCTCTAGTTTAAATAGATTAATTTAGCAAGCACATGTAGAAGACTTGGGATTATGAAAAAAATAGTGTCAGGGAGAGAGACTAGGTGAAAGATGATGGGAGTGGTAGAAATAAGAAGAGACATTACAGGTAGGAATGTCCAAGGGCTGAAGACAGATTAGATATGGGAAATGAGGGAGCTGAGCAGGGTAACAGTGGGTTCCCAGAAAGAGAAAAGAAGAGGTGTCATGAACAAGAAGACAGAACGTGGGTTTAGACATGCAGAATTTAAGCGCTGTGATATGTTCATCCAGATGGAGGCGCCTGGGAATAGCTAAATGTGCATTTGGAAGTTCTGTTGGGTAACTCCCTCTTATTGTTATCCAGAGCAGGAGCTGTTCATTTTGGACTTTGGTTTAAAAAAAAAAACCAAATGATTCAGTTGAATGTAGAGGTTTTGTTTGTTAGCAGTCGTTCCCCCTGCCCTCCTTGCCATTTTATCCTTTAACCAAAAAAAAACAAAAATTATGTGAACTTGATTATATATATATATATATATATATATATATATATATATATATATATGCATTTAAATGGAATGTCATAGCATTTGACATAAAGGTTTTAGGAGACAAAGATGGGAAATGTGTAAAGTTTAAATTTGAAAATACAGTTAATCTAAGACAGTGAATCTCATTTGAAGGTTCAAAGGAGCATAGGAGGGGTAGTTTGCAACCAGCCTCCACCCCCTAAGGAACGTCTCAGAGTATAATGCAAGATGTTACTGGTAGGAGTGTGTGTACATGCGCTCAATCTGGATCCAAAATAAAATTAAAAAACCCGAGCCTGACTGATATAGAACATTCAGCTAACGAACCTCTCCACTCTCCGGGGTGAGTCACCTGTGGTGTAGGGCGCTTGTGCTGTAGCTCAGCTCCTTAGTTATGAGCTCCATACTATCCTGCTGCTTTGTATACTGGGTGGTATCTTCACGGATTCTCGGGCCCCTGGTCACTGTGGATGCTCAGTCATTGCGGCGTAAAGGGCACTGTGACCTCTGTCTCACACAGAATATGACTCTCCCTGTGTTCTCTTACTTTGAGAAGCCTAAGATGAATTGCGACAAGAGAGATTATAAAAAGTCAGCATGACTGGCGATATTTACACACTTCTAAGTAAAATAATAGATTAAAATAATGTGGGGTTTTCTGTAGCCCTGGAGTGGATACTTAATCTTCCAGTCTTACCTCTTCATTTTTTGATTATTATGATTATAAGGACATTTCAACCCTGGAGGGATTCATAGATAGAAGTTGGGAATGAAGCCCAGATGGCTTGATTTCATTACTTTTCACACTATACCATGCCACCTTCCTTCCTAGTCAAAGGCATTAGGAAACATTTTTGCATCATTTGCCTAATACACTGTTTATATTCTGGCTGAGATAGTTCTCCAGAGAGGGAATCAATTTACAACTAAATTGTGAGGACCAGTTTTCTGAAAAATTAAAAAACAATTCTTAGTTAATCATGTGAGTAAAAAGGTTCTACACTGACCACAAGTAGAGCGTTTTTTAAAAAAAAAAAAGTTTCTTCTCTCTATAGTTGTATATATCTGTCCAATCTACATAACGTAATAGTACTTTTACCCAAGAAGATGACCAGTTTTCACGTGTTTTTCAACAAAAAATTGTGGGATATCAGAGCTGAAAGGGAAATAGCTCATCCAGTCCAACACCTTCGTTTAGCAGATAAAAAAATTAAGTGTTGGAAAAATAGCACAACCAATTCTGCAAGGTCAATTCATAGATCAGATTCCCAAGTCAGTGCTTTTTCCATTTTAGTTCTTGGTCTTTTTCCCAGTGGTTGAGCAATTTATGCAAATCACTATTTTGTGTTTGGTAATAGAAGTACCTCTCTCTAAACCTAGCCTGTAATGACTTGGAGCTGAGCTAATCGTTGAGGATAAACCTTTGTTTTCATCACTTAGTATAAATAGAAGAGTTTTTTAGTGAAACTCTCTGTTCTGTCATGAGACTTTTGACATGTCAAGTTCCTGCAGTAGAAACATATTAGGGAGATTGTGTGGATTTGAGCATCTCTGTTGCTGAAGCTCTCATACAAAGAGAGTCTTTATTTGGGTGACTGTGTGCTTCTGACTGCAGGAGTACATTAGAATTCTCGCTTACACATTGCCAAAGCGGGTGGTTTCCTATCGCTCATGCTCGTATGTGGTCTCTCTGGGTTGACTGTTTAAGGCAAACACTGTTCCTTCCTTGCCTCCCCTCCAACTTTGATGATCAGGCTTTGACTTTGTTTCTCTGGATTTTCTCTTTTGTTTAACCCTAAGCAATTTTCAAGTGCCATTCATAGCTGGCTAGTCCTATTTTTAAAGAATTTATCCAGTCTTTCACCTTTCTGCAATAACTAGTCCCAAACCCAAATCTCCACTCCTGGCTTTTGAACCATCTTCCAGATTTCTATTTCAAGCATCCTAGAGGCCTTCTCTGAGCTGCCCACTGGCCTCTGCTGAGGTAGTGACCCTCTTGTTGCCACTTTTCAGCCATTTTTGCCTTGTGTTAGGATTGTGGTCTGCCTGATGCATTGTTGACTTCTAGGCAGGTGAGTGTTGGCATTTCCTCTCATACTGTAGAATCCACCCTGTTTGGATGGTCTAGATGAGGTGTGTCTCAAGTGCAGAGGCCCACATGGGGCCCGAGATTTAGATGCCCGCTCCCCAGGCCATGGCTGCAAAGAGAAAAAGACGATTAGGAATCACTTAATTTCTTCCTTGTCACACAGAGTTGGGTATCTGGCTAGGAGAGGAGAAATACAAGATACTTGTGAAGTTGGGCCAAGTCTTTGGGATTAGATGTCAATCATAATAAATGCAAACCTGTTCTTTGAAATCTGTTTTTGTGCTTTAGATTCTCTGTGTTTATTTCCTTTTCACCCTTAATTTTTATAGAATTATTTTTGAAAGGCCAGACTGACTTAGCTGTGTGTAAACAAAGGGAAAGCTATTTTTTAATAATCGTTCTGGAATGTTCAGTGCAGACTATTGCACCCTTGCTTACTCTAGGCAGCAGTGGTTAACTGACAGAATCCTAAAGGGTTCTAACATAAACTTAGCCCACCAGAGTCATGCTCCACCCCTCACGTGAGACGTGGACTTTCCAGTGTTTTCTATTAACACCTGTCACAGATATGAGTTTGACCCTCTTCCCCTCTCACTCACTCTGTCCTTTCTTCCTTGAATGAGCTTATTGA
This sequence comes from Rhinolophus sinicus, assembly GCF_057876585.1. NCBI lineage: Eukaryota > Metazoa > Chordata > Mammalia > Chiroptera > Rhinolophidae > Rhinolophus > Rhinolophus sinicus. Next base: position 25,312,150 of record NC_142508.1, read on the forward strand.
TCCCCAGAATATAACCTGTAGAGATTCCAAATTCTTTCCTCTATCCCTACCTAAGAGTTTCCCGAATCCATCCAGGAAGGTTCCTACCCAGGAAGCCACCGTTTCCCGGACGTGTCCTTGGTAACTGGAGGAACCAACTTCCCAGTCTGTGTGATGCAGTCCTTCTTATGCCTCTCATTCAGTGTAACTACGAAGAATGCCCCCTTTTACTCTTAAAGGTGTCCCGGTTTTGACAATTGTGTGGTAGCCCTGTTGATGACCGAATTCAGTTTTGCTCCCACCAGACAGCTCCAGTGGGTGCGTCTCTGGGCTCCCATGTTTATGCCCCTCAGCTGCTCTGCTGCATCTCTTGTTCTCTCTTAATCCAAGAAATCACCTGGCGTTTGTGTACTTGTCCCATCTTCCTAACTTAATGAATTCAATTGATTGATGCAGCTCTCGGTTTTATTCTTTGATAAATGAATGTTGAGTGTGTTGCGTCTTGGATATCCCATGAGCACTGTCCTTGGAAAGCCCTTGTCCGCTGTCTGCACTCATGCGGGCCCTGCCACCATGTCCTCATCCAGCGTCTCCAACTCCTTCATGCTGCTGTGGGAGGGACCGCTCTAACAGGGGGACTTGGTCATGTCACCTACCTGCTCAGCATCTTTACAAGGCTCTGTCGCTTCCGTGATATGTGCCAGAGCCGATGTGGCCTCAGGCTAACCCCACAGACACTTCCTGTCTCCTTCCCTTGGAGTCCTGTACTCTGACCATGCACCGCTGGCTGCTGTGCACACATCCTGCACTCTGTCTCCTCTCCCTGCCTTTGCATCTCCTGTTCCCATTACCTCATGTGGCCTCTTCTGTCCTGACCCTTCCCTGCCTGGATACATCTCAGCGCAAGTCCTGGCTTCCAGGAGGTAGATATTCCCAGGGCATCTCTTCACACTTCACTTACAGAGCTTGTACTTTAACACTGTAATCATTTGCATGCCTCTCTCCCTTTCCGCCTGCCCCCAAAAATCTCTTTTCCATCTTTGTATGTGCCATGCCCAGCAGAGTCTCTAACCCAAAAGTACTAAATGTTGAATCAATAAGTAAACGGACTATTACTACAATTCTTTCTTAACTGGTCTCCTTCCTGTCCTCCTCTTCCTTCCAATATATCTCTCAGTTGCACCAATTGGTTTTCAGACCTGAGCCAATCATGGCACCTTCCCACCTGTACATGTTCTCGTGCCTATAGAAAAGCATCCAAAGTCCTCAGCACTCAGCCCTTCAGAGCTGACTCCAACTGTCTTCATTTTAGGCTACTCACCCCCAACTCTGCCTTTTGGCTTAGGTGACCATTTCCCATTTTGACTGCTTTCATCTCCACCATTCTGCAAAACAGTGGGTCCATCCACTGTTGCTCCAAGCACCTGCACAGGACCTTACCTCCTGGACTACAAACTGCTTTCGCTTTGCTCCCTCTGCCCAGTCTTGAACTCTCAGCTCTCTGCCTTGACTTTGGCGGTATCTCTAGCTCTTCAGACTTGGGGTTTCTCCTTAGACTCCTTGGCACTGAGACCTTGCCTCTCAACTCCTTATAAAGGACCATGGGAGAGATGGTTTACTGGCCCTCATCATCTCTCCTCCTGTTTCTCTAGACTAACGGATCACTCAGTTTTCAGTGGGGCCCATGACCACCCAAAATAAAGATGTAACCTTCTCCAGCTTCCTTTGCACCTAAGTCCTGGTGAGTGGGATGTGAGTGGAAGTGAAAGCTGAAGCCTAAGCCACTGCTTTTCTAAGTCTGTTATTGCAGACGTACCTGGATGGCAACGAATAAGACTTTGGCTTGACTAATTCATCTCGAGCTCTTGCTCTTCGTCACTTGGATAGGACAATGTGCCCCATTGAGGTCCCCTGGGAACCCATTTCCAGAAGCATGACTGGCATCACAGCATTTATTCTCTTCGCACAGCCCACCCACCAAGGGGCGAGCTTAGATTCTGTTCTCCACTCCCCCCACACATAGAGCTTTGCTCATCATTTCAATAGCCCCCTTCCTGTGCGCATTTCCCAAAGTCTGACTTCACAACGTTTTGTTCTCCCTGAGAATCAGAACTGTTGCCTTATTCATTGTCACAAGCCAGGGCTCCAACACAGCGCCTGGCACAGAGGTGCTTGTATCTTCTATAAATTGTGAGGATGAATGAGCACTACGTACTTGCAAAGTGTTGGAACTGTGCCTGGCACCTACTATGTGCTCAAATACTGTCGTTGTGCGTTTTCTTCTTTGCGTTTGCTGCTTGTGAGCCCAGCGTAGCACCCAGTGTGCACATGTGCAGCAGTGTTGGGAAGCGTCATCCTGCTTTGTTTCTATTTCGTGCTTCCTTAAAGACAAAGTCAGCTGCTTATATAATTGCCCACTGCCTACCTGAGCGTAATAACAATTAGGTACGATATCCTTTGAGGATCAGAAACAAAAGGATCTTGCAGATTTGGGTTGCATCTTTTATCATTTCTGTTTGTAATTTGGAATAACATCACCTAGAATTGAGATCAGTGACATTTATTGATGTGCTGTAATACCTTACCACTTAACTGAATAAGTAGGCTGTTTTCTAATTGGTGATGTTTTTGCTGATTATAATAATAACAGCAGCTAATAAATATTGAGAGTTTAGTAAGTCCTGAGAATATAAGAGCTCTTTATTCCTCTTTTCATAGAAGTCACATAACTACCCTGTAAAATACAGATTTTTGAAACACAGATAAGGAAACTGAAGCAGGAAAATGTTGAATGATTTGCCAAAAGAGGTAGATAGAAAACATTTGTATTGGCAGGGTTATAATCCAGATCTGTTTGTCTTACCTGCTTCTGCTGCAAGTACTAACTTGCATGATAAATGTGTTATTTTTATCTCTTATCATCGGGAAATCACAGAGTTTAGTGCTCAGACTACATTCTACTTAGTACTCACTCTTATTAGAGTTAATCTCTAAATAGACATTCCTGAAATGCTCATTAACTATCTTATGCATTTATTAGTTTTATACAAATTAATGAACAGTTTCCTAAGAATTGTTATTTATATATTTGGCTTTGTTTTCAGTTAAGTTCCTGGCTTAGTGATTTCTTATATCTGAACGCCAGGCCTACAAAAGCCAGAGCTTTACAGTTGTAGAGCAGACCCCTCCAGCCTGAGCAGGAGCAGTCAGAAGCAGAAGTCCTAGCTGACTCCCTTTGCAGTCAGGTGAACTTTCTTTACTCGGGGGTCCTCTGCTTCCTCTCCTCCGTTTTGTGGGTCCCAGGCCTAGCCCCCCCCCATCCCCACAGCATCCCCAAGAAATCTGTATTGGCTTTGCTCTCAGACCAGCACTGGCTTCCTGTTCAGATTTTACTTAATTGGTGGTTTCAGCTTATTCCTTGTTTTTCTTTGTGGCCCTTAGGGACTTCCTGTCCTTCCTTGTGGTTGTGTTTAAAGTGCTTTGGGGCAATAAGAAGCAATTGGAACTCACATGTTCGTTCTCCTGGTGGCAGTGGAAATTGGTATAGTTACTTCTGAAAGTGCTTCGCAGTGTATACTGACATAAAACAGATGCATACCGTGGGACCCAGCAGTCCCACTCCGGTACACACACTCAACAGAAATGTGTATATGTGGCCACCAAAGGGACCTGTACCAGAATGTTCGTAGGAGAACCCAGGTGTCCATCAATAAGACAACAGATAAGTAAATTGTGGTATATTCACATCATGGGAGACCACACAGTAAATTGAAAAAGTACAAAACAAACCAAAAAAGATTAACTGTGACTACTCCTAACACTGGATGAATCTCAAAGACGTTACGTTTCATGACAGAAGCCAAATGTAAAAGTGTGCCTGCAGCATGATTCCATTTATATAACATCCATAAGCAGGCTAACCAATCTCTGATAGTAGAACTCAGAGTACTGGACACCTGGTGGGGAGAAGGGAGGGCTCATGACCGAGATGGAAGCTTCCAGAATGCTCCTTCCACAAGTATGTGCACCTCGTGATCATTCTTCAAGCTGCACACTTGTCTGTGTACTTTTCTATTTAGATGTTATACTTCCAGAAAATATTTACATAAAAAGAAAAATATGTTTTGCCAAACAGAAAACAGGTGTTTTATAGCAACAGTGGAGAAGGCTTTCAGACTGTCTAGTTTACTGTGTTGTCAGAAGTGCAAATCAGCCTCAAGCATGGGCGTGTTCCCTTATGTGTGTGTGTGTGTGTGTGTGTGTGTGTGTGTGTGTGTGTGTGTTGTGTGCATACATGCATGTGTGTGTGTGTGTGTGTGTGTGTGTATGTGTGTGTTTGGGGAAGTGATGAGAAGGGCATTGCTTATTAGTTCCTTCTGGTCTGTGCAGTTTTGTGCTTATTCTTGTGGAAAATCAGTAAAAAATGTGAAGCAGGTCTGTGAAGAGGTAAAAGTTGATACAGCAGAGTTCCTTGGCAAATATCCTGATGTAATATCATGCCAGGCAATTGCGCATTAGAAAATGTTTGCAACTATACTGTTTTACTTCTTCTTGGGCTTGAAAATTTGGGGAAAATAATCAGTTCATAGGTTACTGATGTTTTTGAGTGAAGATTTCCTTAAGCAGCACAGAAGAAAAAGCCGAAGAAGAAAGGGAACATGACTTCAATATCTATTGGGAATGTTTTTCTAAAAATTCAACCAGCATGGTCTTTATAGATTTCATAAGGATAACGTAAGATGTCAAATATAAAAGTGCTTGCAAGGACTCTGGGACAGAATTGGTGAAGCCGGTGCCTATGCTGACGTGACCTGCAGAGCACCTCGTAGTCCAGCGGACATCAAGTAGCTTCCAGTTGTGGCGAAAGCCTCTGTGTTGCCATATTGCCAGAAAAGGACATGGTCCGCTGAACTCCGTTTCTTCCTAATGTCGCTCCGCAAGCTGAGTGATTAGGATGCTATTTTGTTCCTCTTGAAACCTAGGAGGCTGTTCTGTGGAGCAGTGTTTAGATCCTATGATTTGCATTTAAATGAAGCACTCTTCAAGTTTCATTTTGAAACATTGTTTAGAATAATCTGTATGTTTGGGTTGCTATAAGGGAAGTAAGATTTCTAGCTGAGAATTTCTGATTTGCTTGAGGCAGGCAACTGACTTTTCCCTTTGGGTGTTAGCTCAAGTGTATTCATTGGGCCGTGAGGTAATAGAGCTCTTGTCTTTACAGAACTGCCTAGAAATCTTGTGTAGGCATGCAGGGCTGGAGCCGGACAGGAGAGAGAAGTGCAATCGGACGGTGCACGACGTGGCCACTGACGACTGCAAACACCTGCTGGAGAATCTTCGTAAGTGCCCTTCACAGCTTCCCTGGCCCCCCACCCCGCCCCCCACAGTGCGGGCCTCTGGGATGCTGGGAAATTCTCACACAACTCCAGTTTTCTCATTCTCTGCTTAGCCGTCTGTGCGCCCTAGCTACTACAAAAATATTTTATTGATTATTAGTGTGGTAATTATTGTTTTCCATGTAGCATGCCATTTTTCCAGAATTAATTGCTATTCAACTAAGGTAAGCTCTTCCTTGCATTTTACTGACCTAGGAAAGCATGCTAAGTAATTATTGCTCTTTTCGTGTGACTTAGGTTGTCTTTGTAGACATGAGACTAGCAGTGTATGAGAAATCATGGGTGGGAACTTGGCCGTTAGCTGGCTGTATGAGCCTAGGCAAGTCGTCTGGTTGCCCACCTGTCTATGAAGGTCATTGACGGTGGTTTTGGTTTCTTCCAGCTCTAAGAATATATGCTCCACAGAGCAATTTACGAAAGGTTCACTTGTGGGTTTATAAATATGGAGTGCTGGATCATATAAAATAGCGTGACCTCTTACATTGAGATTATCACCCAATCCATTCAATCAGCCAGCTGTACCAGTAATTCACATTGAATTTATGTTCTAATGTTAAGAGTCGGAAAATGAACAATAAACATTAGAAATAATTCATCCTGTGGCATGTGGGGTGGTTATATGCGCTATGGAAAAGACTAAGGGGGATTGGGAGTGGGCGTTTTTAAAATAGATTTGGCGTAGATTCAGTTTTCCAAATGATGGGCAGGGTAGCCTCACTGGTAAGACACCTAAGCACACACTTGAAGGAGGTAAGGAGGGCAGCTACCTAGATATTCCAGGTTAGAACTTTCCAGGCAGAATATCAAGTGTGCAGAGGCCCTGAGGTAAGGGGCAGAGCTGGTGTGTCTGAGGAGCAAGGAGGGCAGGGTGACTGGGTTAGAATGAGCGAGGGCAGAGAAGTAGGAACACAGGTCAGAGACGTTCCAGGATAGAGTGGCATAGGGGCCTGGTCTTGTTGGAATTTGTAGCCGTTGTAGGGACTTAGGGGGAGCCATGCTCGTGTTTTAATAGTCTCACTGGCTGCTTTGTTGAGAATAGATTCTAGGAAGTCCCAGCTAGAATCAGGGACCTGTTAGGCCAATATGTGGTAATCCAGGTAAGAAAACAATAATGACTGCTCAGTCTAAGATTGTAGCCAATGAGGTGGTTCTGGATATAGCTGAAGGTACAGCCAACAGAACTGCCTGATGGATTGAAAGTGAAGTATGAGAGAAAGGAGACTCATTGGTGACTCCAGGTTTTCAGCCTAAGTAACTGGCAGGTTGGAAATGCTGTTACCTGTCTGTCTAGGGGAAGGTAGGGGGTGAAGCAGCCTGCTAATGAGGATCAGGAGTTCAGATTTGGATGTGTGAATTTGAGGTGTCTCTTAGGACTGTGGGAGACGTCAAGTCAGTGGGAATTCTGGAGGCGAGTATGAGCTGGGTATGTCAATCTGAGAGTCAGCGGTCTGTAGACGATATCTGAAGTCATGGGACTGGGTGAGGTTACTAAGGAAGTGAACACAGAAAAAAATAAGCGTAATGACATTGCAACACTCTGTCATTAAGAAATCTGGAAAAAGTGGAGGGACCAGCAAAGGAACAACATTAAAGAGTGACCAGTGAGGTCTGAGGAAATCCAGTAGGAGTGTACATCAGAGAGCAGAGAGACATCCGTTGGCCGGATGCTGGCGATAAGGACTGAGAATGGACAGTCAGGAAATAAAATCATCCACTAGTTGGTCAGTTAATGGAAAAAGCCAGTTTAAGAAGTAAATCATAAACATACACATTTTTAAAACATTTTATTTTACTTTAAAACATATAAAGTAGTTCTTTCATCCACTTTTAGGTGTAAGTCTTCATTTCAGTTTGGTTCTACTGATTGAAGTTCCACACACTCTGGTTTGAACAAACCACACAATGCTTCATCTATGATTTCTAGTGTTTGAGAACTTAAATATGTGAAGCAAACTAAAGCAGCATCTGTCTCGAGATAGTTAAATTTTTTTTCTAGTTTTCTGTAATTGTCTCATCTATATCTCATTAAATGACTTTTTTCTTAGCAATTCCTTTGTTCAGTGTAATTAAAGCGTTCAACTTAGTAAGTTCAGCTTACTATTTCGTAAGAATAGTAACCCATTTCATCAGTTTAGAGAATATTAATTTACTAATTAGAATTAGGGTAATGAGTTAACAGACAGGAAATTTGGGAATAATCACAAGTGACTCTTGGTAAGCATTTAATTCAGTTCATAAGAATGGAAGTGCGTGGGGGTGCTGCCCGCCTTGGTGGGGCTTCAGTCAGGTGGTATCACAGAGAGATTGGAAAGATCATTTTAGAAGCTTCTACTGTACTGTTTGACTTTTATCAAATTCTTACTAGTACTCACTATGCAACAGATAGTGGGTTAAATCTATTCCAAACATGAGTTCATTACTCTTCATAACAACTCAATTGTATATTCCTTCCATTTTATAGAAGAAATTGGGCTATAGAGAGCTCAGAGCGGTTTACCTAGTACACAGAGCTAGTAGAAAGCTGACTCTGAGGCTCAGACCAAGGTTGTATGACTCTGAAGCCACTCTCCTAACACTGACCTATACAACTATGTGTGTGTCATGTGCCACTGAGTGGCTCCAACGCTTGGCGACCCTATGAATAAGTGATGTCTACAGTGTCCCATCCTCAGCAGCCCTGCTCAGCCCCTGTAGACTCAGCCTATGGTTTCTTTTATATATATAAAGTGTCTGTACCCTGTCTTATCCATGATATTATCAATGAAGATGAGGAGAAAGGGCAATATAGAGAATTCAGGGTCCAGAGAGGGAGAGGGTTCTAGTTCTCTTGTTTTTTAAAGAACCTGAGAATCTTGCTGAAAGGAAAGAGTCAATGAAATAGAAAAGGCCAAAGATATAAGGAAAGGTGAACAATTCAAGCGAGCAACATGTTCCAAGGAAACCATGAAGAGATGGAAGATCAACGTTTACTCCGGTATAAGAACACTGAATTAATGTTATTTAAAGAAATAGGATAGCAGCCTTTTGATTTGTTTTTAAAATCTTCATATCTGCTTATTTTGTATAATAGCTTTGTTGTTTTTTCTATCAGGATTTTTTTTAAAACTTCTAATTCTTTTATTCTTCCAACAGATGCTCTTAAAATACCCTTAAGGATTTCACTGGGTGAAGTTCAACCAGACAACTATTGTTCTGATGACTTTGAATGTGAAAACACAATATGTATTTTAAATATCCGCAAACAGACATCATGGGATGATTTTTCAAAAGCAGTGAGTCAAGCTCTGACAAATCATTTCCAAGCCATCTCTTCTGATGGATGGTGGAGTCTGGAAGATGTGACGTGTAATAACACTGCTGACTCCAGCATTGGCCTCGGTGCGAGCAGCGTGCGATCTGTCACACTAGGTATTGGCTGCCCTGCGATGGAGAGAAAGTGAAATTTCTGGGCTTATTTACGTTCATGGGCTTCATCACCTGAGACTTAGCTCACTGATTAAACACATTCAGAGCTTCACGTGTAGCAGCTGCTGGTGCTGAAAAACTTGAGTATTCACAATGCAGCCGTTACATAACGTTGCCTGTTAGTGTAAAAATGCTCTTATGCCTCAGATAATGCTCAGAGAGTAAAGAGCATGAAAGCCCTTGATGAGGCTTTGTGATTGCTCTTGCTATGCTAGATAAATGCCAGAAACTAGCCCCCTGCAGCTGCTTGCTAATGCACACGGTCTGAATGCAGCTCCAAATTTGTGCTTGGGCTGTTCCAGGGACGCTGTAGGGCATTAACAACCGTACCGCCAAGGACAGAATCCTAATGAAGTCTCGAGTTGGAAGAAGCAGTTTAATGAAGATATATTCAAAGCTTCTATAGGATGAATCAGGGTGGTAACTGCTTATTTCTGTTTGATAGTTTCCATGAGACAGACTGTAGGTCTTATAGAGATAAGATGTACTTTCTGATGAGCATAGTAAGTACTCTGTAAATGGCAGTTGTGCCTGTTAGTTTCTTTCCTCTTAAACCAGGAAAACTAACACCTATGGGAACCTGCTGCTGCTGTGCCAGACTGCCGGGCGCATTATGTATGGCACTGCATCGAGTCCTACAACAGGCTCGCTTTACAGAAACTAAGCAAGTTACAAGATGAGCTGCCTGAAGCCACAGAGTGAATGAGCACAGCAGTTAGGACCCCAAACCATGTCTGTCTGGTAGGAAAGCCTGTACACTTTCAACCGCCTCCTGTTGCAAAAGCATGGTCCAGATTGCAGGAAGTGCAGGTTTTACCATGTTATTAATGTATCGGCTTATTATGGCAGATAGAGGTTAATTCTGTTCACTCATATATGCTAATTCACTTTCAAAATATCGGTCAGCAGTGGATTTCAAAACAGATTATTCACAACTTCACTTTATGGATCTTTGGAGTGATCATTGAAATTACCATACTTATTACAGAAGAATTGTTATGTGATTAAATACTTTCACTAAGAGAACAAGTCATAAACGATTCTCAGGATCCCATTTTGCCCATACTTTGGAGTGTTATTCAAGGTGTGGTTCAGCCCAGGGATGTGATAAATGAAGTCAGCACAGCCATGTTTTGAAGGAAACAGCCCTCGCCACTAGCCCTCATCCAGCTACTCTGGAAACACCGAAAGGCACATGGGTATTCACCACCGTCGGACAGATTTACCTCCATAAGCAACAGGTGCTAGGGCTCGATGGTCCCAGTGTTCATGCTTGTCACTGAGGGTGGGGCACCCTCCTGACATTTCAAATCTAAAATCATTGAGTTTTGTGGTTACAGGGCTTACTTTAGTGCCTGGATGTAGCTACTTGATCATTGATAACTGCATTGTTATTGTTTTTAATGTATGTATATAAATGATTTTACTGTGTTGATAACCTAAGTGAGATTAAAAGAACCCAGGCCAACAGATAACAGAGAGTTGCAAGTGGGGTGTGCATGTGTGTTGGGGGCATGCTGGAATAGGTATTTGGGAATTGATCTGTGGAAGGGAAGACATGAAAACAAGATCTTATTAGCATTCCCTCCCTAGAGAAGGCACCTATGAAGTAGAACCCTTTCTGAGCAAGAGTGAGCAGAGGGCCCGACCCTGAGAAGGCTCGCCTTATCCTCACCGCCTGAAGTTATCTGTGTGTGTTTTTTTCTGGAATCTAAGTCTTTACTAGGAAGGGAGGCAGGAACCAGGTCATAAAGAACCTGCTATCTCAGGTTCTTGGCCTTTGTGGAGCAGGCACTGGAAGAGCCACGGAATGTCATGATCAGCTGTACTCTTGAAACCTTAGAAATCTTTAGTTGTGTTTTCACTCTCCATACTTCTCTCAGTCCCTCCTCAGGATGGCTTTGCAGAAGCCCCTAGTTTGAAGGTCTTCCTCTTGACCTTCAACCAAAGTAGTGAGTTAATGGTATACGCCCCTTCAGAAATTCTGTACACGCGTTTGGACTCCTTAGGGTTTTCACAGAGGAGACAGTGCATTGATTCGTCTAAGAAAAATTACTTTTGTTCTTCTCTTGACATTTCTTGTTTCATTTTTGTGAACTAGGAAATGTGCCGTGGTCAGTGGGTCAGAGCTTCGCCCAGTCCCCGTGGGACTTTCTGAGGAAGAACAAAGCAGAGCAGGTCGCTGTGCTTTTGTCAGGTAAAGACACTTCCAGCTGAGGGCATGTGAGTGGAGTGCTTGCTTCATGACTGCTTTCCAGGACCAGCGCTTAAATGGGCATGTTTTATCCTGCGTCCTCCTGCCACGTGCATAGGACTCCCCCTGCTAAATAATTAGATGTTAGCTAAAACCTTTGGTTAAGGAGAGGAAAAACCAGAAGGCATGTTTCTAGTACCTGTGGCGATGCCTGGCTGAGTCCTACGATTTTGATTGCATCTCTCATGAGGAACAAACCAGAGCCCAAACTGACATGCTGATGGGGGAGTGACAGAAATGGTGTTAAAAGAAGTGTCTTTGTCACTATCAAGTATAGTATGTGATTAGCATTGTTATAATGGTACAAGCTGATGCTCAGTGAGTGCCTACTGTGTGCTAGTCCCTGTTGTTTACAGTGTGTTACAAGTATAAGTTCATGCATTTCCCATACTTAGGAATGGAGCCTTAAAAAGAAAAAGTGTGAGACCATCCTAGAAAATTCCTGTAGGCTCAGTGTATTGAGAGAACAGGAGAATTTGGAAGGAGGGTCAGTGGACAGAGCTGAGGAATGAATGTTCCTAAAGGGAGAACCCAGAGCTGTGCATTAATACTGGCTAAGGTGGGAACTTTCTGAGGATTGGCACCATCTCTGATAATGTTTTCTTATAAACAGTGTAATACTGAATCCAGTGATCAGAGCAGATACCAACTACAGTGTCAGAGCCAGGATCTGGCGGCCTGGCTATGATTGACAGGAAGTGGGTGGGCTTCCAGGGGAGGACGGAGCCCCTGGGCAGCTCTTAGGCGGCCAGGAACTGTGTCTGTTTACCAGCCAGTACAAAGAATCACAATATTTTCACAATGATAAAGGCACACTGGTGCTTCTTGACCAAATGTCAGCTCTGCCTAGTAGTAAGTCAGCAAACACGTTGTATCTTCAATGATAGATACTGTTGCTTTTTTGATTCTTTCTGTTTAACAAGAAAAAGCCCATTTTCCTTCTGTGTTTTTCTTTCTTATAGGTCCTCAAGAAGGCTGCCTCAGCAGTGTGACCTACGCATCTCTGATCCCTCTGCAGCTGCTGCAGAACTACCTCCGGCTGGTAGGTGGACACTGCCCGGTGGAGTCGTACACCCCGCCCCTGACACTGGAATGTTGGGTGGGCCGTTGCTATGTTTAGAAGACTGTGAGCCCCTGCCAACCCTGTGCCCCGACCGTTACTTCCCCAACAGCCCCCTCTGTAGAAGGCTGCTGGGTACTTCATTCTGGATTTCTGTCACTTGTCCAGGGGTCCATTGCCTGGAGCTGGAGCCCATATGGGATTTAAAAGTGTTAGTTTGGGCAGGAGGGGATTGTCTTCCCCCAATAAGGACTTGACCTCAAATAACTGATCAATATAGGGGAAAATAGCAATAACTAACAAGATGCCTTGCTGTAAATTCTCATAACTTAAAAATTAGTAAATATGTGAGCATTGGTTAGCATTAGTATTAATTTGACCACTTTAACAGAAACCAAAAAATTATAGCTTAAACAGTATAGAAGTTATTTTTCTCAAAGAGAGAAGCCCCGGCAGGGGAGAATCCAGGGGGGGCGAGGGGGTCGGGTGACCCCCGCACCTTCTCTCAGTGCTCACTGTCCCTGGGGTGCTGCTTGTGTGGTTCTGGGCCATCCCAGCTTCTGGCCTGCGGGAAGAGAACCTGGAGAGCAGGCCTCTTCCTTTCTGGGGCGTGGCACACGTCCGTCATTCCTGCCCACATCCCGTTGTCCACGTAAGAAATGTCCAGACCTGTAGAGAATTGTAATGAGTTTATTTGAGCCAAACTGACAATTGCCAGAAAGCAAAATCTCAAGGGATTAAGAAAGGCTCCTGAGAATGGCAGTTTTGCAGCTTCTTTTATAATTAGAACCAAAGGAGGAGTTGTAAGGTGGGTTACAGGAAGTCCATTGATGGTAGATTAAGGGGGTGGGAGAAAGCAAAGTGGGGATATGTCTGGAATTGGGTAAAAAGTAAATCGAAGAGACATACACTTCTTTTCCATTGGTGGGTAGAGGCTAGTGAGCAATTAACATCTACAGCACGTAGAGGTGGTATTTGGGGAACAAGACAACATTGAGGGAGGGGCTGTGTCTCCTGCTCTGGTGCGGTGGATTGTGCCCAGGGGAGCCCGAGGGATTCCTCTGACATTCCAAGGGTATGTTATCTTAGATGCAAAAAGACGGTAGATAGGTTTACCTAAGATAAAGATGGACCTTTGTCAAGAAAACTACAGGCTCAAGATATGACTACCTGCTACGACCTGCGTTTAGTTAGAAATATTTATGTTCAGACCATCCTATGTGGTTACTTTCGGTCTGAGTTTGCAGGGCTCACCATGCAGGCCTCCCCTGAGCTCATCAGGTGTAGCGTGTGGCCCCCTTTTTTGTCCACTCCATTGACTGGAATTTAGACACATGTCCATGCATGGCTGGCAAGTGTGGTCTTTTGCCAGGCAAGCCTGCTAATACTAGGCAGTTCTGTTACTAAATGGAAGAAGTAGGGTATGTGCTTATCAAGAGAAAGTGGCAGATTCTCGATATGAAATGGGTGAATTCAATGCTTTGTGTTTTTCCGGTAGTTATTACATGGCAGGCAACAAGCATAGTGTTTATGCGTATCTCATTTATTTATTCCTCAGAACATCCCTACGAGGTAGCTAATACCACCCACTTTATAGACAAGAAAACTGAAACAGAGAGAGTACAAATAGCCACAAGTCCACATATGAGTGAGTGATGAAGCCAGACTTGTGTTTCCCTGATTCGTACTGTGTCTGTGTGAGATTGACCTAACACTAATATTGATGGTGTAAACATTAAAGAAACAATCATTTTGCTTCCTGCCTTAAGTTGGAAAACAGTTTTTTAAAAAATAAATAGGTTTAGCTATGACCCTTTAAAAAGTTGTTTTGATTAACTATGAATTGATGTCTTTGTTCCAGATGAAAGGAAGCATTGAAAACCGTTCCACTGATCTTCCAGCCAGGCTCAAAGTTAGCTGCCCTGTGTCAGCTCCAGACTCAGCTACAGTAGCACAGAAACATTCAGAGGCTTTACATTGAGGAGAGATGGTGTTTTCTAAATTTGATACTTTCACTTTTTTCCTTGCTATTTGCTCTTCTTTCTCGAATGCACCAAAGTCAGCCTACGGGTTTTATACAGATAGGAAGGAGATCTGTCTCATTCCTTTGCTTAAGTGAAGGTTGAAGTTGTGTGACCAGCTGGTTTTCAGGAAAGTGAGCCTCAGGCTGTCAGTAGAGTCACTTCCTAAAACCATTTCCTCCCTCCTGCACCCCCATCCCCCCAGTCCCTGCCCTTCGCAGCTTCTCCATAGTGATCAAGGTTCTGGCTCAGAGCTTTCTTTCCATTAACCTGTTTAGATGACAAAGTGAATAAAGGCAGTGCAGCTGCGTCAGCCTTGACAGAGTCTATCTGTCAAGTGAAATGTCTACTAGTCACATTAGAGAGAGGATATTCCAAGTGCCTCCTAATGCATAAGACATACTTTCACTATCAGTGACCAACAAACCAGAAACTAAGTGAACACTGTTGTTAGCTTTCATCTCAATTTAATGAGTGTACGTAAAGGGCTTTTTACATCCAACAGTTAACTCTTGGATGAAGATAAAATATCATTCATTTCAACAATCACTTCAAAATGTAAAGTGACTGAGGCAACAGTATATTTAATGGCTGTCAGTGTTTTTTCTTCCATACAAGACTCTGGACCCCTTAAGGAGATACACCCGGTAGGAGGCATTTTTGTATCTTGTTTAGTTATTCAATTCAGTTGTTTGACAACTAGTTATTGAGAGCCTCCTCTATGCAGGCAGTTTTAGGAATGTAGGCGTTAGCTCTGTATAAATAAGATATATTCCCTAAATGCATGGAGTTTACATTCTAGTGGGGAAGACAGACAAAAACCAAATGAATAAATACATATAATGTGAGACCAGCACTAATTGCAAGTATAAAGAAAACTAGAGCCGGTAAGGAGATAAAGAGCCAGTGGAGGAGATGGCAGGAAGCGCTTTTGGATGGAGTTGGTAGGAAAGGCTTTTCTGTGGTGATGCATAAACAGGAGATGAGATGAAGCGAAGCCAGTAGCCCTAAGGATGGTGGTTAACATGTGGGACAAAATATCGAGACTGGCAGTGAGGTCAGAGCGAGGACCTGCTCATGCAGGATCACGACAAAGACTTGGAAGTTGATTCCAGGTGTGGTAGGAAGCCACTGGTGGGGTTTGAGCCAGCGTGGCACATCCACGTAGGGCCACAGTGATTATAGGCATGCCAGTGTGTCTGAGTTGTTGAAAATCTATACAACAGATATGCCAACCTGGTAATATCGGACTTCTAGTGAGTATTTATTACATTCCAAGCTCTGCTCTGATTGTCTCATTTAATCATCCTGTGCATTAGGTATGCCCTGTTTACAGGTGAATAAACCAAGACTCAAAGTCATTTGTCCAGGGTCCTCAGCAAGTAAGCTGTGGAAGCTAAGGAATGGAACCGAGATGGCCTCCCATTCTCCTGCATGTAACCGTAGTTCATACAAGTTACTAACCTAGGTTAAGAAAGAATTACAGTAACCAGTTTTTACTGTGTATATAAATGTGTTATATAAAAATGCACGTATGAAAGCCTTATGCAGAAAACCACATGGAGTGAAGACTTTAAATCAGGCTTTTAAAAAAATGATGTTATTTTTAAATGCTTTCATTCAAGAGTTAGAATCATACAAGTAAATTTCAAATCTCCATCCTTGAGTTAATAAGGAAATGTTTAACTTATTTGAGTTTTCAATCACTAATAACTTATTGTAATAGTTGAACTTAAATTCAAACTTTTCTCTTAGCTAATTGTCAAATTTTTGTTAGCTTATTCATAACTTTTTATTTTACTACTTCAGTGACTATGAGTGACTATTATACAAGAAAAATACATGAATAGATTGCCCTAATCTGAGCCCTATTTTAAAATGTGAGACTCCGAATCTCCCAGGACATGATTTCTGAGATTCTTTCACCTGTGGTCTGTCCACTCCAATACACACCACGCCAATCAGGAATCCCACTAGGATAGGCTACTTATTCTTCATACATTCCCCAAATAAATCTGCTGTGTTCCCATAAAAATGTCATAAATGATGATTATGTACCTAAGTCGGCCCAACAAAACTCCATCAACTCCTTGAGCAGACGAGCGAGTCCAGCCTGGTCTTTTCTGGGCGTGGAAGAGCTAGGATGGGTGAGGTCCCAGTGGAAGGAGGAGGCCAGTTCCCTGGTATGAGGAGGAAGTGGCTCCAACAGCAGTGACCCTGTGGCTCCCGTGGCTGTAGTGGAAGAAGATTCAGGCCCGTAGGGCACGTGTTCGCCCAGAGGAGGTCTGGGGCAGGAAGAGGCTGGGGGTCTGGGGCAGGAAGAGGCTGGGGGTCTGGGGCAGGAAGAGGCTGGGTGGTGAGAGAGGGTTACGTCCAGGAGTTATATAGAGTTTCATTTTTTTTAATAGCTATAATACCCAAATATTATAAATGTGGGCCTATCTTTATTTGAAGTTAATATCCAAGTCTGATCATGGCTTTTGCAGTTTCAGTAAGATGGTTTTTAAAAACAGAATATGTGTGAGTCTCTCTCTGTGAACTGTAATTTCTTTTGAATTTTATTATTCTCTTACACCTATTCACAGAGACTTCAGCAAATGGCTAACACCCTTTCTAACATGGAGGACTCCGGTTTTGAATCTCTGGATGCTGGATGTGCCAATATTGTTTGGGGGATTTTTGTGTGAATAAATTGACAGTAACTGTTATCTGTGGCTCTAAAGTCATGCAGGAAGTAGTTATTTAAAACTGAGTGTCAGAAGAGGACAGAATGAAAGTCCTAGCTACAAAGCCTGACACCTTAAGCTATAGCCATCTCGATTTTATTGGCTTGGTAAAGACCTTTTGTTTTTCATTCTTTTTTTGAGTTCAGCATCTCAGCACAACCTGACCTAAAACTACCTCAGGAAAGTGGAAGGTTTCCTCAGAGTGAAACTCCAAAGAAAAGGCCGAGTTTATTGCTTTAAAATAATGCCACAAGTCTGAAAGCTCCCTGCAGATGCCACAATAGCACAGTGGAGACAAGGCTTTATCCGGAGTTCCATTCTGCACAAAAACATCATGAAGGGGGAAAAAAAAGGGATAGATAGGCCTTTGTTGAGGTCATTGTTCCCATTTAGTCCTGAAGTCATTTGCCTCACAAAGCACTGATTGACATGTGATAAGAGCTTCCTGAATAGCTCTGAAGACACAAGAACGGAAGGGATTGGTACCAATTGTGATAATAAGGCCAGTGTCTCTTTACTAATAAGCAAAAATGTCACACTGGAAGTATAAACTAGGGTATACTTTGGACATCTACAATTCACCTTTTGGAAGTTAAGTTTGATTTTCTTTTTCAAAGAATAGATATCCTTCCAACACAAAATATTTACCTCCGGCCCCCAAGATCTGCCCGACTGGGTCTGCCTGCCCATTATCTACCTACCTATCTGTCTATCTTTAGAGCCCTCTGCTGGACACATGGAACATGATATTTATTATACCTCAGCTCTTGCTATTTGCAGAAATGTAAGGTGGTAATGCTAGAATAAATGCCCATGTTTTCTTGGTATAGCTTTGCATGTTTGCACCAGTCTCAGAGCAACAGGCTCCCAGAAATCATTTTTTTTGTGTGTGTTACTTTGTTTTTTTGGTTCAGAACATAAATGGTAACCAACACAACTACATCATTTGACGAGATAGAACAAAACACCGTTAACAAAATATTGGTAATAGCTGAAATGAGGAGAAACCTCCCAATGGAATGTGTGCATTGGAATGTATGAATAATCTGTACATTTGTTTTTCTCTTTATTTACTTATTTAGTTCACTTACTTATATTTTACCTTATTACAGAAGGGATATTAGCCTATGTGAACACAAAATGCTTACTGCTAGTGAATGGCCTTTTCAATGAAATTTTAAATTGAATGTTTCCTGCCTGTATTTTGTAAGAACCTACAGTCTGAGAACAAATGAGGTGTTGAAATTGAAGGCAGCTTATCTATGAAGCTGGGTTTCTTGCTGTAATATGATTTCAAAATCAGTCTTAACAAAGCATAGGTAGTTTGGCAGGGTATCTGCAATGAATCGAGCACTCTTATTTGCAGAAGCGAGACAAGATTAAATAGCAATGCTATTTGAAAACCTCAGGGGTAGAATATTCAGTAAGTCTTGAAAATCTGTATTCTGTTTCACTGGTGTGAAACAATCCATTCCTTGTAAGGGAATTTCTACCCCGTAAGTCATGGCAGTTTGGGATTAATTCAGAGAGCTCATGACTCCTGGTGTAAAATTGCACCTGACTAGCAGTACCTAACACACAATTTCCCACTGATGTACTTTTGAAAAGTGACAAAACTTCACAATGACAGAGAAAAATAGAACTGAGGTCTCCCTTTGGCAAGAATCTAGAAAATGTTGCCACTGCCTTTAGGGGCAAAAGGGCGTTTGGCCCACTTATTTGAGGCCTGTCAGAAATTAGGCAGGAAAATACTTTTATTACCCTTCTATTATCATCTTACTAATATTTTTAAAAAGCAAGATTTACAGCAGTTAGACAATTGGGCCTCTGTCCTTTACTGCGCAGTCTCTGCTTCTCACCGCCCTGTGATACTCTTCTCCACCCCCTGTCAACACAGGTCCTGCCACACCCTTTCAGAGATGAAAGCCCCTGGGGATGCCTGGGCAGGAAGTTGGTGGCTTCGGTGGGACTGCCACATCTGGGCAGTGTGTTATATGTGAGCGCTGGTACAGGAGGGTGGGAGAGCGTCTGTCCCTGGGCTCGGCCATCTTGTGGCTCCACAGCCTCACTGCCTGGAAGCAGAACCTCAGCTGAACTTTCTAGGATATTCTCTCTCGTGCCTGTGGGGACGTCCCAGTCCGAGTGTTGGTCCTTCCTGGCTCCCCTGTCATCGCTTGGCTCACAGACCCCCAACACCACCGAAACAACCCGGACCAGCCGTTGCTGGTTTCATCCTGTGGCTTTAGGGTGCTGACGCTGCTGGGCAGCTATAGCCACTGTCGTGTTTCCTCCAGCACGCTGGGGTCTCTGTTGCTGCCCTGGCCACAGTATGAGTCCTACGACTTCCTTTTTTGGAAACCTTAGCAATAGTGGAGTAGTATTTGAAATCAGAGAAAATCACTGCGGCTACCAGATATGTTGTCTTCCAGAGCCTGAAACCCAGTCCCAAGTTCACCATCAAGGGGCCGCTCTTTAGCTCATGGTCTGACACCTGGTGGTTAAGCCTGGTTTTCTTCCACCCCCAGGAGTTCCTCTAAGTATGTCTTGGTCTCTGTGGAGGCCAAAGCTCAAGTCTTAAAGGCCCCAGGTAAGGAAAGAGTTAACTCTCTATGCCAAGGGTTTGCCCTCAAACCTTCCTTTCATCTCCCCAAATCTGTGTCTCCCTGGTGAATCAGGGGCGCATTTACTGTCTTCACTGAAGTCCTCACCCTCAGAGATGTGGACTTCTGTGATCTCAAAGGGACAACCTCGTCAGAGCACAATAGGCAACCACAGCACAAAGATTCACATGCACGTGTATCCTCACACTGTCCCTTCCACAGCATAAAGGGAGAGCAAACCCTTTCGTGTTTACCAGTTCTGTAACTCTGGGTGGCTCAGTCTTCATACATGAGCTATATCCACTGTACCGGTTAGGCTGGCACTTCACCTGCCAGGGCCTTTTCTGCAAGATCTTCCCAAGAAGAAAGTTTCTGCCCGGCATGTGGACTGGGAGTGGGAGCTCAGCTCGGGGATGATGGAGCTGGGAGAATGACTTCACCTCCACCTCTTGTTCCAAACACCACTGTCTTTGCCCTTGTCAAAGGTCATGGGCTTTCTATCCCAGTGCATCTCTACATGTTCTCAGAAGAAATGTCATTATACATGAGGATTAAGATTTTTTTTTTAATGCTATAGATATCCAGGCAGGAGATTTTCTTTTATACAAAATAAAAGTGATGAGTCTCTACCTAGACTTCTTTGAAACACTGAATTCCAGAATGGAATAATATAGACAGTTGATCAAAGAATTTTATCCTCATCAAGATATCTTTTATGGAAAAAGTCAACAGAAAGATATTATCTGATATACAACAGTTATAAAAAGATTGCACTTGTATGTCCTTAAAAAGCACACATACACATACACACACACAACTTTGCAAAGAAAAAAGCTAGAAGGAAACATTTACAGTGGCTGCTTTAATGACTTCTATTCTGCTTCTTCATGTTTCTTTGTATTCTCCAAAACTCTCTTAATGAAATTCATTGCTGTTTTAATCACTGAAAAGTAAAATAAGTATTGGGAAATCTCAAACTGAAGAGCGTCTACAAGGGATAATAAAAAAGTTATAGAACATCTATAAGGGACTAAATATGCTAGGAATTATGCTCCCAGCTAACCTACTGAACCTCAACTGTAGAAAATAGGGAGAAGAAGGAGTGTGCTTTTTTATAAAATGCCATCGCTTGCTGGAAATATATAAATACTATGTAAAATACTTTATAAATGTATAAATACAACATTTGCCAGTCTTTCAAATTAAAATGAAAGACTTGACATGCACAATGAAAAAAGCTAATCCCTAAAGTGTTTTTAATCTTTTGAAAGGCCAAGGACAATCAGAAAGGGAATTTTACACTTGTGCACCACTGTGTTTTTCTCTTCTGTACTTAGCATTTTCACCTAAGATCTCTTGGTTTGTTACTAGGTTGAGCAATATCATAACGTCATCTTCCATGGCCCAGAAGGAAGCTTGCAAAACTACATAGCACATCAGCTTGCACTCTGTATGAAGGTATTGATTACTTGCATACGCTCTCTGTCTTTGGTAACTCGAATGTGTGTGGAACTAACGAGTCTGTTTCCTTATCACAGCACAGACAGACTGCTGCAGGATTCTCCTGTGAAATAGTGAGAGCCCAAGTGGATGCGAGTTTCTCCAAGGAACAGCTCGCGGACCTGTTCATCAGTAGTGGTAAGACCATTTCAGCAAACTGAATCGTGATAACCAGAACACGTGCTCATCAATGGTGCCATTAAAAGGAAATAAACTTTGTGGCTTGGGAATAAATTCAAGTCAACTTTTCGATTATTTAACAGCTATGGTATGAAAATTTCGGGCACTCAGGTGAACACTTGCAAAAAATTATTTTCATTTATATATCATTGCACCTGTTGTACATCCTGCATTTTCTTTTTTTTCATCTTTAGTTTATAACTCATTATCGGTTGTGAGCATGCTGTATAATTGGCACCAAAGGTATACCAAAGGGAGAGGTGGTGGGAGCCAGTCACCTCGATGGGACTGAGTATTGCATCACTGGTGCTGTTAGGTTGGTGCAAAAGTAATTGCAATTTTTGCAGTTATTTTCAACCTTTTAAATTGCAATTACTTTGGCACCAACCAAATATTTAGAACTGCACAGTGGCAATGGAAAGCATGTGGGTTATGGTAAATTTTATGATTATTCATAAATTCTCTACAACCAAGCAACCCTCACTACTGCACCTGGAGTGAACTGCTTTCTCCACCTCACCTTCAGTGTTCCATTGACTGGCACTTTGCAAATAGGTGTCATTATCTCCATTTCAAAGGCACAGAGGAGCTCAACTTGTCACAACTACATAGTGGCAGAACCAGGATTAAATGGTTTAATGTAACATTTTCATGAATTTTCTATCTTAAGCTTTATAGCTTAAGATCCCAAGCTTTATGGAGTTAGCAAAACTCTGCCTAGCAACTGTGACACAAACTGAAATGGACCAGACTTTAGTCTCCAAAGGCCTGGAGACAGAGAGCCCTGGGGAGGAGGTGACGGAGGGAGGCAGTTGCAAGATCCAGGAAGGACGATTTGAAAAGCAAATTCACATCTCCCTTTTAGGGGGTACTTCTCGTCTAGAGCCATGGTTTAGCGTGACATCTTGTAGCTGGGCCAACTGTTGACCAGACTTAGGAAGAAGGAAATGACCAGTAGTTCCTAAATCAAGAAATACAATTGAGAAGCAGGTTTGGGGAGGGGCTGAGGATTCCCAAACCTAGAAGCACGTTTTGGGGACAGAAAAATCCCACTAGAATCTGAGTGTTGCTGTTGTCCCCAGGCCAGCCATTGGCCAGATAACAGTGAAAGTTCCAGAAAGCTGTTTTCCCGGAAGATGTCACTAATAATAGCTCACATTTATTAAGCTCTTACTCTGGTAGGTGCTGCTCTACACACCCTGATTTATAAACATGAAACACCCGAGACAAGAGGTAAATCCCCTGCCCCAAGAGTCCACCGCTGGGACACAGGGTAGGAGCAGGATTCAGTCCTAGCATCTAGCTCCTGAACCTGACCCTCACCACCGCCAGCCAGCCACGCTTACACATTCATCTGTGTCAAAAGGTCTGTTTCCACCTTAGTTATATAACAAAAGCCCCCTGTAGTTTTTCACCTTTGCTTGTTTCATCTCAAAGTGAGAAGCTAAAATATTTCATTCTCTCCCTATCTGGTAGATTGCACCCACGGACTGAATTTTGCTTAAGCTTAGAGAGCTAAGAAAATGGGAGAGCAGTGAATTAGGTCATGAAGGATGGAAGGCGGATGACGCAGCTTTTCTAAATCTATGGGGAGCATCTTCGTAAAAAGAGCTCCTCCTGCTGATTTCTAAATTTGGCGAGTAGGCACAAGTCTTTTGATCCCTCACGCTTGAAACTCGGGTCTCATTGGCAGGCTTGAAAACCTAAATGTCCACCAGTGCCAACAAGCCCCATTATGGGGTGAACCAGGCTGGATGGGGCTGGGGGGAAGAGGAAGCATATCTCCACCCACCTGAGGGCAGCTCTCAGTTCCAGCAGCTTGTTGCTGGCAAAAGTGAAGTTCTGTGTCGTGAGGTCTCGTGACTTTAGGAAGAAGCCAGAAATCCAGGTTTTTCTGTGAAAATTTAGGTTTTGGTTCTTTCTGTGTTAACTATTTCAGTTTTGAAAGCGCCATGAGGACCACATAGAACCCCAAGGGCCTGTCATTCCTGGGCCCCGCACCCCTGCCCCACAGTCAGTCCATGTCCTGCCAAGTTGGTCTCAGTGTGCTTTGTCCATCTACCCCACTGGCACCATCTTCCTTTATGCCCCCTTGTCCGGTGTCTCGTCTACACGCCTGTGAATAGCTGTTCCGCCTCCTGCCTCTCCCTTAACATCCATCACAGGCCCCAAGACCCTGATTAAAAGTTCTCTGTGATTCTTGCCTCGACGTCCCTCCATTGCCATTCAAGGTCTTCCGTTCTGGGACGTCGATCCACCTGCTTTGCTTATCTGACCCCTTTTAATTTATTTTTGTATCGAGATATAACATTGTGTATGGTTATGGTGAGAACATTTAAATTCTACTCTCATAGCAACTTTCAAGTATATAATAGTGTATTGTTAACTTTGTCGCCATGCTATTAGATCCCCAAAACTCATTCATTTTATAATTGGAAGTTTGGCCAACATCTCTTCATTTCTCCCACTACCACCCCTCCACCCAGCCCCTGCCAAGCACTGTTCCACTCTCTGTTTCTATGAGTTCAGCTTTTTTAGAATTCACAAGTGAAATCACACCCCGTATTTGCCTTTCTCTACCTGACTTACTTCACTTAGCATAATGCCCTCAAGGTCCATCCATGTTGTCGCAAATGGCAGGATTTCCTTATTTCTTATTGCTGAATAATATTTCATTGTGCTTGTGTGTGTGTGTGTGTGTGTGTGTGTGTGTGTGTGTGTGTGACGTTTTCTTTATTCATTTATCTGTTTCTAGACAACTAGGTTGTTTCCCTGTCTTGGCTATTGTAAAAAATGTTGCCGTGATCATGGATGTGCAAATAGCTTTTCGAGATGTTGATTTCCTTTCCTTTAGATATATACCCAGAAGTGGAATTTCTAGTAGTTCTATTTTAAATTTTT
This sequence comes from Rhinolophus sinicus, assembly GCF_057876585.1. NCBI lineage: Eukaryota > Metazoa > Chordata > Mammalia > Chiroptera > Rhinolophidae > Rhinolophus > Rhinolophus sinicus. The sequence goes on from NC_142508.1 coordinate 25,336,232, forward strand.
TGAGGACCCTCCATACTGTTTTCCATGGTAGCTGCATCAATTCCCACCAACAGTGCTCAAGGATTCCCTTTTATCCACCTCCTTGCCAACACTTATCTCGTGTTTTTCTTTTTTTAGTTAAAGTTTATTGGGGTGACAATGGTTAGTAAAGTTACATAGGTTTCAAGTGTACATTCTGTAGTACATTAGCTATATATCACATTGTGTGCTTACCATCCAGAGTTAGTTCTCCTTCCATCACCATATATTTGACCCTCTTTATCCTCATCTACTACCTCTCTCCCCCTTACCCTCTGGTACCACTAAACTATTGTCTGTGTATCAATCTTTATTTCTTTTTTTGTCTTGTTCCTTTTTTGCTTTCAGTTTTACATCCCACATATCAGTGAAATCATATGGTTCTTGACTTTTTCTGTCTGACTTTTTTCACTTAGCATAATAATCTCAAGATCCATCCATGTTGGCACTATTTCATCTTTTCTTATGGCAGAATAGTATTTCCTTGGGTATTACCTCTTGTGTTTTTGATGATAGCCATTCTAACAGGTGGTAGGTGATAGCTCATTGTGATTTTGATGTGGATTTCGCTGAAGATTAGTGATTTCAAGTATCTTTTCATGTATTTGTGTCACCACTTCTAAGTCTTCTTTGCATTATGTGACTCTTTTTAAAGATGTCTGAGCTCCAGCAGTATATGGTGTTTCTTCCTTACGTGTCCTTTGCGTTTCCACTCTCCAGGTCTTTGTTCATGCTGTAGCTTTCATCTATAATTATAGAGTAAATACCCAAACTCCCACACACACACACTACAATGACCACATGGCAGGTACTATGCAAAGTACTACAGTACTGATTAAAATAGATGTGGTCTCTGCCCTTCTGGAAATGATGGGGAAAGTCCCTGTTAAAATGCTCTAAGCACACCTCAAATGAAGGCTTCTCTGATCTCTCCGGTGGTGACAGCTCCCTTCAGTGAACAGCAGTGGACTCTGTTTATACCTCCGTGCCCACCTAACTATAGGTCAACGCAGTGAGGGCATTATTTGGGCTTTTGCCTCAGCCCACACACATGTTGTATTGCGACTTCCTTGAAGGCTAGTAATGTAGCTTATTTTTGTACTTCACCTTGCACACTGATTGCCAATGATGATTTGCTGCATAAATGAGCGAATCGCCTGATACCAGAAATTGCATGGGCAAAGGAAAAGAGGGTGCTTGTCATATTCAGGTGTCAGGAAGTAGAAGACCTTGCTTGGAGTGGAGATAGGACGAAGTATGATTAGAGCGTGTAGGAGTTGGTATTGGAGTAGTTGGTGATAGGGCATAAAGATAGAGTTAATTGGATTTGGAAAATGAAGTATTTTTTTACTTTATTTTTAATTGAGATATAATTGATAATAGCATATTAATTTCAGGTATACACAATAGTGATTCAATATTTGTGTGTACTGCAAAATGATAGCCACAATAAGTCTAGTTTACATCCATCACCATACATAGTTTAACATTTTTTTTGTGGTGAGGAGCTTTACGGTCTACGTTCTTAGCAACTTTCAAATATACAATACCGCATTATTACCTATAGTCAGTATGTTGTACATTACATGAAAAATGAAGCTTTTGAACAGTAGACTGAGGCCAAAAAATCTCCTCTAACTACTTTCTTATGTAGGAAATGGTGTGTCATCTCCAACTATAAAATAATTTTTGTTCTGCATTTGGCTCAGTAATTTATGAGCATCAAGTATCTTCTTTCTCTGTGTAATAACAAGACGAAGACACAAACACGAGGCTCATCAGCTGAGACCTTGAATGCAGGTACCCAGCTGGCAACCTGAACATGCCTTCATTCCTTGGTCTTCCTTCTTCCCCACACTGATCAGTCCTGAGTTCTGTTCAACCTGCTTCCTGTATCTCATCTCCACCTCCTGCTTTCCATTCCCCCTACCAACTCATTTCTGTCTCAAGAAACTGCGAAGTCCTCATCACTAACCCTTCTTATTTGCTCTGGACTCATGCACCCCCTTCTGGGACTTCCAAAGGGCTCAGTCTGTAATACAAGACTGCTCACGATGGATCCCTGTTCTTAGACTCCAGTGGTTCCAGAGTAAAACTTAAGTTCTCCGATTGTTATGTTAAGAACATCACGGTCTGGACTCCAACTGACCTTGCCCTTGCTGTTGTCCACTGTCATCTCCTAAAACTCAAGTGAGCCAAAGGGAGAGCTCCATCAGTGGGTTGGTGTCACTTCCTTGGTAGTGCAAAGCAGGGGGTGTTCTTTTGGTCAAGAGGTGGAGAAGTGTCGAGAGTGGAGAGGCAGAGATCTGGGGGAGGGAAAGCGGACTCCTAGGTGGTTCGACCCAAGCTTTCAGAATACCGAGAGGACAGGAATTATCCGTCAGTTACTCTCTTGCTTCTTGAAACAAGAAATTAAATTGATCAATTTATATTTCTGCAAGTGAGGAACACATTGAGTCATAAGGTATTCTACATTTATTCCTGGTTTTGAACCATGTTTTCTCTAAAAAAGATTTAAACTACTTGGATTGGGCTTGGGTTCGAATGTTGAGTTTTATCATCCATTGTGTACAGCACGTATACTGGGGGTGCCAAAAAAATGTATACACACAACTTGTGTTCATCTTTTGTTATCAGTATATGTTGAGTACTGCAATTTTAATACAGTTTTTTTCCTTTCTTAAAATTTGTATACATTTTTTGGTACCCTCTGTATTTATTTGTTCCTCTGCGTCTCTGTAGAAGAAAGCCATTGAAAAGAATTACAGTTAGTAAATAAAAGAAATGTAGGAGCAAAAAAATACAAGAAGGAAGAATAGCAGATGTATTATAAATAAGTAGCTTGAAGAATTTAGAATGTACGTGGACGTTAAAAATGGTGCCAATGAAGAAAAGAACATAGCAGAAAAGAAGACTTCAAAAAGAATGACAGCACTTACACTGGCAAAGGTTACTGTGTGCGTACTTTAAAATACCATCTTCCTTCTCATATTGCCTTTCGTGAGACAGTCATGCCACGTACCTCTGCTGTTTGGTTAGGAGGGTATGACCGTGTATACAGTTGGGTCCAACTTTGCCTCAGTGTAAGGTATGCTGTTAAGTTAGCATGAGAGATACTTTTTAAAATTACATGTGACAATAAGTGGTTTAAAAAAAAACACAGAAACATAGATTGGTATTCTAAGGTAATATTTTGAATTCCTGAGAGAACTTTCCTTTTTTGAAGTAACGAAAGTGGAATTACTGTAATAATAGGAGGAGAATGTGTTCACTGGAGTCTACGTAATGGAGTTGACCTTGTTGGACCCTGCATTACCTACAGGAGGCTCATTCAAGGTTTGCTCCTTCTCCTCTGAACTCTCAGAGCCGTGGCCCTGCAGAGCCTTGTTTTAAGTGGACAGTGGAAAGGGTGAGAGCTCTCTGTCCCCAAGGGGAAGATTTTGGACTTGGGGTCACTTTAGACTCAGGAGTTCGGATTTAACTATAAATGTGATATGTTGAATACTTTCAAACAGTGAGTGTTGCTCTCGGACTCACTGTCTAGAACGTTTAATGCAAGGGTGTACCACCCTGAAGTATAGCCCTGAGCTCAGACAAGGGGGTGTCAGACTGCCAGCCTGCAGGAGAGGAGCAGGGCTGACATAGCCTATAAAGTTGGAAGGAAAAAAGACAGAAGTAGATACGTTTCAGAAATCAGGCTTTGAAGTAGCACAAGGTGAAGGGAATCCGAATGGCTGGCTTTCTGGCATCAAGCCTGGAGTCTCCAGCTGTAACCTGTGGTGGGAAGACTCTGCTCATCTCCATAAACCCCGATCAGAGGCTGCTTTATCCTCCAAACGGGAACCTGTACTGACTTCCTGCTTCTGTGGTTGGTTAATATAGACCTGAAGCTATGCTGAATGACCTGAATGAGACACATGCTATTTCTCAACTAAAATGAAACTTGCCTTTGGACCAACTTTTTAAGGATGAACTTAAGTGGTCAGATGCACAAGTAGGTATTACTGAGAAACTGAGGACATGAGGCTGGCAGTGTTGAAGGCAAAGCTTTTCACTAGGTAAACCCAGCCTATTTGACCCTTGATTGGTACCCTATGGGAGACCAAGATAAACAAAGGCGGTACCCATGAGAGACCAATCCACCTGCTATGAACAGCCCTACCTAGGGCACAGACTGTCCATTAAATGTGGGATTAATTAAGTCATCAGCAAAACAGTCCTTGCTTGTAGACCCAAGAGAAGGAGTTTGCTGTGTTTCTCCTAGAGACCTGCACTCCTATAAACTCATCTATTTTATCTGCAACCTGAGTCCTCCCTGGCTGCTCTCATCCCTGTGCCCCATCACTGCTGGGCGTCTCTGAGGGGTACCTGACTCATCAGGCACATCAAGCCTGAGACATAAACTAGCACCCACCCTGCCCTCTGCTCCATTCACTGCACTGCCTCTTCTGGTGGCAACTCCAGCTGTCGCTGGTGCTTCCTCTCCTTCCTTCACTTCAGCGGTAAAAGCCTATACGTGTATTCTCCTGTTTCTTTCCTCTCCAGACAGTTCTTCATATCCAAGCGAAATCTCAAAGCAGGAGGCAAACCCTTACAGATTTCCCCCAATTCCCACAGCTGGTCATTTGTCCCTCCCGACATGCCATTCTGGGTCTCTCACTTTTCATTTGTGGTTTCAGATCAGCAAGTGTCCTTCCAAGCTGCACACAAGATGCCCAGGCCCAGCAGACCCTGGGGATGGGTCCCAGGTGCTCGTACTGTGCCGCCTGGGGCAGGACGCAGCCTGCAGTGCAGCCACCCGCAGCTCTGGCTGCCTGAACCCATTCCACTGTGTGGTGCCAGCCCAGGCTCCTAAGCAGCCCTGAGTGGAGCAAGGTCTCAGCTTGGAGATCACCATCGGGCCACTCTCAGCTCTTCTGGCACTCTGCACTGAGCCCTGCCCAGCCTCCATTCTCTGCCTATGCCATTGCTTAGACCTGGAAAGCCTTCCCCTCACCTGTCCATCTATTCCAATGCCATTCCTCCTAATAGGTCCAGTTTCAAATGCCACCCACCCCCATTAGAGTCAGTCACCTCCAGTATGCTACAGCCTTAGCACAGGACATGCAACGAGGAGCACTGGGTACAGTTCCTGCAGAGACATGCTACTGGACGCAGCCGCTTTAGAGCCGCTGCAACTAGCCAGACACTGAACACAAATCAGGGGAAACCTGGAAACCTTCAGTCCTTAGGTAGAGGAAAGCAAATGCATAAACCATTCGTCCTGGTCTGTGTTTAATTTCTGGTCTATTACTTTATCGTCGTTGTTTTAACAAACTATACATTTATTATACTTCCATAATAAATGTATTTCTGGAAGAACATTTGAACCCTGAGAAACATAGTATTTTAATACTTTTACTGAATAACTGTGTTGAAGGGGATCCAGAATACAGAATAAACTAGTGTAACGGCCCCCACAAATACAACTAAATTGAGAGGTAGCTGTTACTATTTCTAGTCTTCGAATTTTTAAAGCTTCGCAGCATCCAGAAAAGCTATTTCAGTCTCAAGAAATTCATTTCCAATGTTCAAGGAGTTCTTTTGAAAGTGGAAGTACATTATAGCTATAGGGACAGGAAGGAATGGAGTATAACATACTAGCATGAGTATTTGTGAAAGGTAGAATACAGTACTTGGCAGAATTACTCAAGTATTTCAAATTGATCTTCTCAAGGATAAATGGGCTAACACTGCGGCTCTTGGAATCTTCTAAACAATTAAAAAGTCATTTTTTAATTAATTCACTGGTATAGTGGAAGTAAAATACTATATACATTTTAACTAAAATATTAACATTTGAGTGCTTCACAGATGTGAGGCACTGTTTCAAGTACAGTAATCTTCCATTTACTTCTCATCTTTCATTTGGGATTGATACACAATTCTGTTTCCCTCCCTTTAGTGGGAGAAGCACTGAAATAAGACTCAGGGGTCCTAGATTTTAGTCCCTTGTTACCACTGTTCTGAAACCTTAGTCATGTCATTGAAACCTTGCTGAGATCTGTAAAATAAAAGGAGGGGTCAGCTTATCTCACTGAGGTTCTGTCTCTGTCATTTCAGGAATATCTTATACATGTGTAATTTAAAGGTTATTTAAGGCGCTTGGACCTTTGTATCATGAAATGTACATCTATAAAATGCATACTGCCTATATTTATAGATCAATGACTAATTTAAAATAAAATCACCATTTGACCACTGACCGGGCCAAGAAATAGAATATTCGCAGCTTCCAGAATGCCCACGTGCCCTTCTCCTTGTTCAGTAACCCTTCCTTCTGTAGGTAATGATTCATCTGTCCTCCGTGACAATCATCTCTTTGCTTTCTTTATAGTTTTACTACTTATATATGAATCCCTGAATTATATGTATAGTGTTGCCTGTGTTTGAGCTTTACATGATAAAATCACATTGTACATAAGCTTTTGAGGTTTGCTATTTGTTGTTGTGACAGTCCTCCGTGTTGTTGCTTGTGGTTGTCGCTCACTTTCACACTCACGGAATGCATATGCTTCTATTGATTTATCATTCTGTTGGTGGTGGATGTGGGGTCGATTCTGTCAGGATCTGTTATGGAGCTGGTGTTGGATCGTTTTGTGTGTGTCTTCACTGGAATACACAGAGACACACTGTTTGCCAGCGTCCTTACACTTACTCACCAGCAATCTGAGAGCACTCCCATTGTCACACATTTGCCAGTACTTTGTATCTTCAGACTTTGTAATATTTGCCAATTCAAACAGGTTTTTGGAAAAGCGTGAATCACTGAATTTTGTTTCTAACCACAGCATGTCTGATCCCAGTGAAGCAATCTCCTGTGAACAAGAAAATCATCATCATTTTAGAGAATTTGGAAAAATCTTCCTTGTCTGAGTTATTGGGGGACTTTTTGGCACCTCTGGAGAATCGCAGCCCTGAAAGCCCCTGTACTTTTCAAAAAGGTAAAGAGTGGCCAGACAAGACCATGCTAAGCAGCAAGCCCCCGGGACCCTTCTGTCCTTCCTGTTCCCCCAAGTCCACGTGACACTTGACACTCATCTCTCTCTGACTTATTTTCACTTGGATTTGTCCTGTGTTGTGGCTTGCTGAGCTTGGACTGTTGCTTCTTGTCTGTTTTAGGAAACGGAATGTCGGGATGTTACTACTTTCACGAGCACTGCTTCCTGATGGGCACCGTGGCCAAGGCGTGCCTGCAGGGCTCTGACCTGCTAGTGCAGCAGCATTTCCGCTGGGTGCAGCTGCGGTGGGACGGTGAGCCCATGCAGAGCCTGCTGCCCAGGTTCCTAAGAAGGAGAGCTGTGAATAAGGTAACCACCCGCGGCTGCGGCCTGGTGCTGGGAGCGGGGCTGTGGTGTCCGGAGACCTGGGCCCAGCTCTGCCATTTATTTACTAACTGTGAGGCCTTGGGCAGGGGCAATTTTTGGATATTCAAAGGTTAAATAAGATAACACATGTAAAACCTATAACAGTGTCTCAACAGACTGTCAGTAATGTAAAACCCGTAACAGTTTCTGGACTATAGTAAGTTTTTTAAAAAAAGCAAATATGTTTTACTGTGATGAACTGTTCTTAAAGAGTTTCACCAAGTTCTAAATGCTGTAGGAAGCTAGACAGAAAATTAATCACCCTTCTTAAGGAAGAGCCATTGCTTTCCTGGGGACTTCAGGACATAAGCCATCCGCTTAAGCTCCTTTTAACATACGGCTGTCACACTGGCTGTAGTAAATATCGAAAAGTCACATGAAAAATTAGAATTCTGTATCTTTTGACGCATTTTTAAGAGTAGCACTAACTTTCATTGATTCTTAAGAATAATAAAATAGATATTCTATATCCTCCCAAATAAAAAGTTAACTTAAGGCTGACCGAATCAAGTACATTACTATTTAATGTAATATTCTTAATTTGAACCAGTAGCTGAGTGTGATGGTGGACTTGAAGTAGAGTTTGATTTCGCGTGATTTTTACATTTAATCCTGCACAATGGGTCCACCATCAGCCCAGTACAGTAGTACCTCAGTTTTCGAAAGCCTCCGTTGACGAACATTTCAGTTACGAATGCCATGAATTTTATGGATCTATGGTATCATTAGATAGTAAATTCATGCTAAATTTGCAGTTTTGGGGGTTGATTTCTAAAGTCTGGAACGGATTCTTCCATTTTGCATTACTTTCTACGGGGACACTGTGCCTCGGTTTTCGAACGTTTCAGAACTCGAACCGTCTTCCAGAATGGATTACATTTGAAAACCGAGGTATTGCTGTATTTTAAGCTGTAAATAACATGATACTCCACTGTTCACTGCTTTACTCAAATGGGCTTTTCCCCTTCACGTAACCAAAAGGCGTTTGCTCAGCCCCTCCGCCATGTCAGGTCCAGGTCTGGGGGAGTCTCTCCACCTTCCCTTAAGACTGCGGGATGTCAGGCACCACACATTCACACAAACATGTTCGAAAGCAGGAAGCAGGTGCTGCGGGGGATACAGCTTTGGCAGTCTCCTGCTCAGGGAGGAAAGCATCTTTTTCTGAGGCTCCCAGAGCAGAAGCCGTCCTCTTCGTGTTTTATGAACCGGAACTGGTTTCATGCCCATCCCTCCACCCCAGACTGTGGCCAGCCCAGCTGTCCAAGGTCAAAGGTCTCCAATTGTAGAGTATGTGAGTGCACATGCGCTTGTGGTGGGGGGCAGGGGAGGCAGTTGGAGGGTGGAGTGTGGCTCAGACTGAGTTTGGTTCTCACTGAACAGTGCTGGCTCTCCTGTTGAATTAGTATCCAAAAGTTGTAATTTAATCAGAGAAATCTTCTGCCCCAAGCTATGTTAAAGTCAGTGGGGCGTCATAAATTTATGCTTTTGACCAAAGCATGGCCCTTGTGTGACCTCAGCCAGTAGAAAAAAAGGTGAGGTAAAGACAATCATAGGTCTGTAGCTTTTCAAATTACTAATACTTCCATTAACTTCGTTATTAATATTTAAATTACTTTGCCAAAAACAAAATATCACATAAATAATGGCCAGATACCATTTTCTTTTCTTAAAGACTATTTTTCAGAGTAGCTTTAGGTTTACAATGAGATTGAAAGGAAGATAGAGATTTCCCGTATGCCCCTCCCCCACACAGGCTTAGCCTCCCCCATTACCATTGTCACTCATCAGAGTGGGACATATGTTACAAGGATGAACTGACGTTTACACATTAATCACCCAAAGTCCGTAGTTCACCTAAGAAAGAATAGGGAATGCAGCATAGATTTGTGTCATCCTTGCAGAGGAGCCATGCTGGTCTTTGGAAGGTACCAGGCTTGTTCTATAGATGGGGCACGATTTCAGGTGAAGTGGACCTCCCCTCTCCCACTCTCTCTGGTAAACAAAGTTTGAAAAAGATTGGTTTTACTTATTTGCAAAGGAGAGTTCCAAGCTTGAAGTTCTCCTCTCCATTGTGTTTGGGAATGAGGATGTGGGGTGTGCTGTGAAGAACAGAAAGGGCAGTAAAGGATAATGCATTTCATTCACCGAGAACCACTTCAAGTGGGTTAACAGAAGGGACTCCTGGGGTACGTGTATGACGGGAATTAATGACCTCTGCAGATGGCAGGAATCTTGGAACTGCAGAACAGAACCAAGTCTTTGGGGCACTGAGCAGAGCACTGGCCCTTGATCTTAATTTCTTCTTCCAATCCTTAAAGGGACGTAAGTAAACAGAACTTTAAGGGCAATACCAGGCTTCCTACTAGTATTTTTTAAATATAATTTTATTGGTAGAAAATAAATATTCAACCACCATTGTAATACATGATCTCATTCTTGCTGGAAAAATATCAGAGAAAGTAAAAGAAATATGATTGTTCTTTTTAAGAGAAGGGAAATATGATAACAGATCCCAAAGCCATGTATAATACTCATATTTTAACAGAGCTGCTGGTAACACTGAGACACTCTTTCATTTTTACTTCACCAAATAATATCCCTTCTTGTAGGACATACCGACATTTGCAGATTGTCCCCACTTTAATATCATAATTACTTGGTAAAGCAAAGATTGATGTGAATCTCGTTTCTTATAAATGCAGAGTTAATTGCAATATTTGACTTCTAAATGGTTGAGGGCTATTTCTTCTCATGGTAAATAAATCTTTGTCTTTTCTGAACCCTCTGTACTCCAAAAAGGGACTTCATTTTATAAAATACAATTCTAAAATGAATTGCTGTCATCAAACCATGTGTGTTATACAGTATTTAACATTTGCACATTTTAAAATTTGAAAACAAATTTCTTCATGCCGGTGGAGCTCTGTACATTTTGATGAAATTGGCATTTTATCTGAGACCTTCCTTGTAGAAAAATTAAAATTAATATAAGGTGAACATGACACATGGTGCCATGTACCATCTTATCACCCCAAATATTCAAATATTTAATGTCATTTTTTTATTTCATTCAAAATCAGTTTATGAACAAGGCCCTGTGAGGACCATTGTATGCATGTGAACAATGATTTCTTCCAGAACTGATGTTTCAGAATTCATCTAAGGTTTCTATTTAGTCTCCTTAGCACTCTGTTGTGTCTGAACCCTTTCTTTTCATGTAACAAGCTGCAGACGTGTGCTAACACTCATGAGAGTGTGTGTTATTACAGCTATCCCTCCTTCACCCCAAGGGATGATAAAATCAAATGCCACCCTATTTTATTTTATAGTTTTAAATGTTTATATGTGTAATTTTGGACTGTTAAAAACAAAAGGGGAAGAAAGCACTGTTCTAAATCAAGCCCCCTTGTTCCGCCTCCCTGTCTCTCTAGTTCAGAGGTCAGGTGCCCTCTCCCTGTGATCCCGTGTGCAAAGCAGTCGACTGGGCTGCAGCCGTCTGGCGCCAGCTCAACTCCTGCCTCACCCGCCTTGGCACACCTGAAGCACTTCTGGGGCCAAAGTACTTCCTGTCGTGTCCTGTCGTCCCAGGGCATGCCCAAGTGACGGTGAAGTAAGTGTCGCTTCTTATTTAAAATAGAGCCATGGCCAGTTTGGGGCATGTGGCAGTGAGAATGCTGAAGGGGCTACCTCATGCCCCCTCCTGTCGTCAATGTGGAATATTAGACCTCTGTGTTCCTGTCAGAGGGCAATGTGCCCCGCCTGTTGGGTAGCTCCTAAGGGAACTGTTTTTACTAAGAACTAGATAGCAGTTTCCTCTGCTATAAAAGCCTCATCAAAGTCTAGTGCGACATGCTGTGCAGTGTCTCCTGGCGAAGGCCCACGTGAGAAATTCAGTCAAGTGACCTGTCACCAAACAAAACCAAAATCTTACGTTCCGCCAATGAATTAAAAATATTTCTCCATTATTAACGAGACTTATGTACTTGCTATGTTTTCCTTTGTAGCAGTTTATGAGAACAGACATGTAAACAGTAAGGTTAATGAAATAGAAAATCAGGAGGAAATTGAAAGGAGGAAAACAATCTGTCACAATCCAGCTTAGTAAGGGTTTTGTGATTAACTGTTAGCTTCGATTCTGCAGTTTGTGGCATCTTGGGCAGAAATCCATTTTGGTAAGCAGGGGATGCAAATAATATATCTTCTCTATTGTAAGACAAACTGTTAATTTAATAACAGCTGATTGAGGGGAAGGAAGAATTACTATGTTAAAATATGCACAGCATTTTCTTGCTATAGAGCAGAAACACATTTATTCATGTAATTAGCCCTTCTTTATCATCATTGTTATCATTAAATTTAAGCCTTTTCACACCCAGAGTCTCAGGCATCTTAGGAGCCAATTTTGGCCTTTCCTATCCGGAGCACAGTCATTGTCAAGAACTCTAAGATTTTTACCCTCTTTGCAAGCTGACAAGTGAGCCTGCCACAGGTCCAGGTGCTGGGTCAGCAGCCAAGGACCGAGTATGCCCCGCACAGCCGCAGCCCAAGCTTCAAATTCGCATTGGTTCCCTTAGCTCCTCGGGTCGCTGGGGAAATGCCCAGCGACCCAGGTGGATCAGGCTTTGATCACAGCTGTGTAACTCTGAGCTTGGGTATCCCCAGGCTTCTAAAGAGGGTGCTGTCGGGTCTGCTCCCCCTTTGCTGTGGAAGAGACATTACTTTCACTCTCCTGGTCAGGAAACACATCTGCACTCTGCTCCAGGAGACACTGTCTCTATCTACCTAGGCTGCTTGCTCTCTCCTAACAGCCTTGCAAAGTTAGTTCAGAACAAAAGCTGACTTAAGATGTACAGAATGTCATGGAGAATTGTCTCCCACCAGCCATATTAAGGAACTGTTTTTTAAAAAACAAACAAACAAAAAAACAATGCTCACCATCTTGACCCCTTTGGCACTTTTAGAAGTAACTGTGCAAGTGGCTCCTGTTGTAGAATAGTGGATTTTTTTTCTATATTCTCTGTTGTAGTTTTGTGTGTTTTTTTGTTGCTGTTTTTTTTTTTTTTTTCTTGAATTACGTATCACTAGACAGAAACAGAGAAGCTTACAACAGATAGATGCTTGACACCTGGGTAAAAGTTTTAACAGTCTTGAAAGGTTTATGCCACTGATAGCTTTGAAACTTTCCCATTCTGGGAGATGTGGTCTTGTCTCTGTAGCCTTTAATCTCATTAACTGTTTTTTAATGCTACAACAAAATGTAATCTTTTTTAAAGGAATTTTGATTGGTACAGTATACTCCAAACTTGAGTAGAAGTCCTGCTGCTACAGCTGTGAATGCAGAGGTCCGGCTGAGGCAACAGCTGGTTTACCTGTCCATTTCTGCATGGCTGAGCCCTCCCCTGTGGACACTGAGCCTTGGGGCAGGCATATTTAATTTGCCAGTGATTGTTAGAGGTATCCCAGTTCCAGAAATGTTAAAATATATGTGTGTGTTATTAAGGAAATGTGGTAAATAAGTTCAGGCTATTTAGACACAGACTTTCAGGAAATCTATTTTCCAGACTCCTGTCTGTAAATTTACCTCCTTTCCATGTATTTTATTCATGTGCTCATCCAACACACACTCAAACATTGATTCCTGCTCTCAAGGATCTTATAAAGTAAAAGAAGAGGGACATGCAAGCAGTCAGTTTCATTTGAAATACGTTGTATTTTTGAGGAAAAGTCAAACGACTTTGGGGTTCGATAATGTCACTTGTTCCAAAACTCCCCAAGAAAGGTAGCATATCTATAGAAACACGTTTTTCCCACGGTCTTCAGACTGTCCTTTGTAGAATGGTACATAATTTGTGAGAGGCCTGGTCCTAACCATGTGCTCACCCCTCTCTTGCAAGGTGGATGTGTAAGCTGTGGAACGCTGTCATTGCACCCAGAGTTCAAGAAGCAATTTTGTCAAGAGCCTCTGTGAAAAGACACGCTGGCCTTGCACAAACAACTGCGAAGAAAACCCCTAGCCAAGGACAGCAGGCTGTGGTTAAGGCAGCTCTCAGCATATTGCTCAATAAAGCTGTCCTGCATGGCTGTCCCCTCCCGAGAGCAGGTATGTGGGTTCCCTCTGGGTGGAGAGAAAAGCCAAGTGTGCACACAACACCTGTGTGGATTTGTTATTAGGGAACTCTTTCTTCTCTCTTTATAACTACAGAAATTATGTCCACGTCAGTGGACATTGCACACCATTGCTCTAGAATTGTCTCTGTTTTTTCATTTTGGGCTCAGTTTAAATTTTAGACCTCCAAGGAAAGTTTTCTTGTTCACAAAGCTCTTGCTTGGGTATGAAGCACGCCTGTGATTTTGAAGAGTATTTCTTTGAGAATTGGAAGTATATTTTGCTTTATTCTATGAAACTGCATTATCACTGCCTATTTTCTGGCAACGTGTGGTGTGTGTTGTTTCAGAGCTAGACCAGCATACAGCTGATTTCAAAGGAGGAAGTTTCCCTTTATCCATAGTTTCAAGTTACAACTGTTGTAGCAAGAAGAAAGGAGAGAATGGTGCCTGGCGAAAGGTGAGCACGAGTCCTCGCAAAAAGTCTGGCCATTTCTCTTCACCCACCTGGAGTAAGCCGGACCTGAGTGAGGAAGGTAAGAGGGGCGGGCACTCAGGATCTGGTTTCTGAACTCAGATGTGCTTTTATTTTTATTACTATGTGTTCAACAGAATTATTAGTATTTCAAAGAACATTTTCATGGAATAAAATATATGTAGTAGGTACATTTACAAAAATATTTGGGAGTACCCACCTGAAAAATAATCTTTCATACTAGAATTCTAAACTATATCTTTACCATGTCAAATCATTTTTATTAAATTTTTGGGGTGTCCACAATTAAATTTACATAACACAATAATTGCACTTTGGCATATCTTAGTGCAATTTATGTGTCCCCCCTAAGCCAACCTTGAATTTTTAAAAGTATGTGTACAGACAGATTTGATACCAGTTAAAGCCTTTAAAAGTAAGTCAGTTTTACATATTTCTTTTTCATGTGCGGTGTATACCGTGTGCCAGGTTCTATTCTAGGCAATGGGAATAGAGCAGGGGAAACAGCAACAATCCCTGCCCTCAGAGAGTCCCCATTCTAATAGAGCATTAAACAGATTCTGTATAACGAGACATCATTTGTAAAAAAAGAAATGTGTAAGTTTTCATTCTAACGAAGAAGACAACACACCTGTCTCTGGTGTTAGACCTATTTCTTTTGATTTTGATAACAGGACAATCAATTATACAAATTATAAATGTCCTCCTTAACGGAAATCCATTTTTGAGTAAGAATGAACATATTCCAACCTCACATGCATTTGGAATTTCTGATCTGATGCATGTAATTAATTTTATGTCTTAAGGAGCCACCTCCAGCGCTTTCTGTGTTGTGTAATTTTATGCCAACTTCACAGCAGTGGGGTTGCTACATAAGAGAATATAATGCCTAAAATTTTAAAACATAAGAAAATGCTATTGTTCATAAATATGTTTTCATACTTTAGCTTGTATTTTGTCGACTAATAAAAATGTAATGTGGTTTATAACCATATTAATTCATTTATAACCATATTAATTCATGCTAGAGTTTTGTAACAACCCCAAGTGTGTGTTAGTAAATTGTGACCACTTTTTTAAATGACTGAATGGAGAGTCAGTGAATGAAATGAGAGTTTTACTTATACTTTTTAAAGATAAGTGTTATGTATTTGCAGTAGGACGTATTCTGATCCCACTATCTTGTTATTACTTCCCAAAGTTAGAGTGTTTGATTCAAAGAATAAAGTCATTAGCTCCCCAGTTTAGCATAGAGACTCCCCAGATAACTGTCTGTAGCAAGAATTACATCCCCCACTTGTTTGTCCCTTTATAGTATGCAAAGGTAGTCTCAGATGAGAACTGTTATCTTCATTGACAGATAACAAAATGAATTTCAGAAACCCCTGGCTACCTGCTCCAAATCCCCACTCCTGGAAACATGCGATTCTGCCATCCATGTTTTTGTTTCTTGCAATTCCAATGGTGTCTTCTTCAGTCCATGTCACTCTAATCCTGTGACACATGTAATAATCCATGAGAACTCAGATGAGTGGACACCCATCCAGGCTGTTCGCTATCATTTCCAAGTTCACCTAAACAATAATCATTGTCAATGTATATATTTCAGAGTTGACAAACAAAATTAATAAAATGAATATAAATTTCAAGCAATATTATGAAAATAAATCTATATGTAAATAACTCAGAAAACTGAATTTTATAAATGATTTTAAATTTATATTTTAAATTTCATAGTTTTGAGCTATTTGATATAATATCAATATTATGACATTCCTTGAAACATGAAACCTTATTTGAAAAATTAATAAAATTGTGTGCATCCATAGTTTACACAGACTTCAACGTAAAGATTTATAAAATCTAAAAACGAATGTTACAAAGTAAAATTCATGAATCTTGAATTTTAACCACACTTCATGGTTAGGTGAATGAACCACTGATTAAGAACCAAAGATTGACATACCGCTCTAGTTATGTTTTTTTATAACAGTAAATTATTTTCCCAATAATTGTGTTTGAGGTAGGATTATAAAAATGTTTGGGTTGATTTGCGGTTTTTTTTGACAGCATTGTTAAAAAAATGTATCAGAATAGGAACCTCTATGCAGATCACTGTGGAAGGTCATAAACTCTGGTAGGGACATAGCATCTTTCCTCCCTGACCTCATACAGAAACGCATGATGTCAGGCCATCGGTTCCTGGGTCACTGGACCCAAGCCCAGGAACTTTCAGAAATAGGAGAAGCCACTGGTCAGTGCTTTCTGACAATGACAAAGGATGGGTAGATAAAATAGTACAGAGATTGTCTCTGTGATCAGTCTTCAATAAGGGTATACTAAATTCAGTTTATTTTTCAAAATCATTCTTTAGGGAGAATTTGTGCTAGCAATATTCATACAATTTTAGAATTCACTCAGAGGCAACTAAATGTTTTAATGAGCTTATAAAACTTAGTGTGTATTATAAAAACAGACATTATTTTTTTGAGTCTGAAATGCTTATAATTGTTTTCTCAAATGTTTTTTACTATAACCCAGAGTGAGAAATATATTTTATTTCATGACCAGTACATACAAACCTATGCATTTGTGTGTATATATAACCGATACAAATCAATATATTTACTGTAAGCAAGCAATCCAGTATTTTATATTCTGTATCTTTTTTGTATACTGTTCATATTTTCCACTCTTTAGTATGCAAAGCAACTAAAAGATAAATCTCTGTAAGTGCACTACTGATGCTACCCACACAGTCTGGGGGCCACACACACTGTGATACGAGGTCTGACAATTGAGTTTGTGAACTTGCCACCGTGCGCTCACATGGGCAGCACTGTACAAATGGCTCGGTAAGGTCTCATAACCTCCGTTCATCACTGTCTCACCGCTGTGTTCGTGCCGACATATGTCAGTGTGTTGCTGAGAGGTGTTCGTTATTGTTGTTGCGTGTTTTTGTGTGCCATCACGAGAATGTCTGAGCTTGAATTAGACGAATGAACAAATATTAAATTTCTTGTTAAAGTCGGCAAGAATGGGAGTCAAATCAGGAACATGTTAGTCCAAGTTTATGGGGAGAATGCCATAAAGAAAATGGCAGTGTACAAATGCATCACTGATGAAGAGAGGTCAGGGTGGTCAGTAATGAGCAGAACTGATGAAAGGATTGCAAAAATTGGTCGAATTGTGCATCAAAATCATCGGCTGGCTGTGAGAAGCATAGCAGACCAAGTAAGCATTGATAGAGAAACAGTTAGGAAAATCTTAACTGAAAATCTTGGCATGAGAAAGGTGTGTGCACAAATGGTCCTGAAGGAGCTCACCAATGAACAAAAGCAAAGGAGTCGAGAAAGTTTGCCAAGACCTTATGGAGAGGCAAGATGATGTTTGGGGCTATGTTATCACTGGTGATGAAACACGGGTGTACCAATACAACCCTGAAACAAA
Source organism: Rhinolophus sinicus (assembly GCF_057876585.1). NCBI lineage: Eukaryota > Metazoa > Chordata > Mammalia > Chiroptera > Rhinolophidae > Rhinolophus > Rhinolophus sinicus. The sequence continues at coordinate 25,353,707 of NC_142508.1, forward strand.
GCAGCGAAGAGCACAATGGAAGTCAGCCAATTCTCCACAACCAAAAAATTCCGTCAGTCCAAATCAAGAATCAAAACGATGTTGCTAACCTTTTTTGATATCAGAGGGATATTCTTTTTAAATTTGTACCAACTGGACAAACAGTTAACCAAGTTTACTCTCTGGAAGTGCTGAAAAGGCTGCGTGAGAAAGTTAGACGACCTGAACTGTTTGCCAACAATTCACGGCTCTTGCATCACGACAATGAACCAGCTCACACGGCACTGTCTGTGAGGGAATTTTTAGCCAGTAAACAAATGACTGTATTGGAACACCCTCCCTACTCACCTGATCTGGCCCCCAATGACTTCTTTTTTTACCTGAAGATAAAGGAAATACTGAAAGGAAGACATTTTGATGGCATTCAGGACATCAAGGGTAATACAATGACAGCTCTGATGGCTATTCCAGAAAAAGAGTTCCAGAACTGCTTTGAAGGGTGGACAAAGCGCTGGTGTCGGTGCATAGCTTCCCAAGGGGAGTACTTCAAAGGTGACCATAGTGATACTCAGCAATGAGGTATGTAGCACTTTTTCTAGGATGAGTTCGCAAACTTCATTGTCTGACCTCGTACAGTATGGGGGCCACACACACTGATACAGTATGGGGGCCACACTTCAAACACACATGGTCAGTGCTAGAAGGCAACGATAGAGGAAGGCAGATGGTAAATTCCTCTAAGATTATTTGAGAACAAAAGCTTAGGATATGGGGGCTTGAGAAGAGGGGCCATTGATAGAAGAAAAATTCAGGATCCTGAAGTGAGCCTCAGGTGGTGTTAGTTATACTGACTTCTGTTAACTAACAGAAGGGACCCCTGCACACACACAATGGCCATGTAGGAAGCTACGGCCAGAGCCACTGCCCCAAGGAAAAACCCCTCAAGAGATGGATTCAGTCCAAAAACTATATGAAAGGGCAACAGAGCCCATAGTCTGTTTCTTTTAAATACAGAGTTCAAGGTGCACAGGACGATGATTTATTCTATTGAAATGGTTATATTTTTACTTAAACAGGTATCAGAAATACGACTACATCACAGCCGAATTGTAACAGGAATGCTTCTCTGTCAAAACAAAAGTAAGTTTCCCGTTCAGATTAACTGGGAGCAAAGAATACATGTTCTCATTATTATTTATGTAACTATTATACTGTTGATATAATTTTTTAAAAAGCCATAGAGGTCACGCCAATGCTAGTGTTAAACTGAAATCAAATAAATGAATGAAACTAAAAAAAAGTTCCTTAAGCTTAACATAAAGCCCATTTTTCTTTTAGTTTGTTGAAAAGGTTTTTAGTTTGTTGAAAAAGTTAGAAATATTGGCTTCATTTTTTTTATCAAACTTTATTATTATTACTACATTTGACCCAAAGATATTATAAAACCCTGCATTTGTGCATTTTAAAGAAGATTTAGATGACTGATTTTTTTAATGCTAGATTTCAGAAACACACCATGACATTTGTTTTTAGATGCTAAATGTTTAAAGTGATAATTTTATTTATTTTCTTATGTTGCTCTTAGGGAATTGTTGATTATTTCAGCTTATAAATTTTGAGGTATAAAGAATGATTTGGTTAATCATTGACTAGAAATGTTCGAGCAGTTTGCAAATAGCTCCCCACTGTAGCCTAGTAAATTGTGTGCCCTGTCACTTGGCAGGTAACATTTAGGCCCCTCTCCCCTGGTTCACAGAATTACAGGAGCAGAGAAGGTGGAGAGAGAAGGGAGATAAAGCAAAGTGCGTCATGTGCCTCTTTCTGACAGCGCCACCACTACATCCATTATGCACAACAGCCTATGTAATTTTCCCAGTGACTGTAATGCAGGTATAAGGAATACAGCCCAGAGACTGAGGTGTTAAGGAGGCAAAAAACAAACAAACAAACAAACAAACAAACCGGAGCCATGTCCGTATTGCTAGTAAGTGTTAGAGCCCAGTCTGAAATTCATATTTGTTCCATAGTATCACACTGCCCCCTACATACAGTGTTTAGTGTCTTAGTTTTAGCTAGCCTTGGAGACAGAGAAGAAAAGGGAAGAAAGAGTAAGGAGCCTGAAATGTTATAAGTCAAAGCGGATTTATTTGTGAATAAAATTGTATTCTATTGAGAATTTTGAGTGGGAGTTATCAAAATCCTATGAGAGTGGGTTGTTGTGTTAAATGACATTTTGAACTTCTTTAAAGGGTTTTAAAAACAATTTCTGTACCCCACACCAAATCCCAAAACAAGGTACAGTGTCTAGATTTCCATATTGGGAATTGGACTGTGGCTTTCACTTTGAAAAACTCTGTTCTGAACGTTGTGTTAGGTCTTTAGAGAATGATCTATCATCGACATTGACCTTGGATCAAAGACTCTATCTGGGTTCGGACGATGAAGCTGACCTTATCAAGGAACTTCAGAGTATGTGCTCCAGCAAATCCGAATCTGATATAAGCAAGGTAAGCAGTGCAAATGGGGAGGATGTGAAATGGCTCCACCCAGCAGTGGAGAGACTTCTTGGAGACCTACTGTCTCACTTGTTCCCTGAAAGAAGTCCCTATGGAATAGTATGGTTAATATTCCAGCTCAGAATAACCCTTACCTTACTTAGAAAAGCTGTTTCTTCCAAAATATCATTTATATAATAAGGGAGCTCTATTTAAGCACAGCTTGCTTTTCCAGACTCCTTTGGAAAAGCTGAAGTTAAAATTGCATATGTTAATCGTATTAGCACAAATCACACCAACACATTCAGGCAGCATTTGTATAAGCCTCAATTTAAGTTTCCTTTTTTACTTTTCATATTCCTAACTTGGGCACGTGAGTCTTCAGTCAGTGAGAGCATCGCAGCAGACTCATGATACATAGAAAGCAACAGCAACCACTTTCCTTACAGGTTAGAAAAGTAACTGGCCTGTATAATGCAGATATGGTCATAGTCTGCATGCTGTGAAAATCGAGATCCAAATACGGAAATCAGGGACCCCAAATCTCAAAGACAGCATTAACAGAATCAAGTTCAACCTCTTCGGCACTCTGATACCTGCAGCAAATTGGACCAGACGTCCTTGATAAATAGATGCCTTTTACTTGAAAGGGAGTGTAAGAAGGTAGTTATAAGTTGTGTAAACTCCACTGACAGACTCAACGTTTGATGGTTCGTAATCTCTAGGACAAAGCAGAATTGATTGTCTTATTTAACCTTGCTGGAAATGAACTGATACTTATTATCCACTGGAAAAATAAGGTAATGATTAAAATTTTGCAATTTTTATTTTTATTTCCTTTTCTTGCCAAGTGATTTTTTTTTTTCCTATAGGGCTCATCTTCTTTTGACCTTTTTATTTTGTTGTTGTTTTTAATTTTTTTTTATTTTATTGGGGAACAGTGCGTTTTTCCAGGGCCCATCAGCTCCAAGTTGTTGTCTTTCAATCTAGTTATGGAGCTCAGCTCCAAGTCCAATTGCCATTTTCAATCTTTAGTTGCAGGGGGTGTAGCTCACCATCCCATGCGGGAATTGAACTGACAACCTTGTGTTGAGAGCTTGCACTCTAACCAGTTGAGCCAACCAATTGCCCCTCCAGAAGCTCAGTGGCAGCTCGTTGTCTTCAATCTAGTTGTGGAGGGCACAGCTCACTGGCCCATGTGGGAATCGAACCAGCAGCCCTGTTGTTCAGAGCTCTCGCTGAACTGAGCCATCTAGCCACCCCCTTTTGACCTATTTTAAATAGACTCCCTTAGAGACTTTCTCAAGCATTTGCTGTTAGTTCACCTGAAGGCCTCAAGTCTGACAGGTGAACATGACAGGATGAACGATACATTCGATATTCTGTGGAGCTCCTGCAGGCCAGGGAAGAAGAGAAAAGAGAACGCTTCTGCTGAGGGTTTTCCCGTGCCCTGAAGTTCTGCCTTCTGTGAGTCACTGCATAACTGTGAAAACATGACTTGATGGATTGTATATTTTCCAGATTGCTGATTCCAGGGATGATTTAAGGAGGTTTGATAGTTCAAGAAACAACCCTACATTTTCAGCAACTGTTAATAATCTAAGAATGCCAGTGTCAGAGAAGGTAAGTGCCCATTTCCCCCCTGAAATGGGACAAAGACGGTTTGCTTTGGAATTGACTTCCCAAGTCTTCTTTCAGTGTGAATCACAAAGTTATTTTTAAACCACAGCTGTGAAGTGAGAAATAGGACAAAATTTGTAAATGTGTTCATTAGTTAATCAAGGTTAGAGAGATTACTGTTTGGATTATAGCTTGAAAGAATGACACAGAAAAGCATTACTTGTTTTCCTTCTATTTGATACCGAAAATTTTATTCCAAAATTTGGGTTTCTTTTGAAAAGGTCTTCATTTATTTTCATTTATGTATGCCAAGACTGGAAATAATGTAACGTCTGTCTTCTTGGTTATTCCACTTTAAAATGTATTGTTTTTCATTTGAGATTTCCTGCATCTGGGAATCAATTACAGCAAAGGGCTGAGTGAAGTGATAACATAAAGATCTTTTATATGTTAAAAAAAATCTCATTTTTAGGTTAGTTTCTTAACTTGCCTAAGCATGCATTACGTTTCAGTGACAGATTTTCCTTTAAAATCAAGTCAGAATGTCAAATAAAAGAGCCAAGGTTCTAAAAGACTTCGTCATTAACCTCTTGAAATAACCTCTAGGACTGGTTAATAAGTGCCAAGAGATGGCCCAGCCTGGTACTCCTCGGTGAGCAGAAACAATAAAACTACTTCTTACCCAGTAGTTATTCTGTGAGGATGCAGATTTCATACAGGCATTTAGTAATGTATGGTTTGTTCACTAAGCCATGTCAGCTGTTGGTCACACATTGTTCTCATCCACCCCTGTGGGGCTTACAAAGCCAGGTCACCAGGTGACCTGGGGGAGCACAGAGAGAAAAATTCCAAAGTGAGTGTGGTGAGGTATTAAATTATTAATCCTATCTGATCACCTGACAGCCCCTGCTCTCTCACTGCTTCCTTATGTGTCAGACCTCTTTATAGTTATGTGTGAGCTGTGTGTGTTGCGGGAAGAAGGTGGGGCCCAGGAGGTATTGACAAGGCTGGGTCCCACATAAAAATATATAACCTGAGGATCTGTGAACACGAGCATGACCTTTCTTGCTCATTCCGTCAGATGTCTGCTTTTTGTCTTCAATTGGGAACAGTTTAGAAGCAGACAGTAAAGGCACAATTTGGAGAGCACGTAAGGGAAGGTGACCTGGGGTAACTGCTGAGACTTCCGGCTGGAAAACACTGTTCAGGAGCTGTGCCTGAGCTTTGTCAGAGCACAGTTCTTAGGCCTCCAGGACCACTCTTAGGATTCCCCGTGGGACCGTCAGTAGAAGGGGCCGGGAAGGTCTACCGTGCTTCCCTGAAAATGAGACCTAGCCAGTCAGCTCTAATGTGTCTTTTGGAGCAAAAATTAATATAAGACCCAGTATTATATTATATTATATTATATTATATTTTATTATATTATATTAAGACCCGTTTCTTATTAATTTTGGCCTCAAAAGACATATTAGAACTGATTGTCCGGCTAGGTCTTATTTTGGGGGAAACATGGTAGAAAGAGAGCAGTGGGCCACGCTTTCTCCATAGGGCCAGGTCTCTTTCCTGTATAAAAACGTTGGCTGGTAGTGACTAGCGACCTTTGTTTAAATGTTTAATGGAGACTGTTTTGCACCCCTACTTCTCAGTCATGTGACCATATTGGGTTGTTATAATTAAGTTACTGTCCATAAAATAGTACTGAAAGTGGGTAAGTTCTGGGCAGCGCAGGCCAGCTTTATTTTAAAGGAACCTTTTAAAACATGGGTCCTTTTACACTCTCTGGGCTCCTACAGAAGAACTATGTAGTTGTTTCAATGTGTGATTTGATGTGGGTGTTAGGACAACTGCCTCCTGCTCCGATCTTTCTTCGTCCACTGACCACTTTTACAGGGATTTCCTGCGGCTAGGAGGTGTTTTTCTCAGGAACTGCCAGCAGAGGGCAAAGTAACACTCACTTGACAACCTTCTCAAAGCTTGGCAGGCTCATTCCTTTTCTAGCCTTCTGATAAACTCAGCTAGCATTTCTTGGTGAGATGCCAAGTTTCTTCTGTTATCAGGAAGTAATTCCCTTTAGAAGTAAGAGCTCTCTGGCCTAGTTGAAAGCACTTTCTCCTGTGTGGCCAGAGAGAGGCTTGGCAGCCACCATTATCCATTGTAAGGAGCAGAATGTGTAAATTATCCTTCTCCTCCTCAGCCACACTATAACTCCTTAATGCTCCAACAGTAAGGGAATGTAGTGGGGTTTATTAATTGGATGGCATGTTCACCAGCCTTCTAAAATAAAAAATCAGCAAGAATACACACACATATTTAACACAGCAATAGAAAGAGCAGATACTAATATATATGTATGAGGTCTGACAATTAAGTTCACAAACTCATCCTAGAAGAAGTGCTACATACCTCATTGCTGAATATCACTATGGTCACCTTCAAAGTACTCCCCTTGGGAAGCTATGCACTGACGCCAGCGCCTAGTCCACCCTTCGTACCAATTTTGGAACTCTTTTACTGGAATGGCCATCAGAGCTGTCATTGTATTACCCTTGATGTCCTGAATGTCATCAAAATGTCTTCCTTTCAATATTTCCTTTATCTTCGGGTAAAGAAAGAAGTCATTGGGGGCCAGATCAGGTGAGTAGGGAGGGTGTTCCAATACAGTCATTTGTTTACTGGCTAAAAACTGCCTCACAGACAGGCTAAAACTCCCTCACAGACAGTGCCGTGTGAGCTGGTGCATTGTCGTGATGCAAGATCCATGAATTGTTGGCAAAAAGTTCAGGTCGTCTAACTTCTTCATACAGCCTTTCCAGCACTTCCAAGTAGTAAATTTGGTTCACTGTTTGTCCAGTTGGTATAAATTCCTAATGAATAATCCCTCTGACATCAAAAAAGGTTAGCAACTTCGTTGCAACAAGTTTGCGAACTTAATTGTCAGACCTTCATATATACAGATGGTGCCAAAAAAAATGTATACACATTTTAAGAAAGGAAAAAACTGTATTAATATTGTAATACTCAATATATACTGATAACAAAAGATGAATACAAGTCACATTTGACTCCTCCAAGAGGTGCTCAAAGTGGTTACCATCCACATCCAGACACTTCTGATTACGGCGAACTACTGCTTGAGCAACGCTGACCAAAGTGTCCACTTGTCATTTTTCTGGCACCCCTGGTATGTATGTATATATGTGTGTGTGTATATATATATATATATATATATATATATATGTAGTATATATATATGTGTGTGTATGTATGTATATTATACTATATATAAAATTAGTATCTGTTCTTTTTATTATGTTTTAAATATTCTCATGAAAATGTATATTATTCCCCTAAAGCAAATGTTCTCATCTTTGGTTGCATAATTAAATCCACTTGAAGATTTAAAAAAATTTTTTTTTAACCCGATGCCTCAACCATATCCTTACAGGTTCTGATGTAACTAGTCTGAGGTGCCACCTAGACATGGGGTTTTTAAAGCTCCCGGGCAGCTGGAGCTTAGACCCATGGCTCTAAAACAGCTCTGACCTGTCACCCTCATTCTTTTCCACCCCATTCCCTTCTTTCCAAATGTATCTTTACAGGGGTGATACACCTTCGTGTAACCTTTTGTTATGTGTCATTTATTATTCTCACACCGCACCCCACCCTTGCCCGTGTCTGTCTTTACACTTTCTCCTTTCCATGGAGCCTTCTCCCCTCTTTGGCTGGCAGTCCTATGTGTCCTTAAAGAGCCATCTCCAGTGGCACCTTCCCTACAGTGTTTGCCTTTACTTTCTGCCCCCTGCTTTCCCCTCTGGAGAGCAGAGATTGTAGCATCCTACTAGCTTCCAGCAGATGCTCAGTGTTGAATGAATGAATGAATGAATGAATGAATCAATGAATGAATCAATGAATGAATGAATTGCTCTGATTTAACTGTTTCTTTAAGGCTGTTTATATTGGCAGTGACTTTCTGTACCAACTGGAGGCTGTCTCTGAGCTTCATATGCACAACTACATTGATAATAACCTTACATGTTTCATAGAGAGAACTCTTGGGTTTCAGCTCAGGAAGCCTTAAACACTTTTAACTCTGCTAGTCCCAGGCTCTGGAACTTCTCGGCTTCGGGGAAACATTTTAGAACTTGTGCTTGGCCGCCACCCCGTCAGGAATGTCACCCTTAGCGTCCGTCCCCTGCCTGATTCTCACACTCACGGCCTTGAACTGAATTGCCTGCACTAAGCCAGTGACTTTACAGCTCTCACCAACCTCCCCCGTGTACCCTCACACCTTCAGGGGCTGACTCAGCACCCCATCTCCACACCCAGCCTCAACACCCCTGCCGCATTTTAGCTGTTGGGGGTGCTTCTTGTTACTTCACTTCCTGTGAGCATCCTGCCCCGGAACACAAAGATGCACAGCCACGGCCCCTGGGATGCAGATGAAGGGGTGGGTTAGCAAACAACACACTTTGTGTCGCCTTCCTGTGGGGGCCTTGGCATTGCCCCTGTGGATTTCCAAAGGGATGTCAACAAGCATGGCAACATTATTTGTAGTTACATCCACCTCCACGGCTGACGGATCCCGTATACCTGCTAACTGTCGTCGCTGTGATAATGTGCCACGTCTTCTGAATGCATGTGTGTGTGAATGCTCTGGTGTCTTAGATCAAATAACAAGGTGAGATTGGCCCTACTTGGCCCATGACTAAGTCACATTTTACAGATTGAAGAAGACACCCAGGAGAATCCAAGTGCCAGCTGAGGCCAAACAGTTACTTTCCATTACAAACCATATTAAGCATTTTGCCTGTTAAATTCTAATTTTACATTTTAAATATTTTAAAGGTAAAACTGCTGTTTGGTTGCGTTGTTCTTAAATTTAAAAAGAGGGAAAATAATCAATGTCCACTGCTTCAAAGGCATTGGGAGCAGCTCACTTACTGTGTTTCCCTGAAAGTAAGACCTAGCTGGACAATCAGCTGTAATGCGCCTTTTGGAGCAAAAATTAATATAAGACCTGGCATATATATGATATGATATGGTGTGATATGATATGATATAATACCCGGTATTATATTTATTATATTATATTATATTATATTATATTATATTATATTATATTATATTATATTATATTATATTATATTATATTATTCTATACCATACCCGGTCACTCTGGGACTGTGGGCAGATCACCCTGCCTGTCCAGCTCTCAATTTCCTCTTGAGCAAAATGAGAAACACGGACCAAGTGCTCATAAGAGTTCGGAGACACACACTACAAAAGTGAGGTTTCCAGTGAGTGTGTGGTTTCCAGTGAGGAAGCTCGTGAGCCACCTCCTCACAGAACTGCTGGAGCCTTAAGTCACTGGTGAGCCCATTAGAGCGAGGACCTTCGCTCTCACGCTGTCTGCGAAATGCCAGGCACCCAGTCCAGCACCACGCTGCCCGGTCAATGCTCCAAAGCATTTGTTGATTATTGAGTAATAGTCCAATTTTTAGTTTACGGATCTGCAAGCAGAAGTTAGGTGACTTCCCCAACGTGATACAGCTGATTTGTGCAGCTGCCTACAAGTCGTTGGTCCAATTTGATGATTTCCGTGAAGCTCCTCCCCTGGGTGAGAGATCCCAGACTCTCGGCACTTGAGTCTCTGACTCCTGTGTCTCGCACTTTTGTGACCCCACAAAAGGCCTAATGAAAATCAGGCAGTGAGTCCATAGGAAGTTAATTGTTAGTTTTCCCTCTCCATTGTCTTTTGTGTCTTTTCATGAGAACTTCATTTAGGGAGAAACCTACATGGGTGCTCGGAGGTAGAGAGAGAGAAGAGGAGGAGGAAGAGTTAGGACTGATAACAGAAGTTGGTAACAGTGTCAGATGTGAAAACATTCTTTTCTTTACTCTTGCAGGAGGTCAGTCCTCTCAGCAGCCATCAAACTACCAAATGCAGCGACAGTAAATCCAAGACTGAGTCGGGTGTTTCAAGAGTTAAATCTTTCCTTCCTGTTCCTCAAAGTAGAGCCACCCAGTGTTCCCAGAACACCAAAAGAAGCAGCAGCAGCAGTAATACAAGGCAAATAGAAATAAACAACAACTCAAAAGAAGAGATTTGGAACTTACACAAAAATGAACAAGTAGAAAAACCTAACAAATAGGCCTGCCTACAATATTCTCACTCTTCTGTATATTGCACACAGAAACCAAGGACAACAAGATGTACATACCTTTAAATGAATAAAATGTTTCACTGTAATATAAAGTATGAGTGCGGGACCACTATTCAATTTTTTGTAAAGAATGTATTTATAACCAACATTTTGTTTTTTTGTGTTTTTTTTCAATTCTGTAGGATTGAACTTCAATACCAAGAAATGATGCCAACTTTTCAAGTAGTTTTATAATAGAAATACTGTAATAGTTTTAATCAACATGTTCAGGGGTGTTAAAACAGAACTGCCTGTGTACTGTATATCTATACATATGTACATATGTATATATTTAGGAAAGCCCATGAATCATACTGCATACTACATGTCACAAAATGTGTACAATGTTGGCTTAGATAAAATGCACCATTTTAAATGGGGATCATAATTTTCTGTTCACTCGATGAGGAATGACTACAATGAGGCAATAATTAATCATTTCTAAACAGTTACTTTCCATTAAAAGCCATATTAAGTATTTTGCCTGTTAAATTCTAGTTTTACATTTTAAATATTTTAATGGTTACATTGCTGATTGGTTGCATCACGTATATTTATGCTTATGAGTTTGCATTGTGACTAATATATAAAAGTATATAATGCAATAAAATGTTATCTTTTTTACAAAAGTTTTGTACCTAAGTGGATATAAGAAAGAACTGTGCAAATGCTTCAATAAATTCAGAGTTAACTCCCTCTTCAATTTAATTCTAGTAGCACAACTGATAATAATAAATTGATATTTTCTAGAACTGTTTCTTCTAAAATTACTAATGAGATTACTCTTATACAACTCAAAGTTAAGATGCCTTGACATCAAATAAAATATTGAATTAGTGAAATAATTTTGCTGTAGTTTCTATCTATAGCTGTTAGTACTTTATCCCTGCAACAGAGATTTGTATTCAATTTAGGGACATTCATAAAATGTTTCCTACATGTTGGTATTTCACTAGCTGTTCACAGAAAGACCCGCCCTTGTTAGATGGTTTAAATAAAAATAAAACAAACATCTAAGTGGAGTAGATATCCCCAAAAAGGTTTGATCTACGACCAAGAATCATTTACTTGTCTAAGAGTATTGAAAGCCCTTTCGTGGTCAGGGTTTACACTGAAGTACATACAGGTGCGTTGATACTCTATGAAACTTTACAAGAATGTCTGCAAGTATTTTTTAAAAACAAACTAGTCAAGATTATGCCACAAAGGGTGAAGGAGAGGACGATCTATCCTGGAAGAACTCGGTTCTAACACGTGTCAGCATCCTGCCTGGGCTTTCCCTGTGCAGGGTGAGTCCTCACCTCACATATGGGGAAGTGCAGTGAGATGGGGGGTGGGGCGGTGATCAGAGCAAGGGACAGCATGGGTGAGTGGAAGAGGCGGGAGGAAATAGTCTTAGGCTTGAACACACTGACTCCTTTGAGCAGGAATCAAATTCATGGTGCCCTGGTGATATTTGATACTCAAGTGTTTTTAGAGAAAGACACTAATCTTGGGAACAAAACTGTTCTCAGAACCATAGACCAAGATGCCTAGATTCAGGTGGCTCTGCTGCATATTTCCTCCTGCTTCCATACACCGGCTTAGGTTGCATCAATTGCTGATAGTGAGCAAACACTGTACTTTATATCAGCAGCTTTTCTGAAGATAAAGATCCCATTAGTGTACGAAGGACCAGAGAAAACAAAACCAAATTGGAATACATTATTCAGAGGACCACGCAGCTTTGACTCATCAGTAAAATTCAGCAGGTGGCACTTTTTATAATTGGATGGCAAACTGCAAAATGTCTATAAAGAGGGCATTTAGATCTGGGGCTTTGAACATACAGGTAGAGACTTACTCATGGGTCATTCTATGTGAGCAATGACATAGGAACTAGAGTAATATGTAACACCTGTGCGTGACATTTGAGAGGCGAGATGAGACGCTCCTGCCCCTCTCCTCCTTTCTGAACTGTTAATAAACTGATACATTGGAGCAAATAGAGCACAGGAACTGAAGAAATAAACCTTCTTGTTCTACCCTTGAGTGTTCTGCAACACTGACCTTGTGACACCACTTCCGTGACCCTAGGGTTTTGACTTGGAACAAAAGTAACTTCTAACTCCAGAAATCTTCCTTTCTATAATTTATTGAGTATCTCACTCTCAGATTAGTTTCCCCCCGCCCCTCAGCTGGATACTCAGAGGTGGAATCAGAATCTCTACATTTAGTTAGAAAGAAGTCCGTCAGCTACAACAAAGGAAACGAGGTCCTTCACATTAAGATGCCCCGGGTGCATGGTGTTGGAATGGAGCCGTGAAAGACAACTTACTGAAAGAGAAAGTGAGTGAGGAGAAACAAAGCCAAGGAAAAATGGACCAAAAGCTAGAAAAGTGGAGAAGACAGAGAAGAAACACAGGCTGAAGGCTGCAGTTTTGGCAAGACATCTCATCCGGCTCATCCTGGCTGAGTCCAGTAACTGAGGGGGAAAAAATGTGCCAAATATGTAATACTAACCAAACAGAAGGTACTCTGTTAGCTACTTGAGGGCAAAGGCCATTCGTGCCTTACTCATTTCTTTTCACCTCCAGTTATTAGTGCTGATAAATAGTTGTACTATAATATACATATAAATGTTTGACAAGAACAGATAAATATACGATGATATGATGGTGGTCTCCTAGTCTAATCAGGAACCCCAGTTCAGTCCAGATTCCTCTCAAGAAAAGCTATAAGATTTTACCACCACTGCCACCAAAATAGCTATCTACATGCCTTTCTTGTAAAAATGTAGAACTCCTGGAGTCATTATATGGAGTAGACTGATCATAGAAGAACAAAAACAAAACAAACAAAATAACTGACTGTGGGGTGACCACAACTCCATCATCATCTTTGAGGTGCTAAATACTAATTTATACTTCATCCTGTAAATGCTCATACATTAAGTACCTTTCCTGTTAAACTTGATGTTTATCTGATGAACTTGAAGAGCATTACTGTACCAACTAATCCTTTATATAGTGTTCACAACTCAGCAGTCATGTCAGTCATGAAAGTCTTGTGGTGTTTGTGTGTTTATTTTAGTGAAGCCTACACCCTGTTAAGTTCCATCTCCCCCACTCACTGGAGCATTTGTATTGCCAAGGCATCATTATTTTGTTCTTTCTCACGCCTTCCTTGACTAATGTACTTAAAAACCACTTTCGACTTTTCAAAACTAAGGCCCAGGTTCATGGCAGCATCCAGTACTTTGTGGTAGAACTGAAATGAAATGCCTGCTTTTTAATTTCAAATCAAGCCCCATTTCTTCTTGGGAATAGCCAACCTGTATATTGTAGAGTCTAGCCGTTTAAGGGCCTTTAAAAGAGACACCAACAGACGTATGAGGTCTGACAATTAAGTTCATGAACTTGTTGCAACGATGTAGCTAACCTTTTTTTGATATCAGAGGGATTATTCATTAGGAATTTGTACCAACTTGACAAACAGTTATGTAAGTTTGCTATTTGGAAGTACTGAAAAGACTGCATGAAAAAGTTAGATGAAAACAACCTGAACTCTTCACCAACAATTCATGGCTCCTGCATCACGACAATGCACCAGCTCACACAGCACTGTCTGTGAGGGAGTTTTTAGCCAGTAAACAAATAACTGGATTGGAACACCCTCCCTACTCACCTGATCTGGCCCCCAGTGACTTCTTTCTTTGCCCAAAGATAAAAGAAATATTGAAAGGAAGATATCTTGGTGACATTCAGAACATCAAGGGTAATACAACGACAGCTCCGATGGCCATTCCAGAAAGAGTTGCAAAATTGCTTTGAAGGATGGACTAGGCGCTGCCATCAGTGCATAGCTTCTGAAGGGGAGTACTTTGAAGGTGACTGTAGTGATATTCAGCAATGAGGTATGTAGTACTTTTTCTAGAATGAGTTTGCAAATTTAATTGTCTGACCTCGTATGCTTCAGGGGACACCATTTATTTCGAAGTCCATGTAAATGGTGCCTCCTTTGCATTGTAAAAAAATGTCCACCTGCCCAGAGTACTTGCAGTTCAAATCCAAGCTGAGAAAGAGCCTGCCCTAAATTGAAGAGATGTTGTTTTGAACCCACAGAGGAGGGACGCATCTCTACCAAAGTCAAAAGCCAAGGTATACATGGCAATGACAGCAAATACATACACGTTTTGATCTAAAAATAGTCATAATTACTGATTTTTAGTTGATATGTAAGTCTCAGTAATCTAGGGGGCACTCAGGTATTTCATTTTGATTGAAAACTTGTAAAAATAAAAGGCTTTTATCACCCAAAGTAAGAATCTCTAGTTGAGAAAATGCATGTGCCATACCCAAACATGAAGCATTTTTCCCCTCCCACCCCAAGGTCTTTCCCAGGTCTTCTCAATCACGCCTCGAGCTAGCCCCGCTGCCTAGCTGACTACTAGTCCTGGCACTCATCAAATATCTTAAGACCTTTCTTTTGGGCTCACTCTTTTCTCCAGCTCAATTGTGTACTTCCTAACTTGTCATGATAATTCCTTTTTTTTTTTTTTCAGCAGCATATCAGAAGGATCATTTATGCTAGCAACCTGATTCTGTCTCATTTTTCCTAATTGATCTCTGCTATTTACAAGAATTCATTGTTTCTCTAAGTAATACCAGAAGGGTAGATACAAACATAGGGTACTAGAAGCATCCTATATCCAGTATGGCTTCTTCTAAAAATAGATAAGGATTTGAACTTCTGTGAATAGAACGGAGAGTCCAAAAATGAGTTAGAAACCTTTCACTCTTCTAGACAGTGCTCAGAATCAAAGATAGTACGCAACCTCATGACTCCAGACAGAACTCCATCCGCTGTAGGATGTATCACTATTCAGTGAGTTATTGTATTGATTCTATCAAAGAAAATCAGATGGAACCAGGCCTTTTTTATACCAAAATATCTAGCTGAATTAGAATTTTAGACTAAGAGAAACCTCTGAGGACTTTTAATACAAGTCTGAAATTTTACAGAACGGAGAACCTAGGCCCAGAGAAATTAAGTGATTTGCTTCAGGTAATAAAACAACTTAGTGCAAATTAGACTAAAGCCCAGATTGTATGACTCATGCTGCCACCCTGTTTAATCATGATCTTTCGTTTTTACCTGGCCCGAATCCATCCCCTAAACTACACTGGATTTTCCAGGGGAAACAATTCCTTCCTTTCTCTGTCAAGAGAAGCAGGCAGAGCTGACTCCCTCCCCAGCTGCAAGAGTTGGCATGTGACCCAGGCCGGACCAATCAGAGCCAAAGACACTCAATTCTAGGGCCGTGCTTCAGGTGCAAGTAGAGGCACTCTTCCCACCACCAAGGAAAGATCGTTCATCTGGAGCTGCTGGCAGCCACCTTGTCACCTCAAGGAGCAAGCCTCCTTTCAAATAGAATCAACACAAAAGCAGTTAGAAAGAAGAAGGCTGAGCCTTTATAATAGGGTTTGAACACCTAGATTTGTCAATACCCAAGGAACCCCGGGTTCCCATGAGCCAACAAACTCCCCCTTTCTCTTAAGTCGCTGTGATCAGACTTCTGTCTCCTTGTGACGGGAAGTCCTGAGTAATACAACTTCCTACCACAGCATGCCGTGTATGACAAAGTTTTGTAAGAAGGAAAGAAAGACATTCTGTAATCATAATGCAGATATTTTTTCTTTCTCAATGGTATGCTTTGATATAATGATATACAGTCTTAGAAAACTCTACTTTGTTCCGCCTTAATAGTCTGTTTAGTTATGGGTGCTACGCCAACTGGAGTGCAGAGAACAGGATCCAGTATCTGTCCACAGCAAGTACTGACATGGGAAAATCCAAGCCAGAGAATATATTAAGAAACTATTTTAAACATCTTCCCACAGAACACTCTAAATTTTTTTTACAAACCAATAACTTTGTAGAGACAGGAAGTAAACTAGTGGTTTGTTAGGATGAGGAAATGGAGGGGTTGAGGGAGGTGATAGCTAAAGGGCATGGGGGTTCATTTTGAGGTGATAAAAATGTCTCAAATTGTTTATGGTGATGGTCACACCACGCTGTGAGTATACTAAATCCATTGAATTTTAATGGTTTTAAATGGAAGAATTGTTTAACATCCTGTCTTTATGTGAATTATTTTTCGGTAAAGTTGTTACCAAAACAACAGCAATAACAGCAACAGAAAGTTGCAATCTAAGGATTGTACTATCATGGACCATAAACAAAGTGTTTTCCTTTTCACATGGCAATCGTATTGTAAAACTGTCAATAGGAAAAAAAACCAGAAAGCTAATTCAGGCTTGACTCTAGAAGAGTTGTTCAAAATTTTGTTTGATTATCAGTAGTATAGACAAAAAAAAAATTTCCTGGCTTCATTTTCAATGCCACATCTGCATATTTCTTGCTAAGGTGGTGCTCCTGGCTTTGGGCAGGGTGGGCTCAGTGGCTGTATAGGCCGAGTCTTGGTGGTCTGGATCAGAGAGCAAAGCTGTGACTCTTGTGGATTCTTGTAGCAGAAGATGGCATTTGATCCTGGGTGAGGTCTCCCAGGATCGTTTCGGAGGTGGACAGGTAGGGCTGGCCTGGGACCATCAAGGCTTCTGGGGAAGTACCCTATATCGCTAACGCATGCTCTGGCTACTGTTTAATCCTGCACCTGCTGAGGAGAATGTCTGGAGGTTTGGATGGGTCAGTGCATGTCAATGTCCATGAACTTCATTAGCACCATAGCAGATTCCTCTGACAGATCCCTAACCCAGGCCTGGTCATTGACCAAATGAATTACAAAAGTCTCTAAGAGTGAGGACGAAGGGAAGGGACGTGGAAGAGGATCCAGCTACCAGGGCTTGTGCTATCAGGACGGTCAGGGCTGAACTTGGACATGATCAGTCAGTGTGTTCAGTGGCCTATAAACTGGTCATTTTGAGGTCTTCATCAAACAATCCCTTCATCACATGTTACAGGTGAGGCCAAGGAAGCCTAACAGTAGTCTATTAGCCCAATGTCACAAGCAACCTAGCAGTCATAAGCAATCTTGAGAAATGGTTGAAAATTATGCGAGCTTCCTACAACCAATTAGGTCATCAATTATCCATGTCTTAGAGGCTTTCTCACCAAGGGAGCATGGAAAGTGATCGGCCATGTTTATCCACCTGGGACTTACCTAGTGAAAAGGATGATTGTAAGCACTGTTTGGGGCAGATTTCGATAAGGATTGCAAATCCCGGTTGTAGAGGATCATCAGATCAAAGATGTGATTGCTTCTGTACTGGAGCTCTGAATGGTCTGTATGCAGACCCAGAAAGCCAGACACTCAGCAAATTGTAAGCTAAAAAAAGCAAGAGCCTTAAATCAAAGGAAGACCAGCTCACTTCCCCAGCCCTCAAATAATAAAACAAAGTGCAACGAGAAAGCTTAGAGTTAGAACTATGGAGAATGAAAACAAGAGTGTTAATATGGGTTGGAGAAGAATCTTACATGACAGTTTCTACCACGTCCGAGCAAGGACAGCAAACCCACTCAAGCCCTTTCCATTACTGCTCTAAGGCACTGCCCGGCACATCTTCTTTCCTTTGTGACATGAAGTTTCCAGCCTCTCCTCCACCACTAACACACTCCAATTTCTTTCTTTCTTTTTTTTTTTTTTTAAGTGGCAACAACCCAGTTTCCTACTTGGGAGGAAAAATACATCTTAATAATCATAAAAATAAATACTGTTAATACAAAAGGAATATTAAAATAAATCCATTCTGTGTTCTATTGACCTTAACAACATTTCCTAAAAGAAACTGTTTTGTCCTCTGAAGAACAGACCAAAGGCATCTACAGAATAGGCAGAGATCCAAGCTGAAATCTGTCATCAGAGTTTGCCTCTAAATGGAGTACAAAAATATTAACCTTCAGAAAGGATGCAAAGTCACTAATTATGAAAGATCTCAGCACCGGTTATGTGAGTAAACGTCTTTCTGATGGAAGCCTCTTGGAGGGGCTAACCATATTGGATAAGGGTTCCAGGACATTCATCTCATTCACGACTGCTTACTAGTACCTCTGCATAACATTACGAAGCCCGAAGGGGTCAAGCTTGAAGGGTCTTAAGCATGCTTCCCATGTAGCATTAACAGTCAGGACAATGGGTCTAGACATATGAGCTGATGGACTGTATTAAGCAGATTCTGAAGAACTTAGCAATCGTGTTGCACGATCTCCATCCTGTACAGTAATTTTCCCAGAAAAAGTGGCAAATCATTTTTACTTTATAAGATGGAGGCCCTGACTATATTATGTTACACTTCTTGTATCTTCCAGTAGTTTTTGTGCCATTTACTTGAAAGGCAGAAGAGGGGCTCATTATAGGATTATTACTGAGAATGAAAATTTCATTAAAATAATTTCACATGTTATGAAGAGTTGGCATCTCAATCCTTTGGAAACCAACACAAAGATCCAAGTGAAGAAATGCTATAGACTGAATAGTTGTGTTCTTTCCAGATTTATATGTTGAAATGTTACCTCCAATGTATTGGTATCAGGAGGTAGGGCCACTGGGAGGATTAGGTCATGAGGATGGAGCCCTCATGAATGAAGTTAGTGCCCTTATAAAAGAGAACCCTGATTGCTCCCTTGCCCCTTCTGCCACATGAAGACACAGGGAGAAGACAGCCATCTATGAACCAGCAAGAGCCTCTCACCTGACCCTGATTCTGCTCTTGCCTTGATCTTGGACTTCCAACCCTCCAAAACAGTGAGAAATAAACTTCTGTTGTTTCTGAACTATTTGGTCCATGGTATTTTGGTTATAGAAGCCTGAAAAGACTAAGACAAGAAGAAGCATTTAGGATTAGCTTGTTTACTGGTTACGGTACTTTAGCTAACACAGCATGGCTACCTTCCTCCATCTCCACACCCAGACCTTGATGTGATTACAGACTCATTAGCAGGTAAGAAAACTAAGCAGCAACGAAGACCCTGCACCAACATACCAAGTGTGTGTAGTTTCCTGCCCACAAAGTATCGCCATATAGTGGAGGGAAATGCCTTAGGCATTCGTACAAATAAGGCATTGTGCAAATGTACAAAACATGCAACATGCAGTAGCATTAGTTATGCTTGGGGAGTAGGGGGGAAGTCCCCCAAAGCTTCTGGGGTATATAAACAACATAATTTACCCAGATGTGTTTGAAATTGCACATAAGAGAAAGTAGATTTAAGGCGTGACTGAGCCATTGATTGGCAATCTAGGCACGAGGTGCTCACCATCCAGCCCAGGTTAAGGCCCTGAACAGGAAGATCAGAAAAGCGAGAAGAGGGTTGGTGCCTGGTATATACTAGACATCGAAGATAACAAACCTGTCACAGTTATACCCACTCTAGGAATCCCAGCCAAAGCCACCTCCACAAAGGCTTTCTTGATATACAACTGCCCATCTTTCACTCAGGTGGCTTTTTACCTCTTCAGAAGTCCCATCGACTTTATTTGTGTCTTCTACCCACTACCATAGTCTCTCTTGCATCATAAGTATTGTTGTTATTAAGTGGCACATTCCTCAAGAGCAGAAACTCATCTAATATTTCCCTCTATGCTTTATACATAGCAAATGCTCAATAAATCTCTATATTTTTTCATTTCATTAAATGAAACATAATTTACTAATAACTTAACAAGTCTAAACCTGAGGCAGTCTGGGAACCAGGGGTGGTGGCATCAAGTAAAGGGATCAGTCATAAAACCTACTTTCTCTGTTTTTACTACATCCCTCTGGAGGAGGCCACATTTCAGCCTTGTTAGACCACTGCACACATAGTCATTAGTTTCCATTCTCAGTGAGACTTTGTATGGCACAAAATCCTTTACCGTTTTTCAGTTTGTTATTCCAAACCTTCCTCCCACAATTCCCTTCCCCAATTCTGTTCTGTCTTTTCTCATGCTAACTAGACTAAACCATAATGCTTCTTACTCAAAAGATAAGTGAGGCCACCAGTTAGAAACTCCCTTATCTTCCTGTTTTCCTCGTTTCTTGACATCCAAATACAACCACAGTTGTATCAAAGTTTTACCGTGATAACACACGGCCCAGATTTCCTGACACAGCCCACTGCCGCCCTTAGGGGGCCACACCTGCATCCGATTGGAGGCCAGGCTTCCGACAGGAGTGATGGAGCATTGAAGGGAGACACTGAGAGGCCTGTTCCTATGAGAACTGAGATTTCTTTAACTACAGGCTTTGAACACAGGCCTGGCCAAAACTTCCTTGGAGCTGTGCCACAGCTGAGATGTTATCTGCCTAATCCCCTTTCATCCCCTTTCCTTCACAGGTGTCAGACCTCCACTGAGTTGGGAAGAATTGCCTCACTTTCTCTTGCTCCCTCCTCCTTATCCTTCAGAACTGTTTCCCCCCACAAATCTCTTACACATCTAATCACATCTTGGTGTGTGCTTCTTAGACAACCCAGAGATGAGGGTTTTCCCTTTTTTCCTGTACAATGACCTCAGGACCTCTTTCAATGACCGACTTGATCTGCTTTATCTGCCCTCATTGTGGTTCTTTCCCTTAAGCCAGCACGTAAGTTCCAAAGCTCCCATTAAAAAATAAAAAGGACCACCTGCTAGCAATTGACATCTCTTTCCATGTCTTCTCATTCGGGCTTTTTCTCCCCTCTTTTATTTTTTTACCAAAATGTGCTCTGTACTCACTCTATTCGTGAAACTGTTATTCATAAAATCACCAGGGATCTTCTAACTCCCAGAAGCAATGGGCAGTGTAAGGCGTAAGTTACTGCATTTCCACGCTGCGTTTAGCACTATCGGTCATGCCTCCCCCACCCCCACCACAGACATTCTTCCTTGGTCACCAGGACACCAAGCTCTTCCAGTCCTTTCTTCTCTCCGGTGGCTGCTTCTCAGGCCCCTTCACCAGACCCTCTGCATCTATCACCTCTGGTCCAAGAACACACTCCTCGGCCTTTGCACTTGCTTTTCTACTTACCATTTGCCTGAAAATCTCGTCCACTCCCATGGTTTTAACAACCGCGATGCTGATGTTTGCCGAGAAGACATGTCTGAATGGTAGGTTGTAAGTACTTAGATTGAATTGACTGTGAAATGGATATCAGACAATTTCTCAAAGTTGATGGGCCCACACCTGAACTATTCCTTCTCCTTGTTTCTTATCTCTGTTGTCAGGAACATAAGACATAAAACCTGTAGGTCATCCTGATCTTTTCCCTGCAGTTAGGAAGTGCATGGATAGTAGATTCTAGCATTCAATGCTGAGCTCAATTCTCTACATCTCAATTCCAGGTAATGGGATATCTAGAAAGCCCTGTATATAAAAGATAGGAAAGCCAGGAAGAAGACGAGAAGAGAAAAGCAGAAAAACAAAGGTGGCATAATAAAACTTAAACCTGGAAGGATTACCTCTTTACTTCTCTGCATCTAGACAGACACAGAAATCGTATCCTTATCTTTAACTTACAGATGAATAGCTTAGTCCCAGAGCGATGAACTCAAGGTGAGCTAGCAAGTCTTGTCAAAGGGAAACTAAAAGGCAGGATTCTGGCTTCTCAGCGCAGTGCTCCTCCGCTGTGAGATGGTGGCTGAAGGGAGACAGTAAATGTAAGGAGGGCTAGGTCTTTCAGCAGAGGCTGCCCACAATAAAGGGACACAGAGACACCTTTCAGAGAAAGCTCCTTCCCCTTCCTCCACGCATCTCAGAGGACAGGGCTCAGAGAATCTCAAACACCATCCTATCTGTACAGAGAAGCTTGATCTCCTCTGCTGGTTACCTAAAAGAAATCAGTCTTGTCTCCCTGGATGACAACTCACTCCACTACCACCGAGTCTGAGAGGCCATTTGGGCAAGTCATTCTCCTAAAAGCCATAAACATCTGTGAATATCATTTCACCACAGCAACCTCATTGGCTACAGGAAACCATGGTAGAGGGAGTTCAGGCTGCCCTAACCCTGAAAACAAGTGCAGATCCAATACATTATTTTTAATCCATTTTATATAAGCCCCATATTTTATGTATCCATTTCCCTATTAATGGGCTTTATTCAGATTGTTTCCGTTTTTTTAATGTTTTGGTATAATCACTGCCACAGTAAAATCTTTCTATTCTACATTTAAGTATTTTTTTGTTTGTTTGTTTGTTTCTGTAGGATAGATTTCTATAAATGGTTTTGCTGTGTGAAAAGGCACAGACATTTTAAAATTACAAAGGGGCAGCCTCTAACTTGTTCAAGAGAAAATCACAGGCCCCCAATGGCGTCACCTGTGCTAACGCCCATGACACCAATCCTAGATTAATACCAAAGGGAGCCCACATGCCACCAACAGGCACTCCGTGGGCACAGGTGACGTTTTCTGCTCCTCAGTAGGCATCCAGAGCCTCTGTCCCTCCCGGTCCTCTGAGGACCGGCAGAGAACTAAGACAAGGCCCCCAGGGGCCCACCTGGTGCTGCCCTGCCTGCCCCTTTCCCCTCGTTCTCTACAACGCAGCTCTGGCCTCTTGGCTGAAATTTCCAGCTTCCAATTGTCCTTCTTTCTTACCTCCAACACACCAGACTTTCAATTTATGTTCCCTTTACTGGAAAATATCTTCCCCAGAATATTTACAAGGCTGGCCATTTCTGGTCATTCATGTGGGAGATAAAAATACCACCTTCTCGGGGACACCTTGCTGGTCCACTAGCTACCCAACCTTCTTCCTCCAACTCTCCTCTCTGTTGTCATGCCATGTTTACCTCAAAGCACTTTCCACTATCTGAATCCCGCTGTCTCTGTAGTCAAAATGTGCACTCCCCTCAACTTGATCCCCTTTCCACCCATTGCTCCCTATTGTCCACTACTTACACAATAGCCGGGGGGGGGGTCCCCTATAAATTCAAGTTACTGTGTTTCCCCAAAAATAAGACCTAGCCGGACCATCAGCTCTAATACGTCTTTTGGAGCAAAAATTAATATAAGACCCCATCTTATTTCACTATAATATAAGACTAGGTCTTATTTTACTATAAGACCAAGTCTTATAATATAATATAAATACAAGGTTTATGTTAATTTTTGCTCCAAAAGACGCATTAGAGCTGATGGTCCGGCTAGGTCTTATTTTGGGGCAACACAGTACTCTCCTGCTCAAACCTTCCGACTGCTTTCCAGAGCACTTCAGACTACTAGCTCTTATGTGGTTTACTTGGCTCTGTTCCAGCCCCAAGCTACTGCTCAGTCCCTTTTTTTCCATTCTTTCCTGGTTTACTACCAGAGGCCACACTGGCCTCCTGCTATTCTTAAATATACTCCAGAGTCCCCCAGGGTCTTTGTGCCTGCATTTCTTCCTCTAGACACCAAACCTAGACATTCACAAGACTTTTTATTGATCACATTTCATTTTATTTAAAGGGATTTAGAATATTTAGGAGAATATCTTTCAGACTACCTATGCCGAGTTGAATGATGTTCCTCCAAAATCCATGTCCATTTGAACTCACGAATGTGACCTTATTTGGAAACAGGGCCTTTGCAGATATACTCACACTGTTGAGGATAAAGGTGGGTCTAAGTCCGGTGATTGGTGTCCTAATAAGAAGAGGGAAAGTCCAACACTCAGAGACACAGAAGCAGAGATTTGGATGATACATTTAGAAGCCAAGGAATGCCCAGGGCTGGGGGCAACCACCAGAAGCTAGAAAGAAGCAAGGAGGGTCTTTCCGTAGAGACTTCACAGAGAGAGTGGCCATGCCAACACCTGGACTTTGGATTTCTAGAACTTCCAGAACTAGGAGAGAATGACTTTCTGTTGTTTTAATCCACCCAGGTTGTGGTACTTTGTTACAGCAGCCCTAGGAAATTTATAATACACGAGTTCTCCTTTCTAAAAAAAAGAATGCTGTTAGTCAAAAGATATAATGAAATCAATATCGAAAAGAGTTACACCTAGCAATCTGGAAGTTCCTCCATTTTGAATGTTGGACATTCTACAAAAGACAAGATTGTTCCAGGTGAGACAATAACTGTGAACTAGCCTAGTCTGTTGGGCATTTGCCTGAGGAAGTTAGAAGTTATTATCCCATGACACGGAGTACACACTCAGTTTCATAGCAGGTGCAGTGAGCAAGCACACATTGCTATTACCTCCACTGACAGAAAGCCAAGAGCATAGATATAGTGAGTCATAGAAATGCAGAGGGTGCCAAGAAAATGTATACACATTTTAAGAGATGAAAAAACTGTATTAAAATTGTAATGCTCAATATATACAGATAACAAAAAATGAATACAAGTCAAGTGTGTACATATCTTTCGCACCCCTGGTATATGAGACGGCCTCTAGGAAAGCCAAGTGTATGTGAGTGTAACACATCACACATACACAGGCCTAACCCGCCCTGAACTGCAGCATTATGGAAGACTTGCTGACTTGCTGACTTGGCCTACCGTCCTGGGGCAACACAAATCATCAGAACTGAAATAATCAGTTGAGGTTATAGATATGTATCATTAACAAGACCTGAAGGAATTTTTTAATACAAGACATTAGAAAACCAGAATTGAGAATAACTTAATCTACCCTATGGGAAAATAATTTCATACATGTAGAGAAAACCATTTCCTCATCTGCCCCACCTGCCCTCTGTCCCAGTAAACACAGGAGAGGACATGAAGGCCAACCGGGATGTGATCCCCGGAGAGAGAAGATGCACTGTCGAGGTCTTACGGGCTACTCCAAGGTAATCTGTGATACTGCAGAAGGACGGGGAAAAGACAACATGTCCTTGTCTGTGTTAGGGACACAGCAAGTTTGACTCCCTCCTGGGAATTCCTGTTCAAGCATGGGAGAAAATAAAAAAGTGGCAAAGGCCACAATCCCCCTTGTAGAAGGAGTTGTTGATTCTACTGTGTTGAACAGTATGAAATTATTCCTCATTGGGCAAAAATGGTCAATACCAGCAATTTCGTATGTTTGAACCCGGTGTATTGTGCTGGACTTTTGGGTGAGGAGCCTCCTTCTCTGCTCCTTTCGGTGGGAGGAGGCGTAACTTCCACAACAGGTCCAAAGTGAGCGTTTTCCCAGTGACAGACACAATAAAACAAGTTCCGGAGTGCGGAGCCTGGGGTCTCACTCCTACTTTTCCAGGTCACACTAGCAGAACTCAGCAATCCTTAACTTCAGGAAGGAGGATGTTTAAGTCAAACCTAGAAGATGGCATTTCTTTATATTGTTCTCTAACCTGTGTATCACTTCATTTTAAATATACATTGTCAGTTTACTCTATTATTTTAATGAAGATGACCCTTCCATAGTTTTAAAAACACAAGAAAAGAGATTCTTTGTTCTCTCCAAGCTCTTCCCCGGCTCAGCAAGCCTGATGAGGTGTTACCGCCTGCCTGGGGCTGCACTCTGAAGACAGCCTGCCTAGGTAGGGATTGCTGATTGTCTCACACACTCTGTCAGCCGCATAGCCTAATTCAGTGATTGTGGTCACACTGGCCATAACTGTCCTTTAGGGGAAATACAACTGATCATTGTAACACGATGTTGGGCCGGTCCGGTGGCTCAGATGGTTGGAGTGCCAAGCTCCCAATGCCAAGGTCAACGATTCGATTCCCACAGGCGCCAGTGAGCTGCATGTGTGCTGCAGCTAAGACTATGAACAACAGCTCTCCCTGGAGCTGGGCTGCTGGGAGCAGCCGGAGGTTGGCGTGAACTGCTGTGTGCTGCCATGGGCTACTAGGAGGGGCTGGCAGCCAGCGTGAGTAGCTGGCAGCCAGCATGAGCTGCCATGAGCTACCATGAGCTGCTGTGTGCTGCCGTGGGCTACCGTGGGCTACCGTGGGCTACCGTGTGCTGCCATGAACTACTGGCAGCTGGTGAGAGCTGCTGTGAGCTGCTGTGAGTGGCCAATCGATGACTGGCGACCGACTGCCTCAGGGCGGGCAGGAGCACAAGGCTCATAACACCAGCATGGGCCAGGGAGCTGTGTCCTACACAACTAGACTGAGAAACAATGGCTTGACCTGGAGTGGTGGTGGGGGGGGGGGGGGGGGGAAGAGGAAGAAGGGGAAAAAACGAAATACATAGCTGTTTTTCCTGTTTTTGTCTTAATAGCAAAAAGCTCAAAAGCAATAACCCATTTGTCCTGAAGGAGAAAG
This sequence comes from Rhinolophus sinicus, assembly GCF_057876585.1. Classification (NCBI taxonomy): domain Eukaryota; kingdom Metazoa; phylum Chordata; class Mammalia; order Chiroptera; family Rhinolophidae; genus Rhinolophus; species Rhinolophus sinicus. Next base: position 25,380,156 of record NC_142508.1, read on the forward strand.
GAGGCACCAGGAGGTTGTCCTCAATGGCACCCGATGGAAATCACAAGGATAAATACCATCCAAGAAGTACCTGCAGGGGAGTTGCGTATTTCACATTTATTAATAATTCTGCAGGCCCCTCAGCCTGGTATCAGTCCACGAGGCACCACGACTTACACGGCTGCTCCAGAGAAAACCCACTCATTATAAGAAACTGTATGCAGGCCAGACTACACCCCCCCCCCCCCCCCCCGCTGCTTTCCAGAGGCAAAGGCCTTGCAGGACCCAGGGCAGTCATGCTTCAGGGTGATCCAGCACAGTCCTCCAGGGCTTCTCGGTTTGCCATGGGGTCTTACAGCCTCGACAGCAAGAGCTGTGAAAAGAAAGTTTGGAGGGAGCTGATAAGATAATTTAATGAAGTTCTCCCAACAAATAGGATGGTGTGCAAATAAAATAAAAAGAACCAAGCCCTTTGAAAACAAAATGAACAACAATATGAAAGGTAAGGTCAGAAGCAGAGCCAAGAAAGTTTTCTAAAACATCATGAGAAGATTAAACATAATGCCAGCTGGTTGTGTTGACTTGTCTTTCTTCGCAGGGGTTTTCTTATTTCAGTTTAAGCATTGTTCCAGCCCCTTGCTGGAACTTGCAGCTCCAAAGAGCCAAGTAAAATGTAATCACCACGCTTTATATGCCTTTCCTGGGATCTGTTACTTATTTGGATGGGAAATTTATTCAAGGTTTATATAGAGCATGTTATTGAAATACTGGCTTTTTTTTAAACCTTAAGGGATAGAATATTGTAACAAAAGACTTGGTATTGATAAACATAAAAGGTCCCCCAAAACAAATGTAGAGAATATAAATGAAAGTCCTGAATGCAGTTTTGAATGAAATAATCATTTCCTTTTAAAACAGAATTCTGCTTTCTCAAAGGATGAAAATTAAAAGTATTTCTTACAAATTACATTGATCTTCCCTAGAAAGATTGTACAAAAGTTAGAAATGACCTTGTTGCTGATGGAATTGAATAGTGATCATCCCTGTTGCCAACAGATTTGTCTTAAAAAATTGTAAGACTCTTATGACATATTCACATATCATGTCCCTAAACCCTTTCAATGTTATTGAACTGAAAGACTTTGGTGAAATAGATTTTGTTTCCTGGCTTTGGTTAGCTTTGATGCTGGTGGCTAATTCACGCAGAGTTAATGAAATCAGGGTGAGTATTGCATTGCTCCAAAGCAGAACAGCACCCAAATCTCCCTCCATTTTCTCTAACTCAGCACCACGGCAGACCCCTGGCTATGAAAATGATTGATTGCACTAAGAGTTATGTGGACTGGACTTGGAATAACTGACTAAACAAGCAACCCAAGTTCATGTCACCCATTTCATCTTTGTGATTGAAAAATGACATTTGGACGTTTTCTTAGACTTGCTGTTCATTTGCTTTGATGCTGCTGTTGACTGGGTCTGAGTCAACACCAGAAATACTAAAAACTCTTTTGGAGGTAGTTAAAAATTTACCCCTGCACAGAGACATGGACCATAAAATGCCCATATGAACAGATCCTCATTTGGGCATATGATTCCGTGGTGGGGTCCATTGACCTCCAAAGCCTCAGGTCAAAACTCTCTGATGCTAGAGAAGCTGACTATCAAATAAGTGAATTGTTGGGAACCATTTCTAGTCAGGGAGACCCGTAGTGAGAAGCCAAAAACTGACTCAGTCAAACACTGTGTAGTGTGAGGGGAACAAAGAGAAGACATTACCTCTCTGCCCTTTGACAGTCAGGTAAGAAGTTTGATATTGCTCATGTCAGCTCCGAAGCCCTGGGACAAGGAAGAATTGTGCAGCTGAGTTGGAAATTTCCCATCCTATCTCAAATTCTCACCTATTCTGACAGTAAAATCCCATCACTGAAGGTAACGTATGTAGAACTCTTTCTATGACCTTGAAAAGCCCAACTAATACAACTGCCATAATGTGAGATGGGATGTCCCACTGGGGTTATTCAACTGCCTGCTGGAAATCTGACCTCTCTCTTTCCTATCTCTTCCCTGTAGCAAAAATGGTACCACCACACATGCCAGCCCTCATCCTAGATACTGATTTTCTTTATTGAAAACACCTCCTGTTTGCCTCTGAGTGTGGGTATGAAAGTAGATAGTCTCTGGGCAGTTGAATGCTGAAATGAGTAATCTGGAAACTTGGGAAACAAGTGCTAACAAAGTTTGTGAGGGTGGGGAATTGCATCTCAATTAGAACTTGGACAGACTCCTAGAATTTTCTAGCTGTCCTTCAGGGAAGTGTTTTTAAGAAGAATATTAGTCAAGATGAGTTGCAACCAAAGTAACATAGGTCACAGGAAATAGAAATACCATGGAGATTCATACTGATCAGGTCTAAAGAGCATTAAGGACCCCACCACTCCCACCCACCCCACACACACTGATAGTCATGTAACTGGCATACCCCCCGCCCCCCATATCCAGAGCAAAGACTTATGCCCTGATATGCAAGATTAAGACGGAGTGCCTGCTTAGGATTTGGATCAATGTTCAAATGAGAAAGGAGATTCAATAAGCAGAGAGTCTTAAAGAAAACGGATAATCATTTTTCTAGGATGAATTCTCTTAAGGCAAGGGATTAGAAAAGATTTTCTAATTTCTCATTTCTGGAACTGATAATTTTGAGGAAAGTTTCTAGAAAGGGTTTAGGGAAGGCCAAGGGTTTTTCTCAGCTAGATTTTGGGGGAAATATTTTCCGTCTTTAAAAAAAAAATGTTCTCTGAAAAGTGATGTTAGACAACCTGCAGTTGCTTAGGCATAAAACTCTGAACTATTGAGTGGTTTGCTCACTAGTAACCAACCATATAGGCAGCAGTAGGAGTAACGAGAAGCGCTCCACTTCAAGCTGGGCCTCATCACCTGAACTCTCATCCCCTATGGCTCCACACACTCCCCGATCGCATGTTGTCTCTCTCAGATCTTCCTAATTCCCTCAAATGTGCCCATTGTGTCCTCTGGAATCATGGGCCTCTCAGCAGAATCTCTTGCATCTTCAAAAACTTGGCCAACTCTCTTCTTCACCATCTTGTTCTAATGAAAACATCGTTCCGTCTGAACTTCCTGTTCCTCCTGGCGCCCTCTCAAGTAGGCTGCTTTCTGTCTCACGTATCTGGTACCACCAGACCTGGAGGCGGAGGTAATTATCCCATCCGCACATGGTATCTCCCTCCTCCACAAACCTGTATCCCATCATGATCTCAATTTCAACATTCTATTCTCTGACCATCTCCTTGTAACTCCAAAAATATTGAGACCCCACAAAATTCATAGTCCATTAAACCACATGCTTTTTCAATATTCACCATCCATTCTGTGTCCTAATTTCTCTCCTCACCTAGTTTGTATTACCTGGCCCATAGTTATAGTCATTCCTTTGTATCTCTCCTCAACTCCCTTATCCCCACCCTCTTCTGTTGTACTTGCTTAGCATAACCCCAAACCTAATTAAATCCAGTTCTCTACCTACTGCAGTCACCTATATGTCTATACCCATATAGCTGAAGATACTTACAAATCCTGACTAGTCTGTCTTCAAATTCATGCACTCCAGTGCAATGAATCCTTCCAAGATACCTGACTATATTTTTCTATTTCGTCTGCGCATTCATTCTCATATTTAACTCTAAAGCCCTGTGCCAACAGAACCAAAATACCAGAAGATATTACTTTTTTTTGCTCTCTGGGCATCTAGGTAGCACTCATGGCAACCAGAAACCTTTGGCCAGTTGTCTCCTGCCCCAGTATACTTGTCCACAGCTCTAAATGCCTTCCCAATTATTCACCCTAATATTCTCTTTTTTAAAAAATATATGCCATGACTTTAAAAGATTGGGAGAAACTATCTTAGATGATAATTCCTTCTCCTTAAATCCCCAATATTTCCTTTCCCATCTTCATGCTCAACTTATAACTCTCTTCCTATTTAATTTAATTGATAATTATTGAATCAATCCAAAAGAAAGACTTTCATAAACTACCACCCCCACATTTATCAACTTACTTTCTCTCTTGTTCCTATGAATAATGTCCATCCTTGTCACTAAAGTGATCCCTTCTCTGGTGCCCCAGATCCCTTCCCTCTCCCTATTCAAGGTACCCTGGGACAACTCTCAACACTTCTCCCAGCTCCACCCACTTTCCCTTCTCCTTCATTAATTATCCCCCTATCCAGTACACTAATAGGATGTTATTCCTCTCATCTCAAAAACAAACAAAACACTTGACTTCACTTATTACCCATTTCTCTCCTTTAAGCAAAGTTTATAAAAGTCTATACTCACTGACTCTGGTTTCTCTCTTCCCAATCTCTTGAATCCTACTAACATGTTCTTATAGAAGTCACTAATGGCATTTGTAAAGCTAAATTCAGTGGTCAATTCTCATTCCTCATTTTAATGGACCTGCAATATTTGACTAAGTTCATCATCCCTTCTTGAAATACATTCTGAACTTGGATTTGAACACCATTCTCTTTGCATTCTCCTCGCCTATCTCATCTCATTCTCCATCTCTTTTTCATGGTCTCCAAAGTTAGATTCCCTCTTTTCTATGTTCATTCAGACTCTAGATCACCTACCCTGAAAGCATCCTTAAGCTTTAAAGTGCCTATAGATCACCATGATGTCAATACTGATTCAATAGTTCCGGGGTAGGGCCTGAGACTATGCATTTCTAACACTCTCAGGTGCTTTAGTAGCAGGTGCTAGTTCACTGTCATGGCGCAAACACAAATATACATTTTGATGACTTTCATATTTCTGTCTCCACTCTGGACCTCTCTCCTAACCTTCTGCTTCCTGTAGTCAACAGTTCAGTGGACATTCCACTTGGATGTCTCAAAGTTAACATGTCTAAGTGTCCTGAATCCTGCATATGTCCTCAGTCTTGCCCCCTCACCCCAACAAGCATCTCCTTCAGTCTTCCTAATCTTAGCAAATAACAATTTCATCCTGAAAACTTCTCAGACCAAAAACTTTAATATCATCCTTGAGTCTTCTCCTTCTTCCATACCCTATATCCAATTTATCATCAAATTTTATTGCTTCTGTCTTCAAGATACATACAGAACCCAACCATGTCTCAGCTCCACCAGTTTTGTCACCTTGGGCCACGCTGCCATGGTCTCTCACTAGGACTACTGCAATAGAGTCCTAACTGGTCTCCCAGTTCTTTCACTCTTTTACAGTCTAGTCTCAGCATAGAACGACCCTGCTAGAATATAACTCAAATTATTCCACTCTCACTGAAAACACTCAAAAGCCAGTGTTCTTACAGAAGACCATGTCATTGGGCCCGTCTCCCACCCTCAGCTTCACCCCCATGATTCTATTTCCCTCTCTAATCTGGATGCAGCACCTCGTGGCTGTTCCTTCAACATACCAAGCATGATGATGCCTTTGCTTTTGCTCTTGCATTTGCTTCAAATATTCCCGGTACCCACATGGTTTCCTTCTGCGTTTCCTTCAGGTCTCTGCTCAGTTGTCACCTTACCAATGAGGACTTTTCTGACTATGCCATGTAAAATAATCCCTCTTTGTTAAAACCCAGCTTTATTTTTCTCATTAATTACCATCTGTTATGGCCAGCCCCACGAGTCTGAGAACTTTGCAGTTTTTGTTCACTGCCCCTAGACCACATAGATGCACTCAGGAATGTGTTGAACGTTTGCTCAAGGATTCTCACTTGATGTTACCACCACTTTCTGAATAAGTGCCTGCAAAGCAGCCTCAGATGCCAGGCGCTGCCCGGCTGGCCTTGTCCTCAAATGATAAGCTTCAGTCTCCCTGGTCCAACTTCTGCTGTGCTCTGCAGGTTTTCTCGGCATCACAGCTCTTCTCAGCCCCCCTTAGAAACCTAATCTGTAAGGTCAGTGGTTCTCAGCTGGCTGCACAATAGAACCACCTAGGAAGGCTTAAGCCATCTATAACCTAACCTCATTCTACCAAGATTCTTCTCTAACTGGTTTGGGATGGGCCTTGTTTCAGTGTTTTCTTAAGTTCTCCAGATTTTCCTAATGTTCCTAGTCCAGGTTTCACGACCACTGCTCTGATGATTATTACAATTTTCGTTCAGGCTGCTACAACAAATACTACCAGCTGAGTGGTTGAAACAACACACATGTATTTTTCACAGTTCTGGAGGCTGGGAGTCCAAGATCAAGGTGCTGGCAGATCTGGCATCTGGAGAGAGTTGGCTTCCTGATTCACACGCAGCAGTCTTCTCACCACAACCTCACAAACTGGGCCAGAGAGCAGCCTGGGCCTCTTTTATAAGAGCACTGATTCCATTACGTGGGCTCCATCTTCACGACCTAATCACCCCCAAAGGCTCCACCCCCTAAAATCATCATATCGGGGTTAGGGTTTCAACACACAAATTTTTAGGAAAGATACAATCATTGAGTCATGAGCATCACATTAATGTCAAAAGGATAGTCTAGGTCAGTGAATTTTTTAAACTTTAATATGAATAAGAATCTCCTGGAAGGTTTGTTATAATGGTTTTCTGTGTAAATTCCCTAGTCATTCTAATTCAGTAGGCTGGGGGAGGGGAACATGGGTTTCTATTTCTAATAAGCGCATAGGTAACGCATGATGCTGGGGGGCCCAGGGCCACAGTCAGAGAGGCACTGGCCTAGTTCTTTCAGGTTGATTAATATCTGTGTGGAGGAATCTTTCCCTATCTTTCCAAGGACTGGGTTGAGGACTATATGGGAGAGCACGTCCTGTGATTCTGGCCATGCCCTCCAGGTACCTACACCTGGAGGGCCAGTGGCATAGGCTCTTTCATTCTCCCTCTTCTCAGAGTAAGTCCCTTCCCCAGTAGTGAGCACACAGCTAATTCCTTTTTTGGGAAGCCTGACTGAATTGTACACTGATTTAGTATTTATTTAAAGTATTTATACAAGTATTTATTAAAGTCCTATTATGCACCAGGTACCATGCTGGCACTGGAGAATACAACAGTGTGTTCTTGCCATAGCAAAGTTAACCACCTGTCTCAAAGTGTTTTTATTAATTTCTTCCAAGGATCAATAAGCAACCTGTGGGATTATTCCAGAGTTCTCCAGATGGCCTCAGCAGGAAGATGGTTATGCCCTCCCTCACAGACCCTTGCAGTTACTGAACAGTTTATCCATGAGCAATCCCTTCAAAAGACAAAAAGTATGAACTATCTTCCATCAGCACATGCTAAAAGATGGCAGGTGGAAACAATGTTGATATGCAAAGATTTTCCAGCCAACGGTAAGGATTCCCATGCCATTCCCTTGCTGAATAAATGTTTTAGGCCAACCTTCCCCAACACATAGAATGTAAGTGGCACAAGGAAATGTCGGCTTGCATGGCCAATAAACTGAGAAACACTGCATAAGACATTCCACTCTTAGCCAAAAAAGCACCTTTGCATATTAAAGGCTCTGCGAAGTCCTGCAGTAACCAATGAAATCCCATTAAAAATACTGAGAAACTACTGACATAGGTCAATCCAAGACTTTCGTTACTACACCTTTACAGACTTTGGGCTGTGTGGGCAGAGTCACAGGGACATTAGCAAAGGCTGTTAGACATTAACGACAGAGCTACAGGCCTGAATCTGAACAGCACATCCGCTTCATCCTGTGGCGAGCGCTCTGCTTTTCTACGAGGTCTGCAATTAAGTCCACAACCTACTGCAACGATGTTGCTCATCTTTTTTGATATCAGAGGGATTATTCATTATGAATTTGTACCAACTGGACAAACAATTAACCAAATTTACTATTTGGAAGTGCTGAAAAGGCTGCGTGAAAAAGACAAAAACAGCCTGAACTTTTTGCCAACAATTCCTGGCTCTCGCATCAGGACAATGCACCAGCTAACACGGCACTGCCTGTGAGGGAGCTTTTAGCCAGTAAACAAATGACTGGATTGGAACACCCTCCCTACTCACCTGATCTGGCCCCAAATGACTTCTTTCTTTACCTGAAGATAAAGGAAATGTTGAAAAGAAGACATTTGGATGACATTCAGGACATCAATGGTAATACGATGACAGCTCTGATGGCCATTGCAGAAAGAGTTCCAAAATTGCTTTGAAGGGTGGACTAGGCACTGGCATCAGTGCGTAGCTTCCCAAGGGGAGTACTTTGAAGGTGACCATAGTGATATTCAGCAATGAGGTATGTAGCACTTTTTCTAGGATGAGTTCGTGAACTTAATTGTCTGACTTCATAAGACTTTCTAAAGTTTGAGACTGTGTAGGAGGGCACAGCAGTGCTGGCAGGCTCTCTAAAGAGGAAAACATAACTAGGAAATGGTTTCCTGGCTGTCGGTGAGGTAAACTGTCAGATGACTTCTCAGTGATTAGTAATCAGTCTAAACTTTCCCATGGCTCAAAATCCAGGAGTAAGATGTGATTTCTGGAAATACCTATAACATCTCTGAGGCTCAAAGTTCTTAGAATCTCCTTTACAGGGATTGTATGAGGAACAAAATGAGAATTATATATTAAAACCACCTGGCCCATAGTCGGAGGTGGGGAAAGAGTCACCCAGAAGATTAAAAACCAGAAAAACTAAAAACCATAGGTTTTAGTATTAAGCTGGAGGGCAACTTCCAGAACAGCGAAGTAAGGCACTCTGTGAATCCCCCTCCCCAGAGACACAACCGTTAGTGTTAAAAATGATCAAACAACCATTTAAACTCTGGAAATTATCCTAACAGCATACGGCAATGAGGAAACAGTAAAGAAAACATAGTATATCTTAATAAGAACAGCAAAAGTCCTTTAGCTTTTAATGGTGCTAAAAAGCACTTGAGCCACGATTTGCGTCCTCTTCCCTCCCCTATCTCAGTGTGACAGCATCTCTATTGGGGGTGGGTTACGGCCAAAAAGTTGGGGTTCCATCTCCCCCCATTCACAGTCTAAGACTGCAGTTTCTCCCTTTCCCCCAGCCCATGCTGTGTTGCAGAGGCTAAATTCCACGTGAACACATGGAGAAGTAAGAGGCTCCCTTCCTCCACTCAGTCCCTATTGCAGGGCAGAAGCTCCACCCAGCTGTGTCCCGCCAAGAATACTGGCACCCCCATCGCTTCACTCCAGCTCCTTGATAGGGCAGAAGTGTTATGTCAGGAAAGGTGAGCTTAGAAGACCAGAATCTACCACCCCCACCCAACCTCTTACTACTTTAGTGACCAAATTTTGGTCTTCAAATACCATTTCCCACTGAGAGGAACCAGGGCTTCTTGAAGAAGTGTGTGGGGACCAGGTCCACCGGCAGATGAGTGGGCAGACAGTCAAGGTCTCCAGGCTCCATGGGAACACTACAGACAGCCAGATCTGTACACTGGGCAGCAGTCAAGGTCCCCCGGCTTCTTGGGCCACTGTGTGCATGGGAGCAGGCCTGCAGGGCCTGCCAGATGACTTCTCCCATGGAATGCTCTTTGTTTTGCTGTACCTGCTTTACCTTGCTTCTTCTTTGCCTGCTTGACGATCACTACTCTTGGGCCGGCCTCCGAGGGAGACTCTCCCTGTCTGTAAGTCTCAATAGACCTATGTCCGAACTCAGCCACTTGGTGTGTTCTTTCAGTTTGCGGCTTCTCAGGCACAAATCTTGGAACAACTCGGAATCAGTCGGAACAAAGTGTCTGCAAGTAAGCTTAGAATATGTACAAGTTAGCTCAGACTATCTTGTCATACCAAAATGCAAGGAAACCTTCAAAACCTATTAGGGTATTTTAATGGGCTCACAAGCCAACTAGAAGAAGGCTTTGGATTTAACTGCCAGATTATAGGAAAGATTATGGAGGACAGAAACTATTAAACAACACCAGGGAAATGAAAATAGAAAAATCCAGACTGTGGGAAACTGCGAAGAACAAACACCCAGTTTCTTCAATCAGTAAATTACATGAGAAAAAAAAAAAAGAAAGAAAAATGGAGGAAGAATCTATAAAGGGACTCAAGTAAACTACAGTCTGTTTTGTACCCTTCAGATGTGAATGAATTTCTGTTGCCACGGTTTAACGAAATAATACCAGTCCCTCGGCAACATGGTTCCAACTTCAGTTACCATAGTAGACGCGTATTAACTGTGAGTACTTGCATAAAGTACAAATGTCGCTACCAGCTCTTCAGTACACAAATCACTATAAAGATAATGGTTTTGCATCATGCTCGATGACCAATTTGTCACTTCTTTCAAAGTCCGTTGGTGACTGGTCACTGTGCAACTGTTATCTAACACACTCACAAGCAGTAAAATGTGGGGAGTATATGTGGATGTGTTGCCTCCTTGTCTCTCAGTGATAAACCCACATGACATTTTACAAAACCAGAGAATCAAGAGGGAATTGGCCAACAAAGACGAAAATGCAGCAAAGGAACACAAAGTGATAACGCTGGAAGTGAAATTCAAGTAGAATGTAAAGCAGTTACAGAAGAAAGAGTTGACAGAGGGACGAACCACTCACACTACGGCTATTCCAGAGACTAGATATGCAGTCAGAGGAACTCAGTGAAGGCAAACTTAGTGACATAATTGAAAAAAGTGGTTGTGACAAAAAGACAAAGCTGTCTCAGAGGAAGTGACACCAGCTAAAATCTTTACATGAAACAAACCTCTCTCCAGGAGTTTTTCATAACACTGGAGGCATAAAGGACAAAATGTTGGAGCTGATCCAAACGTAGGCATATGACAACTTGCCAATACACAGAAGAGACGCTCTCATCATATTGTAAGTTACAAAACCAACAGAAGGCAAGCATTCTTCAAACTACTTTTTTTTGCTTCTGAACATTTTTTTATTCACAGCTAGGATTATTTATGCAAAAGCAACTCAATTCATCATTTCAATCAAAACAAGCCGGCACTGTTTTAAAATAAACTGTTGAAAACAACGCATACAAGGAGTGTACACTTTATAATTCTGTCATCATCTTTTTCTTCACTCCCTGCTTTCCGATATCGGGGGTTCACCCAATCACTGTGAGTCGCTTTGCTCTTGGAAATGTTTGAGATTTATTTTCTTCTGCTTCTTCATTGCTGTCTGATGAATAGATTCCGGTCTGTTCCTCTCTGAGTCCCCCTTGGTCTGTTTTTTAATGGCTTCATCGCCTTCCTCCTTCTCATCGTCATTGCTGGGGTCCTGGTGGGGGGCACGTGGTCCCTGCTGGTTCTGCTTGTTCCGCAGACAGATGACTGTCATCCTCTGGTGAGTTGATTTCAAACGTTTGTCTTCTTTCTTAACCTTTTCGGTGCATTGGCATTCAGGATCACAACCAGCGATTGGTAAGATTCTAACCTTCTGTGTCCCCAAGCATCTATTAGCAAGCGGCAGGGTCACCTTTCTATGTGTGACAGTCTATAGAGTGAGGTCTAAAGGTGAACTTGGATTTAAAGATGGCCTGTCCCTGTAGACCAGCGTCTTCTCTAACAAACAAGTGGATATGGTGGCCCTGCATGGGGCTCCGTGGACATCGCACACTTCATTACCTACATGCAGGGACAGGCTTCCATCTGACCACCTGACTATCGAGCACTGCTTTCTTTAATTTAATTTCCTTTTTCATCCCAATGTTTCCTCCATCGTATTTTCTACCTTTAATTTTAACCTGCTTCTAGCTTCCTCTTCAAGCACTTTCTCATTTTCAAATTCATCTTCATAATACTGAGGATCAAAAGGTTTGGGTCCTATGATGAGAAATTTGGGTAGCTTAACAAAGTACAATTCATTTCCTAAATCAGACAGAGTTGATATTGGGAATTTCTACTTCTATTCTGGTTTCAGAAATGGGCTCTTTCCCATGCTGGTCCTGAGGCAATCCGCATTCATCAACAGGCTGTCCTGGAATAGGTGGTTGATTGTCACCATTACCCTCCGAAGAAATGTCATCTACATCTCCCAACAGATCCGGGTTCCACTATAATCTGAGGAAGTATCCAGCTGGTACTGATGGCGCTCGGGGGAGCACAATGAAGCTGACTCTCCATGTGTTGGTCAAACTGCAAACTGGATTGAGCTGCTGTGGGAAGAAACTGCTGGGGTGAAGAAGTGTTCTGTTCCCGCTATTCTTGATAAATATTTCACAAAGAAATAAAACACTTTAATTCTCAATGTTTCCCATGTTTGAAATTAGTGTACTAAATAGTTTTACTAGTTTTTCCATGTTCTTATATATTTATAACCAACAGAGTTTTTAATGTTTGTTTAATGTTTTTAAAGGTCACAGAGTAATCATAATTTTTTTCCATTAATTATTTAAATTATTTTTTCATGGTCATTTTTATAGTCCCACACTACTATGCAAAGTGAGGACTACTTATATTTGAAGAAAAATGAGACAATGACATTTGTATTGAGTAGATATTTGAGGACATTAAGGACTTTTTATTTTTCACTTGTGGCAATGGCAATGTGGTTATGTTTAAAAAAATGAGAGAGAAAATCCTTGTCTTTTAGAGACACACACAGCTGAAATTATGTGATGTCTGGGATTTGCTCAAAATAATATAGTAGGGAAGTACAAGGGAGTACAGATGAAATAAGATGAGAGAGGTGAAGTTTATTATACTATATATTTACCTTTGTATATATTTAAAATTTGCAAAAAGAAATTTTAATGCTTTAATTGACCAGAAAATGTAAAACAACGTAATAGCCATCCAATGTTTAATTGCAAGGTTTCATTTTACATCTGTGGTTCCCTGGCCACTGAAAAGCCTGGCAATATTGCTAGGCTCAACTGCAAATGGCTGGTGTGGGCTCCCAAGTAGGAAGGAAGCTATGTCTGTGCGAGGACATGCTGGTTCCGACTTTGCCTCCTCGAGGACACTGGAGTATCCAGCCTAAATGGGAGATAAGAGGAAATAGAAATAAAAATTTCCTCCTCACAATAATATTGCCTATGATCTCAAATTTGTTTCACAACCTTTCTTTTAGCATATTAATAAGCCCCTGGTATCTGTTGCCAGTTAAGAGGCAGAAGGGAAGAGAAATGGTTGATTGGAAAATAGTCTTGTTTTTATTAGCTTATGGCAAAGCAATCATCTGTGGCAAAATGTATCTTTTTTTTCCACCATTTTGTTTAATTTAGTTTACAGCTTTAATGAGATATAATAGATATACAACACTGTATAAGTTTAATGCACTTATATATTGCAAAATGATTCCCACAGTAGCATTAGTTAATACCTCCATCATGTTATATAATCACCATTGCTTTTTGTGTGGTGAGAACATAATTAAGATTCTTAGTGACTGACTTTCAGTATATAACACAGGATTAACTATAATACTGTACTGTACATTAGATCCCCCAAATTTATTCACCTTACAATTGGAAGTTTGTGTCCTTTGACTGACATCTCCTCATCCCCTCCCCCCACCCTGGGCCCCTGGTAACCACCATTCCATTCTCTGTATTGATCTTTTTCTTTTTAATAAAACAGAGAAAGCTTGTTTCTTTATATTATAAATTTTGGGGGGTAAATTACTACTGTAATTTCATAGGCATGGTAGATTTCTGTATATTTTTTAGGATTTGTGTCAATACTTGTCAATCAAAATACAATTCAGTTTTAGTTCCATTTGTCAGCACATCTGTCATCAGTGACAGTTAAAGCTGATTCCTTCTATTATCTATCAGTGTCAAAGGTAAATGGGAAAGAACATGGTTAAAGGACTGTTCATAACCCCAAACTATTTATCCTTTCTAATATTCACCATGGCTGAAGGAAAACACATGATGGAGATTCACTTAAGTTAGCATGTGAGTCTCTTCTCATATCCATGGTTGGCATAAGTGTTCTTTTGGGAAATTGATTATCCTAACAATACAACAAAATCTCCACAAGAGGACAGTTCGGGAAGGTCAATCTGCACTTTCTGTACAGATTTTGTAATTTGATGAATGGCAGATGTATTGTAAATTGTCTTAACTTTTTATCCAAATAACTATTTAGCATTATTGCTGCATTAATTCATTTTGCTACATGAAGTTAAAGACCAACATTAGCATATTCACTTAAACGAAAAATTTTGACCACTTTTCCCAATGCACTATATCATTTGACACCTAGAGAAACTGAAGTTATTAAAAAGCAAGTGAGTGTTCCTACTCTAATGAATTAAGGAATAAACTTAACCTTCTGCCAAGAATTCTCCCTTCTCTGAGAAAGTACATAGATACTGATACCTGGTTCCTTGTCACCTGACAGATAGTGACTAGGTCTCTGGCTCTATTTCCTGGGAGCAGCTGATAACTCCCAACCCATTGGAGTTCTCATGCCCCAATGTATTTGTCTTGAATTTATAGGAATTTCTCATTGTATCTTCTAATAGGGAGTTGTGATTATCCACACCTGCTTTAACAGGTCAAACAGGTTTTTATATTGAGCTCTTTAAACCTCATTCTAAATTGTCTTCCACATAGCATTTCAGGTTCTTTCTTTAGCAAACTTCCAAAATATTTACACTGGTGGTTTTATTAGCCTTTTCCTCTAATATGCAGCAATTTCCCATCACTGGTAGGTCCCCAGTTACTGGAAGGAAATGTACTTGTTTCAGGCTTTAGCATTTTTTCTCATAATGAGGAAGACAAAGTGAAAGTTCTGAGAAATCAATGACGAAACTGGGTGTCAGGTGGGAATGGGCGCAGACTGGGAAAGGAACCCCCAAAGCTCAAGACTGGCATATAAAAACAAATAGGTAAAAACAGGAGCTCTGTGGGCAAAACAGTTTATTTATTTACTTTTTTAATGGAGAAGGGGAGGGAAGAAAATCTTATATGAGGAAAAGCCAGTGTCGGCGTGAGCAATGGAGTTTGCGTGACAAGCACTGACTTTCCTTTCTTGTTTCAGTGTTTTTTTTCTATCCGTGAGCTTTCAGAACTAGGGCTTATTTTGTTACATTTAGTTTGCATTGGACTCCTTGCACCGTTCCAAAGTTCTTTTTTATTTTACTCAAAATGAGCTAGAAAAACTTCCGGTTTCTGATCTGGCACGTAAGGAGCTTAGAAGTCACCACTCTAACCAAATGATAAAACGTTGAGCAAACTGAAAAATCAACAACTCTTCTTTGATTCATCAGAGAAGTAAGGTCACAGGGCAAACTGCTGCCCCTCAATACTAGAGAGACAGACAAGTGGGTACAGAGAATCACAACTTACCTGTAGAAACCACCAAGTAGAAACCTCCTTAGGAACCAGTGCTGGGGCAAGAATACCTGAACTGCAACTGATGAATTGCTATAGACTCAGTGCAGACAAGCCTGAGAGACAAGGGAATCTAGTCTCAGGGGACAGGGGACACACACTTCATGAGTTTTACCTCTAGGCTCGCTAACAGGTACTCAGAGTGACGATCAGTGAAAATTTCCTCATGATTCTGGCAGGAGGAGGGGAAAAATAATTATTTTGAAATATACCTCAGGGCACACAGGCCTGCCCTCAGGAGAAATTGTTTTAGCTAAGCCTAGTGTACCTAGGTAAAGGGAAATGCCCAGCTTCAGCCAACACTGGCTATCCTGTCCCAACCAAGCGATGGAGAGAAGCTGAGAAGCACTGGTCAAGTTCACAGGCCAGGGACACAGGCTCACCAAATGACAGAGACCTAATCATAGGACTACAGAACACTTGTCTCCCGTCCCCTCACCTCCCACATTAATACTATAGAACTGAAGCCTATTTACCAGTTTCTTTTTCTCAGCACATCATGCCCACCTTTCAACAGAAAATTATATGTCATACAAAAAGGCAAAAAACACAGTTTGAAGAAATTAAACTAGCATCAGAACCAGACTCAGATATGCCAGGAATGTTGGAAATATCAGACCAGGAATACATAAAAACTACGACTAATATCCTTAGGGCTGTATTGGAAAAAGTAAACAAGATACGAGAACACATGGAAAATGTAAGCAGAGTTGGAAATTCTAAAAAAGAATCAAAAGGAAACGCTAATGATAAAAACAAAAAACAACACTGTAACAGAAATGAAGAATGCTTTGATAGGCTCAATAGTAGACTGGATATGACTAAGGAAACACTCTCTGAGCTTGAGGATATGACAATAGAAACCTCCAAAACTGAAAAGCAAAGAGGAAAAAAATGGGGAAAAAAACCCCAAAACAATAAACCCTGAATATCCAAAAGGTATACAATATCTGTAATGGGAATACCAGAAAGAGAAGAAAGAAAAAGAGAGCGAGAGCGAGAGCGAGAGAGAGAGAGAGAGAGAGAGAGAGAGAACATATTTGAAGCAATAGTGACTGAGAATTTTCCCAAGTTAATGTCAGACACCAAACCATAGATCCAGGAAGATCAGAGAAAACCAAGCAGGGTAAATGCAAAACAAAAATACACTAAAAACAAACAAAAAGAAAACTATACCTAGGCATATCATATTCTAATTATAGAAAAATCAAATAAAATGGGGGGAAAATAAAATAAGCCAGAGGGGAAAAAAACATCTTACCTATTGAAGAGAAAATATAAGAATTACATCCAACTACTCCTCAGAAACAGTGAGGGCAAGAAGAGTGGAGTGAAATATTTAAAGGGTTAAGAGAAAAAAAAACACCCACCAACCTAGAACTCAATACCCTGTGAAATTATTCTACAAAAGTGAAGGAGAGATAAAGACAGTCTTAGGCAAACAAGAATTCAGGGAATTTGTTGCCAGAAGACCTATCTACCAAGAAATGTTAAAAGCACTTTAGAGAGAAGGAGAAGGAGATAGGCTGAAAATACAGATTTATATAAAGAAAGGAAGAATATCAGACAATGAATAAGTGAATGTAAAATTGAAATTCTATTTTTTAATCCTTAATCAATTTAATATATTACAGCTTGTTCAATAAATGATAGCAACATGTATTTGATTATGTATAATATGTATCTAAATATCCTTGCTTATGTGTACATGAAGTGAATGACATAAATGGTACCAGGGGCAGGAGTGAGGAATTAGGAATATTTCGGTATTATAAGGTACTTGTTATAAGGTTCCCATGCACAGTGTTATTTAAAGGGAAGTTGGATTAGTTATAAATATATATTGCAAACTCTAGAGCAACCACCACAAAAAGTGTAAAGGTAAAATAAAAGTATCATTGATATGCTAAGAAAGAAAAAAATAGAATCATATAAAATGTTCAATTAAAGCCACAGAAAAATGTGGCAGGCAATAATAGAAACAAAGAACAAGGGCAACAAATAGAAAACGGTAACAAATATGACAGATATTAATCAAACTACATCAAGAATCACTTTAAATTTCAATGGTATAAACACTAATTAAAAGACAGATCAGAGTGGATCAAAAACCAATTATACGTTGTCTACAAGAAACTCACTTTAATATAAAGACCCATACAGACTAAAAGGATGGAGAAAGTTATTATCACACTAACATTAATCTAAAGAAAAAGGGAATATGTATATTAATTTCAGAGCAAGGAAAATTATTAGCGGTAAAGAGGAACATTATATAATTATAAAGTGGTCAATGCTCCAAGAAGACATGACAATCCTCAATGTGTGTGTGCCTAACATCCGAGATACACGTACACACAAAATAAATGAAGACATCCTTCAGTAAGTGATGGATAAGCTGTGGCACATCCAGACATTGGAATATTATTCTGCACTGAAAACAGAGAGCACACCATGAAAAGCCACAGTTTCCAGGTCTAAAGGAGGAAACAAAAGCAATATCACTACATAAAAAAAGTCAACAGGAAAAGGCTTCTTTTACTTAAAGTAATGAAGTGAAACTTAATGTAAGTCATGGACTTTGGGTAATAATGATATGTTGACTGTCACAAATGTGTCACTCTGGTGTGGGATGTTGTCAACAGAGGGAGAGGGTGTGCATGTGTGGGGACTGGGGGCATTCGTATTTTCTGCTCAATTTTGATGTGAACTTAAAAATGCCCTAAAAAATGAAGTTTATTAATTTAAAAAAATGAACTAGAATGACTAGGAGAGAACATGCTCTGAGACTGCCCTCTTGGGGTCACGTGAAAACAAACCTCCAAATAAGAAAAGACAGAGTTTGGAGGACATGGCATTCGGTAGGGATCTGGTATCCATCTACCTACCACACAATGGCACCTGCAACTGTCATGAAGAAACTCTGCAAGGAAAAAGGGGACCAAAGAAGCCTCATCAATTAAAAACAAGGAGTTGGACAAAGAAAAGCCACCCAGGTTCTCGTGTAGAAATAATATTTCTCTTGGTGAGATGTGCTCTCTTATCAAAAGCAATAAGCACTCAAGTAAATAAAGGGGCCCATGTGGAATATATATATATATATATATATATATATATATATATATATATATATTATATTTGTTCTATAAGCCTCCATTTTAAAATAACTTGAAAAGTGTCCTAACTCATGAAAGCAGGGATACAAAATGATATCTGTACACCCATGTTCATAAAAGCACTATTTAACATAGTCAAAAGGTAGAAGCAACCTAAGTGTTCATTGACAAGTGAATGGATAAACAAAATGTAGCATATACATACATGGAATATCATTTAGTCTTAAAAAGGAAGAAAATTATGACAAAGGCCACAACATGGATGAATCTTAAAGACATTATACTAACTGAAATAAACTAATCATAAAAGGATAAATGGTTCCACTCATATGAAGTACTTAGAGTAGTCAAATTCATAGGCAGAAGGTGGAATGGTGGTTGCTAGGGGCTGGGGGAAGGGACAAGTGGGGAGTTTTATGTAATGGCTACAGAGTTTCAATTTTGCAAGATAGAAAAAAGTTCTGTGGATGGATGGTGATGATGATGATTGTTCAACAATGTGCATGTACCGAAGGCCACTGAACTGTGCACCTGCAAATGGTGATGTATGTTTTACCACAATATCAAAAAAGAAACAATTTTTTTAAGAGTGTCTTTACTCCTGTGGGATTCTCAAGAAGCTGTATCTAAAGGAAAGCTTCGTGGTGTGTGTTCCAGGAGCCTTAGAGACTGAAGTAAGAGATCAATGAGACACGATTAATGAACACATCTGAAAACAGCTAAGTTTCACACAAATATGTGGATTTATTGACACATTGCATTTTCTTACAGTAATAAATAGACTGCAATCTTTCGGGTCAGGATGGAGTTAGAGAGGCCGTGTGTCCCTAATAAAAGTGGTCTGATTTTGTGGTTCTGTTTTCTTTAGACCTGCATCTAAGAGGGAACCTGTGTGCTGGCCAGCAGTCATACAGGTCTACACAACACCTGTGTGAGCCATAATACTTCTCTCCACACCATCAAGGCAATTCACAGCCTCTGGCCAATATCACCCTAAATTTGCCCCACCTGCCCCCCCCCCAGTTTTAACATAATATATCATAAAAATAGCAACTGCCATTAAAAGTCAGCATTTCCAATATAAAAAAGTTATACAAATATAATTCATAATATAATCATTCTTAAAATACAGTCATTTATATATGAGTTTGAAACATTATTAAAATAAATAATATTTCCTAGAGAAAATTTCATTTGCATCACAAAATTATAAAACAGAAGCATCTAAAATGAATTCATGATTGACTCTTCAGTGTATCTCCCAGTCTCTCTCTCACTCAGTATTTACTTTATGAAGTGCATAGAGCTAGCCTGAAAACACACAACATCACCCCATGTACACCTGGATCTTTGGGTCTCATGAACGTCTACTTGGAGCGCCCATGACATACCTGCCTGCACACCCTCTACCTGGAGCTCCTGTGGTAAGAACGGTTTTCCTGCACCAATTTGCATTAAAGTATTTTTCCAACCTTTCTGCATGTCAGAGGTCTTATGAGCTTATTGTTTTCTGGAAGCTGGGGAAAGGCATGTCAACTTTTGCATCAAGAGAGCTATCCTGTCCCCTTCCTGGCTGGGACTGTAACAGCCCTTTTCCTAGGTAAGGGAGATATTCTGATATCTGAATTATTTGGATTTTTGGTAGCGCTGGATGGTCCTAACCCTGATTTCCAGGATCAGGAAGCCCTCTCTCCTGACTGATACCTAGATGTTGCATGGTACGTATTTTGGCAGGCTGTCGTGTGACTCTCACAGTATTCAGATGCTTGCTTGGCAACGGCACATGCTCAACAGACACAGTTGTTTTTAAATATCTCAGAGAGAGTGGAGAAAAAGGAATACAAACCACTAAAGTTTCCAGTTATCATTACTTCATTGCATCTCTAAGTAGTATGATTACAGTTCTTCTCCAATAATACAAATTAGCAAATTTCACTATGTTGAACAATTAAGCTGGCTGACATTTACAGCCACCTTCCCAAAGACTACCAAGGGGAAAAGCTTTCAGGAAAATATGGCTTGCAAACAGACGTGGTAAATCTTCAAGGATTTGAAGTACCTTTCATACAATTTGACCATTGCCAGGAAGCCATTTATCCAGACCTATGTGAATGTCCTTAATTCCTCTCCCCAAAATGTTGCCTTTTTAAAAACAGCGTTATTCATCCTTGTGTTCTGCGGCCGAAGCCATCCCTCCTGCAGCTCCGGAAGAGCATCCACGCACACGCTCGTGCTGCTTTACAGCCTGGTGTCTTGCACTTCTTCTTCTGCCTCCTCCTTCAGGGCAGCGATCTGGGATCGAGACCTGTGCTTGCTGGAGCTCCGCTGGGGGAAGAGCTTCAGCCGGTCAGAGGGGCTGATGGCCTGCTGGAAGAGGCTCTTCTCGCTCAGAAGCTTCTGCATGGAGTCGTACTGCCGCACTTTGTTCTCCTCTATGACCTAGGGAAGTGGCCGTTAGTGAGGTCGTGGACAGAAGGCAGGGCGGCCAGAGCAAGGACAGAAGGTGGCAAAGGCGCAGAGGCAGGAAAAGCCCAGAAGAAAAGAGCGTCCAGGGGCAGGCAGTGTGAACAGCCAGGGCTGTCTCATTTCACTGCTGAGTCCTCTCGTCCTCTTGCTTTATGGAGCTTCTGCCATCTGTGAAATTAGCTGTAACTTCCTACTTAGCAGCTGGGATACTTTTTTTTTTTTTTTTTTTTAATTAGAATAGTACTGAGCAATGTCTTTCTTCAGAGAATGTTACAGGAGCTAAGGCTGCTTCGTAAACCAGAATGATTTTTGTTAGATCCCTTACATATTACTTTAAAAATGAGTATACGTCCACAGCATGACAAAGAGTTGAACCTATTCAACAGGACTGAAGCTTAATGATTCCAAGTCACTCAGGAGGCCTGACCTTAATACGCCTCTTCACGTGTTCAAGTCAAGCAAACCCAAGGCCAGAAAAGAGAAGGGCTTTACCCAGTCGCCCGACCCTGACCACAGCAGGGCAAGAGGTTGTGAGTCGGCCTCCTGATTTGTCAGCTGAAGATTAGTCATAATAATGGTAATAGCAATCCTTCAGTAAGGGAAGCATTTACCTCCAGGAACCTCAAAAGCCTTAACAGAAATGACGTGCTACATCATCCTCAGAACTTCCTTGTGACTAAACCCAACAGAATTTGTAAACATCACTTGAAAGAATCTGTGACAGTTCTGAAAGCACCACGAGGAGGTGGTTGGGAGAGGCACTCACCTGAGCTCCACCTAATGACTAGAAAAATGAAACAAGCCTTTCCACGACTGCATTAAAACCATACGTGAGATTGCAAGACAATCCAGGCCTGTCTTGGACCCCGTCCAAGGGAGACTTAGTTATTGAAAGCGTAAGGACTTACTCTATCTTATGACTAGATCCACAAAATAAAGGACTCAAACAGTATAGATGTTCCAGTGTATTCATGTAACTTAGTAATATGCTGCTATTTTGGATTTACTGAATTCCAACCTCACCTCATAGCTCAGACCAAAGTGAGAAGCTGGTGCATCTCTTTTGAGTGAAGCTGGATGGCTCTATGACACACGTTTTAAGGAAGAACTTGTATATTGCTGCAATTTGCAAGCACTATCACGTGAGAGATTGTTATCAAGGATTAAAGGAGAAATTAGATCTTAAGTAAATTATAAACACTCACTAAAAATCGCTGGCATTCCAACATTGCTTCTATCCTGTGTTCACAGAGGATCACGGTGCAATCAGCAAACGCTTGTTTTAGAGTTCTGCGAATGATTTGGTATGTTCTAGAAAAGAGAGAAAATACCACACATAACATTACATAACATCAATAATCTGCCTGCACCTTTGATAACATACCTTTTTAAATTACTTATCTTTCTTTAAATACTTTTAACATAACGGTGATATAGAGTCAGCCACAAAAAACTTTCCAACCATAGGATAGATTCAAAGTTTCCATCAAAATTTTCTTGAAGAAAATTTCACAGAGGTACAGTTTTTTTCATTATGTAGACTGACTAGTAGTTCTTTTGTACTATAAATAGTTCCTATTATACAAATGAAATAGAAAGGAAAATATATCATAAGGGTCAGAGTATGCCTATGTAGCTAAATATCCTATTGTGGATTGCAAAGGGGGAGTTTGTATGAAACACCAGAACTGCACTCAGAAGAGAACCCAGGGCTCTTATGCTAGGAAATAAGCTCTCGTGCTGATGTCAAATGGTGACTTTTCCACTGTGCAGTTATTTTGTGTGAAGGCGCTTCCTCTACTTGCAGACACGACAGCCTACTGGGGATTTGTGTTGGTGTGGAGCAGGTCTCAGTGACGCCACTCCCTTGTGGTCCCATATCAGGGATGCTGAAACTCACATTGGATCCAAATGAGCACTGGGCTCATCAAGCAGCAAGATCCTGGCCTTGCTGAGCACAGATCTGGCCAAGCACATCAGCTGCTTGTGGCCATGGCTTAGGACAAAACCCCCATCCACAAGGACGAAGTCAAGATTCCCAGGAAACTGCTCGATCACAGATCGGAGTCCAACCTACAGAAAAGACCGAGGGAAAACACTGTGCTCAGAAAGCGTGGTTCATATGCCACCAGGTTAAAAACATTCGAGATGTTGACAATCTAAAAAGACACAAAGGAATTTTAAAAGTTTAAATATCACATCACCCCCCCCCCGCCCCACATACACATACACCACTCCTGCATTTTTGGGGGGTTTCATGGAACAAAAGTCTATGTATAATCTTGGCAGCTCTAAAGTCACTTTATGACTTGTCTCAGCTCTGCATTTCATTCATTCAGGAAATTTTCAATGAGTGCCTATTATGTGTCAGGTATTCCAATAGGGATTAAAGAAATGATAAATGGCACATGCCCCTGCAAGGTTCAGGGCTTATGAAGACATACACAAATAATTACAACACAACTAACACATGCTAGAAATGCTAAGATGTAGAGAAATGCAGTCATTTACTTCACCACGGCAGAGTCTTTATGCTGCCTACCATCCTCTACTGTTATAATAGAGCATAAAAAAGTAGCATAAGGAATCAAGCGGGAGCTTTTCCAAAATACATAAGGCAACTTGCTTTTCATCTCTTCAATTCATAAAAACTGATTTTAAGGAATTGATGAAACTATGAAGTAAAAAAATCCTGGAGTTAAAATAGTGTATTACTAGATTTAAATGTGTTTTGATATCAAGGTGGAATATCAGAGTTGTGTTAGAGCAATGGCTTGTTTTTATAAGGTAGATAGGAAAAAATAGGCTGAAAATGCCAACAAGATATAGAAACCCTTCTTTCAAAATAAGATAAAAATGACTGAAGTATCTTAGCTCTTATCACTTATTCAGATAAATATGCATTAATGTTTGTGTTTTTCTTTTTGCTAAGTATTGCTGAGAGTTTGAGGGCTAATGAGATACATAGGTGATTGTCTTCTGCCCTTGGGAAGCCTGGGATTTAGTCTGGGGAGGTAAGATGAAATATTAACTGTAATACAGGCAGCATGAGAGTCTTCAGAAAGACTCCTGAGTTCCACCATGAGTGCAGAGGTGGCCTGCATCAGTGTGTTTGTTCACACACATTTACTATGTGCCCGTGATACGTACTGCAGATGACACTCCTTTCCTTGACTGGGTTCTCATTAAAGCAGTTTCACTATGTGAGAATTAGTGAATTTTGGAAACAGTTTCTGTGATGGAAGGGAATTGAAACATATTAATTCGACAAGGGGACTACTCTGATGTATCCTGGAAGACTCAAACCTAAAACTTTCAGATCCAAGTAGCTGAGAATGTGAATAAAGGACTTTGGGTGGGGAGTTGGAGGACCTGTGTTCTTTCTTTCTGTCTTCAACTTCTTGATTTTTCTTGGCTTCAGTCTGTGAACCTGCTACAGCCTCTCCCATCTTAAACCAGAAACAAAACCCCTCATTTGCCTCCAGGTTCTCCCGTAGCCGTTATTCAATATCTAGCCCCTTTGTCATCTAGAAATCTCAAAAACTTAGTGTGCATCTGCTGTCTTCACTGCCTCACACTACAGAGCATGTTTTCCTTCTTCAAACACCTACTCCTTGGCTTAGGAGAAACCCCCAATCTTTGACCATTTCTGCCTGTTATCATGTGTGGGCAACTCTCCCCCCGTCCATTGAATATTAGTCTTCCTCCCCCACAAGTTTCCAAACTCTCCTGAGAACTCATTCATTCTTAGAGTATCAATTACCACAGATAAGCTAATGGTTTTTCAAATCTATACCTTGAGCTCTGGACATCTTCCAAATACTTCTTAAATCCTTCTCTTCGCCAACCCTATTACAGCAACCCTAGGCCAGACCATCACTATAAATTCCAAGTTGTCAATTGGCGAGTTCACCACACAAACACCCCAGGGATTCTTCTAAAATACAGGTTTGACCATCTTATTTCTCTCTTTTAAATCTCTTCCTGACAGAACAAAACTTCCTGAGCTCTCTCTTCATGAGCTCTCACATGACATTTACAGACCCAGAATCGAGTCCCCTCCACTCTTATTTCCAGCGGCACAAACAGCTCGTAGTTCCCTGCACACCATGACATACCCTTCCGAGTATCTCTGATCATCCCGTAGGGTAGCTAGACATCTGGCCACAGTGCTATTTGTGCAAGATTCCCTGTTAGACGGTCAGTTTCTTGAGATAAAGACCTGTGCTTTTTAGCTCTGTGTCCCCACTGTCAATACTAGATGCACTGCTAGCCTCACTCATTCGCTCATGTGTTCAACAAATATGTACTGAGCTCCTAGAATGCTGGCCAAACAAAATAGACACATATGGATAAATGATAAATGAATCCCAACTTAAGGAAGAATGACAAATGATAAATGAAGAAGTTCTGGGTTTAGCTCTGCCAGGACAGAGTGTGATCTATTATTAAATACAAGTCACTCTGCCTGCCTGTTTTCTCATCGTTTTATTTTTATTAGTTTCAGGTGTACAAAACAACATAATGATTAGACATTTATACGCTTCACTGAGTGACAACCTCCCCAAGTCTATTACCCATCTGACACCATACACAGCTATTCCAATATCACTGACTATATGCCCTATGCTGTACTTTTCATCCCATGACTATATATATTGTTTCTCATCTTTAAGACTTTAAAATCCCTTAAAATCTAATCATAAAATCAGAAGTGCCTTAACACTGAGAGATATTTCAGTATTTTATTTCAGATCAATCAGCAGTATTTGAGGATATTTTTAAGCCAAATTAATCATCAAGAGAAGTACAGATGAAATGGATGTTAACTTAACTAGACTTATTGTGGTGATAATTTTGCAAAATACAAAATTATTGAATTATTATGTTGTACCCCTGAAACTAATGGTCAGTATGCATGTCAATTACACTTCAATAAAATGTAAAGTACTGTACTGATCAAGGTAGGTCTCTGAAATCAAACAGAAGTGGCATTGAATCTGCACTCCACCACCCACTCACACTCATGGCCGACAATGTCCGGTGTGTTACTTTGTCACATTTACCTCACTTGAAAAAAACGGGGAAAGGCGTGTATAGACTTTGAAGGATTTAATGAGGATTAAATGAGATAATATGTTGAAATAGGTTGCTACAAAGTGTAGCGGATGATAAGCACTTAATCCACAGTAATTATTAGTATTGTTGGAGCCAGAAAATCCCAAGGACGTGGGCCTGGTCACTGACACTCTACTGTGGGATGACAATCAGACTTGTAAGATTTTCCCCTTATAAGTGGCCTGGCTAGGGAAGTAAATTGCAGGAAGTATTGCAATACAATTAATTTATGCCATACGCCTAGTAACAAGGTGGAGATTTTGGTAAGAATATCGTAGCATGTATTCTCCCTTCAGATGTCCACCAATCACACACTAATTCCCAAGGCCCTAGGAGGAAAGCCATTGTAGTGTGTTACTGTGATAAAGAGCTGAGCCAAGTATGTGTTTTTCCCAAATGAAACTATTTTTTTACTACTAGTAAATAATTAAGTACTTAAGTATATATCACTGTCAATATTTATAAACAAAGGAATGACAGTGAGACAGACCATCTAGGGTATATTTTACAACATTTCTCTCTCACTGTTTTACTCACTATGAAGCATAGTAAAAATCTTTTAAAATCATATTCACTACAGAAAGGTCAACATAAGTTAGTAAAACTTTAAATTTTGAAGTCAGTGAACATTTAACAAATTTATCAATTTTATGCCAGATATTGTGATAGGCTTTGGAGGAAAAATGGGAAGCAAGATAGAATAGGGATTATTTTTAAAAAGATGCAAAGTTGTTACCAACTCTATGTGGTGATAAGAATGGCTTAAATTCACTAACTGATTGCTTGGATGTAAGACTGCTTAGTCATGTATTCCTTACTAGACTCAGTGAGAATTTATTAAATTCAAAGTACTACAGCAGACCTGGGATTCAAAGTTGAATAACACTAGGCCCTGCCTTGAAGGAACTCATGGTCCAGATGGGTAGAAAAATAACAAGCGGGAAATTAATAGTCAGAGATAAGTACATTGGGAAAAAAAGACTGAAATGGAAATTGCTACAGAAATCATCTGATTTAGTGATCTTTAGCAGCATAATAATGTACACACATAGTATATATTCCCAACATAGATTATTTATACTATTGTCACAATCCATTTTTAAGTAGATTAAAAATAAATACAAACTTCAGCTTAGCTCTGTCCCAATTAAAAATTACTGCAATCTAAACATTTTAAATTTTTTTCATTCTTAGTATTAAAAATAAAAGCATCAACAATTTGTGGAGAAAAGAACTTTAGGGTACAAGAATCTGCCAACTTTATGCTGTTGAGTAATAAATTGTATGTACCTCCCAAACTGCCATTTAAAAGAACAAATGTTTTATGACATATCAAACTAAGAAATATATAGCAGCCTGTACAGGACCAGGACTTTGA
Organism: Rhinolophus sinicus; assembly: GCF_057876585.1. NCBI lineage: Eukaryota > Metazoa > Chordata > Mammalia > Chiroptera > Rhinolophidae > Rhinolophus > Rhinolophus sinicus. Next base: position 25,407,480 of record NC_142508.1, read on the forward strand.
CTTTTGTGATTGCTGTCCTCTGGAAAGTTATTGTGGAGAAAGAGTTTGCTCTTGTGACAAGGAAACATGACAAAAACCAGAGAAGTGAGTTGTGGTTGGACTGAATGGTCCACTAGTGTGCAGTTATAAAAATAGACCCTCTTGACTCCTTTTTAGACACTCCTTTTGCCACTCTACAGGTTTTCCAGGGCAAATTTTCAACTTAAAAGGCCGTAATTTCCGCTATTGAGCTTGCTCTCTAAAAATAACTTACCTGGCTATCAATGTATAAAGAAGGAAACTATTTCATAAGGAATCTAAAAAGCAAGCAATTACCCTAAAAAGCTTTTATTCTAAAACCAACAGACCTGCTGCTTAGATTATGGATACACTGAGAGCTTGCTCTGCTGAAACCCTGAACCGGAAGTCAAATGATGGGCTGTTTCTACATCACCAGTGACTGCAGCCCAGTCTGAGGCTTCTGAAGCCTCCGTATCTGCATTGCTAATGGTGACACCTGCTATGTATTAACCAGAAGGCTATTTTCATGATATAGTACACATGAATCCTTTATCTATTAAATTAATTAAATCATTCATTTACCCATTAAATCAATCAATATTTACTGAACACCATCCATGTGCCCAACACTATTCTATGCACTGGAAATACCTCGGTCAATAGGCATCATTCCTGCCCTCAAGCACCCCACAGTCTGGTGTGGGACAAGGACACATTAAGAGGCAAATCTCTACCCTGTGTGAAGAATGTGATGGAAGGGACATTGGGATAGGGTCCACCTTGGAGGGGTTCCTCTCTCAGACCTGGAGCATCAGGACACATTTCTGGAAAGAACCAATGTGTGAGGAGAGGCCTGAATGACGCCAGGAGCAGGCGGTGAAGGGTTGGCAGCGTGTCCCAGGCACAGAGGACAACACAAAAGAAGCTTCTGGAGAACAGAGAGCACACAGTGCTTTAGAGAAACCAGAGAATTTCAGTAGAACTGGGTCCTGGGTAGCGGGGGAGGGTGATGAGTGAGTTTAGGGGGCAGGGAGAGACCAGATCATGAAAAAACTTGTCAGCTATCTTAGGTAGTGCAGGCTTTGTCCAAAGGGCCATACGGAGTCACGGGAAGGGGAGAAACAAGAAATCTGATGGAGGGTTTAGAAAGATGACCAGAGCTGCAAAGTGCCAAATGAACTTCGAGGAGCCAATGAGAGGGAAACCAGCAAGGAGCCTCTTTCAAAACTCCAAAGAAGAGTTGTTGTGTGTCAGATGGGGATGAGGAAAAGTGAACACATTCTAGATATCTGCAGGAGCCAGCCTTGACAGGACCTGATACATGGAGATGGGTGGAGAAAGCAGGCGTCAAGAATGAGCCCCAGTCATGGCTCCAGGCACTGGAGGATGGTGAACCCATTCACTGCGAGGAGGAACACAGGACAGTCGTGTGGGACATGTGGCACATGAGAAGCTCACGTATGTGGATGTGAGGTGCTGGTCCATGCTGAGGCGTTGGACAGGGAGCTCCGGGAACAGGCATACGTGGGAGCCATCAGCACAGAGGTATTAGTTAGAGCCAAGAGGATGCATGTCATTCCTCAGTGTGAATAAATAAAATAAGAGAAAAATTAGGATTCCATCAAACCACAACATTTAAGAGCTGGCCAGGTGAACACCAGGTGGAAACATGATTAAATAGCTAACATTTACTTAGTACCTACTATTTGCCAGGCACTGGGATGGACCCATTATACATATAAACATAAAAAGTCACGCTACTAATTTACTGAGCCACAATGCTAGGGGTCTTTCTCCCCGTTGGGATTCCACCTTCTTTGAGACTCTGCCTACACGGCTAAAGTCAGTGCTCCTGAGAAGCTACTGGCCTGGTGGCCTGAGTTGTTTGAGGATGGGGAGATTAGACCATCTCAGCTTACAGAGTGCCAAGATGAAGGTGGGCACCGAGGGACAAAGGGACAGGGAGCTGTTGGGGTCAGCTTAGTACTAGGCACAAACCTCAAGGCTTCACACAGTCTAGTCCAGATCAGCAAGCATAAGGTTTCACATTCTTACTTCCCTTGCCCGAGGGGATATATCAGTAAAAATATTACTCCTGGTAATGTCTGCAAATTTACTTCCTACATTTTCTTCTTGGAGTTTTATGGTTTCAGATCTTACATTTAAGTCTTTAATCCGTTTTGAATTTATTCTTGTATATGGTGTAAGGAGGTGGTTCAGCTTCATTTTTTTTCATGTGTCTGTCCAGGTTTCCCAGCACCATTTATTGAATAGACTATCTTTACCCCAATGTAAATTCTTGCTTCCTTTGGTCATAGATTAAATGATGTTGTAGGCATGGATTTATTTCTGGGCTCTCTATTCTGTCCCATTGATCTATGTGTCTGTTTTCACAGGTTCTCACTTTGTGAGGGGTATAAATGTCTAACTAGTACACCGTTTTGTACACCTGAAACTAATAGAGAAAAACAAAAACAAAAACAAAAAAACCCTTTCACACTGGATTTTGGGTCCAGATCCAAGCTAGAAGTCAAGTGTTTCTTGGCCTGGTGCTGTCATTGCACGTGCTGTGATTTTCATTGACGGGAAAGGGATCATGAAGGAGGCAGGATCTGGATGGGATTCAGGAGGTTAGCTACCTGCCATCACTCAGTGTGTTTTCCTCCAGAGACACAAATCACACGAGGGTCACAGAGAGGACTCAACGAGATGACATGCATCCCAATTGGCCCCGTGTCATCCATTACACTTTTTGTGCCAGTATCCTATCCAGTTTAGACACTGACACACCCCTAAATATTCCTGTTTGGATAAGTTATATGATCAACCATTTGGGACTAAAGCTCAGGCCCTACAACTTTTAAACCAAAACCTTTTCCTCAGTAGCTTATTTGTTTGTGTGCTATTTTCAGGCCTTCGCAACAAAAACGTATCGCCACTGCTCAAAGCATATGACAGTAATATAAGGATAGCATCAACATGCCCGTTTATGAATAGCAAATTATTACAAAGAGGGTCAGTAAAAAGATATACCTAAATACCTTTGATCAAATAAAAAATCTAAACAGGTAAAGTGCATTCTATTGGTATTTAAAATCTTAACAATGTCTTGTAACATTTTAGCCGTTTTTATGATCTTGATTTCCTGTACATTTTACTGTGACTTGGCAATACTCGCCAATTTTATAAAGTCCACTGTCTTCCTTCCCATTTTGCTCCCACCACATTATGTTCCTATCGTTCATTCTCTGAAGTCACATGAAAGATCTTAAAATGTGTCACTTGCAATTTAGTTAATGTTTTCTTTAAAGCCCCTGTTTGTTGGGTAATAAGGAAACTCTGATACTGAAAACAGTTAATCTAAGCGCATTTTATTAGGGGCATGTTAAGGTTAGGCACTCAGTGGGTAAGTGTTTAACACTCACAGACATTTCAAAGTTGGCAAGATCCACTCTGAAGGAACGCAGAAAGGGAAAGAACATTTGGGATAAAGAGAACTGGGCTACAAGTACCAAAAGTGCAGGAAATCATGGGCCAACATTGTTCTCTAAGACCTTTGAATCCCAATGTTCTTAGGTCCCGTAATTGTAGTCTGTCACCATCCAGAGCTTTGGACTTAAGCCTCAAGTTTCATGAAATAGAGCAATTTACATTCCTCCTTTCTTTAATATGATGCCTATATTTCAAGAATTGTCAGTTACAGCTAGGGTGTTCTTTAAGGAACCAAGAGTCTCACTCTAGCTCTTTCCCCTCCTCCCAAATTCCTCTGTATAATACCTTCAATTAGAATAAACCACCTATTGGTGTTATTTAGGAATTCTGATTATATTTTGGTCAATATACGCCCTATATGGTGCCCTAATTACCTCAAGAAATGGAGTATGCAGCATCTGGGTCACGCGGCCTTGTGCCTAGAAGTGCTCATAGCTGTCACATTCTGTAAAGGCAGCTGACTCCTGGTGGCTTCGAGAAGACTGTGGTCATCAGTGGATGCTCTAGAATGACCACCATCCTTCTGTGCAGAACCCACACTTCCCAGAGAAGTACATCATGTCCAAGCCTCCTCCTTATGGTAGAAACCAGAACCCAGACAGGGAGTAGATGGGAAAGTGTGGACAATGATTCTTTGTGTCAGAAACAGTCCCGGTGTGCCTGGGTCTCCTAGCTCATGTCTCACTGGTGCACATTGGTAGGGAAAAAGGCCAAAGTAATGCTACCCCTGGGGCCTGGTAGTTGGAGACTAAGCATGGTGGGGTGGGGGGATGCCTCTAATCCAAAGTACTGGGAGCTGCAGGTATGTCAGAGCCCTTCATTTTAAAGTTGTGCACGCACACACACACGTGTGCATGCACAAAAGCATGTAAAATTATCTCAGCTATTACAACCACTCTTAAGTGCGTATGAACTACCTTTTTCAAAATATTTCAGTTAGCAGCCTTACCTCATCTGCAACTTTCCATATTTCTTGATCATTCCATTGTCCATAGGGATCCAAGTTTTTTCTAAATGTTCCAGAAAAGATAAATACTTTCTATAGCAATAAGGAATAAAAGAGGAAAGCATGAATACTCTAAACATCTTTCAATTTTCCCCCTGCTTTATTGTGAAATATTTCAAGCAGAAAAAATATTTAAAAATAATTTAACACCCACCCATGTACTTACCATCTAGTTTTCTTAAAGTTTTCCCATATTTGCTTTGTACCATTTTTTAAGAAATAAAATATAGCTACATTTGAAGCCCCTTGTGAACATGTTTCTAATCCCATGCCCTTAGGATAAAGAAATTAAGATCATTGTAAATTGTGGGAAATTAAATTTTTATTCCTAGCAATAGTCCTTACTACAAGCAAACACAATGTAAAATTAAACAGGTAAAAGTTATAAGATTATGAGTCACAATTATCAGAATAAATTTCTATTTAGTTAACGTCTTTTCCTTGGATTTCTTTTATAAACCTAGCTTCCCAAGGGACTTTGAAATGGTTTGAATTTACAGACGTTTACTTAAACATCTGGTCTATAAACCAAGGCAAACCTCTCCTTCCAAAACCAGACAGCCACAGGAGAGGGCCACGACTTGGAAATCAGTGAAAGCGTGGAAATCAAATATTTGTTTAACTGAATGCATGTCACAGAGGGAAGGAGGCCAATGAGACCGAACCTGCTGCCGAAACACAATGACAGTCTACTTCCCGGCACAGAGCCCTGCGCAGCTACCACCCTCAGACACGCTGCTTCCATCACTGTCTACTAAGTTGACCGATACGATTAACAAATGTTTCAAAAGAAAGTTGCTGCCTCACTAGCAAATATTGATGCCACAATAATATTTAGTTCTCTCTTTGTGCCTAAGGGTGAACTGAAAAATATTTTGGATGTTAACATTCAGAATAATTATTTTCTTTGCCTTTATCCTTTTGCCTTTGGTTACTAACATCCAGTAAGGAGAATTAAGAACTGAATTCCTATCAGCCTAGTTTTCACAAATTACCTCAGACAGAGAGAATGCCTCATGCCCATATGATCTATAAGAACTGCACACAGCAGGTCAGCTCCAGATTCATGGTGTCTGTGCTGCTCAGGCAGAAGGAGAGGATCCTCACTATGGCAGCCAAGTTCAAGGACAGTCACATTAAAGACTTTCTTCCCCATGGCATAATTTATGGCTTTAAGAACAAAGTCTTTGCCAAATATCTCGGGAACCCTCTGGAGAGGGCAACAGAAGCCTTAGGCTTGTCTTACTTAACCTGTGGCAAATCATCTTCCTAACGGATGCTAGGATTGCTTTGTGGAAGTAGATGTAAGAGATCAATAGATGACTCTTAGGATTATAAGATATTTGGTGGCTATGTCTGTACATTCTCTTCCAAGCTTCCAAGTGAATGGAAGTAATGTCTAAACAAGCTAAAGAAAGCAGACAAAAGGCATTATGGGGGAATTCTGATAAACTAAAAAGAATTTAACAGGATGTGGCTCTGAGTACTTGAGTCAATTCATTATCTAAGTCATTGCGTTTATTTAGTAACTAAAGTTCAAAGGCTTGCCGATGGAATTTTGCCACTTACTATTTTTCATCTTTTTTTCTTTGAATATTGTGGTTCTTTATATCAAAGGTTTCTAGCATTACAGAGAAGGACAGAAATGAACAACTGTAAAGATTAGCAAGTATCAGACAATGTATTACCATGTTTCCCCGAAAATAAGACCTAGCCAGACAATCAGCTCTAAGGCGTCTTTTGGAGCAAAACTTAATATAAGACCCGGTCTTATTTTACTATAATAAAGACCAGGTGTATAATATGATATGACATGACATGACATAACATGACATAATATGATATAATATAATATAATACCGGGTCTTATATTAATTTTTGTTCCAAAAGACGCATTAGAGCTGAGGGTCTGGCTAGGTCTTATTTTCGGAGAAATCAGTATATGCTTCAGAAAAGTTGTCTTCACTAGGAAGTAAGCACCTGGATCACAGAACTCTGGTTTATGGCAGGTGTTCTACGTGCCAGGTGAGGCACCTTACATGTGTTATCGCTTCATCTTCATGTCAACCTAATGAGGTAGATCCTATTGTTGCACATGAAGAAATCACAGCTCGGAGAAGTTAAGTGACTTTCACAAGGTCACTTAGTTAATGGAACCCAAGGGTGTTTGTCTTCACAACTGTGTTCCTCACCACCAAGCAAAAAACGCCTCATGTCCTCTGTGGACCAGGTTTCTTCTCTCATCTGGAGCTCAGAGAACATTAAACATTGGGCAGGATCACCCCTATGGGTCCATAAATTGCCCATCAGTACTCAGGAGCACAGTCTGGATGAAAGCACTGCCATGCATCCCCTTGGCTGCAGCTTAGTTCCTGCACCGTCGATGGAGAGGTTAACTTCCTCTTCCTGTGCAGGCCCTGAGTTCTGTATGGGCTCCAGTGTCTTTGTAAGTTTCAAGGGGACTTACATATCCAGTAGAACAACACAGTGGAAATGTTTACTACAGCCAAAAAAGCAGTCCCATTGTTCTGTAGAACTGTGGGTGGAGGCCAAAGGAATCACAACATTAAAGCAGACACGGAAGTTATTAAAGGTAATGTGGCTTGCAGAAACAGGATAGTAATGCAGCTCTGGACTAGTAGTTCTACCTACGAATAGGAACGCAATCTCTTTGAGCCTCAGTGTTTTCACTGTAAAATGGGGAAATGCCACCTTTCTTCTCAAACCTGCTCTACCTCTAGGCTTTCCATTTTGATATGTGTCACCTTCCTCCCCTCAATCCAGAAACTTGGGAGTCATAAATGATCAGGATCTTTCTCCCTGATCCTCCCAAATGGAATCAGTCATCAGTGCTGTGGATTGTTCCCCCAAAATATATCTCAAATCCATTTATTTCTCTATCTCTACTGCTATCACATAGTTTAAGCCATCCATCTCTCTCTCTGGAACAGGGCAAGAACCTCCTAATTGACCTCTTGCCTCCCTTCCAGTCCATTCTTATTTAGCAACCAAAGCAGTAACTACAAGTATAAAGTGGATCACATCATTAACCTTTTGAAAAACTTTCCGTGACTTTCCATCGCACTCAGGGCAAGACAGAAAATACTTAAAATGGTCGATAGGTACTCCATGATTCAATTCCTCCTACTCCTTCCGCTCATTCAGTGCCCTTCTCCACGCCTCTCCCTTTTTCACTCCAGCCACATGGCTTTCTTTTATTTCATCAGTTTCTTCACACACTTTATTCTCCCTGCCTAAGAATCTCCTCTCATATAGTATTCCCATGGCCAGCTACAGCCTTCAAGTCTCAGATGTCATTTCCTTTAACTGGCATCTTTCAAATCCTCAAAACCAAGTAAATTCTCTCGATATGTGGTCTCAAATACCTGTATTTTACTTTCATAGCTTCCAGTGAATACTAAAATTACACATGCATTTGTGAGCATTTTTGTAATGTTTATCTCTTCTTCTACATCATAACTTTGCTGGATACCCTGTCACTAACACACAGGCATTATACATAGTATATGCCCAACAAAGGTTGCCTGAATGAATAAATGGGCTAATGTGAAAATAAGAATTAAAAATACATAAAAAATATCATAGTCAAAGTTCAGCACATATTATCTTTTTTCCTTCTGTAAGAATAGCTACTACAACCCATAGTCTTTAAAGCAATAATACAAACAACCCATTAAAACGTTGATCTGTCTATATAATTGTTTAGGAAATGGTATGCCTAATTTTTTCTAACAGCCTAATAATCTATATGTAAATTATCAAATGTGTAGCAATATATTATATATTAATTAATTTTTATTTCAAATATATATTCAAAATTATAAAGGAAGAAAACTTGAAATTAGACATCCAAAAGTTTTAGACGTAGTGGATTTGATACCATTCAGAAACTCTGTAGGTCTGTTGCTTACAGTTTATTGTCTAGCATTAAAGTAATGTTTTAATTTTAAAGAAAAATTAACTGCATGAACTGGTTCAGCTACAATTCAATTTCGTACAATTAATCAAACATTCCATTCCTGTCTTATAAACAGTATCTGGCACTCTCTTGCTTCCAGGGGTGCCAGTAGGTGTCTTAGTTTTGTTTTCTAAACTGTTTGAAGTTTCCACAAACTCATCTCTGAAGCTGAGAGGTCCTTGGAGGTCACTTACGTCCTTTTCCCTGGTTTGCAAATGAAACAGCCATGGCCCTGAGAAGTTATACAGCTTGGCCAAGGTGACACAGTCAGACTGATTGTACAGCTAAAAAAACACCTGAAACTATGAATCACATTGATTCTCTCTCTCTCTTTTAAGAAACTGTTCACCAAAAGGAAAATTAGGATGTGCAAATATTTAATACTTAATATCATGTATGCATGGTATAAAGAGCAACTCTCTCTCTCTTTTAAGACACTGTTCACCAATAGGAAAATTAGGATGTGCAAATATTTGGTACTTAATATCATGTATGCATGGTATAAAGAGCAATTCTTGGAACTCAAGGAAGACCAAAGAGAACACCATTGTTCACTGCCTGACGAATCTCTTTCCTGAAGCTGACTCCTCATCTCAGTAGAGACAGCCAAGCCTGTATGGAGTGCTCAGAGCTGGTCACATATCACTACAACAGGCATATGCTTTAGCATTGGACATCAAATGGCAACCAAAAAAGCAGTTTGGATTCTGTGGTCACTGAATGTAGAATAAATTAAATGAGTGGGATAAATGACTCCTATACTTAAGGATATAGGGCTTTTTTCTTTTGGCTAAGAAGGGAAATATACATGAATGAATATACATATATTTCTATTGTATATTCTATGTATAGAATCTATGTGTGTATGTGTGTGTGTGTGTGTGTATAATGTATATTTCTGTTAAAATGTGGCCCAAATGCTTATAAGCATCACAGTGACTGATCCAGTGTTTTGGCAATGTATGAAATTTTTTATTATAAGTTGAATCTATACAACAGAAATTCATCCAATATGAAAATTCAAGAATGTAAGGTTGAATTATAGAATGTTTAAAAATAAATGTGGCTTTGCTTTTAGAACATCTATTAGTGAGCATAAAGTGAATAAAGTATTTGTTACTCAAAAATGTTTAGGGTTTATAACAAATAAAGAATAAATGTATAAAATTAATGTACATACCATTTATTTGTATGTAAATGATTACATCTAAAGTGTTCAAATTCTTGTTACCTGTAAAGTCATGTAATGTTTCTTAACCTTTCATATGACAACTTTTTAGTATATACTTTTTCAGAGATAGCATAAGAAAAAGTTTTCTAGCTCTGACCAAATTACCAAAGACGTCAAACTTACAGGCTCAGAAAGACTAAGATTGTGTTGTACTCATATCCATACTAGTTAATTTTCTCTTCTCCCTTGAATTCAGCACTCCATCCCCACTGTCCTCCTCTCTGCTTTTGTCACCACACAGATGAAGAGTTTCTTAGCCCATTTCTCTGCTACCTGAAGTTCACAGTCCACACACTACCAGCAGTGGCATACACTTGTGCCACCCTTTCATCACGCCTTCCTAGCTCAAAAACATGAAGCCATTCCTCACTGGGCCATTTCACTACTTGTCCAGTCTTTCCCTCTTTCTCTTAATGCCCCCTAACACATGGCCTCCCCTGCCTTTTGCCCTCCATGTTTTTCTTGTTCCCATCTCTGTACTTGTTCATAATATCCCTGCCTGGGATTCTCCACAGACAGGGATATTCACCACCACAACTCCCTGCCCAGAACCCTTCTAAAACCTACAAACTTTATGACCCTTTACAGCCTACCTTAATCATCACCTTTTTTGTGAAACTGTCCATACCCATTGGTTCATTCCTACAGCATATACGTTCAACTCAATATAAAGATGAAGGGGTCATGATTCCTTGTCCTTAAGGAACCACAAATGACAACCACCACCACAACCCAGTGTATTTTATTAACTACATGACAGGGAGTAGACTAAGTACTTTTACTTATTACTTTACTTAGTCCTCACAAACACCCAATAATGGAGTTGCTGCCAGTATACCCATTTTACAGACCAGGAAACTGAAATTCAGAGAAATTAAATAACTTGCCTAAGATGTCACAACTAGTAAAATCTGGATTCTGGTAGAGCCAACATCTCTTGTAAAAGAGATCAAGCATTTAATGACTCAGCACAAAACAATGTACATTGAATTCCTATCATACAAGATATTGTGTTATGTGCTATATAAGACAGAAAAATTAAGCAAGGAAAAATATCTATGTTTATTTAGCATTTCTTATATACTTTTTTACTAGTCTTCTTTGATTGGTGATGGTTTTGTGTTTACAGCCTGCTTCCTTAACTAGAAAATGTCTGCAAAGTATTTATAATACTGAGCGGAAATTAAACAAATACAAAGATAATTCTAATACAAGACATAGAGAAGTGCCAGGGGAGATTTATGAACATAGTTCTAGACCCCATCTGGGACTGGGATGTGGGAGGGGAGGTGGGGGGTAAGGGGGTCAGAGTCAGGGTCATCTGGCAGAGTTTAACATTTGCGATGACAAAGTAACTATGGTGAAAGAAGATTGTCTCCGATAGAGGAAATGCATAAACAGAGGAAAGAAGAGAGAAAAGTGAGGTATCTTTCATGCAATAGTAAGTCCAGCTTGACTGAAAGTTAAAAGTGCCCAGATGTGAAGAGTGGTAGATCGGTGTGAAAGGTGGGGTTGGGTCCTGACTGTCAGGGACCTAAACCACAGATGGAAGAATCTGGACCTTATTCAGGGAAGGAAGGCGTGCCCTGAAAGGTTTTGGACTTGCAACATCTCAAAATTAGAAGTTTGCTTTAAAAATCTTAATTTGTGTGCAATATATAATGGAGAGATGCAAGGAAGATGATGAGGAGAAAAACACAGTAGTGGGAGTAGAAAAGCAGGAAGAATACGGTGATACAATAGAAGTTGTGACAACAGGGCTTGGGGTGGGATTCTCTCCCATAATTTCCCACAGCACTCCCTCACTAGCCTTTACCTGACCCATTACTACACTTTATTACCTATTTTTATCATTTTCGTTTCTTCCTGTGATCTCTGACTTATGGCAATGAGTGTAATTTTAAAGCCCCCTCACTGGAAGCACATAGGTTGCAATGGGACTTCAATACCATTTACATAACTATAGAATCTACAGTACACATTATAATTTTAAGCATGCAGGAGTTGAATAACAAATTATTCAATTGTTAATTGTCGTTAAATTGAATGAGAAGTGCTGCGCCCCCAGTGTGATTGTTCAGATCTACAGGTACGTGTTTTGGCCTAGGTGACGGCCGTCACAGCAAAGGATGCTCCAGCGCTGTGGCGGGAGTCGTGTGGGCGTGGATGAGCCTCAGATCATAACGTCTCATTGCAAGAATAGGTCTAGGCATCTCCTCAAAACAGCTTGTAGTCTTTCAAACTTTACTGAAGCTTTAGAAATACATTTTAAAGTTATTTTTCCAGTTTTCAGGAATTAAGTGCTTAACAAAGTTCCAGGCTAATGAACAATTTTAAGTCTTGGAGTTCGAACTACCTAAGCAAATTAGGGCTCGGACTCCAGGCCTCACTGTCTGCTCTCCATGCTCTCAGAGCTCTCAGGGAAAGTGCAACAAATTAAAGAAGATGCCACCTTGAAATGTACACCATACCCTGTTTTCCAGGCTGGTGCATTCTGCAAGATTAGTCTCTAGCTACAGGAGGGAAAAACAGGAGGAAAAAAAACACACACAAAAAAAACTGCAAGAACTTGCCAAAACTAATGACATCTTGTGATTCCACAGCTGATGTCTCGGGATCACTGAGGGAAAAGGAAAGTTTCTTGTTCAAAGTTTCAGTTTTATGTGTCTGAGAAAAAGTGACTAATTGACCCAGAGGGCTCTGATGTCCGTGTCAGAGGTCTTGGGGGAACTATGGCGGTGCCATGTCAGAAAGATGGACGGAAGAAAAAACCTGAAAAAGCAAGAATAGTTCTTTTAGGATTTTTAACTCCCTTTTCCTTTTTTTCTTCTTCTTCTTTTTAAAGATCAAACTCCAGGAAAAGGTGAAATATATATAATTTGAACTTTCAAAGAAAAGTTGAGAAAACAAAAGCATCTCTGGTTTGGATGATAAAAAGGTAAGAGGAGTTTGCCCTCTTTCCCTCTTTCTTGGGCATTCCCTTAATGGTCTCAAGATGTCTCTATAGAAGAAACAGTACATTCTTTCTGCAGACACCCTGTTTTCCTAGGAGATGGTCCCAGACACCAGGGACATAAATGTCTACAATAAGAAGCCTTTCCATCAGCATGATCATGCATTCTTAAAGGTATATCTCAAAGGATTTCGTGCTTGGTTTACAACAGCTTGAAGCCATGAAAGAGGGAAAGTTAAATAAAGGCAAGTTTGGAAGATTCATCTTGGCAGAAAGGCAAGATAAAGAATTTTCGTAACTCTGGCCCACTCAGTTTTCCTCCAGGTCTTACACATGTAGAACACATGATAAAACAAAAACCTCTCGTCACATGGCAGATAAACTAAAGGATTCCCAGTGAAACTTAAATTATCTTTTAGATCTTCCCTTATCCTAATGGGCAAATGTTTGTGGAAAAGAACAAGAAAACAAAAGCTTCATTACTGTAGTTAAACATGGACCAGAAGAATTATAATCAACTGAACAGCAACGCTTCTCAGCAAACCAGATTCTATCCCACATCCTCCAGCTTTGTTATCTTGCCGGATGCTATCACCTGGGGATACTTGTATTCCCACTGTTTATCTTTAGACCATCTGACAATCTCTTTTTCCTTTCTGAAGAAATAATACTGTTTTTCAAAGGTTCAACCACGGTTATGCACCTGGCAACATGGCAAAGTTTAGACATGAATTAAAAGGATCGGGCCAGCAGTTAGAATATTTACTGTCTCATTAGTTGAAAGGAGCAAATGTTCCACAAAGGTAACCTATCAAATAATACAAACTTTTTTTCTTAGGCTAGATTTATAATCAATCTACCTGGAGATGCGCCTAGCATTTTAATTTTGTGTTAAAAGTAGGGAATTGTTAGTACCATGGTGTTGGAATGGATTCAGTGCCCATTAGTACAAAGAGGGCAAAGTGGTCATTAAAACAGTGACTAGATCCACAGAGATGAAAGCAAATACTGGTAGGTATACAGCACATGCCTTTCAGATTCGGTCTCAGTAAAGTCATTCCTTGGCTTCCATTTAAAATGGAACGGTTTCTAGTTCTCTCATACTCGTATAAAGAAGTTCTCTTGCACAATAACAAAAAAAAATGTTACCAAGTGGTGAGGCTACAGATCCTTTGTGACCCAAGTCAAAGAGTGACATTTTAAAAAAATAGCTACAGATTAATCGGACATGGTTCATTCTTATCCAAAGAACAAAAAACAGTCATTACATTTTTTATTTTCAGTTCCACTACCTCGTGTTTCCAAGTGTTTGCTATTTCAGCAGCATCTTTTGTATCTTGCAAAACATTCTCAACCTGTTGTGATTGTTAACTTAGAGCTCAGACCACTGAAATAGGAAAAACAAACAAACAAAAAACCTTATAAAAACAAAAGCCCCATGTTCTCACTGCAGACTGTATCTTCTGGGAAAGGGCTATCCAAACTGTTAATATTTTAAATCCACACCTAAATGGTCATTTAATCTATGACAAAGGAGGCAAGAATATACATTGGGGTAAAGAGAGTCTATTCAATAAATAATGTTGGGAAAACTGGACAGATCCATGCAAGAAAATGAAACTGGACCACCTTTTTACACCACATACAAGAATAAACTCAAAATGGATTAAAGATCTAAATGTAAGACCCCAAACCATAAAACTCCTAGAAGAAAACATAGGCAGTCAACTCTCTGACATTGTTTTCTGATATCTCTCCTCAGGCAAAGGAAACAAAAGAAATAATAAACAAATGGCACTACAGCAATCTAAAAAGTTTTTGCACAGCAAAGGAAACCATCAACCAAATAAAAAGACATCCTACTGAACGGGAGAAGATATTCATGAATGATACATCTGATGAGGGGTTAATATACAAAATTTATAAAGAACTCATACAACTTAACACTAAAAAACAAAACAAAACAAAATAAAAAACAAACAAAACCCAAACAATCCAATTAAAAAATTGGCAGAGGACTTGAACAGACATTTCTCCAAAGAGGACATACAGGTAGCCAATAGACACATGAAAAGATGCTCAATGTCACTAATCATCAGAAAAATGCAAATTAAAACCACAATGAGTTACTATCTCACACCTGTCAGAATGACTACCATCTATAAATCAACAAACAAGGAGTGTTGGTGAGGGTGTGAGAAAAGGGAACCCTAGTGCACTGTTGGTGGGATTGCAAATTGGTGCCGCTACTACACCAATTTGCACCAAACAATATGGAGGTTCCTCAAAAATTAAAAATAGAACTACCTTATAACCCAGTGATTCCACTCCTGGGTATTTACCTGAAGAAATCCAAAACACCAATTCAAAGAGATACATGCATCCCTATGTTCATTGCAGCATTATTTATAAAAGCCAAGCTATGGAAACAACCTAAGTGCCCATCAATAAATGATACATCGGAAACTAATATAAAATAATACTGACTGTCAACTGTAATTAAAAAAAAATTATTAATATTTCAATAAGTGAATGTCAGAGACTTCCAAGCTTTTAGAGGTTGTCTTTTTTTTTTCCACCTTACGACTGCATTGCATAAAAAAGCAGACAGAAATATATATATATATAATGAACATATTTTGCAGGGAAATGTGAATTTCTTGAGTGCAGCCATCCAGTAATGGTAACAATACATTCAGTCACTGTTTTCCAGCCACATCTTCCTGGCTTACCTGCGGGATCACTCCAAAGGCTCTCCTCCACTGCTGCACCGTCACCGACTCCCAAGACACTCCGTCTACTTGGATCTCTCCCTCGGTGTTCAGCAGTCTCAGAAGAGCCGATAACAGAGTGCTCTTCCCTGATCCAGTTCTTCCCAAGAGACCCACCTACAACACAAGAGTAATGGAATTACTCCTGTGACATACAGATACCCTACCACAAACTCAATCTGGTGTTATGCTTCAAGAAAAAGAAAAACACTGGAACACTTTATTTTTTTTATCATCACCAGGGGAAGATTTTCAGTTATTCACTCAAACCTTTTTGTGCACTCCCAATTCTGATCAACATTGATCTGGGGCAGAGCAGCTCTGGAACAGAATACAGAAATGGCCATAAGGAATTGGACCCGTAATGCCGGTTTCACTTATCACTGGCCAAAAGGTTGAAAATGCCCGTTTTGCATCAAAGAAAAGCAAAGGTA
The DNA here is from genome assembly GCF_057876585.1 of Rhinolophus sinicus. NCBI lineage: Eukaryota > Metazoa > Chordata > Mammalia > Chiroptera > Rhinolophidae > Rhinolophus > Rhinolophus sinicus. Next base: position 25,423,346 of record NC_142508.1, read on the forward strand.
CAGTGTCTCAATGCACATCATTTCTAAGGCTGAGCTCAAGCCAGCAGAGACTGTAACTTGATCAATCTCCACATATGAATACGAGCTTGAAAATTAATGAATCTGAAAACAGTCCTAATACTTGGATACCGTCCTTAATAAATTAAGCAAGTGTCAAGTTCAGACTTGACAATAAACCAGACGTTCAGTGAGCTATACATTCCCAGAGAAGGCAGGCTGGGCCTTGCTACTCCTCATGGATGAGCAATTGGACAGTTGTCAAACAAATTCTTGTACCTACCCTGATTGGCAAGAAGAGAATTTGGGGGAGCCAAAAGGATATTAAGGAAAAGGAAAAACTATTCTTGTTATCTAAAGACCATAAAAGCATAATATGAAAATGAGAACACCAGGCATTGCAAGGAGAGAGCAGGTGCTACAGGAAGAGAGTCGAACTCTGTTTTGATGTCAGCTCAGATCCAGCACTCAGAGGGAGGTGCTTGGAGTGGGATCAAACATTCCTGCAGTCATTAACTGAATACTGAAAAAACTGCCTGACATTTAGGGGCACTGAACAAATGTTCATTTCCTTCCCCTTACATTATTCCTATTTCTTTTTTATCACTTAGCCTTTTCAACAGTAGAGCTGAGCAAATGGTCTTTGAGAGTAGCACCATTCACACTATCTGTCATATAGGAGAGTTATGTTTTGGTTTTTTACTTTCCAATCCACTGCAAATCAGTATTTTAAAAAATAGACAATAAAAATGCTTACTTTAAATTTCTATTCTTATGTCATCAAAGATCAGTAACAGTTTGTAAACCAGAATCAATGCATGGACCACAATAAATGAGAGCATTTATTGTAATACTAATACTAATAACTTATTGAACTTATTAATAACTTACTAAGAACCTGTTAATAAACTACGCCTTTGTGATAAACTGGTGAACAATGACAAAATTGTCTTTCATAAGAGCTCTACAATGAAATTTTCATGAATCTTTGTTCTCTGAGACAACTGAGAAAAATCAAATAAACCAAATGTTATGCGTTAACACACTTTTGAGGTTCTTCACACTACTAATCACAATCGGTAATTATTTGATTTATTCTTTTCTTTATTATTGCTGTTAACCCCAAGAATATAAGTTTTTCAAGGGTAGGCTAGTCTACCTTGTTTTCCATTGAATTCTGGCATAATGGTTGGCCCACATAAAATGCTCAGTAAATACTTGTTTGGAGTGACTAAGCAACAGTCAGACGGAAGGAAGAATGGATGGATGGATGGATGGATGGATGGATGGATGGATGGATGGATGGATGGATAAATAGATGGATGTGTCGGTGGGTGGGTGGGTGAATGGATGGATGGACGGATAGAAGGGAGGGGAAGGTGAGTGACAAACTTAATTAGTTGATCTAACAAACAAATGGATTTAGTTAATCTGGTCAATTACCAGATCAACTCTTATTTAAAAGTAATGTGAAATTTCATATGCACACTTCCATTTCTGAAACAGCCCATGTTGTACAAACACATTCATCATATGTCATGATTTTCCAAATACATATATAGCTTTGTATAAGCAATCTGAATATGCCCTGTGTAAGTGAAACATGGGGGGAAGAGAAGGAAAATTCAGTAGGAGGAAGTGATTTTATCTAAAGTTATATCAAGAATTTTTGATAAGAAGTACTTTGAGGTTCAGACCCCTAGTATCATTGGTCAAGGTTTTAATGACTAGGATAAATGACCACATTCTCATTCCTTAAGGAGCAAATAGTGAAATTTTTAGAGAACTCAGTTTTTATGTTGGGATAAGACTGGATTGAGAGGCAATTTGCTAATCTTTTGTTTAGCTTTAAAGTTTTTAGCTATTGCTCTGGTTTCCTTTTATTATTGAACTGATGAACATACTGGTATTACAAACATACTGGTATTACAGTATGTTTGGCATGTTTGTCAACAGCAAGGAATCTTATTGGCTCATAGGTAACAAAGTCTTCCTATTGTTTAGATAATTGGCACCTAATAATTCTTTTCTGGGGATTTGTTTTTCCAGACTTCTCAGTGACCTGTTGAATAAGCTGGAGTATTTCCCTGCAAATAAGCTTTTAAGATCTATTCTTATTCCAAGTCAGTGTTTTCTAGTAACTTCAGTGCACCTCCTCTCTGGGAATTTTGGATCAAGATAAATCAAAATACTATGTGGAGAGTTAAACAGTGTTAGATTTGAGACTAGTTGTAATTGCATTGTACCATGAATAGAACAGTCTCAGGACATTCTTTTCAGAGCACCTGATTCACCATTTTAACACTGCAACAGATTGGAACCTGTTGTAATTATTTTTTGTCTCCTGTGGTCTCTAGAAATCTAGATGTCAAATCAAATGAAACTTAGATCCCCAAAGCGATAATAACTGTACCTTTAATATGTTGACATATCTCTGTTTATTATTAATAAAACATAATTCTTAATACAATGTTCTTGAGAATATACTTCTCATAACTCCAGTACTATAAGTTACTGAATGATTCAGGTACTTGGCATCATTTTTTATCAAGACCGAATGCCATATGTATCTAACAAATCAAATAGGCACTTAGGTGCTTGTGCTGCTATGACCTGATCCCTTAATATTGTTTGAATTATTCTGGTATCTCTGTATTTTGAAGAGACTACAAATGGAGAAGGCAGGTAAGCTCATCCAAAATAATAGATCTTGAAGGACTATGAAATATTTACTTAATCAGAGGGCTGTCCAGTACTGCGATAAATACATTATACCATCTGAGGCATTGTGATAAGTCTAGGTGTATCAGGAAAGACCTGGCTCCAAATTAAAATGTCAGCCTGCATTTTGAGAGGAAAAAGAAAATGAAAAGATATTCTAGTTAGGAGAAAGTGACATGGATATTAAAATTCAGAAAAAAAAATAAACAATTTGAGATTAAAAAGAAAAATAGGTTTTTTAAAGTAAAAGTTGTAAAATACTAGCTACATTTCTCATGCATTAAAAGTAAAATTTGAAGTGCAGTTTCTATGAGCTAAAGGCCTAACTTAAGGGCAAAGAAACTAATAGGACATCTTTTCCCTATAGTAATTGCGATGGACATAGTGTTTTAATGTGAAGATTCAATAATTTTTCTGTACGAAATATTACTTTCATCTTTTCACCATGCTATGGGCTGAATATTTGTGTCTCCCCCAAATTCATATTCTGAAATCCTAACCCCCAGCATGATGGTATTAGGAGGTCAGGCCTTTGGGAGGTGCTTAGGTCATGAGAGTGGAGCCCTTAGAAATGGGATGAGTGCCCCTTATTTAGAGTCCCCATAGAAGTCCTTCACCCCTTCCGCCTTGTGAGATTACAGTGAGAAGACAGATGTCTCTGAGGAAGTGGGCTCTCATCAGACACCAAGTCTGTTGGCACTGTAATCTTAGATGCCCAGCCTCCAGAATTGAGAAATGATAGTCTCAATTGTTGTTCAGAAGCCAGCCAGCCTATGACATCTTGTTATAGCAGCTGAATGGACTCAGACATACCATATAACCAAGAACACTAAAATCCATTAAAAAATTAAGTCCTTTTCAAAATTTTTCTCAAGAAAATGAATTAGATTACAGCTAAATTTGCAGGATTTCCAGATAATCAAAATAGTACACTAAATTTAAGTCTGTTTCTTCCCTCAGCAAGCAAGAAGCAGGTTTGGGGCATCTTGTCATAGTTTGCAAGATGCTATTGTTGGTTATAAGGGCAAAGCAGTAGAAATGATATCCTTAAGAGAGCTGCTCAGAATAACTTTTTAAGAATCAATTCCTACTCTAGTCAATATTCAAAGCCATTCATTGAGTCACACATTTAACATATAGTAAACTTGGCAATGTGCCAAACAAAGGGATTAAAAAGAGAAAAACAGGACTTTCTGGTCCGGCATGTAAGGAACTCGGATGTCATCCCTCATCCTAACAACAAGTAAAAAGCTGAGGAAACTGGAAAATCAAAACGCCTCTTAAATTGTCAGAGAGTGAAGTCACAGGGCAAACTGCTGTCCCCAAAAGTGGAGAGACAGACCGATACAGTGAATCACAACTTACTGGAGCAGAAATCCACAGTTGAAAACCTCCACAGGAACCAGAACTGGGGTATGAAATCCTAAACTTTAACTGACAAATTACTGGAGGCTCAGTGTGGACAAGTCTGAGAGTAAAAAACTCCAGGGAGACCACTCATAGGGGTGGGTATGGGGCACACTTTTGTGAGTGTTACTTCAGAAGCCCCGCCATGTTCATCATGTCACAATCAAGAACACAGAAAAATTGCCTCGTGCATCCAGCAGGAGGAGGAGGGAAGCAACAATTTTGCAATACCCCAGAGCATTCTGTTCTTCTTAACAAGGACTCCCTCAAGAGAAACTATTTTACCAGTGCCTAACCTACTAGGGTTTTTATTAGGACCTAACTGATCTAAGGGAAGGAAATACCCAACTCCAGCACACACTAGACATCCTGTTACACCAAAGAGGAAGAAAACACTGCAAAGCCCTTGTGAAGGTCACTGCTCAAGGACACAGGCTCACTAAAAGACTGAGACTTAATCATAGAGAACACTACACTTTCCACCAAATCTTATGCCCCAAAAGGCCTAATTATCAGAGTTCCTTTTATCTAGTACATTGTGCCCACTGTTCAACAAAAAAATTACAAGGCATACTAAAAGGCAAAAAGAAAAACAACAACAATGACAACAACAACAAAAAAAAACAATTGGAAGAGATTGAGCAAGAACCAGAGTCAGATATGCCAGGAATGTTGGAATTATCAGTCTTGGAATTTAAAATGACTATGAATAAATAATATGCTGAGGGATCTAGTGGAAAAACACGTGAGAACAGATGGATAATGTAAGCAGAGAGATGGAAATTCTAATAAAGAATCAAAAAGAAATGCTAGCGATAAAAGAAAAACCAGTGTCACAGAAGTGAAGAATGCCTTTAATGGGTTAATTGATAGACTGAACATGGCTGAGGAAAAACTCTCTGAGCTTGAAGATATGACAATAGAAACCTCCAAACCAAAAAGTAAACAGAAAAAAGACTGAAAAAGATAACAGATATCTAAGAACTGTGGAACACAAAAGGTATATAATACCTGTAATGGGAAAGCTAGAAAGAGAAGAAAGAAAGAAAGAAAGAAAGAAAGAAAGAAAGAAAGAAAGAAAGAAAGAAAGAAAGAAAGAAAATGTTTGAAGAAATAATGACTGAGAACTTCCCCAAATTAATGTCAAAAAACTAAACTACAGATCCAGGAAGCTCAGAGAACACCAAGCATAATAAATGACAAAAAAAAAATAAATAAAATAAATATATATATATATATATATATATATATATATATATATATATATATATATATATGGAGGTGTATTATATTCAAACTATTGGAAATCAGAGAGAAGGAAAAAAATCTTGAAAGAAGTCAGAGGGAAAAAACACCTTACCTATAAAGAAACAATGAATTAAATACAACTACTCTTTAGAAAACATGCAAGCAAAAAAGAGAGTGGAGTGAAATATTTAATGTGTTCAGAGAAAAAACCCACATCAACCTAGAATTCTATACCCTATGAAATTATTCTTCAAAAGTAAAGGACAAATAAAGACTTTCTTAAACAAATATTGAGGGAGTTTGATACCAGTAGACCAGCTTTGCAAGAAATGTTTTAAAAAGTTCTTCAGAAAGAAGGAAAATGATATGTTAGAAACTCAGATCTACATAAAGAAAGGAAGAGTATCAAAGAATAAACAAGTGAAGGTAAAATTTTTAAAAATTATCTTTCTTATTAATTGATCTAATCAACAACAATGTTCAAAATAACAGCAACGATGTTCATTTATGTATCTTTATATGTATTTTTATGAATGTAGCCAACATTCAATTATGTACGTTTATATGTATTTTTCTGTACAAGTGAAATTAATGGCAGTTAATGTCAGTAACATTACAAGAGACAAGAGGGGCGAACTGGGAATACTTTGTTATAATAACATACTTGCACTAACTGTGAAGCACTATGTGTTATTTAAAGGTGACGTGGATTAGCTGAAAATATATATTGCACATTCTAGGTCAACCACAAAATATTTTTTTAAAGAATTATAACTGACATAAGAAAGGGGAGAAAGTAGAATAATAAAATGCTCAATTAGTGCTGCAAAAGGGAGAAATTCTAGAGTAAAACACATACACACACACACACACACACACACACACATATACATATAATATGGAATAGAGAAAGATATACCACACTAACACTAATCAGAGAAAGCGAAAGCAGCTAAATTAATTTTACAGAGCAAGGAACATTATCAGGGATAAAGAGGAGCATTACATAATGAAAAGGGGGTCAATACACCTAGAAGGCAAATTAGTCCTTAATCTGTATGTGCCTAAAACAGAGTGTCAAAATACATAAGGCAAAAACTGACAGAACTGCAAGGAAAAACAGATGAATCCACTATTATGACTGGAGACTTTAATACCCCTCTGTCGATATAAATGATAAATGTCTAAGTTTTGCTTTGTCTTGTGCACCTGAAACTAATTAATAAAAAAAAAAAATAAAATACCCCTCTGTCAAAGATACAACAGTCAGAAAGCCAGCAAAGATATAGTTGAACTCTCCAGAATGATCAATCAACTGGATATAATTGACAATAAAGTTCACAAACATGTTGCAATCATGTTGCTGACGATTTTTTATATCAGAGGCATTATTCATTACGAATTTGTACCAACTGGACAAACAGTTAACCAAGTTTACTAGTTGGAAATGCTGAAAAGGCTGTATGAAAAAGTTAGACAACCTGAACTTTTCCCAACAATTCATGGCTCTTGCATTATGACAATGCACCAGCTCACACAACCCTGTCTGAGAGGGAGTTTTTAGCCAGTAAACAAATAACTATATTGGAACAGCCTCCCTACTCACCTGATCTTATCCCCAATGACTTCTTTCTTTACCTGAATATATAAGAAATATTGAAAGGAAGATGACATTCAAGACATCAAGGGTAATTCATTTTGATGACATTCAGGACATCAAGGGTAATACAATGACAGCTCTGATGACCATTCCAGAAAAAGAGTTCCAAAATTGCTTTGAAGGGTGGACTACGTGCTGGCATTAGTACATACCTTCCCAAGGGGAGTACTTTGAAGGTGACCGTAGTGATATTCAGCAATGAGGTATGTAGCACTTTTTCTAGGATGTGTTTGTGAACTTAATTGTCATATTAAATAGGAGACATATGACATAGTAGACTACTTCATCCAACAGCAGCAAAATGCACATTATTCTCAAGCTCACAAGAAACATCCAGCAAAATAGATCACATTACGGGCCACAAAATGCACTTAACAAATTTAAAAGAGTAGAAATCTTACAATGTCTGCCCTCAGACCATAAAGAAATTAAACTAAAACTCAGTAATAGATAGATAGCTGGAAAGTCTCCAAATATTTGGAGATTAAACAACACATGAGTCAAAGAAAACTAAGAAAAATTTTAAATATTTCAAATAAAAATTAAAATATAATTTGTCAAAATTCATGGCATGCAGCAAAAGCAGTATAGAGGGAAATTTGAAGCAAGAAATACATATATTAGAAAAGAAGAAATATCTAAAATCAATTATATAAGCTTCTGTCTTAGAAAACTAAAAAATGATGAGCAAACGAAAGGAAGAAAAGGAAGAAGAGAAATACTGACAGGTAGAGCAGAATCAACTAATTTAATTGAAAACAAGAAATCATTAAAGAAAAGTCAATGAAACCAAAAGCTGATGCTTTGAAAAGATCAATAAAATTGATAAGCTTTTAGTCAGGCTAACTAAGAAAATAAGAGAAATTGACACAAGTTTCTAATATAAGTAATGAAAGGGGCACATCATCACATAGCCGACAGTAAAGAGAATAATAAAGAAATAATATTAATAATTTGATGCTCACTACTTTGATCATCTACATGAAATGAACCAATTCCTTGAAAGACACAATCTCCCAAAACTCACATAAGAAGAAATAGACAATCTGAACAGGCCTATATCTTTTAAATAATTCAATCAATAATTAATAATCTTCCAAATCAGAAATCACAGGGCCCAGATAGATTCACTGGTGAACTCTACCAAACACTTAAAGTAGAATTTCTACCAATTTGCTACCATCTCTTCCAGGAGATAAATCAGAGGGAATGTTTCCTACCTCATTCTATAAGGTCAGCACTGACATAAAACACCAAAACCAGTCAAAGACATTACAAACCAATGTTTCTTTATTTTTCCCCTTTCTTCTGCCTCCCCCCCCACCTACCCTGGTTCAAGCTGTTGTTTCTCAGTCTAGTTGTATAGGACACAGCTCCCTGGCTCATGCTGGTATTATGAGCCTTGTGCTGTCCACGCTGGCCACTGGCCGCTCATGCAGCACATGGTAGCCCACGGCAGCTCACGCTGACCTCCAGCTAGTCACTGCTGTCCAGCTTCAGGGAGAGTCATTGTTCACAATCTTAGCTGTAGAGAGCACAGGTCACTGGCCCATGTGGGAATCAAACTGGCGACCTCGGAGTTAGGAGCATGGTGCTCCAACCTCCTGAGTCACTGGGCCGGCCCCAGACCAATGTTTCTTATGAACATATATCCAAAAATCTTCAACAAAATATTATCAAATTGAATCCAACGATATATAAAGAGAATTATATACCACAACTAAGTGGGATTTATCCCAGATATACAAGGTTGGTTCAAAATTTGAAAATCAGTTAATATAATTCATCACATCAATGGGATAAAGAAGAAAATCACGTGATCATATCAATAGAAGCAGAAATTCATTTGACAACGTCCAATGTCAATTCCTGATAAAAACGCTCAGTAAACTAGGAATAGAGAGGAACCTCTTCAACTTGATAAAGACATCTACAAAAATCCTATAGTTAATATCATACTTAAAGGTGAAAAACTGAAAGCTTTCCTGCTAAGATCAGGAATAAGGCAAGAATGTTCCCTCTTATCACTCCTTTTCAATATTTTACCAAAAGTCCTAGATAATGCAATAAGACAAAAAAAAAAAAAGAAAAAAAAAAGAAAAAGAAAAAAGAAATAAAAGGCATACAAATTGAGAAGGAAGAAATATAGCTGTCTTTTCTATCTTTACTCACATATGACATTATTGCCTATGTGTAAAATCCAGAAGAATCGACAACAAAACCCCTGGAAATAATAAATGATTATAACAAAGTTATAAATTACAAGGTTAATGTACAAAAGGCAATTGCTTTCTACATACCAGCAATGAACAAGGGAAATTTGAAATTAAAAATACATTAATAATTATTTTTAATTGAATAAAAATACATTACTAATTATTTTCAATTCTCTAAAATGAAATACTTAGGTATAAATCTAAGGAAATATATACAGGATCCAACTACAGAACTCTGATGAATGAAATCCAAGAAAAATTAAATAAATGGATAGTCCGTGTTCACAGATACGGAGGCTCAACACTGTCAAGGTGTCAGTTCTTCCCAAGTTTGTAGATTCAATGTCATCCCAACCATATCCTAGAAAGGTATTTTTGGATCTGACAAACTGATTCTAAAGTTCATATGGAGATGCAAGAGACCCTGAAGAGTCAGCACAACACTGAAGAACAAAGTCGAGGGTCTGATCCTACTTGACTTCCATGACTTTGGTTTCTAACTGACTCAGAGATTAAGGCTATATAATATGAACACCTCCAGTCTCCCAACTCTTTGCTCAGTGGTTCTCCTGAACTCCACTTCTTTCTCCCCGTCTTGAATAAAAACATATTCCTCTGTGGTGCGAAGGCAAATCTCTCCATGTAGCCACATGCTTACACGGTGTTTTTCCTTTCTTTCTCACCACTAACACTGGTGTTATGCATAGCTTCTCACTTCAGGACTCACTCCTTCGACTACTCCTTGCAGTTGAACTTCTACATTCCCTCGTCTACACCAAATAACTTAAATAGGGTTCTCACCCTCAGGCAGGCATGCACCAGCCCTACCTTGAAGGTGTGATAAAGCGAGACCACTGTCCTCACCCCTAGAGCTGTTTGTTCAGTAGGGCCGGGTAGAGCTCAATAATCTGCATTCCTTGCAAGTTCTCAAGTGGCACAGATGATGCTGGCCCAGGGACCACACTTTGAGAACCACTGCTCTTGAAGATGATCAAAGGCCACTTTGTAGCAAACTCGATTGGGATTTTCTGAATTGGGAACATCCTTTATTCCTATGGTGTTAAGATGCATAATGTCCACCATCTTGCTCCAGCCTTTCTCCCATTATATCCTTTATGCACCCCCTCGACCCAACTGAAATAGTAACTGCTTTCTGTACATGCTCCATGCCTGTGACATTCCCTCTGTCTATAGTACCCTTCTACATCCACCTTTCCTTGTTCGAATACACAATTCAGTCCCATTCTAAATGCCACTTCCCGTGGGAAACTTTCCCTGAATAGGCCAACTCCCAGCCAAATGATACTAACTGCTTCCTCCTCTGAATTACCTTAGCAGTTCACCTGCATAGTACCTCCTATTCAAGGATCTAACAAAGGTCTTTTGGAGCCTAAAGCTTATATAGTTTGGAGGGGGAGCTATTTTCAAGAATGAAGATTAAAATTATAAATAAAAAATTAGGCACAGAACCTTTAAAGAGGTTCAGGCAAGTGAAGTTTCCTGAAATGTAAACTTTGTAAGCTTCGCAATAAATCTGCCTTGCTGTTACTGCATCTCACACTGCTCAGTTTAGATTATCATCGTCTGGGACATATTCTCATTCTCTCTCTCTCTCTCTCTCTCTCTCTCTCTCTCTACCCCCCCCCGCCCCTTTCTCCCTCCCTGCATCTCTCCCTTATTCTGCTCCTTCTTTTTCTTCTTTTAAGAAAAGCAGTGGCAACTTGTGGGGAAAAAAGCTATGAAGTCAGACAGACCTGGGTTTAAGACTCCTGCTACGTCACTCACTTAATTGAACTTCAGGTTTTCCCACTGTGCACAAAAAGGATAATAATATCTACCCCTGGATCAAATGGGATTACAAATAAGGTCATAAAACAGTGCTTAGGGCATGATAAGCATTCACAAAATATTAGTTTCCCTCTTTGGGTGGCAAGATCCACAGCCTTATGTGGGTAATTCTTAATTCCCTCACAGCAGCTAGGCAGTGCCTCACAAAGAACAGTTACTGAACATACGTGGCCTGTTTTCTATACCTGGGTTCAGGAAAATGAAATGCCTGACATACTGTTTCTTCCTCATTTTATAGCATCTCTGATCACAACTCGCACATCAGAGACGCTACATGCAGAAACGAGGTCTGCAAATTCTGTCACTCCACTAGAACCTGCTTGGATTTAACTGAGTGGGAAAGTGAACACTGGGAAAGCTGAGAAATGAGAAGATGTCAGGAAGAAGGAAAGCAAACCATTTACCACAGCTTTCTACCTGGTTTATATCAATCTATTGTTGCTATCACTTGTAACCTGATGACAGCACTTTAGGCTTCCATCCTGGTGACCCCAGGGTGGCATTCACTGATGTGTAAAGCACAAGACAGTAATTAATTATGGTTTTTTCAATGCAAGTGGGGAGCTAAGGCAAATCATTGCTTTTACATAGTTCCGAAGCATAACTTTAACATTTCTCCAAGTTCAGTAATGAAGCAAAAATGTCAAAAATGTCAGAAATTTCATCAGGGCTGTGATGTAACATTAATAACCGTAAACAAACTCATTCTAATACCAGGGGCAAATTCACCTAAAAATCTAGTCTTTCCATTTATGCCCATTTAAAATGGTTCTCTCTCTCAAAAAAAAAAAAAAAAGAAGAAAAAGAAAAAGAAAAAAAAATCAATTTTTTATAATGTAATATAAAGAAATATAATAGAATGTGAATTTATTTATCCTAACTAAAATTAAAAAGATGAGTCAAAATTTCCAGTGTGCTATTTTAATCCATTTAGCATGGTATGCAGAAACGTTTTGTTCATTCTATACATATTTTTTAACAGAACTTTATCCAGTGTATTAAATTATTAAATATTCCTAAACCCATGGGCCAAAGCAAGTGGTCTTCCTATGTAACAAGTCTCTTCCTACTCAGTGACAGTAATGGTGGCATAACAAACTTTACTGACCGTTATCTCAATAGTTAGAAAAAAAACTTTGAAATTAAACCACAAAGACATGAAGTTTTCAAATTCAGCTTTCATAAGAAATGGCTCTCTTGTATTCTTTTTTAAATTTTATTAAATTTTCTATTCTCTCTTAATTAAAAAAACAATCAAAACAATAGAAGACTCCTGTGTAGATTAATAGAATGGCCCAGATAATGGGATCTGAAGACAATATGAAATATTTCTAGAGCATGAAATATAGGGAGAATGACCACCTCTTTCACCAAGAATCAAAACTAGCACACTGGAAATTTTGACTCACCTTTTTAATCTTAGTAAAGCAAAAGACAGTAATTAATTATGGTTTTTTCAATGCAAGTGGGGAGCTAAGGCAAATCATTGCTTTTACATAGTTCCGAAGCATAACTTCGGATAAATATGTAATACTTCGGATAAATAAATTCACATACTACTAAAATTCGCTCTTTATTATATTTCTTTATATTATATTATAAAGAATGCAATTTTTTATTTGACAGAAATCAGTTTTAAATGGGTATAAATAGAAAGCATGGCTATTTTTGTTTATTAAATAAGATTTTGCTTAGTAAATTATTGGGAAAAGGTAATCCATACCTTGATGAAAGCTCAAACTAAACAAACAAGCTGAAAAAAGCTGAGAAAAAAAGTACCACTTCTTTGATAGAGTGTAAATTAGGTAAAATTTAAGAAGACATTATGGAGTCAGCAACAAAATATTTCTCTTACCTGAAATGAAAGACAGTTTCAAGATGTAAAATCTAAAGCATGTTTTAATTTTGGCTTATTTAATGGCTACTTTAGTTAGTAAACTAGCAATTAGTTAGATATTTTGCAAGTGAAATCACATTTCAAATAAACCTATCATAAAGATTCAGGTCTCTGAAAACTAAATTTCATATGGAAAAAAACAAGGCCTCCACTAATAATAACTTGAAACCTGTCTGTTCATCATGGATCCAAGTCTACAACAATGGTGTTAGAAATGGATTCTACTAACCTATCACACTAGGCTACTGTGATTCACTCACTGAACACAGGCCTAACAAAGCAAGAAACGTTTAAATCTCACCCTTTGGCCAGGACTTATTGAGAAGGAAATGTTCTCTAATATGGCATTCCCACCATCTATATATTTTGCTGTGAGGTCTTTGACGGTCATTTGGCCCCCTGAGGGCCAGATGTCATCTTTCTTCACATGTTGATTCTCGAGAATCATAACTTTCGAGAGCTGGCCATCCTTGTATGGTTTGACTGACTTGGTAGATTTACTTTCTTCTGTTGGCATGTCAATAAACTTAAAGACTCGGCTCACAGATCGCATCTGAAATGAAAATAACAGTATTTTATTTTTGTTTGTTTAAGAGCTGCAGGCATAATTAGATGTTTCCTGAAAGAACTTTAGATGTGACGCTAGCTAGTCGTCACTTGGTTATTTGTGAGCAGGTTTTTCAAGGAATTAACAGGAAGTAATTGGATATAATTTAAAGGTTAACCAAAGAGAATTAACTAGGACTTATATAAATGGGCTTTTGACAGATCTGTTTATTTTTGTGATCACTTAATTCTCAGTTATGCAAGCTGCATATAAGTAGCCAATATACTCAAGGGAATAGATGATGTCAAGGGGAAAATTGTTTTCTACTATGAGCAGCAAAATGCACAATGTTGTACAACTGGTATGTTATAATAAAATGTTCCAGATCTCACAACTACTACAGAAGATTCTTGCTTTTCTCTCGAACTGCCTTATAACTATCTACAATTCTATATGTCGGCTGGGAGGTAAGTGGACTCTTGTCACTTACTAAATTTTGAATAACTTCACAATAATCTTCAAACAAATTTAAGTCATTGGCCTATATCTGCACTTCAATAATTATATTTTTAATCTAAATTACTTAAAGACCAATGTCCGTTGCTGAGCAAAATGTGACTGTATATAAGGGTTGTATTTGAAATTAAATATGCATCTCTTTATAAATTTATTCATATAACATTTAATAAAGAATATATTTAATGTATATAAAAATATAAGAGCTCAGTTATTTTTCCTAGGTGCTTAGTTAAATTCTTTACCAAAACCATATTTCTCTGAATAATTATATGACTTATTGGAATTTGGAATATGATTTTTAAAAATAGCCTGGCATATAAAACGGCCCCAGTAAATATTTCTGAAAAATTAATTAATGAATAAAGGAATGACTATGCAAATGATTAAATATGTATGAATAAATAAATGAATAAGAAGAAAAAATTTTAAACTGTGAATTCATTCAATTTCTGTTGTTAAACAATATCATCCTTGATCTTGTGACTCAGCCCTTCCCAGATGTTAACAGCTTACAGGCCAGAAATTTACTGCTTTTTTTGTCTTAAAAGTAATTGTTGATTCTTGGCTTTATTCAGTGAAGAATGTATCCTTCTACTTTACAATGTTAAAGTATTATTTTATGTCTAGTTAAGTCTTAGAGTATTATAAATGATAATTTTTTTGCAAAAAAAAAAGGATAGGAAGAAATACATTTGGGGCATTTACTTCTAGTATTTCTATTTTTTCATTATCAGAAGTTAAATGGGAAAAGTTTTTTATCTTTAGTATGGAATGACTGGTATATGAAACTGAGGAATTTAGATATTAATCCTTAACTGACCCTTAGAAGTTCCAGCTTAGTACATCTAACTGTATTGCCTGTTTCTCGTGCCATTGATCCAGCCTGTTGTTTGTGGAATTCTTTCTTCTATCTAATAATTCTGTGCTTCAGTTTTCTTCATTTTGAAAATACCTTGGAATTACCTTCAATAATTATTCAAAGTTCAAGAAGAGACTCCTTTTAAGCCAAACCCACAGTTAATAGAAATGAAAAGTATGCAGAGCCCACATCCATCTTAAGTAACTTTAGGGGGAGTGAAAGGCATGTAATCACTGCTGCTCCCACACGTAATATTTTAAATTCCAAATTATGAGTGATTTTCCGGGGTTCTTAAATACTGATTCAGTTGTTTTTTTTTATTATTAACTTTGAATTAAAATACAGACTTGCATTTCATTGTCATTAATTTTCACAGAATACTGCTCATCTATATAAGGTCTGGAAGATAAATCAGAATTATAGCTACTACTGAGATGGAACTTCCAGGGAAAAACTCAAGTGCATTTAAAATACCTTATTGTATTTATCCTTCGTAAGAATAACATCACTCTCTTGAAATGAGAAATTTAGAGAAATGCAGAAATGTAGCTTCACTTTATAAAATACAATTGGAACTGTTGACATTTCTGTGTGCCACTGCTGTGAAGAATTCCAGACATGTCTTTGTTAAGTACTTTAGAATGTAAAATGAGACACTGTGTAACAAAAATCCTTTTAATAGTTCCAAATAATCAATAAAACATTTAAGTATTGCTATCTAAACTACTCAAAATTATATGCAGTGTTATTAGAAAATGACATTCAAAACCACAATTTTGGCAGCACTGAAATGTAGCGTATGATTTTTGGTGTAAGAATTTATGTTTGAGTACAGCAAATTAAATTCTCCATTAGTGAGGCTAATTCACCTCTGAGGGGAATCTGGAACTTGTAATGTCTAATATGGCAAATGGAACATACCTATCAAATTTAGAAAATGGAATTTTCTACTTGTCACCTTTCATACTGTCTAGTTGCGTAAAGTGACCCCAAGACAGATTGTTATGGTTGCCCAGAGCCTGGCCAGGTTACCCCGACCAAGAACAAGTGGGCAGTCTTAACAATGGGCAGGCACCACAACATATGAGCAGACATTCATTCAAGTCAATGGTTTAAAACATTTTCTGATGAAACAAAAAGGTGGCTCAGGCAGACACCTGCGTTATGGTCAGCTTTGCAGCCACTGAAATGCCATTACTGAATAGATGATGTGGCCAGATAATATTATAAATTCCTAATGAATTCCTTGCACCTCTCAGGCTTTCCAATTTGCACATTATACCTCCCCTGCCTCTTGAAGGAGAAGGTACATCAGAACCAGAACAGAGAAAATCAATTCTGGTCTCCAAGTTTCAAAAATTGGGTTTTGGAGTCAGAGATTGAGAGTTTGAAAATGTCAAGCCACATGAATATTGGGTTTTAAGCTTCAAAAGCCAAAGCCTGAAGGACTCAAAACACAGTGTTTATGCAAAAACGGTAGTCATAGATGAACTTCTATGGAATAGAAAACAGCTCTCCCCACTCCACAATCTGACTCGTGAATGAAGGTAACAAGAGGGCCGAGACACCAGATCCTCTAAAAAATAGTCTTGCTTTGCAACCAAACATTGGCTTCATTCTCAAGTAGATTTGGGGGATTTTAGAATTGAGTGGACATGGTTGCTCAGCATGGCTAGACACAGATGACATAATGTCAGATTTCCCTGTATTTCCAGAGGGGGCTGAAGGGAAGACAATTCCAATCCTTTGTACTCTCAGGGTCTTCCATGACTCAGGCATAGAAGAACCCAAGAGACAACTCATCAGAGGAGAGCTCACAGTCAGGACAAGCACAAAGACTCAATCCGACTGAACTGTGCCCCTCTAGGTCAGACGAGAATCTCAGTGCCTCAGAGACAGTGAGCAAAACAAGAGATAGCCTAGGGCCAGATGCGTCTTCTTCCCCTAGTATCTTGGCATTCTGAAAACTCCACTCAGAACTTAGATCCACTTCTGGCAAGATCTCTGAGATTGTTTCTTTTACTCAATAGAACACATGTTCAAATGGAAAGTAAATTCAACTATAGCAAGAGGAAAAACGTATTTTTTAAACACTTGATTTCATAGCCAAAGATTCATAGCTACAACCAGGGATGCACCCAGGTTTTGTGGAACCTAAGACTGAAGTAATTTGGACGTGTCTTCTTAAGAAAACAATCAGAATTATGCACATATAATGAAGTATATGGCCTTTGGAGTGCAAGGACTTGTAGATTACGTTTTATGGACTTCTTGTTAAACTCACTGTGCCTATGACCTTTTTCAAAGCATTCCTTGTTAAAGCCTCCCCATTAATGCTTAGCTTAAAAAATCTTTGTTGGGGTGGCTGGTTGGCTCAGTTGGTTAGAACGCAGTGCTCATAACACCAAGGTCACTGGTTCGATTCCCACATGGGCCAGTGAAAAAGAAACAACGAAAAAGAAACAACAACTTGACTTGGAGCTGATGGGTCCTGGAAAAACACACTGTTCCCCAATATTCCCCAATAAAAATTGGAAAAAAAATCTTTGTTAATCATGAATGAATCCATTGTTTCCCTCACATGCAGAAAGCAATGTCTGTGTAGGGAGAATAGCTATGCTGTGATAGTTTAGCAGGTAATCCCGACTGCAGTTGCACCCCTGTGCTTCTTGGCCTGAAAATATACATTACTATTCGGATTACAAGGAAGTTGCCATGGACCCAACTATATTTAGTCTCATCTATTTGATTTAATTGAGCTTTTTAACCTAAATTAATTTTTTCTCTGTTTTAGGATGTCTACTAAACATTTTCAAGTGACATGTTAAAAATTGCTGTGCCATTGTCCAGCTGTCTAGATTGAGCTGGATGGAAATTCAGATTTGGCAATTATCAGAATGACTGTAAAGTGGCAAACTTTTAACCTTAAGCTAATACTTCCTATGCATAGAAAGGGTTTTCGGAGGAGAAGTGAGGGGCAGCTCTGTCTGGCCCACTGACAGCACACTCTGATTGGAGCTGGCCTCAGCATAAGTGGGAGCTCTTGTCTTAGATTATGAGAAGTAAATGATAAAGCCAGAAGGAAACTCAAGCACTGAGACACTGAACCTATTCTTTATGTGAAGAGAAAAACTTGATATAACCTGTACATATTTCTATAAAATTGGCCAAAATGAAGAGGGATTTTTGCTTGAGAATCATGTTTAAAATTTTTGGTTTCATTATTTAAATATATTATGCTCCAAATATTTTTCTGAGTCAATCTTTAACATTGAGTATCATTATCTTTATAACAACACCTGAAGTTACTAATCTAAGCATCAGAAGAACAAAGTCTCTTGGGAGTGTGATGGGAGTATAAAAGAATAGCTCCCCATCTCTTCTCAACCTTACTTCACAAGGGATATGTTTACTTCACAAGGGATATGAAAAAGAAAATGATTCCTGGTTTTTCTTTCCGCCTTTTGTTGACAAAGAGGGAAGAGAAAGCTTAAAGACCTTTCCAGAATAAGTCAGGAAGCCAAACTTTTCTCCTTTAAAAAATTATTTGTACTATATCCTTTTATTTTTGGTGTTTAGAAACCAGGGTATCAAAATTACTCATGAACACCTAAACTACATGCCAAAATACCCGAAAAGCTATGATAATAGAAAATATATTTTATAAGACTGAAATCTGGCCAACAACTGTAAAGAGATTTTATAACTGGTTGCTATAGGAAGATAGAAAGAAATACATGTGAAGAGAAGCATCTGGAAAACTGACACAATGTGAAAAACATCACACATTTAAAAGAGAAATTCTCAAAATGTGAAATCAATAACAGGACAAATTAACATGTTTTAAATCATAGATTCTTCCTGGTAGGCGCAAACTAACTGCCTTTCAACCCTCACTAATATGGACCCAACACCCAAGACCATAGTCATCAGCATAATCTTTAGGTCAGGCATGCAGACTTAAGAGATAAGGGTTTATCATGGAAACAGGCTCTGCTCAAAACAGATTCTGGAAACTCTGGTCTATTTTTCTGTATGTGTCACTTGTGCCCCTAGATCACATAAAAAGTCAGGTACCATATTTCTATAAATTATTAACATTAACAGCATAAATGAGTTACATATGATATACTATAAACTCTAACCCTTAGTAAATTATTATCACTCGCTATCTACGCAAATGGTTTACATACTCTAATCTGTGGCAAATCACATGGCTAATCAGTGTCACTTTTTCTGACTCAAGAAAGTTACAGCAATAGTGTTCTTGACATAAAAGAAAGAAAATCCATTAAAAATGACAAAGACTTGTCCGAAGTAAACACGGAGGTATCAAATATGTTACACTTATTTTCAATAATTAAGAGCTTTAACAATCATGGTTCTAAGTGAAACAACAGGCAAAAGACTCAAATTTACCTTTTTATGTGAAAGGTCTGACATCAGTTATTGAATCTACTACTCAAATTGGAGCTTACTTGAACTCTATCTTGTGTTAATTTTTCTTTATTTTTTAAAGCACATGACAAGCCATCAGCAAGTGCTTGGTGAATGCAATTGAGTGTATGTGGTAATCACTAAAAATATTTCAAAAAAATGTCAAGAAGAGGAGTCTAAAATGACATATCAAAATATTTTCTCAAGGTTTTTACTATTTTAATGATGTAAAATGTTTCTCCAAGCATCTTAAGTTTGAAATATTGTGACTTTCCTATACTCTATCAAGTATCGTCCGTCATATGTCTTATAGCTACATCAGTGGTTGATGTATAGGACAAGAATGACTTGCTGACGGTCCATCAATTCCAAAGTAAATTCTATCCTATAGACCAGAAGTCAGGAAAACTGTGGCTCGATGGCCAAACTAGCCACACCCATTTGTTTTGCTCTACGCTGGTGGAGTTTGATAGTTCACAAGAGACCATACATCCTGCAAAGCTAAAAGTAGTTACTATCTGACCCTTTATAGAAAATGTTTGCTGATCCCCTTCCACAACTCACAGAAAATCAGAGCTAAAATGAAACTTAGAGATCATCGAATGCAGTGATTTACAAGTCTGGATACACATTAGAATCACCTGGAACACTTTTAAAAAATATAGACATCATGCCTAGACATCTTGCCCCTGACCAGGAGAACTGATTCAATTGTTCTCAGAGGACACTGAGTAATCTAAATTTTATAATTCCTCATGTGCTGCCAGGTAGAAAACCTCTGATCTAATCCATTGCTTCTTGGTACAAATGAGAAAATCTAAACCCAGAAAGGTGAAGTAATGGGAACAAAGCCCAACAAATAATTTTCCAAACTTTCCCGCACTCCAGCAATGACGTAGGACTCTCATAAGCCTCTCCTACCAATTCAAGACTCAAGAACATCTTAATGGCATGTTCTTTCTCTTAGTTGGTTCTAGTAACACACTGGTTCAGAGTTGTTTGATCAGCTCTAACAACTGCACTGGGGAATGACTTCAACACTGGACTTCAGGTCTCAGGGAGAGTGGCAGGTATGTGTGACTCTCATGAGACTCTGGAATAACGCCTGAACATGACAAGCAAGAGTTGAAATCTTTCATGTGGAAAGGGTTCAAAAGAGAGAGAATGTCAGAGCTGGCAGGAACCTCAGAAAATTCCTAACCAAACCGTTTCATTTTACAAATGAGAAAAGTGAAGCCCTTGAAGGGGTGTGACTTGGCCAAGGCCACACGACTTCTGATGGTAAGGCCAGAGTTGAATGCAGAGTAGAAAACCACTCTGTAGGATAGAAAGAGAATGGTGAGATGGAAAGAAGTCTTGGGACAGAGGTCATGAAAGGAAAATATACCACAAAGACTTGTGAAAACAGAAAAAAAGAAAGATAAGTTCAGGAGACCATTAAAATAAAGCAAAAAAATAGGAGAAATGTACCCTCCCCTCAGATTCTTATAGCAGAAACTATTTTCAATACAAGAGAATTAGGCATTAGCAGCAAAGAAGAAATGCCAGGTTCCCTTTTTCTCTTCCCATCAGGTGTCTTGTTCCTCGCTGTACAATTAGTCACTTGATCTTCACTGGAACCCAAAATAAACACAGGCGATGAAAGGACAAAGGAGAAACAGAGGGAGTTTCTATTGACAGAAAACTCTTCTCAGATTGCATCAATCGTGCAAGAACTTTCTGGAGCCCCATTGACTGGAATCTAAATGTAAGCCTTGCTGAGACACAGTCTTCCCTGCTCATCCTGTGGTTTTCTTTCTCTTGTGTTATTAGGAACACACAGTACAGCAGGAAAGGTTTATCTGCTGATGCTGTTGGAGAATTAAGGAAGCAGATGATACTCACATGCTCAGATCTTGTAGTTGTGCTCACTACATGGTAGATAGCCCGTAAAGGACATAAACTGTCAACCGCCTCATTCAAACAATGAAACTACAAGTGTTGACAAGTTGTGAGTCACCAGATAGCTTGATATCACTAAATCGGAGGCATCACCTTAGCACCCCTTAGCTCTTACTTATGTATTTATGTATGTGTGTATGTATTTAATCTTCATTCATTCATGGAGCAGAAATCCAGATATCCATTGTCTTAAGATACAGAATGCTTACACAGCTAACAATAAGAGATAGAATATGGTACTAAAAATGGCATGTATCCTGTGAATCCATAGGAAATAAATCAGTACACAGCTTTGTTAAATAAGAATGCAAAAAACTTAAGATAATTGCTTTAGCAATAGAAACTATAATCTATCTAGTACTTGAAGTATGGAGTTAAAAGGAATGAACACTTCTCTTTTCATCCCATCTACATAATGGTATGAGATATACAATTGAAATGAATAGAGAGAAGGATACACAATTCATGTTAAAATGAACAGTGAATTAGAAATAACAATTTTTAAAACACTTTGATATCAATTGAAATAACTTGAAATTCCCTAACATGGGGGTTTATAGTGGGAGTTATTAAATTAGACTCTATGATAATTTTACTATTTTTAAAAATTTTCTGGGGTAGTTCACAACCTCTTAAACTATAGTAGTCCTCACTTATCGTCAGTAGGTTCTATGACTTTAAGCAAAATGACATATAATGAAACCAATTTTACCATAGTCTAATTTGATATAAACAAAACTTAAGTTCCTAGAGCATCTCATCAACTTTATAATGAAATACCATTGAATAAAAACAATGTTATTTGAGGACCTGCTGTATATTGTTCATAAGTTGACAATGTTCAAATGATTTATTTCCCGACCTACTACATAAAGTTGGCAAATTAGTAGATAGAATAGACACTTTGTTTCCTTTTAATGGTCTCTTGATATCCCATTTGTATTTTGAGGAGACTCTGGACAAAAACTTACAGGCTAAAACATCAAATCTCCTGGAAGATATTCTATCACTGTGTTTTATGAACACATGGAGGTGTCAAGTTGGTAGTTGGACACATGTTTAGAGAGCAGGGGAGTAGTCTAAACTACAGATATGAATGTGTGATTCATTAAGAGATAGTTTTTGAAGCATGGAGTTAGATAACAACAGCTGGAGAGAGTGTACATAGAAGAGGGCTGGAATATAGCTGAGGTTTAGAGGTCTGCAATAATAGGGGCCAGCAAAGAGGACTGAGGTGGAACCAGAGAAGGAGCAGGAAAACCAGGAGGGAAAAGCATCATGAAAATAGGAGAAGAAAGTATCACAAGAAGAAAGATTTGTCCATGGTAAACATACTGCTGAGAGGGAGACAGGGACTTGGGCTCTGGTAAGGTACTGGTCCCATGTCACGGGGTGATGGAATGAAGTGGAGTAGGCCCTCTTTCTAGAAGTTCTGCTGTAAATAGGTCAATGAAATGGAGTGCAAGCTGGAGATCAAAAGAAGGTGGCTTTAAGCTAGGGAGAAAGATCCCACACAGGGGTTAATCACATATTACTGGCCTTCATATAAGAGCAAAGACACAGAACGAAGGTACAGCCTATAAGGAGAGGTGCAGCAGGGTGGTGCAAATGGTGGGGAGAAATGACGGAATTCCTTCTGGTTGCGTCTTTTTCTTTTTTCCTTTGAAGTACATAGCAAGGTCATTGACTGAGAGTGCAGGAAGTGGAATTATTGGGGCACCTGAGAAGAGACAAGAAGGTGGGAAAGAACTACGATAGGGAATAAAATAAAGAATTTATTAGGCTTTTCCTGCTCCGGCCCCAGAGGCAGCAACTGCCGTGATGTTGATACTAAGAAGAACCGGATGGCCACTGAGAACTCCTTTCTAAGGAGGGGGTGATGGTGGCTGAGAAGGATGTTCCCGTGCCTAAACACCCAGGCTGGCACACAAGAATGTGCCTGATCATCACGTGGTGAAGGCGATGCAGCCTCTCAAACCACGAGGCTGTGTGATGGGACAGTTTGCCTGGAGACATTTACTGACCTTACCAATGAGGGGAGCCCAAATCTCCATGATTACCTCCACCTGCCCCTCAACCCCCCACCCCGAGATCATGCCTGCAACCTTGGCCGCAGCTGGCCTCAGTCAGGCAGGGCAAGGCCCAAAGGTCTGGAGGGTGAATGACCTGCAGGACTCACAGGAAGGGACGCTGACAGACACCTACAGAGCGCTGCCCCCTGCACTCACAAGAAGGCCGAGGCCGGGGCTGGGTCAGCAACGGAATTCCAGTTCATAGACGGATTGATTTGGTCGTGGACGTGGTCAACTACCTCATTCAAGTTGGGAGGGATTCTTTTGTGTTGAATAAATGTGTGGCCGGAAAATTAAAAAAGAAAGAATTTGTTAGGAAAATGTAATAAAAATGTTGTTGGCCAGTGGTGAGGGTCGATATTTGAGATGTGTAGTCGGTCATAAACACAGAGGGACTAGAGGGAGGGATGAGGAAGTGCTATCATCCAAATATTACCTTTACTGGTTGAAAGCTAATGAAAGGTAGGCACCTGGGTGTAAGCAGTAAAAGAAAAGTCATACTGCTATTTTTATAACTTCGTAGTTCTGTAGACGTTTGACTCTGTCCATGTCTGACCTAGGCCAGTTGGGGAAATGAAATATTCTTTCCAATCCTAAAGATGTTTTTTTCCTCGGGAGCCCAGTACTGAAATACTAAAAGCATGTGTCAAACAAAACATCCTGTTTACTACATTTTAAACTCAGATCTAAATTCAGTTAACAAATCAGGAAAGTAAAATGAGAACATACTGAATTTTTAATTCAGAGGTCAGAAGGACCTTTATTGTTAAGATCACTCAAGATCATTGTTAAGATCAATTTGAGAGCACAGCTACCTCCCCTCCTACCTCAACATATGCCAGGTGAAAATTTAAAAATTACGGTATAACTTTAGCAATTGCATGGGTGAAAGCAGTATGATGGGAATTAATACCTAAATAAATGTCCACCAATGCCCAGGAAAGACCACTTGCGTTATTTAGCAGGGAAATAAAAACTAACATGATCACTTCGATATTCAAACAAAAGAACATGGTTTTTAAAGGTGAAATCAAATGTAAATATTGACACTTTTCAGAGATTGTATTATAACACAATAGTTCTTTGCAAAGATACTTTTATAACAGGAGATGAAAGACACAATGTCAAAGCACAGGTCACAAAGGCCAGGATACCCAAGTGAAAACTAAAGAAGTAAAAATACCATAGGGACACTTTCATGGAGATTGGACATGCAGAATAGAAGCGCAACGGGAAAGGTTTTGACATCAATGTGTAGAGGATGTTACAAAAACCAAGAAAAGTAATATGACAAAGAGAAAGGAATTGTGCATAAAAAGGTGAAGAGATTTTTTACATAAAGAAAGAGGTGAAGTGATGAGGATTTTAATTGTCAAGTCAAAGTTGTAGAAAGTTGGAACAAAGAATTAAATGCAAGTACAATATTTGTTTGCTGTTCTCCTATTTGCCATCAGAAATATTTTTAAGTAACTTTATGAGGCCCAACCCCAAAAGCATAGAGTTATGTAAGGAGATGAATGAGTCTCTAAAAAGAGCTGGTCAAACTAAAAATAATGATAATAATAATAATAATAATAATAATAATAATAATGTTAAAGGAAAAGAGATAAACCCTACTCTAAGTCATGCTCAGGTTAAATTTCATTTCAAGAATTATAAAAATGCTTTGGTTAAATAAAATATTAAGACATATGGGCAAAAAGTGGGCACTTAAAAGTTTTTTTCCCTAGAAATATTTTTTATAATGATATTTGCTCTAATAAGAATGGATTATACAAATGTCACAGTTGAATGAATGTGTGTGGTCTGAGAACAGGTGGACTTTCTCAGAGAATGAGAAAGGGAACTTCATGTGTAATAATATAGTCATTCTCAACGTGGGTTTTGAGATTCTCCACCAGTGTTGTAACAGATGACTGAGTTTACATACAGTACTCCAGACAGCCCAATAAAAGTTGATGATTAAGCCATCAGACACACTACACAGTCTGAATGGAAATTATATATGTGTGTGTGTTGTTGTTTTTTTTTAATAAAAAAAGGAAATCTGCCTTGCTTCCTTTATGTCTCACTCTTGCTGCCATGGGATTTCTGCCTCTGACACAGTGTTCACTCCTAAATATAACTGAAGGCACTGCATTCTAGGAAAACAAGACAAGAGAAACAATAAAACCAAGGTATGATCTTTGTACACACCAATAAAGTATGCAAATGTGTGACAATATTGACCAAGCAAAAAAAAAAGATAAACATTTTAAGAATGAGAAAGGAGCTATCACCAAAGACTGTGGAAATTTTGAAAATAAGAAAAAAATATTATAAAAAATGTGATACTGATAAATTTGAAAACTCAAGGTAGGGCAGGATTTCTTAAACAAGATACCAAAAGCACAGAACATAAAAGATTAGAAAATTGAACTTCACTGAACTTAAAAGCTTCTTTTCATCAAAAGACATTAAAAGTCAAGCCAATGACTGGAGGACCATGTTTGAAATGTACGGAACTGATAGTTGATCCAGAATTCATACATGCATACAAATCAATTAAGAAAAATCCCAGTCTATTTGAAAAATGGGCAGGAGATATGAATAAGCAATTAACAGAAGAGGAAACTCAAAGACCAATAACTATGTATTAAGCTGCCCTATCTCCTTAGAAATCATTTCACTTCCATCAGATTGCCAAAACTAAAAAGCCTGACAATATTGTGTTGCATATCATAGCCATGGACCTATGAAAATTATTCTCTTGATGGGAATATAAATTGGTACAACAGATTTGATAACAATGTGGCACAAACTAGTGAAGCTGAATGTGGGTAAATTCTATGACCCAGCAATTCCACTCCTGAGTAATCTGTCCTAGAAAAACCCTGGGCTTTCCAATTCTCCCTGTACCATTTATTGAAGAGGCTTTCTTTTCTCCATTGTATGTTTTTGGCTCCTTTGTCAAAAATTATCAGTCCATATTCATATGGGTTTATTTCTGGGTTTCAGTCTTATTCCACTGATCTGTGTGTCTTTTTCTGCCAATACCATGCTGTTTTGATTGTCACTTTGTAGTACAAATTGAATCATGGAGTGTGATACCTCCAACCTTGTTCTTTTTTCTTAGGATTGGTATATACACACTACTCTGCCATAAGAAAAGATGAAATACTGCCATTTGCAACAACATGGATGAATCTTGAGATTATACTAAGCGAAATAATTCAGACAGAAAAAGTCAAGAACCATATGACTTCTCTCATATGTGGGATATAAAACTGGATGCAACAAAGGAACAAGACAAACAAAGAAACAAAAATCATAGACACAGACAAAAGTTTAGTGGTTACCAGAGGGTAAGGGAGAAAGGGGGATGGTAGAAGAGGGTGAAGGGGGTCGAATATATGGTGATGGAAGGGGAACTGATTATGGGTCGTGAGCACACAATGTGATATATAGATGACGTATTATAGAAATGTACACTTGAAATCTAGGTAATTTTACTAATCACTGTCACCCTAATAAATTTAACTTTAAAAAAAGAAGAAGAAGAAGAATCCTGGGCACGGAGACTGTGCAATAACGTGCACTGCAGCACTAGTTCTTGGTTGTGGTTATCAATGTGGAGGAAAGAAGAGATAAGGGTTTAATGAGAGATACATAGTGGCCTTATATTTATCTGCAGTGTTTTATTTCTTAAGCTGAGGGTTGGGTACATTGTTGTCCCTTATGTTATTACCTATACTTTTTAGTTTGTCTGAATTTTTTCATAAAAATTTTAAAAAATAACAATGACTTACCAAGCTATCCACATCTATGCTGGAATTCACAGCCCACTGCAATGTACTCATGATATTCATGGCTAACGTTAGAATAATGCCAACCGTTCCTTCTCCTTCACCTATAGGTGGAAAAAAGATAAACAAACTTTGTTCTAGTTCTCTTCTGTGAACACCTGTATCTATATCTCTCTTAGGGCATTTGTCATTTAAAGTTACATTTCAATGTTGTGCCAGTTTAACCATCTTTCATCTCAGTTCGGCATAGCATCTACCACTAATAATAATGCCCTGCCTATAGTAAGTATTCAGCCAATGTTTTAAATCAGAAAGTGAAGATTAGGAAAGAGTTGCCCTCTTTTTAAATGTTTCAGATATTATAGGGGCTGTTGGTGTTGGTTAGATACCATGTTTATCTCCTCTGCTATTACTCTGTAAGTAATAACACTTTCAAAGATTATAATAGATAATGGGAGAAAAGGCCTGTGTCTTGATGAGCTCGTCTACAAAGAAGTCGGAAGCAGGGGAAGGTGTGAGCAGCATCCAGAAGACATTTAGCTGTGCTTTGTGCCTTTACAAGGACTGTCTCTGAGCTCATCAGATACTGTTGGGGCAAAAGTGGACTTCAGAGTTTCAACAGCAAGTCAAAACTCATGGGTCTGCCCTTTGGAAAGACAAGACTGCCATTTTTGTTTTTAAAAAAGATAATACTAGTTCACTCAGCGTTTAATTAGAATAAACAGGTTTTCAGGGCTGGGTAGAACCACTGATTAAAATTCATAAATATTCAGTATTTATGGCCACAAAAGTTGTCTAATACAAATTTTCTTAAGTTATTATCATTTTAGGTTATCAAGTCTCAATTGAGAGTCAGTCCTTGCAGCTATTATGCATAATAAAATTGTCATAGGGTTCCAAAATTGGAAGAAATAATTCATCCTATTACTATCAATTGAAATTTTTTGCTTCCACAATTCGTGTAACAGAAGATAAAGCATACACAGCAAGTATATGCTTTTAGTACCAAATCATTTATTCCCAATAGGGAAGATTTAGTCAGGATGCCAATATGTTACTCATTCTGAAGATTAAGAGGAGAGTAAGATAACGTTTGACAGCACTAACAATAATAAGCAATGTAAGATGTATGAGTATTTATGGACCAGGCACTATATTAAGGGTTTTGTACAAATTATCACATTTAATACTCACAAAACTCGAAAACGAGGGCCTTAGAGAAGTTAATTAATGTGTACGAGTTAATACAGCTGAACACCTTGATATTCAGTGTGTGGTTAGCATTCACGCTTGCTAGGCATCTGATCTGATTGACAGGTCCTAAAGTACATGGTTGTTAAATGCTTTGACTATCACCCCTGGTAAATCAGGCCTCAGTCAGATCTTTAACCATTATGGCACAGCACATGACATATAATTGTTAACAAACCGTTATGTGTGTAATTCAGCCTTCTTTGATCCTCTTTTCAATAACTTAAAGGAAAAAAATGTAAATCCTGAACCTAAAAGGAAACTTTATTTTTTGTTTTAAATGTTGTCCAGTATTACCGTATGCTAAGGGTTCATTCGCCTGCTCACTTGGATTCCTTTCGTAGAGACATTTTCCACTGCCCCGGCTGAGAGAACACGAATGTGGGGAACCTACTACCCTCACAGCAGCTGCATGGACTGCAGGAGGCCCGTGGGACCAAATAAGCCTATTTTCTGTTCTCCCTGGTTGTTGTAACTGGACAGATGAACTCTGCTGTTAATTCTGGGGGCCTGAATGGAGAGACCACATAAAGTCACTGTGCCACAGCCCCGGTACAGCAGGAAAACCAGTCTTCAAAGAGGGAAATAAATGAAGCAGCTGCAGAAAGGAAGGGACAGAGGCCAGCATCTGGCCTCAAGAGATGGGAAGAAGAGCTGAGTTTGTCTCTCAGGGCTGATCCCATTTCCTCTGGAGGCCGAGCAGGCTTCCTGCCCTAGGGCTCTGTCAGACAGGCCCACAGCGCTCCACCTCACGCCTCATTTTGATTTGAGCAGGATTCTGCTCATATAGCCAAACAATCCTTCAAATTGGGTAATTGCTCTGAGCCTTTGTCCACTGTCATATCTGTATACATATTTCAACACTTCGTAAAACAGTAATTCAAATTCTTAATTTTGAAGAGCTTACTTATGCATATAGATTTTTACTTTACTTATGAAATATTTTGTGTTTTATCCAAGATCCTAAAATTCAGCACATTTCTACTTGAAAAATATGGCACTTTTATCTAACATTTCACATAGGTGGCAGTTTTTCGTCATGTAAAATTCTCATTAGGATAATGAATTTTACCAACTGGTGGTTAAAAGAACAAAACTTACCAGGGATGGGGAGTGTGTGTGTGTGTGTGTGTGTGTGTGTGTGTGTGTGTGTTCTTTTCCCCTATTCAGAGAGCCCCTTATTAAAGAGATCTATTATTTTTGAATTCTTTACCAATATGAGAGTCAAGAGATGATCCTTTTCAATCACATATTTGTTACCTGACACACTCTGTATCTCAGTTTTTTAAACCATAAAGCAGGGGTAATACAATACTATAGACGGCTCTAATTTAAAGAAGTCATTAGTTCAACAATAAAATAATAGAAATGAAATTCAAGGAAATTATTTGTTCAACAATAAACTAACAAATGTTTTGATTAACAAATTCCCCCCAAATTTGTTTAAAGATATCTAAAATATTTAACCGATAGAATGTAGCATTTTACTAGTTGACAGAACTTTAAATTAAATGTTTCGCTAAATAGCTAACAAGTTCATAGTACCTGTTGTTAAAATAGAAATGAAGGTAACAGCAACGAAGAAGATGACGAAAATTATCTCTATTCTCATTTGGAACCAGCGCAGTGTTGACAGGTATAAGAACCAGTTGGCAGTATGTAAATTCAAAGCTTTGTGGAACAGAGTTTCAAAGTAAGGCTGACGTCCGAAGGCACGCAGTGTCCATAGGCCTTTTAAGCTTGTAACCAGATGAGTGAAAATTGGACTCCTGCCTGTGAAATATTCCCATAGGAAACAAGGCAAATCATGTAAATACATAATACAAATTCTTACGACCATGTATCTGATAAAGAGTAGCTTAAAAGTTAATCAAACAGTAATGTCACTGGTTTAGGGAGGTTATGATTCTGGTACCATAGTTGGAACAGATGCAATGTATTATTTTTTACTGCGTTACCTCCTTTTCTACTTGGCTACCATGGATGGGAACTTATAAAATCACTGCCATTATTTATTGATGTTTCTTGGCTACCACTGAGCATTGTTTTTCTGGCTAATCCTGAATTAATCACTGCTGAGAGGAAATGTTTTTCTCTTAAGGCAATTTATTCAAGGCCTTGATTAAGAATGATTATATGACTTAATTGAGCAAATAACCTTCAATGCAGAAATACCTGGAAATGTATCCCCTGAAAACGTACCTGCACCAAAGCTGTTACTGAAAAACATACTTCCTTTCAAACAGCTCAACGTCAAGCAAGGGTTTGGACGCCAAAAAAGGCTGACTCGAGGAGAAAAAGGAAGGGTGTTTGAAACAAGAAGGAAGAATTCTGTCTGGTATCGTTTGGGAACCCAGACAAACCTTCAGTAATGGTAGAAGAATCATTTTAAAATCTAATTTATATCAGTAAATTAGGAATGAATATCCCATACACCAACACTGATCAGACTCTATACAGTTGTTTTAAAACCAAAACGAACTCACATGGTCTTAATGAACAAAAACAATCTATGTGTACTTTGTAATTTACTGTTTGCTTTTATATAAACACACTTTTTTAAAGTCACCATTATATAATGCAAGAGTTTAAAGGCAGGAAAAAAGTTTTAGAAAAATAGATTAATAACAGAGAATCACAAGTCTCTCTTGTGGATATTTTCTGAGGTGACCGTTGCACAGTCAGCGCCACACCTTCAGATTCCAGTTGTTTGAGTTGCTGGGAGGTCTGAAGGAAGTAGGCTCTCAATATCACAAAAGCGATGATCACGGGCACTGTTGCTAGGAAGATGTAGGGCTGTAAAACCGAGACCACTACTACAGCTCCAATCACAATTAATACCAACTGTAGGATTGAAGAAAACACGTTGGTGAGTAAAGATTTTCACATTGCAAAATGGACAAGGTATATTTCTAAACGAGCTCTTCATACTCTGCTCAATTCTCACCAAGGGGCACGCACCTTCCTACTAGGAAGTCTGTCACTTCAAAGTACATTTTTTTATCTTTTCCATGAATATTCAAAAAATTGTTTAGGTCCCTCCTAATAACATTTTGAAGTCCTGAAAACACGGTGATCTTGGATCTCAGAATGTTCTCATTTCCTGTGTACTTTAAGGTGTGTGATAAAAAAATTTAACAGGGTGATTCTTTTTTCTAGCCTGGCCCTCTTTTAAAATAAACTTTATTTTGAGACAATTTTAGTGTGGGTGATGTGAAATGTTAGCATTTATTTTGCTTAGACAATTTCTGAAAATGGTGCCTTCATCTTGGAGTCTTTGAGTCAGAAAGATCTTGCTTCAAAGTAGTCATGGTCATTTGGACAAGCTACATAACTTCTCTGAACCTCAGTTTCTCATGTTTAGGAAAATGAAAAAAAATACTTAATAAATGTTACTCCCCTTCCCAAAAATTCTGTTCCTGTTCCTTAAAATAATTGGAGATGACCTACAGGTTCAAAAATGATTTTAACAGTGTGGCTGATTTAATTTGAAATTAGACAATGTTTTCTATCTCATATGTTGTCAAAATGAATGTTGCATTTCAGTCAAGCCTATCCATTAGAGATATCTCTTCACATTATGCACCAAAAAACTGGAAACAGCCCCATTGACATTCACAGAAACAAGCAACCACACTAGTGTTCTTCAGGCTCAAATTGAAGGTTTAAATTCTTCATTTCCATGCAACACTAAATCCACACATTTTAAAAAGAAAAAAAAATCTGCTCAGTGAGTCTAGCCAGGGCACACTTGAAACCTATATAATTTTTACTAACCAATGTCACCGCAATAAATAAAAATTTTTAAAAGTTTGCTAACATTTGCTTTGCAATAACCCATTAAACTGTTACAACAAGGGTTACAAAATAAACTTATCATAATATCTATATAATAATCGGTGATCCAATTCTCCACCAATTTCTATGGTGACACATGCAATTTCCAGCTAATTAAATGAAACAGAATATTTTGGCAGATGGGAGCGGAGATGGGGGTGTAGCTAAGAACTCATAAATCGTCTTTGAATAGGTTGTTATTTTCATCTAAAACTTCAGATGATCATATCTCAATGACACTTGTCTAGGAAAAAAATCTACATCTCCAATCATCAAATTCTGCAATACCAGCCCCTCCTTCATTCAACAAGTATTCAGAGAAATCTTTACTGTACCAGACACTGAACTAAGTACATGTGATGACTCAATCTCAGGGAAGTCTCCCCCATTCCCTTCTTGCCCTCCAAATGCCATCAGCACAGTGAGAAAGCCCCAAATGCCCATAGCAAGACTTCATCCATGGGAAACTAGAGTTTTTAACCGAGGATATTTTTTCTCAGAAATAGAATCTTTTGAGAAAAAAAGAAAAATTAAGTTGTAAGCATGATTAAGTAGGTAATATGATTTCACTTAAATGAGCCATCATATTAAATACCAGCAAAATGCTGCTGCATTGGCAGCATGGAGATACCCGGCTACTTTGTTAGGATCAGGTCCTTGTTTGCTGTTGACAGTTGTAAACAGTATGATGTTCATCTGACTTGTGCTATTTTTACCACACATCTGAGTAGTAAACTAACCAAGATATCCCACTGGGTTAGAGAAGAATGGAGAAGGTGAGTACAACTGGAAGTGAGGAACCATTCACAAAGCAGATTTCCAGCAATTATAACCATCTAGAATATAGCTCAAACTGGGAAACAAGTGAAAAATAAGCCTAAGCATTGAGGAAAATTATCTGCTCCAGAAGAAGCCATCTTTAAGCACTAAAGTCAGACGCTAATAATTTAGCATTGTGTGCAAAACTAATGGCACTGGTTCAATATATTTGATATTCTAATTACACACACACACACACACACACACACACACACACACTTAAATTCTGTCCCAGTTTTTAATTCACAATGGGTAAGAAACAAGGCATTTCAGACCAAGAGTATTAGTGAGAGAACCACAAAGTAAACAAGAGGGACTTTGGGACAAAGTGAACATGTGAGCACAGATTTCTAATTCCCATTCACACTTACACAAATCCGAAACTTTGTGAAACGAAAAAACGTTCAACAGACTATAAAACCTGCAAGGCACCATCCATTCATTCTCCCAGGAAGTGGGCAGCACGTGTCACCCACCAAAGGCAGCGTGAAAGCATTCCTGACACTGAAGGTTACCTAGCACTGCCTGTGAAACTGGGCTGATAAGAAGAAAGGATCACTGTGAAATAAGGTAAGCAAATTAATTAATTAATTAGTTAATTAATAAGAGATAAGGAAATTAATACCTATTTAAAACCATGTAATGAACACCAGATTTGGAATTCACAAATAATAGTGA
Organism: Rhinolophus sinicus; assembly: GCF_057876585.1. Taxonomy (NCBI): domain Eukaryota; kingdom Metazoa; phylum Chordata; class Mammalia; order Chiroptera; family Rhinolophidae; genus Rhinolophus; species Rhinolophus sinicus. The sequence goes on from NC_142508.1 coordinate 25,457,085, forward strand.
GTCCTTGATAATTTTAAGCAAAGTCTTAATGGGATTAACAGAATGAATAGGAGAAAAACTGTGAAAGACTCAGTAGAGATCAAAGTAGCAAGACTTAGAGTACAATCGTGTATTAGGTTAAGAGAGAAGAAATCAAAAAAGGACTAAACGTTCTGAGGCCTGAGAAAAGAAAAATTCAGTATTTTAAAATATGTAGGTTTTGTTTCATGAAAAACATGTATCATTCACCCAAAAATAGAGATAAGTAGGAGCTAGAGTACAGTTTTTCTCTGTTTGGCTTCAAGCTCAAATTTGTTCCGTACGGGCCTATGCTAATTTGAAGCATATAACTTTAGTACTGAACATGACTATCACAGATTTATCTTGTTCATTTACAGGTTGGAAACCTGAGACCTCAGAGATTAAGTATCTTCTTAAGGTAAAATAAATAGTGGTATCTGCAGAATAGAATCTAGAGCTTTTATTTTCATTATGTGATGTTCCAACCCAGAGAGCAAATTTGCGAGAACTGTATTAAATGTTAGGAAATAGAGTAAATAGAAATTATTTTTTAAAAAAAAGAAATTTACAGGTATACTTTATTATGTACAAAGATCATGTCCTGAAATGTTGCGATTAGAATTAAATTTCACTAATCAGAACATAACTAAGTATAACCAGAGGAGGTCACAATTTAAAGGAGCACCTGTGATGAATTTTTTAATAAATCAGAATTAATCAGATTTTAACTTTATTTGATTGTCATATATTATGCTTCCTTATTGTGAGACCCTCCTATAAATAAAATAGGGAAATTAAAAGAGCCCTTCCCAACCACTTGCGAAGCAATATCTAATGAACCCTAACATTAGAACTTGAGCAGAAATTATTGTAATTGCTGTAAGAGAAAGGATTTGAGAGCCATCACATGGGTCAAAAAGTGTTAATTTATAAAATAAATACTTAAAAATTAACTCTTCCCGAGGTTTTTTTGAAGTAAGCCTTATACCGATTCAGAAAATACTCAGCAGACTACTAAAGTAAAACAACAACAACAACAAAAAATCATGACTCCTTGTGCAATCATGTCAAGATGCCCATGTTCCAGTTTGTACCTCATTTAATAATCCTGTATTTGGGACCAGTCATGTACACTCCTGGAACAAAGAACAAATGTCCAGCATTTAAAGGAAGACACTGAGAACGCTCCTTCCGATGCACGAACTCAAAGCATCAGTTAAAAGTTTCCAGCCACTGCTGCTGAGTTATATCCCCAAACAGAGCAACTGAAGGAAATCCAAAGTGCTAAAAAGTTCACTTGGAACAGCTACTGTGTTTGTGCCAATCATTCCACAGGAGGCAAACCGACAACGGCTTTTCTGCACCTGCCAATGTCGGCTGTGTATACACACCAATGTGGTAGCCCTTATTTTGTTGTGCAGTTTCTCTCAAATAAAGTATTGTTATTGGGGTGGGGTGTGAAAGTGAGTGGGAGGAAAGAATGACTCAGTCCTAGGATGGGCTGCATCCTGTTCCAACTGTCTCTCCAAGGAGATCACTAAGACTGTGGTATTTGCTCTCTGGGGCTCAACCTAAGCCAGATAGGAAGCTGTTTTCCATCCCGGTCCAACAGCCAAGGTTATTAATTCACAACCCTCCTTAAGTCCTGTCACGAATGGAGACCTCAGGTGGCATCCCCGAACTCCCATTCATCTCTGTCCCTTCCTTTCCCTCTTCGCTCCCCCCGCCCCCCCGCCCCAGAGTCATGTGCTTGGAGCCAGGCTGCCCTGCAGGCCTCTTCATATCTGCCACCCAGCGCTGGTCCTCACCAGTCCTGAATGTTTCTTTCCCCTTCTCGAAAACGTGTATGTCCTTCTGGCCCTGCATCATGGTCCTTATCAGGAGGTTACTGCGTAGCTAGCTGATCTGTGCTGAAGTGTTTATGGCTGAGACTGGCTGAAACTCTAGCCCACCAAGGAACTGATCTTCCTTTTCACACGGGCCCTTTGGAGGTGGGTGACTGCCACCAAATAGTGATGCCAAGGTCAAAAATGTCATATTTCATGGACAGTGATTTGGGGGAACACGGTCTGTTATACTTCTCAAACCACTCCCAAGTAGACAGTTACATCTAACTGTGGGATTGCCTTGGGTTTGGGTCAGGGAAAGAGTTTTGACTCATCACTGAATTTACTAAAATTATGCCTCCTTTGAAGACTCTTGGTATTGACAAAATTCATACCATAGGGCTTCAACTCTCAGTCAAATGAAAAATAAGCAAAAACTTATTTATCTCTTTTTTCTACTCATTTTTTAAAGTACGAACAACTGCAAACACACATAATAATACTTATTTTTACAAACCTGGATGAAGTCAAATATGGTAAGAGGCAGAAGATCATCCAAAATTGCTATATCTTTGGAAAATCTATTAAGAATCCCACCTATAAAATAAAAGAAGACAAATTCCTCAAAAAACAGTAATCTTAAAAAGACATATCAATATTTGATAAATATGATGAATTTGTGTCATAGCAGAAGCATCCAGAACTCAGATAATTAGCATTTAGTCAGATAAATAAGGACTGAGAAAACTTTAATGTTGTACAAAGATTCTAAGTAACTACATGTTCAAGTTATTGTCTCCCACTTTTAAACCTTTATAAAATATAGATTGCCATAAGAATCAGGCAAAAACTAATGTGTTTAGTGGAGCCCTTACCACAAATTACGTCAGGAATGGGCACTTATCCTACCCAGTGTCACACTTGCAAGCCTGAGTTTGTAATTCCCGGACGTGCTCTCATTCCCTCACACCTGTAGTCCACACCCTCCAGCTCCCCTCTCCTTCTCTGACTTCCACACCTTTCGGATACATCCCTGTCCTACCTGTGGCTGCCCCCAGCCCCTGCCTGCCCACTCCGTGGGCCTCCTCTGCCGTGTCCTCTCGTTTCACTCTCTTCACTGGCAATCTAAGCCTCAGCCTGTCTTCTAAAGTCTAGAGCCACATTTATAAGTCTGATATTTTTTTCCTTCAATGAAAAAGAGTTACATAGGAAATGTCGACTATGTGCCAGACACAACGCTGGGCATTGAGGAGACAGAGGTGAATAAGCCGTGCTCCTTGCCCTTGAGGAATTCGTTGTTGGGGCCGGGGGAGGGGGGAGTGAAACCTATAATTAGATAAAATATAATACTGTACAAACAAAGTGATATTGAATCTTATCATTCACCCTCCCCCCATGAAGTACAGGATAAAGTCCAAAATTCTTAGTTTAATATTTAATGCCTTCCAGGATTTGGCCTTAAATCACCTAGCTAATACGAGCTCCCTCTACTCAAATATTCTGTTTCCGCCAAATTGGTTTATTGTTTTTTTAAATTTATTTTTACTTTTACTTAACGTACCATAGTATATTAGTTTCAAGTGTACAACATCGTGATTACACATTATACATCTTACAAAGTGATCACCCCAATAAATCCAGTACCCATCTGATACCATACATAGTTATTATAATTTTATTGACTGTATTCCCCATGCTATACTTTACATGACTAACTGTATTTTATTACTAAATCCCCACCTCGGTTTACTCTTTAAATATACTCTACACTCGCCTACCTCTCTGCCTGTCACATGTGATTCCCTCTGTCTGAAAATCCTTTCCCCTCATCTCTGCTTCTCAAAATCTGTGCCATCTTCCTGGCCCAACTCAAATGCCTCTCTTGCAAGGAAGCATCAGTATTTGCTCTGGCTCAAACTAATCACTTCCTCTTCTGGACACACTTAGTACCTTTAACACATATTGTCAGCACCTCTGTGTTTTAATGACTATATCCATGTCTTATATCAAAGTCACTTGTATACATGTCTTATCTCGTTTTCTAGATTGTAAATTGCTGCAGGTCAGTGGGATCACACCACATTTATTTTTTTATCACTCACAGCCATCAGCAAAAAGCCTCAGATGTAGGAATTATTCTATGCATATTTATTGATTTAACTCACTATCTCTTAGCCTTTATCAATAATATTTCCCTCTAGTGCATTTAGACATACTTGTATATTTTCCCATAAATTAACCAAAAATTGAAAAATAATTAACCTATGGTATTTATTCTGTTCAGAAAATAAAAGTTCACTTTGGTGAAAAAAATATCCTTCTGGTGGTGCTTATTATATTTCAAATGGTAGTATCCTCTGGAAATATGCACTCACACTTTCATTAATTCAACATACTTTATTGAGCACCTACTATGTGTCTATGTGTCTTAAAGTTATTTAAATAGCAACATAGGAAAATCAGGCCTGGAGTCAGAGAAAATCAAGGTCAACAACAATTGCAGAAAGGCACGTCGGGAGAAAGCGTGTGCACACGCGAGGCAAGGAAGCCCTGGCTGCTACCAAGTATAGCAGAGACTCTCTGGGCAACATAATAAGAACAAATGAATCATAAATCAGCAATCACAATGGTTTTTAGAAGAAAGCACCATCCTTGCATACAGAAGTTTGGGGTGTGGGTAGAAGTGGGAAAAGTATATATAGACATTGTACGATCACCTTGCGATTTCCATTCTCAGGAGCATAAATAACAAGAAATGCAAAAACAGACGTTTCAGAATCATCCTACAAATGGATTATGGTTTGGAAAGTAAGATGCATGAGAAAATGAAATGAATGCTAACCATGTAAATATGAAAGACAGAAGGTTCAGAACCAACTATGAGCATTGTTTAAGGGAATGAGGAGCTCTGAGATGTGAAGGGGGGAATGGAAAATGTACCCTCTGTAGGAACAGTACCCCAAGAAGAGAATGACAGTGGGGAACTGATGGTTACATGTTGGCCACGTACCAGGCAAGTTGATTGCCTTGTTTCATTCTCACAATGATCCTCCAAGACCCCCAGATGAGGGGGCAAGGCTCAAATAATAACTTGCCCATGCTCATCACTCTTGTGGGACAAGCCAGGCCTCAAACGGTGCCTGTGCTTTTTCTATTACATCTCATTGCCCATTTCTGATGATTGAAAACTTGGACAAATCCTCTACCTTCTCTGGGTCTCTGTTTTTCCATTAAAAAAAAAAAGAAATCGTTGGGCCAAGGTAATCTGACATTCCCTTTTAGGTCTAAAATCTCTTAGCTCTAGAACCAAAGGTGGTGATGAGTATATACAAATGAGGCATGGCTTTAGTGACACACAGGACTTTAGAATAAATATAAAGATCGTCCTGAATATACTAACATTGAAATTTTGTTAGCGAAAAGAAAAAGAAATTGATGGATATCAATTTGTAGACAAATTGAGATTTGTAGACACAAATCATCTAAAAACCTCCATATTGGAATTTACAAGTATTCTTTGCTTTCTAATGAAGTGCTTTTGTGTCTATCCCCTCTCTGTTTTCTGTGAGTTCTTCTAGAGCAAGAACTGTACCTCATTCATCTTTTCACACCAGTCGCTGCCTTAGTGCCACACAAAGCAAGTGCTCAGCAGAGCTGTTAGAATAACACTTGAGCAATTCCTTATTAAATTCCAAATGTGAACGTATGTAAAGTGAAATTAATGGAATTGATTGCTTTCAATGTACCTTATGGTCCTTAGTTTTTCTTTTAAATCTTTGGTCTCTTTATTTCACTACTGTTACTTTCTGTGACTTTATTTTTATTCAGGTACAAATAAAATTGTAAGCTATTTTAAGTGTACAACATGACAATTTGACATATGTACACGTGGTGAAAAGATTCCTCCCATCAAATTAACACATCCATCACCTCTCAGATCTACTGTTTTTTGTTTTTGTTTTTTGGTCATAATGCTTACATTGTACTCTCTTAGGAAATTTCAATTACGTAGTACAGTGTTATCAATTATAGTCATATGTTATACATTAAATCCTCGGGACTTATTCATTTTACAATTGAAAGCCTGTACCCTTTACCAACCTCTGTGATGGTATTAAAAATACTTTTAAAACACCTTTTGGATTTCCACCACCACCACCACCCCAAAAACAAGAAGAAAAAAACAAAAAACCTGGAACAAATTTATATGATTGTCTTTGAACAATTACAGGAAACTAGATTATTCTACCCATCAAAAGACTATATCAGCACAAGACTTTTATGGTTTCCTTGATCACTTCCACTCTTCTTTTTTTAAACAATACTAACGATTGGCAACAAGAAACAAAAACTCATAGATGACACAGACAACAGTTTAGTGGTTACCAGAGGGTAAGGCGGGTGGAAGAGGATAAACAGAATCAAATATATGGTGATAGAAGGAGAACTACCTCTGGGTGGTGAAGACACAATGCAATATATAGATGATTGGAATTGTGCACTTGAAACCTGTGTGATTTTACTAACCATTGTCACCCCAATGAATTTAATAAAAAAGAAAGATGCCCTGAAGGGGTTAGACCAAACATCTCAGTAGAGAGCGATGACCAGAAGAGCCTGGCACTCCGGCTGCAGCCATCAGCATCACTTTCTAACAAACTGAGCTCCTCGAATTAGCTGATACACAAATACGAGGAGCAACAATAGCCGACAGAGTGCAGTATCTGAGAAATGTGCGCGCCAGTCATAAGAAAGCTCGACAAAAAGGCAGATGCATCCATGCAAAGCCAACACTACCCCTCGAAAACCAGCTAGATCACAGGCCTTTGGAGGGTGGATCAGCAGTGTAGTGTCATACACCCAGTCAAGTACCTGCTTTCAGTGTGTTCAGGGTCGACATAGGTGCGTGAAGAACAGAATGTAACATTTTCTGGTGTAAGATTTTCGATACTGTGATGAGCGTATGCACCAGTGGTAAGCCTCGGAAGAATCCCAGAGCGAGCAAAGTGTCAGCTACTCCCACGTAAATGTAAAACACATAGAAGGAGCTGGTGCTGGTGATGATGACTGGGTAGCTGTTATTTGTGCTCTTGGTACTATTCCCTTTGTCTGGAGGAGGTGTTCTGTAAAGCAAAGGGAAACTGTTATTCAGCAACCAAACCTCTCCAATGAATTTACAATATATGTAAATGAAACTGAGCTTGAGTCTAAAGAAACATTATGTATTTCATTACCAGAGTATACGCCTTTAATCTTAAGGATTTACTATTGCAAGAAAGCAGATAAGTTTTTCACCACTGAAGCAGATAATAGTGATCTTTATTAAGTACTCAGAGAAAATACTAAGGCATAATGTTGTTTCAAATATTTTCATTCCCTTTTATGGGAACTAAACACAACTAAATCCTTCTGAAATTGGCAAAGAGCTGTAGGAACTGCCATGCTCACAATTATAAAGAAAAGAATTCGATTTTCCACTACTATAATAGTGTGGGAAAGTGAAGCACAGGGGATGTTACAATATTTAATAAGACTCAAAATAATCAATGGAAACAAAATAGAACCCACAATAGGGCATGGAATACTCACTCTTTAAGTAGCCACAACACAACCAAAGAAGCAGCCACCTGGAATGGAACAATACACACTTGATTTTGTCCCAACCTATTCTGCCCACACCCACCTCTAATTCCACCATGACCAGTAACAAAATGCACACAATTTCATTTTCTTTGTCTTTGCTTTCCTGGGGGCAGCAGCTGTAATAATTGTTCTAAGAACCATTATTTGTGATGAGAACATGTTAACTTAATGGAATTCAAATTTCACTGAATTAAATACTTTGTCATTTCTTCTCTTTATTCTACACCAATTATTCATTAAACCAGAGAAGAGGGAGATTATACTTAAATGCTTTAAATAAATTTTGTTTCTTATAAACAGACTAATCTCAGTCTGCTGGCAGATAATTAATCTGGTTACTTATAACCAGATAAATAATTCCACTTATCATACAATGATTATGAGGGAATAATATCTATAAGATCAATTAATTTTTGGAAGAGATGAGATTAATATTTATGAAAATCAGTTAAAAGTTTCCATGGTACAAAACTTCATAGTTTTAGAATACAGGTAAGTTGTTCTCAGGTTAAAACATGCATTATGGGTACTATTTGGGCTTTCTCAAGCGGAAACTTTTGGCTGAGGAATAAATGTTTTATGCCATAACTAAACAAAACTATTTTTTTAACAATTGTAATATTTTTAATTCCTGTGATACTTAAATGGTCTATATTCTATTCTATTTCAATTTGGCTTTTTAGTCTCCTATACCCTGTGGAGAAACAGTCTTCTATTGATGCCATCACAATTACAATACTAGAAATGACTGAAATTATACTATTTGCCCAATAATAACTGTACTAAACATGCAAATAGAAAAGAACAATAAATTGTGAGTAAAATAATTTGAAAATGAACTCAGCATTAAAATAAATAGGGGAGAAACAAATATGCTCGGTGTAAGAAATCTGTGTATTATTTTACACTGGAAATTATCTTAAGCATTTAATAGCACTATATAAAAATATATTCCGGGAGAAGGGGTGGTAGATGAGGGTAAACGGGATCAAATATATGGTGATGGAAGGAGAACTGACTCTAGGTGGTGAACACAAAATGTGAGATATAGATGATGTAATGCAAAATTGTACACCTGAAACCTATGTAATTTTACTAATCATTGTCACCCCAACAAACTTTAATTAAACGAAAAGAATATATATATATATATATATATATATATATATATATATATATAATATAAACTTTAATTAAACAAAAAATATATATATATATGGAACATTTAGCATTAATTAAGAAATTACATTGTGAAGTTTTGTACTTGAAACAGGTATATCAGTTTTAGTTAAATTCACATATCAGGAGTATAATGATAAAAAATCTAATGGCATCATTCTCACTTTCCTACTTTCTTCATTGTACACATAGCCTTCATGTTATTAGCCTTCACTATATACATAAAAAGAAAAACTACCCTTACTTGCTTAAAATTCAAGTAAATTCAAAATGACAAGAAACTCGGCAATAATCTGCCAAAAGTCTTTGTTCTAGTACACATGTTTTCCTATTTCCTAAGACTAATCAAATTACACAAGATTTTAGATGAGGGTATATTTCTGAGTCACTCTTAGGTAATTACAGTCTGACTTTTTTCCAATTAAAGGCGTATCAACAGTGATGTCGCCACCAAATTCAATAACCTAGAAGAAATGGACAAGTTCTTAGAAACATATACGGAATCACGAAGAATTGGAAAATCTAAATAGAACAATCACCAGTAAGGAAATTGAATCAGTTATCTAAAACCTTCCCAAAAGCAAAAGTCTGGGACCAGATGACCTCACTAGTGAATTCTACCAAACATTCAAAGAGGATCTAATAACTGTCCTACTCAAACTCTTCCAAAAAACTGAAGAAGAGACTATACTCCCTAACTCATTTTACGGGGCCAACCTGATACCAAAATCTGGTAAGGATAACACACAAAAAGGAAATTACAGACCAATATCTCTGATGAATATAAATGCAAAAATCCTAAACAAAATTCTAGCAAATTGAATACAACAATGCATTAAAAAGATTATTCATCACGACAAAGTTGGGTTTATCCCAGGGACACAAAGATGGTTCAACATACGCAAATCCATCAATGTGATACATCACATAAACAAAATAAAGGACGAAAATATATGATTATATCAATTGATGCAGAAAAGGCATTTGACAAGATACAACATCCATTTATGATTAAAACACTTAATAAAATAGGTACAGAAAAAAATACCTTAACATAATAAAGGCCATACATGAAAAACCCTCAGCTAATATCATAATTAACAGTGAAAAACTGAAGCCCTTTGTTCTACATTCAAGAACATGATAGGGCTGTCCCCTATCACCTCTGCTGTTCAACATAGTATTGGAAGTCCTAGCCAGAGCAATCAGGCAAGACAAAGAAATAAAAGGCATCCAAATTGGGAATGAAGAAGTTAAACTGTCACTTTTTGCAAATGACATGATGCTATATATAGAAAACCCTAAAGACTCCACAAAAAAAGCTATTAGAAACAATAAACTAATACCATAAAGTTGCCCGCTACAAAATCAACACACGGAAGTCCATTGCATTCCTCTATACTAACAATGAAATCTCAGAGAAAGAAAAAAAAAAAAATGCCCCTTGCAATTGCAACAAAAAGAATAAAATACTTAGGAATAAACTTAACCAAGGACGTGAAAGACCTATATACTGAAAACTATTCAGACATTTTTAAAAGAAATTGAAGAAGACACAAAGAAATGGAAAGACATTCCATGCTCATGGATTGTAAGAATCAATATAGTTAAAATGACCATATTACCCAAAGCAATATAAAGATTTAATGCAGTCCCTGTCAAAATCCCAATGGCATTTTTTAAAGAAATAGAACAAAAAAAATGATCAGATTTGTATGGAACCACAAAAGAACCCGAACAGCCAAAGCAATCCTAAGAAAAAAGAACAATGCTGGAGGTATCACACTCCCTGATTTCAGCTTGTACTACAGAGCAACAATAATTAAAACAGCATGGTATTGGCAGAAAAACAGACACACAGACCAATGGAATAGAATTGAGAACCCAGAAATAAACCCACATAAATATGGACAGATAATTTTTAACAAAGAAGCCAAAAACATACAATGGAGAAAAGACAGCCTCTTCAATAAATGTGCTGGGAAAATTGAAAAGCCACATGCAAAAGAATGAAACTAGACTGCTATCTGTCACCGTGTACCAAAATTAATTCAAAATGGATCAAAGACCTAAACATAAGACCTGAAACAATAAACTGCATAGAAGAAAACATAGATACTAAACTTACAGACCTTGAGTTCAAAGAACATTTTATGAATTTGATTCCAAAGGCAAGGGAAGTAAAAGCTAAAATAAATGAATGGGACTATATCAAACTAAAGAGCTTCTGCACAGCAAAAGAAACCATCAACAAAATAAAGAGGCAACCAATTGAATGGGAGAAGATTTTTGCAAACAACCCCTCTGATAAGGGACTAATATCTAAAATATATAAAGAACTCATACAACTCAACAACAAAAAAACAAACAACCCAATTAAAAAATAGACACAGGACCTGAACAGACATTTCTCCAAAGAGGACATACAAATGGCCAATAGTCATAAGAAAAAATGCTCAGCATCACTAATTATCAGAGAAATGCAAATAAAAACCACAATGAGATATCACCTCACCCCAGTCAGAATGGCTATCATCAATAAAACAAATAATAACAAGTGTTGGAGAAGCTGTGGAGAAAAAGGAACCCTCATACACTGTTGGTGGGAATGCAGACTGGTGCAGCCGCTATGGAAGGCAGTGTGGAGGTTCCTCAAAAAATTAAGAATAGAATTACCATGTGACCCAGCAAACCCTTTCTTGGGTATCTACCCCAAAAATCTGAAAACATTTATCCATAAAGACAACTGTGCTCCGATGTTCATTGCAGCCTAACAGAGGCCAAGACATAGAAACAACCAAAGTGTCCTTCGATAGATGATTAGATAAAGAAAATGTGGTATACATACACAATGGAACACTATCCTGCCATAAGAAAAGATGAAATAGTACCATTTGCGACAACATGGATGGATCTTGAGATTATAATGCTAAGTGAAATAAGTCAGACAGAAAAAGTAGAGAACTATATGATTTCACTGATATGTAGTATATAAAACTGAAAACAACAAAAGAACAAGACAAAAAACTGAAGAAACAAAAATTCATAGACACAGACAATAGTTTAGTGGTTACCAGAGGGTAATAAAAGCAATCCCTTCCAGTCAGAACACATGTCCCTGCTTCTTCTCATGTCCACATCCAATCTATTTTCCATATAGCCGACAGAGCGATCTTTTTAAAACATAAAAAAGATCACATCATATCCTGCCTGAAGCCCTTCGAAGGCTCCCTATTGCATTTAAAATAAAATCCAAGCTCATTAAAATAGCCAACGGTCCTGGGATTCTGGTTCTTGACGACTTTTCTGACATCACTACACTTCTCTCTCCCACCCCCAATTATGCTGGCCTCTTCTCAGTTTCCATAATTCACCCAACTGTTCCAAGACCTTCGCATTTGCCTCATGACGTGCATGTCTGACTCATCTTTTGGGTGTCAGTAAAGACCTTTCCCTTAGAAAGTCCTCTTGTTCGCCCTCCTTTCCCACCTTATCTCAATGTAGTTTATTTCCTTCTGGTGCTTATCATGTTCTGTAATTACTCCCATGAAAAAGTATTTATCATCTATCTCCTCTCTCAGAATGTGCTTTATAAGAGCAAAGAGGAGCCGTTTGTCCTCTTTCCCATTGGAACCTCAGTGTCTAGCTCAACACTTGCTAAATATGTGTTTAATAAATAAAGTAATGGACAGATAAGGAATACTTAAATAAAAATACACTTACAAATGTCGACAGAGAGACGAGTATACAATGATCATATAGAAAATACATTTGAAAAAGCAGGTAACGTTACGCAGTGTAAAGATAAAGAACCAAGACCAATTTATTCTACAAGCTTTGAAAATTTACTGAATTCAGAACTACCTCCCAAGTCACAAAATGAGATCTGTGTTAAATGACTACCTATTAAAACACTGTTGATATTTTGAGTTTTACCAAAGGAGCACAGCATTATAAATGTCCTGTTAATATTAGAAACATAAGCACATTAGTGCATTCCATCTGCATGCTCTATTTTGTTCTTCATTGTACACATAGTGCACAGAATTGTGCCTGGCATATTGAAAGAACTCAAAAAATAGGTGCTGAATGATTAAACTGCTGAATGAATAACAGGCAATAATAGTAAAGTGACACCTTGTCATGATTTAGTACACAATTTCAATACTTCACAGGTCAAATCCCTAAAACTTAGACCCAAGCCGCCATAAAAGTATTACTGTCAACCAAAAGCAGCAGTGGTATTATGGGAGTTTATTAAATGTCCATTTTACTAATAATGTAAAGCCACCTGGAGATTCCTCATTAACAAACAGGAGGGAAATCATCAAAGAATAGGATACAGTTCTCTGACACATTTCTTAAGAATCATAGAGTGAAAGCACTAAACAGGATTTTTTTGATACTGCAGTCAACAACAATATCCTCTGGTTGTAAAAGGAACCAGAAAACTGCCTCCTAATCTATTATTTGCATTTTTTTCAATCTAGTCAATAATGCGCTGCCAAGCAGGAGTACCAGAAAGGCCAACATAATAGAAATTTTATAGCCTATATCCTTGGTGCTCATATCTAAGAACGTATAGATGATATTGCCCTGTAATATGGAAAATGGTACAAAAATACAAGGGTAGACTGATTCCTTTATCAAAATGCACAATAATGACAATGGTAACCAACTGAATAGACCAAACTGATTTTTTTCAGGTTAGTATTTTGAAAAAAATAAGAAGACTATATATTTTATACTGTAAAACGGAAGCATATTGAATCTACTCTATGACATCATAAAATCTAAACTGAAGTACAGCCTCTATGAAAACTAAAATTAAATAAACCAATTTCAGCAAGGAAGAAATGTATCAGAACCTTCCTTTAGGTTCTTTGATCATGATGAGTATGAGGCTCTAAACAAGGGTTAGAAGAACTAAATGATCTCCCTGGTTAGCACCTGTACCATGATGCAAAGTAATGATGAGATATTTAAATGAGGATGAGAAGTGGCCACACTGGTATTAAGAAAGGAGCATAACCAAAAACAAAACCACATAAACATCAGTTATTTGTTTAGCTGTATAGCTGTGTACATAACTAAAACAATTACTATTTGTCTACTACCACCAAGTATTTGTTATTCAAAAATTTGAGAGCCAGTTAATTGGCAATACCTCCAGGACATTGGCCAAAAAAACCTCATCATTTACAATATTATTTCTTGCCTAGAAAATGGCATTATCAATTGTTTTGTCTATTAAAAAAGACTTTTTTTGCAATATGTGAGAGCTCAACTAATAATGGATAGTTATACAGCATTTATAGCCTCTGCTGTAATTTAATTTCTAGCCTGAAGACAAAGAATCACTGTCTTCTTGATTAAGTGAGCTAATAATTTAAGTGAGCTAATGTACACACGTGTAGCTCAATGCTCAACCACTAATTAATTAATTAATTATACATTTTGAAAGATGCTTAAGTTCAACTCTATGGAGTTGCATAGGACAAAGGTCCTGTACATTAACATAAATCACCATCACATTCAGATAGGACCAGTTTTTCTTACCTAGCACTATAAAATTGAAGGCAATCAAGAAATGTGATCTTTCAATGCAAAGGTTCAAAACATTCAGAATTATAAAGGGCAGGTTTGAGATTAAATGTGTCACAAGACTGAGATGTGCTCATGTTAGTGTTGGTCATTGGGCATGACTAGCAGAGATGAAAGAGGAAATTTATCAAAATACATCTCAATATAGTTTTTATTACTCATGTGAGAGTGTCAAATTATCCAACCCATATTTTTTTATTAAAGTGTAAAAAGAATTATTGAAACTTTCATTATATCGGTGTTATGGACTTTTCACCGTAAACTACCTTGAGCTTTTCTATTGATGATATGACTGTAAGGACGTAACTGACATGAAGAGCAGCTAGCATGCCTCCATGGGTGTCACGCCCCACATGGAGGGCTTTCTAACCTTGATGTCTCTGACCCACCAAAAGTGAAGCTGGTGAAGCTGGTACTAGTACAATCTCTATTTTATAGGTGAGGAAACTGATGATCAGGGAGGTTAACTAAATTGTTCAGTTTCCTAGTGTTAATAAGACAGAATTCACAGCCAGGTCAGTCTGATTCCAGAGTTGGCACTATGCCATACTGTACCTTGCATCAAGCCTCCATTTGGATTATTTATTTAAAATAGTAGGGAACCTGGTATTCAACTATACTACAAGGCTACAGTAATTATAACAGCATGGTACTGCCATAAAAACAGACATAGATCAATGGAACAGAATAGAGAGCTCAGAAATAAACCCACACTTACATAGTCAATTAATCTATTACAAAGGAAGTAAGAATATACAATGGAGTAAAGACAGTCTATTCAAAAAATGATGTAGGGAAAACTGGACAGATACATGCAAAAAAAATACAGCTAGGTCACTTTATTAGACCATATACAAGAATAAACTCAAAAAGGATTAAAGACTTAAATGTAAGACATGAAACCAGCAATTCATTCACTTCTGGGTATTTATCTGAAGAAATCCAAAACACTAATTCGAAAAGCTATATGCACCCCTATGTTCACTGCAGCATTACTTACAATAGCCAAGATATGGAAGCAAACCAAGTGCCCATCAAAATACAACTGGACTTAGAAGTGTTACATATATACAATGGACTATTACTTAGCTGGAAAAAAGAATGAAATCTTATCACTTGTGACAACATGAATGGACCTAACGGGTATTATGCTAAGTGAAACAAATCAGACAAAGACAAATACCATTTGATTTCACTTATATATGGAATCTAAAGAACAAAATAAATGAACAAACAAAACAGAAACAGACTCATAGATACAGAGAACAAGCTGATGGTTGCCAGATGGGAGGAGGGTTGGGGGATTGGGTGAGACAGGTGAGGGGATTAAGAAGTACAAATTGGTAGTTACAAAATAGTCATGGGGATATAAAGTAAAGCATAGGAATATAGTCAATGATATGGTAATAATTATGTATAGTACCAGGCAAGTAGTAGAATAGTCAGGGGGATCATTTCATAATTTATATAAATGTCTAACCACTATGCTATACACATGAAATTAATATAAAATAATATTGTCAATGGTAATTGAAAAATTTAAAAATCAGGGGAGGTGAATGGGAATCAGAGGTCCAAATTTCCAGGCATAAAACAAATAAGTCATGGGGATGTAACGTACAGCATAGGGAATATAGTCAATAATATTGTGATAGCATGGTGCGGCGTCAGATGGTTGCTGGACTTATCATGGTGATCACTTCTTTAGGTATACAAATGTTGAATAACAATGGTGTGCCCCTGAAACTAATATAATATTGTATGTTAGCTATATTTTAATAAAAATGTTTTAAAAAATTAAGTCAGGCATCTGAGTCCAAAAACAAAAAAAAAGGAAAATTTTACAGGAAAAATCTAGATTTCCATCTTCTTTTGATAAATGAGAAGATTTAGCAAAACTGATCCCAGATTCCCTCATGGCAAGTCCCGGGCTGGTGCCGAGTTACAGTTGCCCCTTTAGACAACTGGAGGTCAAATGCTGTCGTCGAGCCTCAAGGCCACTTTGCTGGCAGACACTCTTGGCCAGGCCCTTTGCATTCAGGTGGCTGCTCCCTGATCTGAGAACAGCCTCACCCATCAGTCAGCTTGAGGAGCCTCTGATGTTGATGTGATCTGACCCCATGGCCCACTGTGCGGTCTGCACCTCCCCGCTCCCTACTCTTTTTAACCTGCTGATGTAAGGACAGCAGGGGCATGGGAAACAGACCACAGTGGTGGCACTGAATACAAAACAATTCTGTAAGTAAGTGGGTGATTCACATCACTGAAAGCTTTGTGTACAATGATTATTAAGCCACTAACATATGTTCATTTAATTTGTGAAGAAATAGTAATTTAAAGGTGGTGATTCGTCATGTAAATATTTAATAATGCAACATATAGAGTCAAATGAATTTAAAATTTAGTACAGAATGATTTTCGGTGTTTAATTTCAATCCATATAAAGGCAATCTACCTGCAGGTTTTGAATCTCTCTATTAAAAACTTTTCATATAGAAAATAGGTATTTAAGTCTATTTTATATGCCATGAATGAAATAAAATATCAATAGAAGAACTATATGAAACTATACGTACCATTATACAATAGAAAGTTACATGTATGCATATATACTTATTTTTATGTATATACATTTATACATGTGTACATATATATGCATATATTCTTCTAAACTATTCTTAACTTTAAATCACAGTAATATTTTATAACAGAAAATTCTTACCTCAGCCAGAAAAATAACTAAACACCAAATGAGCACAAAAATTAAGTTCTTGTGGACAGTAATATATCTAAGGTATGTGTTCCACGTAGTCACTGCTGGTATGCTCTCCACGTCATCAAAAAAGCATTCCTGAAAAATATGAATCATGGTTATTACAATGAGACTATACAGATTCACGCTACCACTGTGGTTTTACTTTCAATGTGTGGAAATAAGGGAATATTACGATTTGAAGTTAAGCGCGTTTCAACAAGTATAAACCATTCTGAATGATAGTGTGGTGCCACTCTACAGCCAGTACAATTTTACTGGAGCAACAGAGCTTTTTGAAAAATGAGAAACACTGTAATTCTTGAAAATTCTGAAAGTATATTACTGACTACATAACTATTATTTTTGGACAATGTTATCATTTTAATGCTTACCAGTGTCACATCTTTTATCAAATGAACAGCTCCATCAAACTGAAGCTTCCCAGAACTCTCTTTGTTTTAACTTATTTCTTCAGGGGCCCATGGACAAATTTTGGAATTTTGCTAGCTGTAGAGACCTCCCAATAGACCTGAAGGCCAAGTGATGCTTGCACATTCCTTAGTAACCTAAGATTATCTCTCTTTCCAGCTATGATTTAAGTTATATAATTCTAATCAGTGTATTCCCCTACAAGTTTTTATTGTCCTATAGCAGACACATTTCAAAAATTTCAAAAAGAGTTAAGTCTAGATAGTCCAAATGGAAAGGATACTTTTGCTTCTCATAAAGTCAACAAAATTCATAGAAGAAGCACTAGAACTTGAAAGAAGGGGTCCTACGAAATTGGTTAAGTATAAAGATTTTTGGAGTCAAATAAACCTAGCTTTGAATGTGGACTCCACCACTGACTTCCTAGAGGCTGCTTGAATTCGAGCAGCTGAACTTCTCTAAACTTTAGTTTCCTTATCTGTAAACGAGAATATGATAGGAATGTTCTAGGGTACCAATGGGGACTAAATATATGTTCCCTGGCACTACAAGCAATCAATAAATAGTAACTATTATTAGTCAAAGAAATCATTCTTGACAACTAAATTTATAGGCTCAGGTTTGAGAAATTCATTCATATTGGTATTAAAACCACATATGAGGTGTGGTCAAAAATATGGTGAATGTTTAAATAATAAAAAAAATGATTACAGTAAAAGACACACTGCCTTTAATCCTCCTCAAAATACTCCTCCTCACTTCAAACACACTTATCCCATCATTCTTGCCACTTTCTGAAGCAGTTCTGGAACTCCTCTTTTGTGAGTGTCTTTAGTTGCTCTGTCCTGGCTGCCTCAATGTCCTGAATCATTTTGACTTTGGGGAAGAGCCAGAAGTCATGCAGTGCCAGGTCTGGTGAATAAGGTGGATGAGGACACACCATAATGTTTTTATTTGAGAGAAATTGCCTTATACCAGAAGTGATGTGTGACATGGAGCATTGTCATGATGGAAGATGAAGTAAAGACACTGACGAAAGAGGACTTCCAGAACTGCTTCAGAAAGTGGCGAGAATGATGGGATAGTGTGTTCAAAGTAAGGGGGAGTATTTTGAGGGGGATAAATGGCAGTCTATCTTTTACTATAATCAAGTTTTTCTTATTTAGACATTCACCATATTTGTTGATCACACCTCGTAGATAAATTATCCTTTAGGAAATCTTTTAAAATTATAGAAATACTGAAAGTACGTATTTTAGAGATAACCTATTCTGTTTCTTCATTTTGCAAAACAGGAAACTTTGGTTCAAAGATGTTAAATGACTTATGATTGCCAAAGGTCACACTATTCTTAATTGACCTATGCGATTAAACATATCAAGTCATTAAAACACTGCCTGTTTCATCCAAGACACTTACAGAAGTTTTCTAGTAAAAAACAAACAAAAAAAACCCATCCTCTTATATTGCTTCCTATTTTAAGAATAAAAGTATTTTATTCTTTAAAACTTAATATAAAAAACTTTCTACCTGAAGGTTGGCATTAGTATATATTGAGTTTCATACACCTTCTTTAAAAGAAACCTATCTAGAAATCCCACGTATAAAGCAAATTTAAAAGATAAAAAAAGCTCACACTAATTAAATTCAGGCAAGACTGATATATAAACCAGAATGTATAATTGGGTCCTGTTGAGAGACTAGATACGTATATACCTTATACAGGCTGCCTCTACATAATTTCTTGGTCTCTAAATCACTGAAGCTATTATTTGTTCATATATTTATTTATAATCCACCTCTTTCCACAGAGGTTTTAAGATGGTAATAAATCAGATTTACAATAATTTTTAATGATTCGAAATTTTTCTAATTTATGATAATGATTTTCACTGGTCTAGTAAACCCAACACTAGCCTTTGCTTTGACTTACATTTTATGGGAAGAGATACATCCATTGCAAAAAGAAATAGTTGGTTATTTTACATTTTTAAGTTCCTTACATAATTATGGACTTTCCACTTTGGGAATCTTAAGGTAAACCTCATGCTAAACCCATAATTTGAGTAAGTTTTGCTATAAACTATATATGGCACTCCATTCAGTTGCACTCTGTAGCAAAAAAAAAAAACCAAAAAAAACACACACACACTAATAATTTATACACACCTTTAAATCTTCTTCATTTATTTCTTCACTTATTTCCAAGCCATTGTCTTGAGATAACCGTCTTGAATATATATCCATTTCAGTTAAGTTCGCCTGAGGGGCCAATGACATTTTTCTTGTGGATGCTGCTGTGTTTCTGTGAATGATTTGACCTTGGTTCACTGAGGAGTGTGTCATCAGGTTCAGAACAGACTGCCTCCTTCGTCCCTGAAATGTGGGACCAGTGTTTACCAGGTTACTTCGAGGCAGGATGGCCTCTCCCTGCTCAGAATCCGGAACTAAGGACAGCCTTCTCTCTGAAGACTCTTCAGAATCTTCTTCAATTCCATTCATTTGTAATGGAGTCTTTTGTACAATTGAAAATCTTTTTATAGCGTTGATTGGATTGAGAATAGAGTTCTTCCTTTTTTCACCAAACTCTCCAGTCTGTTTAAAAGACTGTTTTTTTGGTTCATTCCAGGGGACAGCAGCATCTCCTTCAAATGAGAAACGCCGTAAAGTCTCAGTTATGATTGAATTTCTTCTTTCTGCACTAAACTGGTCGAAAGAATCATATCCCATGAGCTTTGAGCTGAAGTCAGGTCGTAGATTTTGTAATTCAGAAAACGTTCCATAAAAATAGCTGCTACCTTCATGTAAAATTAATATTTTGTCAGCTTTCTTTAAATGTTCCATTTTAGAAGTGACTAAAATCCTAGTTTTGTTAGCCATCAGTTTACAGACACAGCTTTGAGAAAATAAAAAGATATAAATAAGATATCAGTTTTAAGAACACATTATTATAATACTATATGTATTGCATTTTAACATTTTATAAATCTATTCTTATAGAAAACCTCTATGATGCAATGTTATTATACTTAAAATAATTACATAATACCCAATAGTAATTAATTTTGTGCCACTTGAGTTATTATAGCATGAAATACTATATGATTGAATTATAATAGTATGCTATATTGTAAAGTTGAATGTTAACAGACCTAGACTGAAATTAAATATCTATATTAAATAAATGTTTGACTTTGGGCAAACTGGTTACCCTCTGGGTCTTGGTTTATTCACCTAGAAAATGAGAGACCTATTAGATGACCTTTCAGATTCCTGGAGGGGAGGGACCCTATATTTCTATGTATCTTCTAAAATGTAAGATCTTTCTTATTCTTTAAATTTTCTATTAATTTCCTTTACATTTTAAGTTGACTACCAATTTAGTTCTTAAGAGCTTATACTAAGACTAATCTGATTTGTTAAAACAGCAACAACAACAAACTTGAGAATTGGATAATAAATTGACCCTCCTCTAATAAAATTTCCCTCTAGTCTAGAACTGAAGCCTGACTAGAATCATCTAAGGGAGACCAATTTCTTTTAGGCATTGAAACATTACATGTTGCATAGAAAGAGGCGTCATTCTAGGTTGTATGCTAATGGCAAAGTTTATATTGGTAAGAAGTTATCACAGTCACAGTATTATAAAAATAGTGACTTAGGTATTAAATTTAACTAAATTCTAGGAAAGGTGCTTCCAGGAATAATGCCAACATTTTATACAAACATACATCTACATCCTTATTGCTTAAAATCTTTGTTTCTAGAAGACTATCATGATAATTCTCCTAATAAACTACTTTATAGTCTACGAAATCATTTTGAAACTGTGACATCAAGTCATATAACTAACTGTTCCCCTTAGGAACTTCCCATACTTTGAGCCTATTGGGAGCTCCAATGGAATGAAAATCCCTAGATCTGTGTGACTGAGAAAGAGGTTCTGAAAGGGGTACTGAGGTAGATGAATAGTTTGAGCCTTCACTTACATTAAACATTAAAACATTCAGCTTATTTAATTAATTCTTTAAGAAGTTTACCATCTAAGGAGGAGATCGAATAAAACACTAACATAAAAATGCAAATAAAAATTTTAAGTATAATAACCAATTAAAATAATATGTCACAAGGCAAAAATACTGCAAACACTGCATAGGTAGTGATTGTAAAAGCAATACCAATGGAAGACATTAGTTTAGCCTGAGGTGGTCAGTTTTCATGGAAGTGATCTTGAATCTTGACTGTGAAGGGAAAATCAAGTTTGAGTAAAACTATGTCACAAAGTTTCATACTGAGTCACAATGTTGGGCATATTTCTGAAGGGGTAATATGCAGTCTATGGTGGTGTAGTCCTTCTTTCTTTGTCTTTTAAAATGAGCATAAGTTAGTCAAAGAACATACCTTTCAAATATTTCTTTTTCTGTTAAAACATCTAGGTATCCAAAAGGAGAGTCTAATAGGTACAAATCAGCATCTTTATATACTGCTCTAAAAAGAAAATGAAAATGAAATGAGATTTCCCCAGTATTTCCCATGTCATTTACTATAGATGATTTTAAGTGAAGAATAATAAGATAAGTCACACGTGATTTTTATGGCTTTTCATAACTCTCCAAGAACTGCTGAGGTGGTTTTGCTAAACGTAAGCGACATAAACTAGCAGAAGTTATAAAATGAATCACACCACACCATACAATTTAAAACATTACCTTAAGTAGGAAAAAAAAGAAAACCTCCTAACAATAGTATTTATTTAGGGCCAAGCACCATGCTACGTGCTAGAAAGATCTAACAGCATCAATTATCTCATGATTTCTTCCATACAGTAGAACAATCTTATCTTCACAGGGTGATACGGAGATTAAGTAAAATCTCTCTCTCTCTCTCTCTCTCTCTCTCTCTCTCTCTCTCTCTCTCTCTCTCTCTCTCTCTCACACACACACACACACACACACCACCTAAAATATCACTAGGCAAGTGCAGGTGTTCAGTGAGTTAGTTTTCTGTCCCAGCTTTTAAAAGCAGGGAAAATTAAGGGAAAGAACTCAGAATATCAGTAAGTCAATATGAATTCTAGTTAACAACTTTGGCAACACAGTAAGAAGAATTTTCTTCATATAAAACTAGAGGAACATTTGACATCCCATATCACCAATATATTTTTTAAATGAACAGTTACAGTTTAATGATAAAGTTTTCTTCTTGATAGAAATTAACTAGATGTGCTTCTCTCTCTGACAGTTCAAAATGCTTAGACCAAGAATGTCTCTACCAGTGGAAATGCCCACCACAATGTTAGATGTGTTTGTCTTATTTGTCTTTCAAGATTACAGACTTTAAGTCAAGTGACATCATTTGCCTTGCTATTCTTGTTATGAGAATTATTATGTTGAAAATTTTGAATATGTATGTTTATCTAAACCAAGAAGCATCAACAGAAGCCTAGAGCACATGTATTCATTGTGGAGTGAGGTGAGTGTGGTGGACCTAACAAAATGTACATCTTATCTCTCCTTGTGCTATGCAGAATCCCAGAGTTTTCCTTTGTAGTAGAACATACCATAAGGTAAACAAATATACACACACCAAAATAAGGGCACGCATTTTGAAAAAGCCACCCTCTTTATCGGATATGAATATTAGATTGTGACCTATAGTTCCTACAGGTGCTTCTTAACCAGCTAGTCAAAAGACCCCAGGCACTTTTCCATCCCCAAACAGAATTTAAAGAAATAGAGAAAAGTCTATGATTTTTTACATGCATGCGATTTGCAGCAAATGTTCACTGGACCAATAATCAGATATTCACCTTGCTAAAGAAATTCTTGCTCGCTGCCCTCCACTCAGTGTGATCCCACCTTCTCCAAGAACTATATTGTCTTTCTCTGCAAACTTGGAGATGTCCTATTAGCAAAAACAGAAAGTTAGAGAGGAATTGTTAGCACATTGGATCTGAATTTGAAAGGTACATTTTCCTTTAAATGCATTCATACACTAGACTATTGCTTTAACCACAGGTGAACTGTGAACACTGCATCTTCATTATTTCAAATCCACTTCAATTGGTCAAAACACTGCTGAAATTTAAAATATTTCTCTATTGTTTTTAAATGCCATTAATAATCATTAAATAAAAATTGGAAAATATCTAAAAGTAAAGCCTATATATATTTATGGTTATGTAAACGTGTGTGTATGTCATCCACAGGCCATTACAAAACCAAAGTGCTATGAATGTGCTCGAGTGCATGTCCTTCCGACTTAAATTCACTTTTAAGAGGAAATTGCCAAAATGGAACAAACCTCTCAAAAAGAGAAACTGAAAGAACGCTACTTACATCCCCCTGCAGTACCTAAACATAGTTAGTGGGTAGTCATGGGCAGAAGGCAACTCCTTTCCATACTTCTCTCACCCACCCCCACCCAACACAGCCTTCCTCCTCCTCTGTCCTTGCACCCTACATCCTCTCCCCATCCACTATGCATCCTGTCACCTCCCTTCCACACAAGTTATGTCATTCTTTCTCCCAGTTAATGAACTTTCTGTGACAATAACCATGCTAGGCATTGTAAAAGGTTAGAATTGATTAGCAATAGCCCTTGACTCCCAGTCATTCTAAGTCTAATATGAAAGAGAAGCCATGATCCTGGAGAATGCTAAATAGCAACCTAAAGATTTCATTAACCATTTTAAAATAGGTCATAAGAGTACACAATTAACTGGCAAATTCATTGTACAGATAGAAAATGCTAGAAGGCTTTCTGGAAGAGACGGGGTTTGACCTGAGATTTGAAGAAAAAGAAGAGTTAGATAGGTAACACTCTCCCTTTAGTTCAAAAAAAGTTCTCTCCCTTTTCTTTTTCCATCCCCAAACATCAGCTCTTCTCTTTTGTCACCACCTTCCTCTCTCTCCCTCTACTAAAAATACGCTTCCTCCTTTTTCTTTCACAATCCAGAAGCAATCCACCATCAATCCTTGAGTTGCCACCAACATTCTCTACATGTAAATTGTCAAATGGCTACTTCTGTTCATTCATTTGTTTCTGTTATCTACTCTATGACAGTTAAATAGAACTTTGCATACAAAACTGTAAACTTAACAAAGGAGGTAAATTGTCAAGTGATCATTTATATTAAAAACTATTCGGCAGCTCCTGTAGGTTGGGACCATGTTAAGTACTGTCCCCAAGAAACTACTAGTATCAATATTCCTGACCTAGGATGACCGGAGTCCTGAGGAAATAAATGTTGACATGTTGGAGATGCAGTAGGACCCCCCTTACTCCTGCCTCTAACAACCATCAACCTGTCCTCTATGGGTTCAGTGAGATCATACGAAATTTGTCTC
This sequence comes from Rhinolophus sinicus, assembly GCF_057876585.1. Classification (NCBI taxonomy): domain Eukaryota; kingdom Metazoa; phylum Chordata; class Mammalia; order Chiroptera; family Rhinolophidae; genus Rhinolophus; species Rhinolophus sinicus. The sequence continues at coordinate 25,481,870 of NC_142508.1, forward strand.
TGTCTGACTTATCTCATTTATCATAATGCTCTCAAGGTTCATCCATGTTGTTGCAAATATCAGAATTTCCTTCTTTTTTCATGGCTGAATAATATTCAAGAATGTATATTATAAAGATAGGACTTGTTAGTATGTTGGATCTGAATTTGAAAGGTATATATATTACATTTTCTTTATCCATTCATCTGTTGATGGACACTTAGTTTGTTTCCATGCCTTGGCCATTGTAAATAATGCTGCAATGAACATGGGGGTGCAGATATCTTTTTGAGATAGTGATTTCATTTCCTTCAGATAAATACCCAGAAGTGGAACTGCTCGATCCAGAAGTTTGATTTTTAATTTTTGAGGAACCTCCGTACTGTTTTCCACAGTGGTTGCATCAATTTACATTCCCACCAATATCCCTAAGCATTTTACAATTTTCTGCTATTGAAAATTAAATAGCTTTGTATTTCCATTTCTAGATGGTTGCTGATAGTATAGAGAAATTATTTTTTTACAATTTAATTATTTAATTATTTTTGTATGCATATCTACTATACAGCCATCTGATCATATTTCCTTATTAATTCTAGCAGACTTTTGTTTTCTGTTTCTTTGTTTGCTTTTTGCTAGAATCTCAGGGTTTTTTAGGTGAACAATCTTTTCAGAAACATTTAATATTATTCCTGTTCTAAGACTAGTGGCATTAACTTTTCATCATTTAAAATAATGTTACTTTGGGATGTTTGCTTAAAAAAATTACTGTACTTATGAAGTTTCCTTCTATTTTTACTTTGAATTTTTGTTAGAAATCACTGCAGAATTTTATGTAAGACACTTTTAGCATCAACTAACCCTATATTTGATTTTCTTCCTTCTTTATATAACAAATTATATTTTATTTATAGATGTCTTTATATTGAAGCATTCCTTTCATAAACCTTGCTTGGTCATATTTTATTATTTTTTATGTCATGCTATTTTTTAACATTTTATTTATAACATTTTGTTTTAATATCTGTATCATAAGTATGATTAACTATAGTTTTAATATTATTTTTCACATTTTGATACTAATACTCCTCTGACTTTAGAAAATAAACTGAAGAGATTTCCATCCCTTTCTATGGCTTTGTATGATTGAAATAACAGGAAATGCATGTTATTTAAATGCGAGATACAAGTCAGCTACAAAATAATCTAGAGATAGTGCCTTTTTAAGTAATAGACATCGCATCGCCTCACAACGGTAATGTGTCTACTCTCTTTTTTTCAACTTTGATCATTTGTATTTTGTAAATTATCCAGTTCCCTTAGGTTTTTCATTTTGGTTAGCAGTTGTGATAATGTCTGGTTAGATGTACTACATTTATAGATGAAAATGGTATTTTACACACCATTTAAAATACTATTGAGGAAAAAAACACTGCTAAAGAATAAAGTCTTGCCTAATGCTTAAACATCTTCAATTGCCTATCAGTTTAGATCTTTTTCAAGCAATTTGGAAGAGCTCTCCTCTTAAGCTAGGACAGTATAAAACATGAAATGATTTTATTAGGGGAAATACTTGTGTAAAAGGAAATAAGGAAGGAGGTGGGCAGGCCTTAGTGCAAGACCGAGCCTGAGTGATGGACAGCAGGACAGAAAGCCAGGTAGGAGGACACCACACCACGGGGCAATCTAAGCCTAAGTGAGTTTTGGAAAGCTGACTGAGAGTCTCGGAACCAAAATTAGTTAATAAGTCCCATGTCTTGCAAGCACAAATCTGCATCCCGGCCACACTCCCATGAATACGGGAAGCAGCCACGGAAGGAGTGATCTCAACACAGACTCAGCGAGTGAAGGATTCCAACACATAATAACTGTGACCCGTGTTCAGCTGTGCTCCCTACAATGGTGATCTGTAAGGTACATCTCACAGCCACCACAATAACTTACCCCCCAAACTGACAAAGGATATGAAGTCAGAATGGCTAATATGTATAATCTCACCAGCGACAGGGAATTGTAAATTAGAAAAATAGAGAGATATGGCTTTTTACAAATCAGAATGGCAAAAATTAAAGTCTGCCAATAGCAGGAGCTTTAAAAAGGTGCGTCAATGGGAACTGCCATAAATGTCTGGTGGGAGTGTAAACTGGTATAACTGCTTTAAATGCAACTTGGCACTATGTAGTCAAATTGGAAACGCGCATGTAAGTCTGAAGACACTACAATGCAACTGCTAGACAGCTACACCAGAGAAACTCTTGCATATGTGCAAGGAGAAAGTCAAAGATTTTTACTGCAGTACTGAGTGAAATCTTGGAACAATCTAAATGGTCATCAGTAGCAGAATGAGTAAATAAAATGTGACATCTGAGTACAACGCCTCAGTTAAAAATACGAAATTTCTATAACTAGCATAGCTAGACCTCAAAAAGGTAACAGGAGCAAAGAAAGCAAGTTGAAGAATGATATATACAAAGTATACCATCTATGTAAATTTTAAAGCCCTGCAAACGAAACTATGAAATATTGTTTATAGATAGGTAAATGTATATATAATCATAGGTGTAAATTGATTTAAACGGATTGGAAAAGTACATATCACATTCACAATAGCGACTGCCTAAAGCTTGGGTTTTTATGGAAGAAGGATGGTGAGAAGGATTGGTGAAATTTGCCTACGTCCCTAACAATGCAGTTTGGAAAACAGGGATGTGGTCATATGAATGTTTTCTAACAGAATAGACGCTAGTGACACAGATTACCTTTAAAAAGCATGAAAGTAAAAGATTCCTGCATCTGAAAGGATTTGATATTCTGAGCCAATGTATTTGGCCTCCCTTTCTGGATTGAAGCCATTTATGAAAAGAAATGTGTAAATTTGGATAATTTAACAAGTATGTAAGAGATTGTAATTAATAGAAAGCTGCTGAGATTGAAATGAAACAAAACAGCGGAGGTAGATTGAAGAGAGCGGTGAATATCTGAAGATCAAGTGTACGCATAAGAAGAATCCTGCTGCTAAGGTGAGCAGTTGCTCTGATTACCTAGTTTGTTGTACATTTGTAATTTCTTTATTAGTGTTTGGCTTTTTCTATTTGATTAAACATAAAACACTTTGTTTTGTATACACTGTTAAACATTTATCTTTGCTGATTACTAAGGGCACTTAAACCTGGTAATATATTTATCTTAAGGGTGTTGGTTTTCAGCCTCCACAGCAAATTTTCCCTTCTGTGAAAATTATGACCGAAAACAAAATTATACCACTTAGTGCTCTCAGGAGTTTAAAAAACAGCCAAAGACCAGGAGCTGATTAAAGAAGGCTTGCACACAGAGACAAACTATTTCTCTTCCCTCACACGGCAGCTTCTCTGGAGTTCCCTTGGAGTTATCCATAAAAATTGTTGGAGGAAATCATTCAATGGAATTAAGATGCTACGCATGAATTTATTTCTTATATAAAAATTAATTATTGAGATTGTTTTCTAAAAAAACCCAAGTTTTATTATGGTGATCATTTTGCAGTGGATATGAATACAAATTACTCAATTGTGCACCTGAAACGATGTTACATGTCAACTATACCTCAATAAAAAAAACCTGTCTTAAAATAAATCAAACATTATCTTATAAAAATTGTGATCAATTAGTTTTCTTGTTGAAGGAGACGCTAAAATACCTTTCGTTGAAACCATCCTACAATGTCATTTCAATTTTTAATAATTTTTCTCAGCATACTTTATCTACAGATAAAATCAAGTGTCTGGATCATTGGTTCTCAAAGTGTAGTCCCTGAACCAATTATTTCAGAATCACATGGGGAGAGGGGTGTTAAAAAATGCTGTACTATTCTTATTCAGAAGAATTAGGGCAGAGCTCAGGAATCTGCCTTTTAACCAGTGACTATTCCACCTACTCAAATAGAGCCTTGTTCTTTGGCTAACTTCCTTTACAACATGCTGTCAGAAAGGCAAACGTTAACTTCAAAGGATTCTGTGCATACAATACATTAGGTCTATTTGAGATTGTAAAGCACTTGAAAATACTTAGATAAGGAGTACTAGAGAAGGTCAAAGTAATGTTATAATAAGTGTACAATAAAGATTAACTTTATTATTAAGAAGTATATAATATACCCATGTGATGTCTGTACTTTTCACACAAATGTTTACCATTTTATTTTTTAAAAGGCTTCTAACTTTATCACACTAATGTTATTCAACTGAGCTGGACAAATCAGGGATCATTAAAGAGAAATTGCTAATATAAGCTCAGTAAGTCAGACCTGAACATACAACAAATGAATGATACAGGGTGTTATTATATTGAGAGAGAGAGAGAGAGAGAGAGAGAGAGAGAGAGAGAGAGAGAGAGAGAGAGAGAGAGAGAGAAAGAGAGAGAACTTTAAAGAAAGGGCGGAGTATTACATTTAATGGTCCTGTGGTTTGTGCAATATTTGCTGAGCACATTTGTGCTTCCTGTGACTTTGTAGATAGCAACATACCGTCAGCCTTGTTTTATGGCTGCCTTATCACTCCTTAGGACAACCTTGACAATATAGCTGCTTGTGGTAAGAAGGAGGGTGAGAAGCATGGGCTGAGGCAACATGAACTTTAGAGGTCATGCAATTCAATAAAGCCTGTCTTTAACAGTAGATCATTGGACAATTAGTGCCATTGTTATTAATGTTTAATAATTACTAAACAGTACCGTGCTTTATGCACAAGGAAAATGGGCAAGAAGGAGGGCGGAGAAAAGAAGTGTTAGGGGAACAGAGGGAAAGGGTAGGGAGAAGAGAGAAAACGAAAGAGAATATATGAGAAAATCAAGAGGATAGTGGAAAGAGAAAAAGAACGAATTAACCATTTTTGCATATAGCTATTGTAAATGTGGATATGTTATCTTGAAAGTGCTGTGTACCTCTGTGCTATATATATCAAGAGGTTAATTGCTACAGCAGGAAAGATACATGAAGGAATTCATAAATTAAAAATTGGAGTTCTGTTTATTAGGAACTTATTAGGTAATTCGTTAACATAAGTCAAACTTGATTACAAACAGCTACACATAGAAATATTAGTTAAAGATTATTCCTTGCTAGAAAGTATAAGAAGTGAGAACGTATTGTCAACTTGAAAAGTAAAAGCTCTTCCTTCACTGAGCTTTGGTACTGATCAAATTTATAGCAGAAAACTTAAATTCCCTTATTATTTTATTAGACCCAACAAAAGTACAAAAAGCACTATCATAATGAATGTTCCAATCTTTTTTGACACCAATGTTAAACTATTGTTTAATATTTATATATATTTATATATACACACACACACACGAGGTTTTATGTATAAATTTGTGCATATGTATGTAATTCTGTTAATATCCCTATTCCTCTTTAGTGTTTATTTCTGTATGTTGTAGGTCTATATTTGAATTTGAAAATAACATTTTTAAAGGAAGTGCTGCAAAATACAGTAATTTAAGGCATCTTTGGGTAAATGTTCCCAAGGATGTCAAAAAAGAAACTTGAAACAAATAAAGACTCTTATTTATCTTGTTCTGGCTCTACATGAATCTCATTCAACTATAGATTTCTGGACTCCATTTTCAAATTCTCTGAAACAGGCCTTTAAAAGCTCACTAGATGATTTTAACTCA